>NC_069380.1:75765000-76365000 GCF_027475565.1 Acinonyx jubatus
TAGAACTTAATCTGTCAGATGTACTCTCCATTTGCTCTTTTTTACACAGCAAACACTATTATTGCCGTTGCCGAGTTATAAATTTTTCTTGAAATTAAACATAGTAGTTGAAAGAAGAAAATAGCTTTTGCAAATGTATTTTAAAATCTTTGGTGCTCACTACACTATTTTATTTTATTTTTTTCAATGTTTCTTCATTGTTGAGGATGGGGAGGGGCAGAGAGAGAGGGGGACAGAGGACCCGAAGCAGACTCTGCACTGACATCAGAGAGCCGACGCGGGGCTCGAACTCAACGAGCCTCGAGATCATGGCCTGAGTCGAAGTCAGCCGCTTAACAGACTGAGCCAGCCAGGTGCCCCTCACTCTACTATCTTAAAACAGTATCTTTTAGTAGGAAAAACAAAACATGGCCAACTAATGTCTTTTTTTCCCCTTGCCTAATGCTAACGAAATAATCAGTAAACCTCAATACTGAATACTATTGAGGTGCTGAGTCAACTGGAAATCAAACTGAGTCATGCATGATTCTCTTCTCACCTTGAATTCTCTTTACAGTTATTCTGCAGTGTCCTGAAATGCTAGTCGTGGTATTAATGGGTGACTATCCCATTTCTCAAGGGCATTATTCGGAAGTTAAAAAAAAATTTTCTACTGTTTACAAAACAATGAGTTATACCCATCTTTAGAAAGGTGAGGCAAGTGATTGGAGATGTTTTGAAGATTTTAGGAGTCAGTGTAAAAAGAGTCAGAGCAGTTAGATCTTCCAGTCTCCTTAAAATGCGTTTGCTATTGAACAGAAATAGGAATTGATTTGATAATTTCAAGTCTAATAATGAACACTTCACTCCATTTATGTTTGAAAATGTAGAGATATCTGTGTTTTCTAATGGAATTTTCTCTTTACTTACTGGCAGAAATTCTCAACTTGTTCCCTGTGAAATGTGTAGATGTCAAAATTTTTTATCAGTCTACAGTTAAAATGAAGAGCTCATCTTCATTTTAGGGTAATAATATGGTGCAGAAAAAATGAGCATTGGCTGCTATATGAAGCCTTTGAAAGGTTTATGAAAAACAAGACACGCTCGAGACTTCATTTTTCTGGTGTATTTGTGGCAAGATCAGGTGTCATGGCATTTAAATGAAAAATTTGCTCTATGTAATTACTCATTGATCAAAGAAACAACTTAGGTTTGGGGGTGAAAGTAGTGAATTCAGTTAAAATGTTCTGCTAAAATACTTCTGAAATTATTTTTTAAGGTCTTCGTTAAGGCATAGGACCATCATTCTTGAATACTATGACTTCTCAGTGTGTCGTTTGAGTAATTCAGTTCTATGAGTTTGAAAAAAGTCAGGAAATATTCCTGAAGTGAATTTTCTCC
This sequence comes from Acinonyx jubatus, assembly GCF_027475565.1. NCBI lineage: Eukaryota > Metazoa > Chordata > Mammalia > Carnivora > Felidae > Acinonyx > Acinonyx jubatus. The sequence continues at coordinate 75,766,381 of NC_069380.1, forward strand.
CAAGCGTCTCTCTATGTCACCAGTGGGCTGCTTCAAACAGTAAGAGCAGGGGTGCCTGGGTGGCTCAGTCGGTAAGTGTCCGACGTCGGCTTAGGTCACGATCTCGCGGTTCATGAGTTCGAGCCCGAGTCAGGCTCTGTGCTGACAGCTCAGAGCCTAGAGCCTGCTTCGGATTCTGTGTCTCCTTCTCTCTCTGCCCCTCCCCTGCTCATGTTCTGTCTCTCTCTCTCTCTGTCTCGAAAATAAACGAACATTAAAAAATAAAATAAACAGTAAGAGCATAATGTGTTCCACAGCTTTGGGCCAGCCCTGCCTGGGGCCATGCAGCCACGTCAGCGTCTACATGGGCATCATATGCATCCGTGTGATGCCCAGTAGCTGATTGGGGTGTGGGAGGAAACTGTTGGAATATCTAATTTTAGTTTTTACTTGCAAAAAAATGAAAGAAATCGAGCATATTAAATATTAAACACACAGGTTGAACTGATTGCTTCCCTTGCTAACACGGTGCTTCTTACGTTTAGCCCCAAATGTGTTGCGAAGGCAGGGTGGGCTCTTTCCCATTTACTCTTCCAGCAGAATCTGTAGGGCAGATGCGAATAGCCTGCTTGTTTCTGACCTGAAATCAATTCTGCTTCCTGCTCGACAGGAATTTGGGGCCATGGAGATGGGCTGTCCAGTAAGTGAGCATTATTTACTTTTCAAACGACACCCCAGGACTTGATACATGAAATACTAAGCATGACTTTGTGTGAGCAAAAGCCGACTTTTGGTATTTAAAATCTCTCCATAAAACTTGACTGTTTTTCCTATTTTTTAGATAAAAATGTTACCAATGTCAAGGAAATACATTTCCACTTTACAAGTGAATGAATTCTATTCTGTAGTTATCCAACTGGCCATTTTTTGGTGTTGTTTTTAACTTGGTCTTTGACCAGTTAAGTTTTCTCTGCCTTTTCTAGTCACTGTCCCTCTTTTCTCTCTTTTGACTCTGCTTTTCTCTCTTTTGATTCTTCGTATCGGGTGAGTCGAAGTGCCGTATTGGACCGAGTGTTAGACACTCCGTCGATGTGTATTTTACGTGCAATGCACATGTGCTGTTTTGGCTTGGGCGGCCCTTTTGCCCCCTTTCTTCTGGGAACTGAGCTCCTCTTTAACATCTCGCCTCCCTTTTGTTACTGATAGGGCAGTTCATCACACATCCCCCAAACTTCCATCAAAGACATGGTGACCTGAGCTAGGCTGCAGACTCAGACCGGGACATCATGGGACATAACAAGAGAGAGGAGCCCTCTATTTGCTGACATCTCAGACTGTGAGGACCAGGGAAACTTGGGGCCTTCAGCCCACGTGAGGAGGGCTTGCCAGCACCGAAGCCAATACAAGGATTGCCCAGATAAGGAGAGCGAGAGAGAGAGAGATGGGCCTCCATGTTTGAGCCTCTGATGGGTCTCCACCTAACGCCAGCCACCCATGCTGCGGGATTCTCAGTCCCTCCCGTAATTAGATTTCCTAGTTGTGCTTTGGCTAGTTTGTGACCTTGTGTGGCTACACTGTTTCTGAATAAGATGACACTGTGTAGAGAAAACCATATGCACTTTTCAATTCTACTACAAAAATGACAAATTCATAAGGTTCCACCCAGCGTAATAGGATCCAGCTGGTCAGGAGACTCTAAACTCCCATCTCCACCCATCACTTTGTGTTCTTGACCTCTCTGAGCCTCAGTGTCCTTTGTATTGAAAAGAGAGGGAGAAACCATCTGCCTGACCTTCACACAGAGAGCGGGAAGCCAATAAAGCCTATGAAAACCCTTTGTAAGCTGTCGGCCTCTATAAAAAGGTAACCTGCTGTTCCCGATGGGAAGGTCTGATTCCCTGGGCTATGTTACAGTTTATTAGGATGATCTTTCCCGTGGTACTTAGGTAGACCTCCGGAATTGCTGGTACCTGTGAGGCTGTGACGATATCAAAGTTTCCCCGGGAATGTGACGAAGGCCTGACTCACGGCAGAGAATCTTCTTTTCCTTCAGTTGCGTCTCAGAGGGCTCACGAGTACCTGACTTTCGGTGCCGTTGGTAAGAGCTGATCAACATAACGCTTTCTTACTTTGGGATGCTTTCCAGTTCGTGGGAAAACTAAGGGAGGACCCTGCTAATGAGGATGTTCTTAGAAGTCAGGGAGACGCCGTTGGGGCCAAGAAGGAGCTCGTGTTTACTGCGTGCTTGCTCTGTCTTGCTCTCAGCCAGGACAGTCAGTCTCACAGCAACCTCAGAAGATGGGTGTTCTCACTCTAACAGACGGATCAACAAACACTGAGTGACTCTAACAAGATCACAGCAAGTTACGGAGACAAGGTCCCAACCCCACACTGCCAGGCTCCGTCCCCATGTTGCTATTTGTAAAGAGAAGGCCACCTCGTTCGCCTAGTTCTTCTGGGGAAGATCCACAAAGTCAGCAGGTAGATTGCCGAGCGGGCTGCGTTTGGCTGTAGTATTTCCAGTCACGCGGGGGGAGTCCCTTTGCGTGTCAGAAGTCTCCCTAAATTCGTACGAGTAGTTAAAGGGGAGCAAAGCTTCTAAAAGTGTAACCGCTATCTTTTAAAGAGACCATTTTGAGGCCATGTATGTGTGTGTATGTACACACCTCCAAACTTACCCACTAAAGTGGAAACACAGCAAATCTAAGTTTCATAATTAGGAGTACATGATACATAACTCAATAATTAGGATATAAAGTACCCTGAAAAATAAAAAATGGTAGAAAACATGGAAAACATTGCTTTAAAGAGACATAATGAGCCCCATTTGGGAGGGAGAAAAACAGACAATAAATCAGTTGAATAAATACAGACCAAAATCTGGATAGAATTATCTCAAATGAGTTAATAGCCTAATTCAAAATAATATTTTAGGCTTCCAGCCACAGGCTTACAGATTCACTAAGTCTGTCCTCAGCATCAGTTTTCTGAATCTGTTCTGTATTTATTTTAGTGGAAATGAGTGAAGAATTAAGACATAACTAAATTACTTTTCCATGATGCATATGTTACATTGGTGCCATAAAAACATAGTTTCCTCAAAGTTTAATTTATCAAGTGGAGTGTAAGATTAAAATAAAGATACTCCCTTGACACATACAAATATACACATATGTACACAGATCTACATTTACTTCTCATGAAGCTCTCCCTGGTACTCTGGGCAGAGAACAAATTATGTCACCAAGAACAGGATTTGTTTTATAAAATGATTTCTAAGATAAGTAGTTGCTGGAGACTATTCTACTGGCATTCTACATTTCACACTCAGACTTAGCAGACATGGAATCTTCTTTCTATTGTAGAAATCAATTTTAGCAACATTCATAAAAACAAAAGGATGCCAAGATATGAACATTAAAGACTGTTACGTCTTTTGATAACATTCAGGAGTATATACACCATAACATTTTAAATAATCGTAGGTAACCTTATGCTCAGCCCTGAAAAGAAGGAAATTCTTTATCCAAAGAAAAGCTATTTCTAGATATTTTTATAAGTTACCTATCATAACCACTGGCTTTTCTTAATATTAATTGGAAACCAGACTGGAGAAGATATTCACAGCATGTGAGGAAACAGGAACGTGCACTCATCCCTGGGCATTGCGAATTTACCATCACCTCTTGGACGGGAAACTGACAAACTGGAGGAAAGTTGAAGGCGTCAGCAAGTTCACTTCTACGTGTCTTGTTCTAAAATGTGCAAGACGGCGTGTGAAATGATCATCATTGCAGCCCTGTGCAGAGCAGTAAAGAGTAGAAACAACTTTCACATCCTTTCTTGGTGTGATGAATAAAGAAACGGAGGTCTAATCATAGGATGAGATAGTACACAATGTGTGTAGACCTAGATCCACGTATAACTATACGGATAAAGTGGGAAAATATTATTGAGTCTAAAAGCAAGCTACAGGGGTGCCTGCGTGGCTCAGTTGTTTAGCGTCAGACTCGATTTCAGCTCAGGTCGTGATCTCGTGGTTTCACGGGTTCAAGCCCCGTGTCGGGCCCTGCACTGACAGTGTGGAGTTTGCTTGAGATTCTCTCTCTCCCCCTCTCTCTGCCCCTCCTCTGCTCATGCTGTCTCTGTCTCTCTCAAAAATAAATACATAGACTTAAAACAAAATTAAAAGCAAGCTACAAAGCTACTGAACAGCACAAAAACCTTTATAAAAAATTTAAGACACAGAAGCAAAGGCAGATATATTTTGTATATTCATCCTTACACAGGTAAGTCACAAAAACAAGAATGGGAATAACACACACAACTATTAGATTAGAAGCCACCTTCGTGGAGAAGGATGAGTAAGAGAGAGGACGAAGGACATTGTTTAATTTAAAATATTTAACTTAATCTCTTCAAACTAGAAATATTTGAAGCAAATATGCAAAATAATAGTATTTGTTTAATGTCTATGGGAGGTCAGTAGGTGTGTGTTACATTTTGTGGCACCTGCCTACAGGTTTGAAATATTGACAATTAAATGATTAAAAATGTTACTAATTGAATATGACTTCAACTTGAATGTACTAAAATATACTGCCTTGCCTCTTTTCTTCAGCTTCCCCACTATACTTGTTTTTCCCCAAAGTAAATCCTGAGCAAATCTCATTTTATATGATTTATATAAGTGAAGTCTTTGCTGCCATTGAGTGAGTGCATTGAGGTGGGTTCCATCTTCTGGGACTCCCTTAGAAAGCTCCAGATCTGTCCGTATATGTCAAGTACGAAGGGAGTTCCAAAGTGCTAAGTCAAGTGACATGTCTGCAGATCCTAGGTGGGAAACATCTGTCTGAGGAAAGGTCCTTTAGCGGTGTGTCAGAAAGGGATGCGGGTGAGGACATGTGTGTAAGGTGAAGGGGCTTGACCTCAGGGTTCTGCACGACGTATGGGGTCAGGGGTCAAGCCGATGTAGGTACAGTGCACCCCAGTCCAGGTTGGAGACATTGGGGAGCCTCTTCATCAGCCTCTTGTTCTGCAGAGTCTGGTACCCAGATCTGCAAACAGCCCTGCACTGGGATGAGGGAACATCACTTCCATCAAGGATGGCCTGGAGGAAGAGTGCACTCACAAAACACGGAGAGAACTCTCTCAGGACTGAAAGATGAGAGGTGTTTATGGGGGTAAGAGAGCTGCAGTTGATAGAGGGTATATATATTTTTGAGCAAACTCTGTCCACTGCTCCCAACCCTGCCACCAACCTCGCAGTCTCCTTCTTGTCTGTCAGGAAGCACAGAAATGCGCTGGCATGCCATGGTTCTAGCAGTTTCATGGTGGAGGCTCAAAGAGGAATCCTGAGTTCTGATGGAGGTGGGCTGGGTCAGTTGACATTTCTTGGGTTGATAGCCCAAAGCAATACCAGCCATTACCTCGGGAGAGGAAACACCTTTAAGTCGGTGTGCGCAATGTCACGAGTGTATGCGATGTCCAGAAGTACCGGTTCTGCCTTTGTTGTGATTTCATAAGGCCGGAAGTGGGTACCCCACAACAAAAAGGGAGATGGACGTAGGTGTGGAAAATGGCCGAGAGGTCGCGTTTTCTCAAAACACGTTTGGCGTGGAAAAGACACACCCCTGCATTTGCTTGCCTTACGTGTTTATGAAACAGTAAGAAGGACTGAATTTGGGAAATGCTTCAGGATAGGTCACCCCTTCCTAGTATATGTTTTCTTCGGCTTTTTTCCACGGTACGGTTTTTCATTTTCTCTATGCCCAGGTGGCTGTTGAGTTTTTTGCAGACCTGCGTAAACTGTTCGTGATATCTCTCCTTTAAAGCTGAGGCCTTGGTGTCCTCTTTCAGCCACATATCAAAAGGTAAACAAGTAGAGAAACTTCTCCTTTGAAAATTCGACATGAGTCTGTTACTGGTTAAATTTCCCTTGCAGAAATCAAACAGGGTTTCCTGTTGCGTGTTTACCAAACTCTCTTTCCCCATAAAATACAGAATACAGTGCCGCAATTTTCCCATTTGTTAATTTTCCCCAGTGAACTCATGCCTTCCCTTTAAATATCTTCTTTCTTGTAGTCTACCTCGTTTAGCGGTAAATGCAGAGGATTACAAGCATTCTTGTTAGATATAAAACATTCCAGGAAATTTAATTTCTTTAGTCATGGATTTTCGTCGTAATGATACTTCGCATTTGTATAACATCTCTGCTCTGAGAAATTCAAACCCCTTATTCATTATCTGGAGACAAGCATTATTATTGTAATTTTGCATCCTGTGTAACTGAGTCACCGGAAATGAACCAGAAATAAATCATACCTGGAGTGTAACTTGCAAAAGAATGTGACAGCAAGGAGAGACGATTGGAAACCTTCACAGCAGACCACAATTCTGCTGGCTCACCCTTTAGGGAGGAGGGGACTTGATTTGGTCTGGGGTGAGAGTAGACCACAGGGGGATGGTGGGCGGGGTGGGGGGCAGAGACACTGAGGAATGCTTACGGTCAGTGCTGTCACAAATGCTGGATAATGCTACCTAAAAGCTTCCTCTCCCTGACCTTTCTACGATGCACCCCAGCCTGTCCGGGCAGCACAGGGCCACCCTTTCCTGGGCCTGGAAGCCTGGCTGGGCGCTGAGCCAGGGTACAGATCCTTCTCTGGGCCTGGCTCCTGGGCCATGAGAACCAGTGTGGTCCTGATCTAGCTGGATTGCTCATGGCCCTTTGTGCCTGACAGGTCTTCTGTCAACATGCCCAGAATCTCTAGGGGTTGGAGCCTTCACCCGCAGTGGTTTTCCTCCGATCAAACCAGTTTCCCAAAATAGATGTGATGTTTTTGACAAAAAGGAGCTAAGAAGAAGCCGTGAGGGGCAGGGTGGTCCCTTTCTTCCCCCTTGTGAAGTTGACGTGGGCCCTGAGTTTCTTAGTCTCCTGGAGGCTCCTTTCCCACTGAGGGCTTAGTGCAGGGCTCTTTGCTACATTTTACCCCACTTACCAGGCCCAGCAATACTTGGGGTCCCCTGGATAAATACGGAATGGGTAGGAGCTGCGAAGGAGGGAGGGTCAAATGAGTCTCCTCCTCCCAACCTGGAGAGCACATCTCCCATCCCCCACTGCGGTCGGTGGAGGCTCCATATTCTGGCAGTTTCCAGTTGCTTACATTTGTATTCCGCATTTCAATGTAGAAATCGAGGAACGGGTTCCGTTACAGCGAGGAATGCACACTAACCAACTCTTGAAATCGAAATCATCATCACAAGCAGAGAGAATGCTATCTGACCAGTAAATTATATAATTGAGGGAGTGCATGAACGAACTGGAAAGGCCAGACACTGGAGTAAGCTCCTTCATAAAAAAAAAAAAAAAAAAAAAAAAAAAGGAAAGCCAAATGGGGGAGCCCGGGGGGCTCAGTCAGTTGAGCATCCCACTTCTGCCCAGGTCATGGTCTCGTGGTTCCTGAGTTCAAGCCCCCCCGTCCAGCTCTGTGCTGACAGCTCGGAGCCTAGAGCCTGCTTTGGGTTCTGTGTCTCCCTCTCTCTCTGCCCCTCCCCCGCTCATGCTCTGTCTCCTTCTCTCTCAAAAATGAACATTAAAAATAATACTAAAAAAAAAAAAGCAAAAGGTAACCTCCTTGGCACACTCACAAAGGGACTATTGCCACGATGCCATAGTGGATTCATGTACCATGAATTTAGAGCAAGTTACTGGAATTTTGAGGGGCTTTCTAATTTGGCATCCTGGCGTTTTATACAATTAGCAGCAGCATTGGCTGGGGAGGCTTTGACAAAGAAGGCAAGCAAAACAGAACCAGGAAAAGAAGAACCCGCAAATGTGTTGCCTTTTTTTTTTTTTTTTAATTTTATTTTGGGTGTCTATCGAACATAGTACAAGAAACTCTCATGAGAACTTCAGGAAAGGAAACATACCATGTCTGTCACTAAAAGGGAAAAAATGTCATTGGGCCAGTGAGCATTGATTAGAACAATAAGAACTTCCTGGTGCCAAGAGTCAGAACAAATGTGTGAAAGGGGACCAAGGGACATTACCATACTGCGCCTTTCACAGGAAAATGCTAAATAAACCAAGGGATTCATGTCAATATTTGTGTAAGGAACCACGGCTCTGTCCAAGTCTAAGGCACGCTACAAAAAAAAAAAAAAAAAATTCTTGAGAAACTTTGTACAGTATTCCAAATAACAACAAAAATAATACACTTGGAGTTGGGGGTGGCCATTCTCATGGTAATGAAATGTGTTTCAACACTGATCCCTTATTGTGGGCTTTGGGGCGACAAGTCTCTGGGGCTCTAGTCAAAGGGAGGCAGGGCCCTGGCCCCACATTGTGTCCCCCTGTGCCTTTGTGTGTGTCAGCTGGGAGATTCTCAGGTCCTCAATGGACGGGCAGGGCACACTAAATTAGGAAAGATTGCAACTTCATTTACCCACAACACAGTTTATAAACAGCAAGTTCTTACTTGCTGCACATTTTATTTGTTAGGGTCACTGCTAGCAAAAGTCGAGCACACGGACCCACAGATAGGGCAGCTGGGCCTACAGTTGACCCAGTGGGAAGAACATTGCAAACATCATTGAAATGAAATCGGACGGTGCCCGCTATCAAGGAACACAGACCCCCACGTGTGTGCCCTGAACCCCCTTTTGGGGAAGTTGCTTGTATCTTTTCAGTCTTGCTGAGAGGCCCCTCCTCGCCACTACTATCCTCCTTTAAAAATCGGCGTTTGGGTTTGGAAGGAAAATTCAATTATCCACATCTTTGGTGTCAGGTTTTGAGAGGGAATCCCAGGTTTTGGGAATCCAAAAAGGAAAGGAGAGAAATCCAAGGGAAAGAAACAACAACAACAAAAAAGCTTTCTCCTTTCTCTTTAGCAATAACAGAGAGAGAGAGAGAGAGAGAGAGAGAGAGAGAGAGAGAGAGGAGGGAATAAGATTCTTCTATTTTAACACTTTAGTGTATAATGGCATATGAATAATATCATTTTTCTGCCATTTATTCAGATGTGAAGGAACTCAGTGAATAATAATAGCTCCTGTCAAAGGTATTTATATTTAAAAGGTCTTTATGTAAAAAAAAAATTTTTTTTTTTTGTCAGGGCTGATTTGTCTCCAAGAGAATCCCACCATCTCCTAGCAACCAACCTGACTGTCTTTTTGAATAGATGCTGCATTTACAGTGGGTGCATAACCTTTATGGGGAGGCATTTGCAAATTTAGCAGTCGGGACTCATATGCATTCAAAGCAAGTTGTTAAACTGATCCCAGAGCCAGACTGGTGATAGAAGTCTCAGGGGGTGCCTCTCTCTCTCTCTCTCTCTCTCTCTCTCTCAGCAAAACCACACACACATGATGTATACAACATCCCCTTCCTCCACTGCCTGGAGCTCCCGTGTACTGAAAATGGAAAACGGCCCCTTCAATAGCCTGTCCACAGAACTTTTATATATTTAAGAAGAAGAAAAACAAGGAAATACAAAGGTTTTGCTTTGCAAATTACCCCACTAATGGAAAGATTATCACTCAAGAAAGAAGACGTCCAGCAGGAGCTCATTTATTAAAAAAATTTGTTTTTGAGAAAGAGTGATGGAAACCTTTGGAATTCAATCATCTCTTTTGCTACTGGGTTTTGATTATTTATAATATATTAATGTCATTTTCATTCCTTCTGAATCTTACAGTGGGGACTTACTGACTATTCGAAAAACATTGGCTAAGGCTCCTAATCTCTCTCTGAGATAAATATTGTAATAACCAAATTATACATGACTCATCTGAGACACAAAAATTCATAGAATGAGAGGAGATAGGAACAGAAAAGGTTTCCTGTGACTTCCAGGTCTAAGAGGTGTGGAACAGCAGAAAAGATATTATCACTTCAATGAAAGGCAATATTTGTTTCATGTAAATATTGCACCCTCTGAGGATGATGGCTTTAAAAGACCATTTCCCTAACTGAAAATTCTTTTAAAATGCATTGGCCAGAACCAAAAAGCACAAAGCTCTCTATCGCTGGTGGAGGCTTTGGAAAGGAGCAAGCCCACACTCCCGTGTCCTCGCTCCGCCCAGGGCCAAAGACTTCAGACGAGGCTGTGACATTCCCCATCCCATCATCACGACCTCCTCTTTCCTCTTCGCGCACTTTCTCCTCCTGTCTTTTCAGGTTTCTGGCTCTCTTCAGCAGCCAGGCTGGAAACACTCAGATGACCGGACAGGATTCTTGTTTTATACTGAATTGTTTTATCGTGGTTTCTGTTTATTCGCCTTCCACGTAGCTGTGCGTTTTAAGTCTTCTCTTTCTTTGCTCTGAAAGAACCTTGTTCCCTTTATTAAAAGATTTTCAGGAATCTATCACAACAGCCCTTGGAATTTCTGGCGTGCATCGCAGCTCCAAAGGGGCTTTGTCTTTGTCTCATTGATCTTCACATGACATTGGAGAGGTATAGGTTATATTTTATTGCCGCCACCATTTTTATACCTAAGGAAACTGTGCTTTGGAGGGTTGACCTTACTCAAGCTCGTGAAACTAGTAGCAGATGGTGTACCAGATTATAGGACGACCCTGTAGAAGTTGTTTGCTCTTGCCCCTAGATCAAAATACTTTGCAAAGAGAGGTTGGAAAGAAAGGTACTTCTGGAGGCGGACATTAGGTGAAAAGTTGGACAGGATGTGAAGAGATAGGAACCTTCTCGCGCACTGTTGGTGGGAATGCAACCCGGTGCAGCCGCTGTGGAGAACAGGATGGAGTTTCCTCAAAAAGTTAAAAATACAGCTACCCTGTGGTCCAGTAACGGCACTACTCAGCATTTACCCCCAAAATGCAAAGACACTAATTTGAAGAGAGACGGGCCCCCCTGTGTTTATCGCAGTATTACTTACAGGACCCAAATTATGGAAGCGGCCAATTTATATATAATGGAATATTACTCAGCCACAAAAAGGAATGAAATCTTGCCATTTGCAACAACATGGATGGAGCTAGAGAGCATAATGCTAAGTGAAATAAGCCAGCCAGAGAAAGACAAATACCATATGATCTCACGTATACGTGGAATTTAAGAAACCAAGCAAACGAGCAAAGGGGAGTGGGGAGGGCGGTGGTGGGGAAGGAGAGAGAGACAAACCAGGAAACAGACTTTTAACTATAGAGAACACACTGATGGGTCATCAGAGGGGAGGGTGGTGGGGGGATGGGGGATGGGGGAAGTAGGTGATGGGGATTAAGGAGGACACTTGCCGTGACGAGCACAGAGAAATGTATAGAACTGGTGAATCACTATATTGTACAAGTGAAACCATTATAATACTGCATGTGAACTGTTCTGGAGTTCAGAAAAAAGACAAAAGTACATGGTATATCGTTGGCCTGGGTTTGTCAAGGAACCCTGATCTAGTCCTTTGGAAGTCACTGAGAAGGCAGGGAGGAAGGACAAATCAAATGTCCCCCTTCTAGATGCTGCTTATGTGGGGACACTGATTGAGGACCCCCTCGGGGTGGAGGAGGCTAGGAGGTCCTGGGATCTGTCCCCCTGTACCTAGACCAGCCTTCTCAGCATGACCTGTAGGCTCAGAAGTGCACCATTAACCTCACTCCGGACCAGCTACGCCAGAAGCTCTGGGGACTGTTGCCCAGACATCTGTTTTCACAAGCCCTCCGGCCCACTCTTGTGCTCAAGTTTGAGCACTCCCTGCTCTCAACTCCTGCCCCCTATTACATCTGACTAGGAGGGCACCCTCATTCGCACCGTCTGAAATCTTAACCTTAAAAAAGACTCTCCCTGTCCTTAGCTCTGAGACCACCCCGCCCCATGAGTACGTAGCTGCTCTTCGGGAGAATATGGTTTTGCTCATACTTCAGACTGATGATCTCCTCTTCACTAACTTCCTAAAATGCATTTGTTTTACTCCCAAAGTCTTTTTCTCGCCAATGTGAAATTTCTAACCATGTGTCGAAATGTAACCAGTTTCCAGGTTGCTGCAAGGTGCTTCGTTTACCTTGTCAGAATAGAGGGGGAAAGAGAAAGGAGAACGGTTCTGGAATAAAAAAGAGTTACATAGGGGCGCCTGGGTGGCTCAGTCGGTTAAGCATCCGACTTCAGCTCAGGTCACGATCTCACAGTCCGTGAGTTCGAGCCCCGCGTCGGGCTCTGGGCCGATGGCTCAGAGCCTGGAGCCTGCTTCCAATTCTGTGTCTCCCTCTCTCTCTGCCCCTCCCCCGTTCATGCTCTGTCTCTGTCTCAAAAATAAATAAACGTTAAAAAAAAATAAAAAAAAAAGAATTACATAAAACGAATCAGAAAAGAATAAAAAAGAATTACATAAAATAAATTAGAAAGGAAAATGTTTTGAAATGTGTGTGAGATGGCGATATTGACTCGTTCTGGGAGTGTCTCTGCAGAGCTGACACAGGACACAAATAGATGGCCTGTATGAGGCTATCATAACCGCAGAGCTGACTCCAGCTGCCTTCCGGTAAATATGAGACCGTGGATCAATTCAGTTAAGAATCTAGTTGATGCAGAGAGAAAAATAGGATGGGCTGTTTGTGGTTGTTAGGTTAACCTTCCCACTCACTCGCCTAAATGCAAGAGACAATCTCTCTTCATGAACTGTTTTGCAATCCTAGAAAAGATTGAAAAATTATGTCATTGTAAATGACATTATCCGCTGTCCCAGTCATGACAGTGTTTAGAAGGCGTTGTTCCGTACATCCATGCACACACGCTCAGATGAACTGCCCTTTTGAGTAACTGTGTCACACATCTATCTATCACATCAGTTTCCTCCCACTCGAAGGCTTTTCCATGATACATTCGCACAGGGCCAAACCAGACGGGAGAGGTGGGCTAAGGGAGAGCAACTTCACGGATCGTGCGCTCAGCGAAGATTTCCGGAGGAAAGGGTCACTCCAATAACGTTTCTGATTTCCATCCAGACGTCCTCAACTCAGATAAAAAAAAACTGTGGGTGGAGGAGCAAATCTGAATACGGTTTTCCGTGTTAATCAAAAGGCATATAATTGAAGATTGAACTCGGGCTATAGCTTAATGTACTATTTCTGTGTTGTGCGATTTTAATGGCTCCATCTGGAGACAATAAAGCGACAAGACAAATAGTCTGTTGGTGAGTTTCAGGGCCTCTCTCTGATCCCCATTCATTCTCTCTCTCGTCAGGTTACCAATCCCATCCCCCGATTTTCCCCCAATTTACAGAACTTGAACAAATACATTTTTCATTTATACCTAACTGGCAGCCTGACTGAAAATAGCACAGCCACCATTAAGAACTTTTTCTTCAGTAGCTTTTCTTTTGCAGAGAAGAGGGAATAGTAACTCAACTGGGTTAGGAAGACCCAGAACTTAGTTACCTTTTTTTTTTTTAACGTTTATTTATTTATTTTGAGAGAGACAGCACAAGTGGGGAAGAGGCAGAGAGAGAGAGAGGGTAAGAGAGAATCCCAAGCAGGCTCTGTACTCTTGGTGCAGAGCCCAACGGGGGGCTTGAACCCACGAACCGTGAGATCGTGACCTGAACCGAAACCAAGAGTCACATGCTCAACCGCCTGAGCCACCCAGGCGCCCCAGAACTTTGTTACCTTTAAATGATACTTTTAATTTACTCCTTCTCAGGGTCATGTCAACTTTATTTTTAGTTTGCAGACAAGTATCTTTCTTTAGCTTCCTCTTGACCTCACTGCTGTCTTTTGGTTTCTTAAAATGCAGGCAGTTTTCTGGGTATTTCATGAAGGAAAGTTATATCCTGATTTTCAAATGTTCTGATACTTTAAAAAAAGAAGAAAGAATTCAAAGTACTTAAGTGGAATGCATTCATTGTGGTATTTGATCTGATTACTTATCATCATCAAGACTATTTATAGTTTTTACTTTTCTTCATTAATGTGCTTCCCGGCAATGCAAAATTGCTAAATTCATGGTTTCAGTTCCTCAGAAGATGATTCTGGATAGGAAGAAAACTATTCTGGAATGAATTAGAATGAAAATGAGATGCTTCAACAATCCAAAGGCCGCATCAAGGGTCTCTGCCATCCTGTCATTGTGAAGTTGTTAAGTCGAACAGTCTGGAAAAGAAATAAAAAAAAAAAAAAAAACAAAACGGTGTTCTGACAGCTGGACAGAACCCTCCTTCACCATCCAACAACACCTGTGGTTTTCTAGTCCACCTCGTAGAATTCTCGGGAAGGAATCTCTGCAGCTTCTTTGTTCTCCTAATTGTCTTCCTTAGTAGATTCCTAGAAGCGGGATACAGATGTCACGGTGCCTATCAGGATTTATCATTTTTCTAACGTAACGGAAGCTGATTCCTGTGTTATTTCTTTGTGGGTGCAGAGTAATCAAGGGCCAGAATTGGTGCTACTGTAAGGATTACTTACAGGCACCTTGCCCCACACTGTCTTCCTGAGCTCAGTCAATAACTCAGTAGGATCATTTGAGAAACATTCTGGATGCTTTCTTCTCCCTCCCTATGCACTCCTAAACCACCCCCGAGTCCTCTGTACTTTTCTGGGCAGCTTTCCAATCTTTCCCCCTCATTCCCCTCCCCATTCTCAATGCCCTTAGCAAAAGCCATTTCAGTTCTACCTCCTTCTTGATCTCCATGGACCGGCCTGTCTTCTCGTCCTAAAACTCATCATCGGCTTCCCTTTGGATGAACTCCAGGTCCCGGAACAGGTGTAAATGGCCCTCTACGTGTTGTTCTGACCTCATCTCTACCTACAAAACAGGACTTTGCGCCTCCCGTGGCGTCCTAGCCTCTCCTTCCACCATAACAACCGGTCCTTGTTTTGTCCCTGCTCACTTACCTGCAGCCTGTCCAGATGCGGTCAGACACACCATGTCTTATTTGATAGTGTGTTCTCAGTACTTGTCATCCCATCCATAGTAAATACCCCCAACCCATCTAATGATTGGTAGAAAGGAACGGTCATTTTAGGCTGAGAGTGACGATGGATGGCTTCAAGAATGGTCTAGGACCTCATGCATGATACGTTTCAGCATCGTCGACTAGGCTTAAATGATACTTGTTTGGATTAGTCTGATGTTTTTCCTTCGTTCCCTGATGTAACTGGTATTCTACTCTTCTCTCGTCGCTACTCATCCCGTGGGACAGCAGGCAGCGAAGATGCTGGCTGGGCATTATTCCTGCCTCCTGAAGACAAGTCACACAAGAACGTCTTCCACACCGGAGTGAAGCATTGCTAAAGCATGAGGAAAACGGAGCTCTGCATCTCCCGCGACTAAAGCTAGGACCTCCTTTGTCTTTTGTAAGTTTATTTATTTATTTGGAGGGTAGGGAGGGGCAGAGAGAGAGGAAGAGAGGGGATCCCAAACACGCTCCACACTATCAGCGCAGGGCCCGATGTGGGGGTCAAACCCAGGAACTGCGAGATCATGACCTGAACTGAAATCAAGAGTTGGACGGACGCCCAACTGACTTAGCCACCCAGGAGCCCTGCTAGAATCTTCTTTGAATTCATAATTTATGTGACTCAATAATGTTCCTTAAGTTGTACAGTACCTATCCCATACCTGGAGGTGGTGGGATGCTGGGGGTCGGTGAGG
The DNA here is from genome assembly GCF_027475565.1 of Acinonyx jubatus. NCBI lineage: Eukaryota > Metazoa > Chordata > Mammalia > Carnivora > Felidae > Acinonyx > Acinonyx jubatus. The sequence goes on from NC_069380.1 coordinate 75,781,953, forward strand.
GTTTTCCGGTGGAAGTAATGGCGAGGCTGAACTGTGGAGGAGGAGGAGTAGGGTTCGATCTACGTAGTGATCGGGCGTGGGTCAGAGAGCTGGCGTCCTAGGCAGGTGGAATGTTATGTGGGATGGACGGTATAAGGGAAGATGTGCTCTAGAAACCAGAGGAAGTTCGTGTACAGAGTTAACAGTGACAGACGAGGACAGAGAAAACAGATGTTAGGTTACACAGGGCCGTACAAGCCACTTTAAAGAGTTTTACATGGTGTATTTGAATGACAAGGAGCGGCTGAGGGATTTTAAGCAGCAGAGGGAAAAGCCACACTTGTGTCGTAGAAAGATAATTCTGGAAAGCAGAATAGAAATGGGCAAGAAGGGAGGTTGGAAGAGCAATTAGGACACTTGTAGAATTCTGGAGAGAAGGTAGTGAGCATAAGCCCACGACTGGGTGGAGGCGAGAGTCACTTAGCAAACAGAATAGATGCGACTTGTTGATTAGTTTGTAGGCAGATGGGAAGGAATAGCAAAGAATCAAGGTACTGCCCTGGTTCCCAGCAAGGGCAGCTGAGTCGATACTTACATCCCTCACTGAGCTGTAACAAGTTCCAGACCTTGTTGATGGTAAGTGCAGGTAGGCTCTCCCAGGAGAGATGTCCATTGGGCAGTTGGCTCTATAGTTTTGAAGTTTGGGAGATTCACATGAGATAGCCATTGGCAGAGAGAGAGAGTTATGAAAATTCTTGGAATGAATGGGACCAGCCAGTGTGAGTCTTAGGGTGAGAAGGGAAAACACGTTAGGACATTTACTGGGGAGATTTTAATATTCAAAGAGCTGGCTGAAGCACACCCAGAAGGAACAGTTAGAGAGGCAGGAAGAAAGCAGTTGATGGCGGGGCAAGAAAACCTTGAGAAGAGAGAGTGGCCAGCCACATCAGAGCACAGCAATGGTGGCAAAGGGCAAACCAGATTTTTGTGACCATCATCTCAGCAAAGAGATCAGGTCAAAGGCAGATTTTAGGAGACTGAGGACTACGTGGAAGGCGATGAAGATGACTAGACAAATATAGACCATGTTTCCAGAAAGTTTGTGTATGAGAAAAAGGAATTCGCTAGGGAAGGCGACGGTTTTGAGGCTAGGTCTTCTTAATTTTCTCTCTTTCTTTGCGTTTCTTAAAACGACCTGGCATGGACCCAGAAGAACAGTGGGGTTTGAAGGAACAGAGTAACATGCTGATGACACTGGGGAGAGGGCAGGGCCGTGTGGGGAGGGGTCACCCTGGCAATGAGATTCAGCTTTGGTGTGGCACCAAGAGGGGTCGTCCAGACGAAGCGGTGCCTTCTCATGATTAGCTTTTCGCAGAGATGACCAAAGGTGCCTAGCAGGAATTCTGGCGAAGGGAATGGCCATTAGTAAGTGGCTGAATGAGGCGAGGTCTTGGAGACACAGAGAGGACCAAAGTCTGCAGGGTTGGAGGACAAGGGACTCTTAGAAGTGGGAGCCATCTTGTCCAGCCATGTTCTCTGTGAAGGAGGAGGGGGGGTCATCTACTGAGAGAATGGGTCCCCTGGTGACCGGGGAAGGGAGGCGCCATGTTCTCGCGGTGCTGGTGTTCACAGCCGACACAAGACCACACTACCACGCAGACAGACCCTCACACGCTTTTCTCATGAAAATGGCGTGTGGGCAGGAAGGGACGTCGTCTCTGGAATGAAGCGTGTGTGAAATGTTTGCTGAGCCTCTTCAGGGGGGTTGGTCAGACCGCCACACACTCAGGACTGTTTCTCTTTGCCTCTTATCTCTGCGTCACAAGCCTGAAGGCTCCCAGGGCAGCGGCCCCTGGTTCTGAGGGCGCACTCGCTTCCTGTTTACCACCACGGGACACGACTATTTTCCGAGCCATTCTAATGAGATACAATGCGTCTTGGGAAAACACGAGGAAACTGGGGATTTAAAAACAAGAAGGTCGGGTGACACGAGAACTCTCTCGGTGATGGATTCTGAGAAAGTGAGAACGCTAGCAGTGAGTTCACCAAAGGGCCCAGGAACCGGGAGGGAAGTCCTCAGAAGGACCCCTTGGCATGGGGCGGCCCGTGTGTAGGGCATCCAGAGCTTTGCAGCCCCACATCCTCACCCATCTCCTTGCTTCAAGTTACGACTGGTCTATTTTTTTTTCACGATGATGGCAAATGTGTGGGCAGACAATCTCCAATCAAGCTTCCGACCCCTCATTAATTTGTAATAGAGTCGATCGTGGTCACTAAATATAAAACAATTTACCTGCACTTAGAAAGGAATCAGCTCAGTACGCTGGGTGACCACAGGGCATTTGTCTATTCCACTTCCCCCAGGCTGTCTTTTCTTCCAAAGCCTTCCCACTGGCACGCATACAGAGAGGACCACAAACAAAGCTCCCAGCGCCCCCAAGCAGCCCCAAGCTGTCCACGGAGGTTGGTCTAGTATTAGCTGTTTGCTTTCATCCATGGCCCATTTTACTCCTCCCCGCCCTCTGCATGAGACACCGAAGGAACAACCTTATTCACGGCCCTCAAGCTACTGCTGTCTCAGGAACAATATATTCTTAAGCACTACATGCATCCGAGATTTGTCTCGATGTGGTCCGTTTATTTTAATTTGGGACTGTCAGTGGGAAAAAAAAAGTAATTAAGCTCGTGACTGGCACAGCAAACGATTTCAGTCCTGACGTTACGGCCTTATCCCGACTCGTTTCACTATATTTCTTCCACCTGTCAGATCAAAGTCTCAACTCCTAAAACTCAGCCATGCTTTCCTTAATTACTTCACACGATGAATTTGCAAAGGATAGTTCTATGTGATTTATGTCATTTTTAGCTTTGGTCAGTTTTTGCGGGGGGCGCTCTCTTCACTGAGAAAGCGTGTTTTAAAAGTTGCATTACAGTGTTTTGTGCTTAGAAAAGCGTTACACATAAAGGTTTTCAATAATATGTTGCCTCTTAACTAGAATGTGGCAGAAACCTGTTATTCCGTTTGGAGATCACATTTGAAGATCATAGATTTCCTCGTTGCTCTCCGCAGATTCTCTGAGCCGTGCCCCACTTTTCCTCCTATGCCTCAGTTTCTCTCCTGTGCCTGAATAATTCACACATGGTGTCTACAGCATCACTTCCAGGCTTCTCTTCCCTCCTTCTTGCCTCCTGTTTCCTGTCGAGATAAGTGAGTGTAAATTTATTTGACATTATTAAATTTGTTTTCTCCAAAATTAAAGTTGGGGGTTGACTTAGACAATTTGCAGTCATTGTTTAAAGGCATTTTTGTTTTTTTCTTCTACCTTCCTCATCCTTTCCTGTTTACTTTTCTTCCTTTAAAAAAAATTTTTTTATTATGTTTGTTTATTTTTGAGAGACAGAGTGAGACAGAGCATGAGTGGGGGAGGGGCAGAGAGAGGGGGAGACAGAGAATCCGAAGCAGCTCCAGGCTCCGAGCCGTCAGCATGGAGCCCGACACGGGCCTCGAACCCATGAACCGTGAGATCATGACCTGGGCCGAAGTCGGACACTTAACCAACTGAGCCACCCAGACGTCCCCATCTTTTTTCTTTTCTTTTTTTATTTTTTTATACAATGATTGGATGGAATGCCTCTCAGAAAAAGCTCACCAGAATTTGCTGTGTATGCTTTTGAATACAAGGTACAAAATGGCCCCTCCCTACTTCCACAGCCCAGATCCTTCACTGAAACTGGAAAAACCATCTGTCTGTCACCTCAATCCTTGCTCTGGGAATGTGGTTTCAGGTTGGGGCTGACAGACTCTTGGCCCCTGTGCTCTGAAAATATTTACTTAGTAGGGTCTCTGCTTCTGTCCCAAGGAATCTGGGGTCTTGATTTTCAAAGAGCTGAGGGGGTTTCATGGAGGAGGCAGCCGCCTCAGAGACTGGTGATTTGGCAAAGTAGGAATGGAAAAAAACCCTGAAAGTAAAGATCTTTCAAGAGATTGTCAACTGCTAGCCAAGCAGATTCAGAACACATTTACAACAACTCACTAAGGTACAAATTTATAAATGGAATAAACCAAGGAACTTGGGTCTCAAAATAAATATGTCAGCACACGTAGTCTTGCATTCATTAAAAAAAATCCCACAACTGTGATATAAAGATCATAAATATTAATATTCTCCCTTTTTATTCAAAATTATAGTCATGAAAGAATTGTCCATATGGCCAAAAGAGAATAATGTTGCCAAAAATCTTTAATAAAATCTTCTTTATTATGAAAGGGATACAAACCATATTATAGCTTATACAGAAAATAGATGGAAATAATCAACTATAATTGCACCTGCCTTATAAAACTACTCTGTTTTTCTGAGTGCCTTTCTTTCCAGGTAATTTTACTGAGGTACAATTTAAGTAGGAATGGAATAAAACATTTACATTGTAATCAGAGTTTAAATATGCTTTCGTGCATTATTTAGTTCCTTCTATAACATGCTTTGTATTCTAGTCTGCATATTATTTCTTTAAGTAAATACACTCTAATTTACCTATTTCACTATTTGGGGATATTTTTTCCTGGGTTTTTTTTTTTTAATTTTTTTGTTTTCTTGCATTTTGTTTTTAGTATTATACATAATACTAGAATGAACAACCTGGGGCATGCAAGCATTTTAGATTAGTTTTTTAGGCTAGATTCCCATTAATGCAATTCCTGCAACAAAGTTCTTAATATATCTACTGCCAAATTATTTTTCTTTTAAAGGGTTGTATCAATTTACAATGTCAAAAGCAATACATAGAATGCCAACCTTGCTATACTTCAGGTGGCATCATGCTATTATAACTTTTTTTTATTCAAGTATAATTAACACATCCAGTGTTACATTAGTTTCGAGTATACAATATGATGATTCAACGATCCTATAGATTTCTCAGTGCTTATCACCTAGTGCACCCCTCCTCTCCCCCGCTCCCCCACCCTGCCCTCTGGTGACCCCCAGTTTGTTCTCTATATTTAAGAGTCTGGGGGTTTTCTTGTTTATTTTTTTGTTTCTGTCTCTCTTTTCTTTGTTTTGTTTCTTAAATTCCACATACGAGCGAAGTCATATGGTATTTGTTTTGTTATTATAACTTTAAAAACTGATTTACTAACCTACTGGCGAAAGCGCTTTTCATTGACATTTACATCTTTGATTAATTGCGAGGGTCTGTATGTTTCCTATGTAGCTTACTAGTTGTAGCTCTGCCTTGCTGGATTATCTATTCATTTAGCTCTACATTTCCAGATGTGTTTTAGTCATCTCTTCTCTTCCCATTTACATGATTGATTTTCAACTCTCATCTTACTGACGTGCTTGATTACTCCTCTTTCTTGAACCATTTTCTCCATTTGGCCACTCTCACACCTCCCTCTCTTGTTTTCTTCTCTCACTGGCACTTTCTCTTCTGTTTCTTCTTCGGGCATCCCTTCGTCTCTTGCACCTCAAATATTTGGGGTTTCTTTGTTCTGCACACTCTTCTCACTTGCCACCCTCTTGCTGGATGATTTCATCCATCCCCATGGCTATAAATATAATTCATGTATAGATGACTTATGTATTCAGCCAGATAGTTCCTCTGACTCATATTTCTAATTATCTACAGTACATCTCTAACTAAACATCTCAAAGTTAACATATCTGCGGCTGAACTCCGAATTTTCCCCCAAATCTGTTCCTCCCCATCATCCCCATCTTGGTGATGGCATCCCACCCACCAGGTGGCTAGGATGAGAAACTCTGGCACCCTCTTGCCTTCCCTTCTGCTCCTTCGGCAAGCCCCACAACCCTGCTCTGCATCTATTTCCTTCTGTCTTCGCTGCCACCTTCATAGTCCGGGCTGTTGTCACTGGCCTGACCCATTCTAATAATTTTTGCTAAGTTCCACATTTCATTGGTCACCACGCAGCCAGAAGTTTGTGTCAAAAACAAAACTAGATTGTGTCTCCCTTGTTGATTGTGCTTCAAAAGCTTTCTGTTGCACGTATTATAAAATCCAAATTCCTAGAAGACCTAGAAGTGGCCTAGAAGACCACACAGGATCTTCCCCTGCCTACTTTAGCAGCCTTCCCTCTTGCCACCGTTCATCTTGCTGTCCAGCCACATCAACCTCCTTGCCCTTCTTTTGCCATGCCGAGCACTGTCCTGAATCAGGGACTTCGATGCTCCTGGATCATGTGTTCCCTGAGTCCTCACCTGGATCTTAATTCTGCTTTGCTTTATTTATTGTTTTTAAAAATTTTCATGTATATTTATTTCTGAGAGAGGGAAAGAGCGAGAACGAGTGAGGAAGGGGCAGAGAGAGGGGGACAGAGGGTCCAAAGCAATTTCTGTGCTGTGAGGGCAGAGCCCAATGCAGGGCTCACACTCACAAACCGTGAGATCATGACCCAAGCCAAAATCAAGAGTCGGCCGTTTAACCGCCTGAGCTGCCCAGGCGCCCCCATTCCACTTTGCTTTAATGCTTCCTTTTCAGAGAGAAGGTTCCTCGCCTCCCTATCCAAATTTTCCCCCCTCCTTTTAATTTCTGTAGTAGGATTTGTTGCCTTGGTAACCCTCATCACAGTCTGAAGCTAAACCATTTGTCACTTTACCTGCTCTTCAATTGTCTCTCGTTCTGATTATAAACTCCACGGGGCAAGGATCATGTCTGTTTATTCCATTGTGCCCTGCACCGACACAGTGCCTGCCACAGTGCAGCACCCAGAGCATTGAGTAGATGTGCACCAACAGCATTTTATGTTGTCTTTTGACAGTAAAGACTCACTGAAAGATTTTCATGGCTGGATTGGGGTTGGGGAAGATCCTTGGGCAGAAGCCTGGAGGTCGGATTACAGACGTATGAAGTTGGAAACCACGTGACCCAATTAGGTAGCTGTTGTGGCCTTGTGTCTAGAGATGAAGGGTCTACACTACGGACATAAGACATCTAATATACTAAGTAGAGTGCTGAGTGCAGACACCCGAGTCCAGCCAGGTGACAGCCAGCAAACTCTGCCTTGTGAAAGAATTGCGGCGGGGCAGTAGGGACAGAAGATAATTGCTTGAGGTTGCGGACGGAATGAGAGAGCTGAGGCAAGCAGGGCTGAATATTCTCTTAGGTGCTTGGCTACGAAGGAAAGAAGAGAGAGGGTGGGACAGAGACGGGTGTGTGGGCTTGAAGGGAAGACTTGTAACTTTAAAGGAAGCGGCTTGAACATGGGCTCTCGTTCCATAGGGAGCACAGATGGCGTGGACAAGGAGAGGTCAGATGTACAGTAGAGAAAGGCCCACGGGGAGCAAGCCCAGTTTGTTCGGATGAAGTGTGGCGTGCAGGTGGGGGCGGCGTCAGTCTTGAAGACGAGAAAGGAGACACTTCTTTCTCTCTGAAACAAGTAAACAAGGTGATGGGGGGTGTAGAAATAGCTACATCGGCAGTATTGTCATTAGCATTGTCCTCATCCTTGTAGTTTTGATGAAAGCTCATCGAGGGTGGGACAGATGTTACCTTTTGTTGGCCTCTTGCCAAATGCAGACCTAATTTTGGAGCGCAGAGAAGTCCACACATCAGAGGTTCCTATGCAAGGTGGGGATTTTATCCCTCAAGGCATATTCATCCCAATGCATTCTAACTCTGAAAGCCACTGACAGGCCACAGGCAGACATCTTTAACCAAAGAGCCAGCCTCTCAGCTTGTGATTTGTCCGATTTCTCCTCTGTTGTCATTCTGCGTGTTCCACAGCTGGGCAGGAACCTGTTCTTTGCCACATCAAAACACTTCTGCAACCTGTTGCCCATACTTCTCGGGAGAGATGGGCTTGCCCTCCTTCGTGCTCACTTATTGAATTAGGAAAACCAACAGCGGGGACTAGTGGCTTTGTTTCTCTTACACCGATGGCAACGATGTACGACCGTACCCGCAGATCTGCTGCCCACCCAGACATTTCCACGTTGTTTTGTTGGTCCTTTCGGCTTTGTGGGCACAGAATACAAGGCAGGGGAGCGGGGGAGAGCCACGACAAAGCCAGGAGAGTCAAAGCTTCCCATGTCTTCACAGCCAGCTGCACAAATGAGCCCCAAGTTCTGAAAAGACAGTCAGGCCACAGGTATCCTACCATTAGCGGGCTGGATGGTGCATGGTAGCAGGCCACCCTAGGCCTCTTAATCCTCAGGGCTGTCAGCCACCTCTCCCCGTGACACCTGTTAACGTGGGAGAAACACAAACAACAGAGAGTCTCGGTCTAACTCTTGCTCCTTTGCTCTAGCTTCCTGCTGAAGCCTGGCTGATTTTGTTCTCAGTGTGAAAGTCATTTTAGATCCCATCTACGGAATTGTGTAGTGGCCTCTAGTTAATCCTGGTGGGATGTTATTACTGACCGGACAAGTTCAGGGAGGAAATGGCAGCTTCAGGAAGGAAGGTTCTCTATATGATGAATTTCAGCAAAAAATAGGAGTGTCTGTGTATATGCATATATATACATATATACATACTTAAGATATACTTAATATATCTTATATATACTACTATAAACTGAATATATATATATATGTATGCACTAGTTCCTTATATCTCTTAAACCCAGAAGAAAATTCTCCTCTTGCTTGTGTACAGCTGGGCTTTTCTGGAAGTTGGAATGGGGGGGCACGAAAACACTCAACGTGCAGAGGTTATGAGTGTCAGCTGATCCTCAGACATAGGGGTCTTTTGAATGGGTGACATACCTCCAAAGGTTTGACATATCATTGACTCTCAGAAGTTATAGCTGTACATGTTCACATACGCATGGAATTCATGTGCATGTATTGGGAATGCAGTGTTGATTCACGTATGCTAATTGGCCTCCACGTATAACTTGCATAAATATGTTAAAAGTCGTTCAATGGGCTCCAATAACATAGATTCTGCTTCTAGACTTTTGGAAATATCTGCGTATGCCTGCTTACCCTTCCGCACTAACATGACACCAGTAAATGGGTAGCTGCAAGTGACCCGTGAGCCGAAAGCACAGAGGGTGAATATTTCACCAAGGGTCCTGGCACGGGTGAATGCCACCTCTGTGTGTCTGCCTCGTATGTCGGGTCCGTAGATTTGCAGCCAGCATTCCATGGGGCTCAGAATTACGTAGGCTCTCTCAGCAGAATGATGCGATCAGTGTCTGAATGACCTCACTGCCCTCCCCCACTAGTGGTCACCCAGTCTGCTGGAACAGGTTCCTCAATGTCCACTGTAATTTACAGGGATTGTAAGAAACAAAGTTAACCTAGGGAATAACTACTGTGCATGTTTCACCGGTTTCCTCCCAGGAATTTATTATGTATATCCTACATGGGAAACATAAGGTGCCTAGTTGTATCTCTTTTTTTCCCCACCTAGTGTTACACCATAGGCGTATCTCCTGCTCAGGAAGGGGACTTTGTAATGACTCTGTGCCTTCGTCCACCGTCTGTACCAATGTACCAATAATGTAATTATCCACTCTCCTGACATTCGCCGTGAACAAGTGTCCATTTTGGCCACTATAAATAATACCGTTACAGATACGCTGTAATAACTGAATGTGCCCATCTCTATTTCCTTAAGATAGATTCTGTGCAGCAGAATCAATTTTAGTGTTTTAATCCACATTCATCGAATACTCCTAGGAAGTATGTGCGAAATTATAGACCTAATATGTTTCTTTTGCTAAAAAAGGGAGATTATCCTCACCATTATCATTGTCAAACATTTTTTTAAAAACCTTTTGTTAATTTGATAGGAACTAAATGGTATCCCATTGTTCGAAACCATCTCTCTCTGCTTGCCAGTGAGAGTAATCATTTTCCATCATCCACTTGAAATTTTTCTGTGATTCATTTACTGAGGCTCAATTTTTTTTTTTAAGTTAAAATGATGTTCTAAAATTTCTCTTATCTCTCAGTCACCCTCAGCGTTGGCTGCATAGTAGAATCGTCTGGGGCTTTCATAAAGGTACTACCGATGCCAGAATCCTCCCCAGGGATTCCAGTTCAGTTGGCCTGGGTTGGGGTTACTAGCTTTGGCATTTTTTTCAGCTTCCCAGATGATTCTGTTGCCAGACTTGAGGTCCACTGATCTAGACTCTCCAGATATTAACTGGCTCTCTTGTTATACTTTTCTGTTTACTTTTTAGATATTTTTCACAGATGTTTGCATTCTTTAAATAAAGTCCAGGCACGGATTCCAGAGAGTGTAAAGTATGTAATCAGAAGTCAGACTACCTGGGTTAGATCCTGTCTTTGTCCTTCGTAAGCGACGGCATCTTGAGTAAATCACGTCCTCCCTTATTGTCTCAGTTTTCTCGGCTGCAAAGTGGGGTTAATTTAGAGTATACCTCATACATTTGATAGAGAGGTTAGTATTTATGAAGTGCATATGACAGTGTCTGATACACTGCAAGCATCAGATAAGTCTAAACAGTGTTTTTCTCTGAGCATTTCTTTCATGGTTTTCTTCTTAGAGAGTCTTTTCCTCCCCTGAGATCAGGTGAATCATAATGTATATTAAACCCTAAGTTTTTTTGGTTTTACTTTTCCATTTGTCATTGCCTCTTACATCTCAATCTCACTGAGACCCGGGATGAAGTTGGTGGAAAAAGGAAGAAACCCCGAGGGCCTGATGTACAATTTCCCCAAATCCGAATTCCACCTGAGCCACTTATTTCTGATTTTAGGATCCCGGTAACATTTGTTTTCTGACATTATCTCTTGACTTTCAACACCCATGTAAAATGACCTTAATGGGTACTTTGATGTATTTTGGAAGCATGTCCCCTGCTTGCCTTGGGCCTCGTGGCCTCATGTTCGTCACCACACCCCTCCAGATCCAAATACCTAATGATGACAGGTTCAACATTCCTCTGCAAAAATCAAAGGGAAATAGTATTATCACAGGCACATGAGATGAGTGGATGCAAAATGACCTAGGGCCATTATTGCAAAGCGTTTTACTTCCTTGGTATCTGGAAAAGGTGATTAATGACGCGAAGATTGGAAATTTGATTACGGGAGTTTGAAATGAGCGGTAATAACATTATGAAAAAGCACATCTTGGTAGCTTTTGTGCTCTCACTTATCACCACCTTCTGCACACACATTCATTCCTCTCTTCGGGTCCCCCGTATGTTGGACGCCAACCTCAGTGTTGGGAGTTCATAAATTATACTGCACAATAAGTTAAATGAAAGTTGAATATGTTGCAAAAACCGCAGTAAAATCTTTACGAATTTCACTTGAGGGGAGTGGGTACACATCTTTGTCCTTATCAAGTTTCTATCTGCTCTTTGGGAGCGGCTCGCCATGCATAACTTGCTTTCAGGACTGATAGCATCAGCAAACCCAGAGAAGGGGGGTTGGAGGGGCTCTGGCAAGCACCACCCGGAGGACATCAGGAGTCTCGGCTGGTAGGTCTGTGTCAACTTCAGTTCTGTTGTCCTGTCTTTATTTCCCAAGATGCAACAACAACGATAGAGACTATTGCAACGCATGTCTTGGGGGGCGCGTGTGTGGCTCAGTCAGTGAAGTGCCTGACTTCACCTCAGGTCATGATATCGCTGTTCCTGAGTTCAAGCCCCGTGTGGGGCTCTGTGTTGACGGCTCATAGCCTGCTTGGAATTGTGTGTGTCTCTCTCTCTGCCCCTCCCCCACTCTCACTCTGTCTCTCTCAAAAATAAGCAAACATTAAACGAAAAGAAACGAATGTCTTAAAAGTACCAAGGTACTTGATCCAGTTTAGCAAGGCTTTGGATATTTGCATTCTTTCTATCTTATAAAATATACCACGAAAGGCTACTAGGTGACTAGATTTTCCTGCTCTGAACCTCTGAAATAAAGAAACAGTGCCCACTTTTTTTTTTTTAACTTTTATGGCGATCGGGTTTTTAGATACAGGATTCTTAAAATCAGAAGTGCTCATATTAGCAAAGGTGCCCAGTGGCCTGACAGCCGACTTTCAGGCCGGTGCTGAGCCGGAAACCTGGCAGAGGGAAATATTGTTGGATGCCCCAGAAGTGATTTGCTCTATTACAGCACAATAAATGTATCATCTGGGTCACTGACTTGTGTGCCATTGATTTAGGAAGTCTAATATCCCATATAAATGAAAAATATTGGAGTACACCGTCCTGTAGTCTATGTCGAGTCGGTTTCCCCCAGTCATAATAGAACTCCTGTAAGTTGTATTAACTTGGAGGCCACCGGGGTCCCCTTTAGTGCGAGGAGACCGTTGATTAAATTTCCGCTCACGCAGCTCCTGACCGTGCTGAACCCACTCCCAGGGCCTGAGCTTTAGGAGAACCCAGCTCTCCGGATTCTGGATTGCGTGGCCACCGGCTGATGCGGGGGGAGGGGCGGGAGGCGAGGAATGACTTCTCACGACGACTCCAGGCGGCAGGAAGGCGCGCGTCCCAGCGGGTCACGTTCCGCTTGTTTACCCGCTGCGCCCGCTTCTGTTGCGCATTTCTTTTGTTCCTCCCGGGCGTAATCTCTGCGGCACATGGAGCCCGGACAATGCAGATGACCCTGTCTCCGATCATCAGAGCGCTCTGTCAAGATATTGTTGTCCCTCGCTGGGCCCAAGTCCCATTTTTAGTAGGAGAGAGGAAAAAAAAAAAAAAAAGAAAAGAAAAGAAACAATGGAGACAAATTTAGACCCTGATGGGAAAAGAAAAGCAAGGCCCTGTCCGCCCGCAGCCCTGCGGGGCCACGCCCACCCGTCCCTTTCCTGGAACCTTGTCCAGGATTCCCTGCCGCCCGCCCGGAGGAGCCCTGGAACCCCAAGCAGAAGAGGATGATGAACTTGTGCTACCCCTCCCCCCGCCACCCCACCCCCAGCGTCCACGCTAGCTTCACGTCCCAGGCAGCCCTTCTTAAAACACACACACACACACACACACACACACACACACACACACACACACCCACTTTGTGTATTCCAAACAGAAGCAAGATGAATCTCTCTGTTAAGGTCTAGACTTGATCTTTATCAACTTTATTTTCCCACCCATTCATGGCCAGCATTAAGCCTTGCACCAGATGTGTCTTAGACCTTTCCAAGGTCACTGGCCTGTCTCCTCTGTCCACGGGTAAGGGAGGGACTCACTACCCTTCACTCCTGTTTTCTGGTTCTGAACTGCTGTAGCTCCTGTGTCTCTGGGCTCTCCGCTCCCCCTAACGCTAGACAATGTACATTTACCCAGTGATGTGCGGAGACATTTATCAGCCTGTAAGAAGGATGACTGATTCTGAACGCAGCCGAACCGCATGCTATTTATGCAGGGATGTATGTGTCTATGCAGCGGCACAGACAATACGTGCGATAAGCAATAACGGTGCAATCGCCCCTTGGACTGTCTTGTTAATGAACTGTGAAACTAGGCAGATGCAGTCATAAATACGTAATACTACTTCCCAGGGGAATAATATCTGCTCTATAGTCTCCTATCCCCTTATCAGAAGGTCTCATGCTGCTTGGGCACCGAGTGTCTCCTACTTTTTACTGTCTTTGCTAATTAGATACATATTTTGGTGGGAAATACAACTGGCAGGTGTGTGTCATCAGCATTACCACAATTACTGTAAATATCCAAATTTTCAGGCCGATTAAAAAAATCTCATGAGCTGTATACATTTATGCTAGACATAGTTATCAAAGCATCTTTATGGGCCTGTATACCGTATTTTATTTAATTTGCACAGATGTAACTTAACTGAACCTAACTTTCGAGGCCTGTGTGCTTCTCTCCTGGTTTCTCGGCTGGGTTCTCCACTTCTTAAACACAGAAAAGAGAGGTGAGGGTGCGAGGCAGAGAAAGTACTAGCCATCAGGATCCCTGAATGAATGAGGAAATTGTAAGACCAGGGCTGAGAAAAAGACACCCAGTGTTTTCTTGTTTCTCTTTAATCCTGAAGATTAAAGATTCACAACCAGCTGATTGTGAGCGAGTGCGGAGTCGGGACATCTGAGATGGTTTACCGCCGGGAAAGTGGAGGGAGGCCAGGAAAGGGCAGATGTACACTCTTTGGCGTGGATCTTTAATAAGTTTTGCCAAAATACGAACGACTTTCTCATTCCCCCACCCCCGCCCAAACATGGCCCCACCAAACCCTAGACATCTTGGTAGCAGACATGAACACATTTCCCTTGGCAGGTACTGGAGAAACTGTATATATTTTCACCTGGGTTTCCTCTACTCCTCTCTCCTTCCGTTCTCTGTGCGGCAGGTCTGGATGTTGGTACAACACGGTCTTGTCCGGATAGCGCAGAGGCTCTTTGCTTGTTTGCCTCTTCACCTCCTGACTCCCGTCTCATTTGCATCCCGTGCAAGCTGTATCTTGTCTCCCTGTCCTTCACCTTGTGAGTTTTCACTCTTCCTGGATTGCCCTTCTTCCTGCTCGTGGTGACTGCACCGTTTGCTGCCCACGTTCTAGGATACAAATTGGAAAGCATTGTGCTGCCTTGTATGAGACATGGTTATGTCATGGCACTAAGGTATGGGAGGGTTCAAGGTGGAAAAGGAATCTATGCTGCGTTTTATTTGCATTCCCTAATATTGCAGCTAGAGATTTTATAAAGGTAATAACGATGCCATATTAAACTTTTTACCATATGTTACACGTTGCACCTTCCTGTTCATTTAGTGCAGTGACTATGCGGTCAGTTCGCCCATCTTTCTTCCTCATGAGGTATACAATCTGGGACAAAAGCTTGTTTCGGTTTCTTGTCTAAATTCTCTGCTAATTGCAGTCCCCCCTAATCGCAGGGAGGATGGAGAAGTCCGTAAAAGACCAAAGAGAAGAAGTGAGAACAGGGTTTCTGAGCCGTGGGCACTGCTGGTGTCTTGGGTTGACTCATTCTTTGATGGGAGCTGTCTTGTGTATTGTAGGGTGTTGAGCAGCATTCCTCTACCCACCAGGAAAACTGACCTCCTGGGAGAGGACAATCAGAAGTGTCTCCAGGCATTGCCGTGTGTGCCCAGAGTTGAAAGCACTGTCCCGGTTTGAGACCCACCCATGGGGTTAGGATCACGTACCAGTGATCACCTCCTCACTGCTTGTGACCACGGGAGCCAGTCCTGCCTCCCAGCATCTGAACTGCAGCTCCCACATCCAGGGCTTCTCTTCCCATGAGCTTTACACAACTCATCTCTTCAAATCTGTCCTCTCCTCCTTGTTAACTTGCCTCATTTCATGGCATAGCATTATCCCTACCTGAGCTTAGTTCACATTTTTATTTGTTTGTTTCTTACTGGCCTCACCCACTAGGAGAAACTCCTTGAAGACTTAAATTTTAGCTAGTTCACAAATATATTCTCTGCAGTACCCGACATTCAGAGTATGGTTACATGTATTTGTCGAATGCCTGCCTGCATGCGTGAATGAATGAATGATGAATGAACGAATGAATGAAGGAGTAACTGAGTGACCAAGCCACCATCCCTGCTCCACGCAAGTCCGGAAGTGGTGATTCCCTGTTGGAGAGACGCGCGTGAGGGCATTTGTTTCTTTGCTCATGTCCAAGGTTGGCGTCCTCACAAATCTTTCAAATTCTATTCATCAGTAATTGGTTAGGATTATGAGTTCTTCCCAGCATGGAGGATGTGTCAGAAAATGGAAGGTTCTCACATTCAACTTTAATAGGTCTTTGGTTTTCACGTCCCCCCTCCCCCGCCCGTGGAAAAGAACATTGTGAGACTATTGTTCCTTTTTCCTTTTCTAAATCATTGTCAAGATGCTAAAGGAAGTGATACCAGCGATGCAACCAATGATTCCCTCCCTAAGTCAAATTTTGGTCCTGTAACTAAACGAAAACAAATTACACACACACGCAACCATGTATATACTTTTTCTGTCGTATAACTGTGGAACTGTGGAAGCATCTGGTGCACAATGTGCTAAGACTCTTAGTATTTCCTGGCACCAAGCGCCTCCTTCTAGTTAGTGAAAGAACTCTGATTCTGCAAATGGCCTCATCATTTGTGTAGACACCAGGGTGGACGCCCTGACAACCTCGAGCCTCGCAGTTGCCAGGGAGGAATGCACGATGCCTTGTGAGCAAGTCTGTTTCGTGTCTTCTGGAAACACGTGTCATCACCGTGTTCCTCTGTGCTGTCTCTAAGGAAAGGTCACTTTATGGTTAGCACGTGGTCTATGGACAGACCGCCTGGGTTCAACCAGCCTCTACTAACTTGGTAAGGATACCTAAACTCGAGGCCCCAGTTTCCTCATCCATGGAATGGCAATGCATTACTGAGTTTACCTAATATGACAGTTGCATTCTTATAGGGTTCATTTATATCCCTTTAACAGTGTGTAGCCTGTATAAAGTTCTTAAAACTGATGACTCTGTTACTTAAAGCACTTTCATCTCACTTCTGGGTTAGAGAAATCCTGTAAATGCTGGCATGAAATATTGTCTGGTCCAACCGTGCTCAATTCTGATTTGTCCTAGGTAGGATTTGAGAGAAAACAATGGGCAGGTTTTTTTTTTCATTGAAAAACAATAGCTGTCATATTCTTCACTTATAAAACTACTATGTGGTCATTATAGAAAATCTAAAAAATTTTAAAAATATAGAGGAATATGTGAATTGTAAATCCTCAGTATGTATGTGTATTTCTTCCCGTGTGTACTCAGTGTGTGCATGACAGAGAAATAAAGTTAACTAACCCACCCTTCCTTTTTAACAAATAAGCTCTCGGTTTTTTTCCATTATTAATCCATTGATAGCCATTTCGCAAATACCGAAGGCGATAATAAATAAATCACTCTGTCCCACCCTCTAGAGGGCGCCACGCAAAGTTCATGTGCTATATTTCTTTATGGGAATTTTCCCTTGCATAATGTTTTGATTTATTTTGAAATCTAATTTCTATATATATGTTTTATTTTTAATCTGCCCAAACAATAAGAACATGAAACAGGTAAAACCCAGAGAACTGCCCTAAAGCGACTTTTGAAAGGACCCCTAGCTGGAGTCTGCCTTCATTTGTGCAGAGAGAAGAGCTCAGCCTGGAGAAGGAGACCACGCTGGGACTTAGCAAGCTGTCCGTGCCAACAAGTCGTATGATTTCCACAATGTGCCTCACCAAACCTGTTTCTCATGAGTCCAACAGAGATAATAATAAATCAACTGTATGGGTTACAGGTCAAGCCAGGACATAATATAACCTTGGCTTGTAGTAGCTCTTTCACATCCAAACCCCATGTGGGGACGCCCGAGGGCGGGCCTGACCACAAATCCAAATCTCCTTGTACTTGGTTAGCAGAGAGACTTCTACTCCCCCGTCCTCTTGAATGTTGTTTTAAGTTGGGAGGGACTCTTAGAAGGCCAATTCCAAATGTTATAGTTGAAATTCTCTCTCTGGATGTTCCCCAGAAATGCATACTGCCCATGAAAGGGCCAGGTGGGAAGGAGTAGGAAGGTCAAGGACTTTCTAATCTCCTGGATACGAACAGTGCCAATCGGAGCTCAGGATGACAGTTACTGATCTGAAACCGGGGCTGAGCTTTTTCTTGACCACCCACAGTTGGTTGGCTCCAAGCCTACCCTTTATCAAATTTTCTATAGTGGGATCCCTCATATGAAAAATGATGCTTTTTGCTAAAAAGTTCAGAAGCAACAGCTGTAAACAATATTATTGTTATGAAGAATTTTGAAAAACTTGAAAGCATTTCTTATGGGTTCTGTTTAATAATGTTCAGAGATATTGTTTTCTTCTGAGTCCTTAGATGGTGTTCCAATGTGCCGTTTGCCTGGCATTTTTTTGTAGACTCCTTTAGCGTTCATCCTCCTTTCTGTTTTAATATTGTTTGTGTGTGTGTTTGAGTATATTTCTTTCTTAAATAAGGATGGTTTTAACTATACCTGATGCTTTCCAACATGATATATGGTTTGCTCTTGATTTTCTCCCATTTTCTGCTTAGGTAATGCTAACAGACAATTTGGCAAAAATATGAGACATGTGTTTCTGAAAAAGTTATATGGTATGGGGGAAAAGTTATAGTTTAATGATAAGCGAAAAGAAGCATGATCGCGTCCTATGTAATATCATCTCAATTCTGTAAACTTAATGCCGTATCACACACATATGTAAGTACTCAGTAAATTTCCTATTTGAATAGAATGAATTAATCATATCACTGGAGGGTGGGATTTTTACTGTTTCACATGTTGTTCCATAAACCACTCAGTATTTTCCAAATTTTCTGCCACGGACATGCAGAATTGCTAGAAATGAGTAGAGGTTTACAGAGATCTTTTTTAAATTTTCCAAATGATGAAGTCATTCCTACGTTTCTCAGAAATTTTATCTTCTTTATTCATCAGAACATATTTTGCATGCCACATAGGTCATTTTTCATATGTATGCTTAATTTCTTTGCTTGATTAGAAACAACTTGAGGTCAGGAATGAAGTCTTCTATCGTTGTCGAATTACCCCTGTGTAGGAGATGATCAAAAATGTTATTGAGTGACCTACTCAACTGTGTCATATTGAAGACAAAGACATTGAAGTATTAATAAATCGCTCCCCCTTCTCCCCATCAAGTTTACGGTACCTCTTGACTGAATCTTCCATTGTTTAAAAAAAAAAAGAATTATAAAATCCACTCAGGCCAAGTTCTTATTGGATTGTTAGTGGTGACATTGGTGTCCCAGAAGTTTTAAGTTTGAAAAAAAAGTGATGGCCTGATTTTTTCCATCAGGGTGCCCAAATATGGATAATTCTGGTGTTTCACACACTTGACTCAGATCATTTTATTTCTGTGCCGTGGTTAGTTAGCAAATAATTAAACCTACTTTGACATATGCCTATGTGATATAATTAATTACATGCCCAAAGTCCCATTTACCTCACAATATGTTTTTTCCGCTGAGATTCTATCTTGGTGCCTGAAACTCCTACCAAATTAAGTCAACATTTGTGGGATTACATTCGTTGTCTGTAGTGTGCTTTTGCTCAAATAAACATACAGCACGTGAGAGGGGAACCATTCATACATGAGGATTTGCTAGTACCTTAGACTTGACGTCCATCAACCCGCAATGAACAGCCTTCTGTGAGAATAGGACAGAGGACAGATATGTTTTCAGGACAGAATTGAAGAGGCCTTAGGCATGGGGAGAGTCCTATAGCACAAGTTGGGTTAGAGAGCTCTAGGTAGCCAGCATCGGGGTCTGATTGGTTGGAGATTTTCAAAGGATCAGGTTCCAGAGCCTGCAGATCGTTTTCTAGATGAGAAGCATTAAAGATTCGGTAGAGGTGTGTAATTGGGCTCACATACTGGCTTTTTAACAGAGCAGGCTGGTTCCCAATCCCATACGAAAGTACTAGGTACTTTCTCCTTTGGAATAGTACTGGTCCAAAGGGGAATGCACTGGGGACAAAGCTATGTGATCAGTGTCCTCAAGCGTGAGAAAAGCAAAGGGAACCCAGAGTGTCTGAGGCCCAGCATGCCTGCCAGTGCCCAGTTCGAGAGCAGAAATGCTCCCGGCTCCTCCTTACACACATACACAAGGAAAATCCTTCCTGGCAGGATGAGAGGTAAGCCAACTACTATGAGGCTAGCAATACTACGAACAATACTCCCCGGGGAATCAAGCGTGGTTCCATGCACAGGCTGAAGCCTCAGAGGAACTCCCTAGGAAAGACGTTCACGTTGTCGAGAGAAGCCGAAAGATGTTGTGAGGGCAGCTTGTCGGGGTCTGGAGTGAGTGGGAGGCTAGGTGGTTCCGAAACCACACAGTTAGCTTTAAGCCTCAAGTAAACTCCGAGAAACATCAGGGGAAGAAAAAGCATTTTGAGTAGAACATGATATTGTATTTATTTATTTATTTATTTATTTTAAGTTTATTTATTTTGGGGAGAGTGAGTAGAGCATAATATTTCAAAACATGCTAACTTAAATGTCCAGCCGAGGGACCAGTGAAAGGCATAGCTTTCACTCCCAAATGCGACCTCACGGGCAAGGATGCGCCTGCGAAGCCAATGGTGACCCGGTCATTAGCCAGCCGGTGCTCCAACACGCGCAGTTCAGGGAGCCACAGACCTTCTGTCATTGTCCTCTCTTCGCGCTACCCTTAGATGTGTAAGATTGGGTGTCTCAGCGATGGCTAGGAGGTCGGACATGTCATCTGGCGAATGAACAGGTCCTTTGCCAAGTGACTAGATCTCACTCTTGCTAAAGGAAGAACATTGTTCACTAAAATAGTTTGTCTTTTGATGCCAAAGGAAATCAAATTGTAATCAAGGGCTGAGAACGCACTGAAGTCATCAAGGCTTTGGCAATCTCGCATGTTCCCAGGCTTATGAAATATAATTTACGTTTACAAAAGGGAGAGGCTGTATCGGATTGGGAATTGGCTTTCATAATGCCTAAGTGAGCCTCTGATGGATCGACCAGCATCGCAACCCGTGCTCCCATGTATCTCAAGGACACAGAGAGAAGCACGGATAAGGAGGAATGCAGTTTGTTGAAGCACCACAATAGACAGAAAATGTGTCTAAGTGAACCGTGAGGACTCACTATAACCATATCGAAATATGGTGGACACACTGATGTGATTTTTCTGCGTCTCAGTTTTGGTTTTGGTTTTGGTTGGTGGGGGGGTCATAAGAGTAAGGATCTTTAGAGATCTGTGACTTCTCCACCCTGCCCTGAGGAGCCAATCCAAATGAAAACAAAGGGATGATTATTGAACGCATGCTCTACAAAGCTGTTCATTAAATATGCTGTCTCATGTAACCCTTACAGCATGGATTTGAAGTTACATTTGCCTCATTTTTAGGCATCCAGAACTGAGGTCTGTATTAGCTAAGTAATCTGCTCAGTCTCATAGCTGTTCAAGTTACAGAGTCAAGATGCAGGTTTAGGTCCCAAAGCTAAAGTTCTTTCTGTTCCGAGTCCTATGCTTCATATAAAAATCAAGGAAGGGAAAAACAGAGTGAGGTTGTTTATATCCACTGCCCTAAGTCCTTAGCTTTCCCTAAGAGGTGTGATGTCCAGAAAAGCCACTTCTGTGCTTGTAAAATGAAGGACCAAGGCAATTTATTCAATGCCCCCAGGAATTTTCCTTGGGTCTCTCTTGAGAAGCACAGGGCATTATGTTGGCCTGGGTCATCTGTATAATTGTCCATTTTCTTTCTTTCTTCCTTTCTGTCTTCTCTTTCCCCTTCCTTCCTCCCTACCTCCCTCCCTTTCTCTCTCTCTTTCTTTCTTTTTTCCTTCCTTCCTTCCTTCCTTCCTTCCTTCCTTCCTTCCTTCCTCCCTCCCTCCCTCCCTCCCTCCCTCCCTCCCTCCCTCTCTCTCTCTCTTTCTTTCTTTCTTTCTTTCTTTCTTTCTTTCTTTCTTTCTTTCTTTCTATTTTAAAGACACAGTCACAAGCAATAGTGGTGAAAACAATGCTTTGAACCAACCAACACAGTGTGATTTAGGCCCATTTATCTTGGATAAGCAAGGCTTTGGAATATGCAAAGTTAGAGACCTCCCTCTAGATTTGCAACTAAGTCCCCATACCTAGTGGGACCAGAGCATGTAAAAAACGGGGATAGGAATTTCTTTTCACCTTCTATATGCAGAGGGAAAGCATTTTCCAGATTTTAGAGAATTACGCAGTGACATCTGGCTTATTTAAAGTTTTTATTTTTGTGATCACTTCACAATATATACAAATACTGAATCATTGTATTGTACACCTGAAACTAATGTTATATGTCAATTACACATCAATTTTAAAAAGGCAAAAAATAAAAAAATACATTATAGGGGCACCTGGGTGGCTCAGTTGGTTGAGCGTCTGACCCAACTTCAGCTCAGGTCATGATCTCACGGTTCCTGGGTTCGAGCCCCGCATCAGGCTCTGTGCGGACAGCTCAGAGCCTGGAGCCTGCTTCGGATTCTGTCTCCCTCTCTCTCTGCCCCTCCCCTGCTCACACACACTCTCTCCCTCTTAAAGATAAATAAACATTTTAAAGATTAAAAAAATATATAATATATCAACTATGCCCAACAATTTTTAAAATAAAAATAAAAAATGATAAAGTATTTTTTAATAAAATTCATATTCATCAAAATGGAAAACAATGAAGAAGATTGTTTTCCTTTATGTTTTTGGGGTGTATCCAGTTGGCATCTAAATTATTTAAGCTTTTGTGATATTCATCAAAGTTTACTCATCCTTCACAAGGGATTAAAAAAAGATGAAGAAGAAAAGTTAACTAGGGCAATAATGAGGTTATATGGAGACCACAGGGTAATCTGTGAGGCTTGTGCTTATCAGCTCTATTTTTATTTGTTTCTTTTAATTTAATTTGATTTCCTTTAGCCGTGCACTGCATTGAGGAGCACAGCCCACTAAGCCGAAAAAAGACAGCGACAAAAAGCCTAATGCTTTGAGGACTAATGGACCAGGATGTTTCATTATAACCTTATAACAAGCTTTATATACGGAGCCCATTTTACTCATTGGCGCAGAGTCACGAACGTTAGAAGGAGCTACCATAAAACAAGATCCTTTACGTAAGCATCTGATTGCCAAGCTGTCCTTTGCTCTCCACTCAGCAGCTTTGTAGTCTTTGGTTAATGGAGCCAGTGTACTTTCGTCCACATAAAGGGAATGATGATTCCACTGGAGGCTCCAAGGGGGAAATTAAAGTCATCCAAAATCTGATTTGAGAAGGCATTTTCTTTGAAAACGTGAAGCATGGCTTTCATTCATCCCAGTCCTTTGCCGAGTGCTGCAGCGAGGGCAAGTGTGGCTCTCGATTCCAAGGGAAGCATTTCTATTGTTTAATCCCACCCTCTGAAAGAGAAGGGGCAGCCAGGGAGGTAGCAAGGACATGTAAGGTGGGCTAATGAATCTAAACAGGAATTCTCTGCAGCTGCTCTAAAACGGAGTAAAAAGTGGTGCCCAGCGCGAAGCCACTGAGGAAGCAAAGGTCAGCCGTGTAGGAGCAGAGGGGTGTTGGTCGGAGGCACATTTGTGGAACTGAAGAAGCTCAATTTCCGTCCAAGAGACACCTCTGACCCGTCCCCCTGAAGGAGGCTGGACCAGAGCAGCTGGCCTTTGATCACCCGACAACATCCTCTGGGCATGTGTCCTTGTGCCAAGGCTGACAGCCACTTGGGGATATGAAGACGGGCAATTTTCCCTAGCGATCGGAACGTTCTCTCCATATCTTCCATGAAAGTTTATGGGCAATGATTGTATTTTATGATAATGAGAACAAAGTGCATTATGGCTAATGTCAGGAGTATTTTCCCCTCTAGCGAAAGTCTTTTTTTTTTTTTTAAACATCTTCCCATGTGCTACATCCTCAGGAAAGACAATATGGCACAGATGTCCCAAAAGAAATTCTTTCTTCACATCCACTTTAATAACAGAAAAGTATACCTGAAAAGATAAAAAGTGTTTATAACTTTAACGTCGGACAAAGAACGAGCCAGGAAGTTCTACCATGACAAGCAGACATTTGCTCGGACTTTTGCCTTGAGATTATTCAATAAGGAATAGACTTGTGATCCTGTGAAATGTCCCCAGAGTTAAGCTGGTGGTTGCTTTCCATTGTCTGGGAGTGGGGGGTGGGGGAGTGATCGCGTTTTTACTGGATAATGCCACGACTGTGTGTTTAAAGCAAACTATCGCCATTGTTGATGTTCACATTAGCATCTTGAGGCATAACCTGCATCTCGTCATGCTTAGAATTCAAACGGTCACAACAGCACTTCCTTGGAATCATGATCTAATGCGAGAAACAATACAGTGCAAATAAATAGATTTCCTCCTCGCTGGCTGTTGGTGTGTTCCCTATTGTGTACGTCTTCCCTGGGCATTGAACACTAGGAAATGTCTTGACAAAGGGTTTCTCTCACTTCCGGGTTAGAAGGCTCTTTCACCAGTCTCTCACCAGATAAGTTCATATACTTTTTGTCCCCATCCAACCAACACCATGACTAAGTTCAGAGACACTCACCCCCAGTGACTGTACCAATTGTTGGGGTGCTGAGTGAAGGCCAGGCTGGCCCGGTGGGGACCCCTTGGAAACATCTGTCTGTTGTATGTATAGAATGGGCCAGTTCAGTTTTGATCTGGTTGACCAAAAAGATGAAAGTTGAGGACCAAAGTGTGAACTTTGTATATTGTTATCAGGCCATTTTTTTTTCTTTTTGTTTCACACGCACGGGAAACGTGCCACTGTCCTCCAGCCCGGAGGAGAAGGAGAGAAGCTTTCTGGAAGCTCTCCCTCAGGGTTTCCCTGTGGGCTGGTGCATGTGGGGGTAGAGAGAAGGATCTTATTTCCTCTCCGAGGGCCACCTGTGACCATCCTGCAGGTAGCAGATGCCAGCACAGGGGCTGCCGTTGAACACATCCAAGGAGAACATTGATTCATTCATTGAATCAATAAACATTTATTGTGGGCAGGGCATTGTGAAAGAGACAGATGTGTTTAAGACGTGCTCCCACACAACGGGGGTTACATCACTGCCTAATTTAAACTCATGCCGGGTCTAAATGACTTCATCAGAGAAATGCAATTGTCTTGGCTCTCACCACACTGTGCTATTCTTTTCCTGAACATTCCCGAACGTTCTCTGCACCTCATCTCTGCCTTTGTCATCTCACCCTGATGCCTGGACATATTTTGCCAAGAACGAATTACGTGTTATGGTGATAGCAGCTTAACCTTTGTCTTTCAGTGTCTCCGTCTCTAAAACAAGGGGTAGACACTGTATCAGATGGCACTGCCTCCATCACTTTCCTCAGTGGGTGTCCAGAGGGTGGCTGAGGTGACAAGGTCCAGGTGTTTGGCTCACTTCCCTTTATCTGTTCTACATCTTGCTAATATTGCTTTTAAATCATGGAACTAGATAGTATCATAGACCCCCCATGGGTATGAAGCCATAATCATAATGACTATCTAGTTCCAGAACACTTTAATCACCCCCCAAAGAAAACCTGGGCCCATTAGCAATTACTTCTCTTTCTCTCCTCCAGCCTGCCCTTGCCAAACATTAATCTAATTTCTGTCTCTGTGGATTTGCCACTTCTGGGCATTTCATATAGATGGAATCCTACAGTGTATGATAATTTGTGACTATGTTCTTTCACTTACCATGATATAAACTTCGAGAAAGTTTCATCCATGTTGTAGCATATATTCATACTTTATTCCTTTTAATGGATGAATAATCATCCATTGTATGGATATACCACATTTTTTTATTCATTCTTCGGAGATTTAGTTCGTTTTCACTTTTTGGCCATTACAGCTAATGCTGCTATGAATACTCAGGTATACCTTACTTGTGTGAGTATGTATTTTCAGTTCTCTTGAATACACAGCCAAGAGTGAAATTGTTGGGTTATATAGTGTCATGTTTAACTTCTTGAGGAAATGCCAAAATGTTTTCCATAGCTGCTGAACCATTTTACATTCCCACCAGCAATGTATGAGAGTTCTGAGTTCCCCACATCCTTACCAACACTCTTTATCGTCCATCTTTTCCATTATAGCCATCAGGATGGGTGTGAAGTGATATCTCATTGTGGTTTTTATTTGCATTTCCCTGATGACCAATGATGTTGAACAAATTTTCATCAACTAATAGGCCAGTTGCAGATCTTCTTTGGAACAATGTCTATTCACATGCTTTTACCATTTTAAAATTGGATTGTTTGCATTTTTATTGTTGAGTTGTAAATGTTCTTTATATATTCTGGATACAAGAATCTTATCAAATTTATAATTTGCAAATATTTTCTACTACTCTGTGATTTTTATTTCCACTTTCTTGATGGAGTTCCTTGAAACCTAAAAACATTTAATTTTGAAGAAGGTCAAATTATCTTTTATTTTTTCCGTACTTTTTGTTTTAAATTTTTTTAAACGTCTATTTATTATTGAGAGACAGAGAGACACAGAGCGTGAGCAGGGGAGGAGTAGAGAGAGGGGAGACACAGAATCCGAAGCAAGCTCCAGGCTCTGAGCTGTCAGCACAGAGCCCGACACGGGGCTCGAACTCACAAACTGTGAGATCATGACCTGAGCTGAAGTCTGTTGCCCAACCAACTGAGCCACCCAGGCGCCCCTATTTTTTTGTTGCTTATGTTTTGGTGTCCAGTTGCCTCATTCAAGTTCATGAGGATTTAAGCCTGTGTTTTCTTGTAAGAAGTTTTTTTTTTTTAATTTATCTCTTAAATTTAGGTTGTTTGATATATTTTGAGTTAATTTTTGTATATGGTATAGATAGAGATATAACTTTGTTATTTGGAATGGGGGTATCAAGTTGTCTAGCAGCACTTGTTGAAAATCAACTGACTGCAAATATAAGGGTTTACTTCTGGGCCTCAGTTATTTCCCATTGAGCTACATGTCTATTCTTACGCCACATCTCACTGTCTTCATTGCTGCAGCTTTGTAGTAAATTATGAATTCCAGAAGTATGCAGTCTTCCAACTTTGTTGTGCCTTTTCAAGGTGGTATTCACTATTATGGTTCTCTTGTGTTTCCATACAAATTTTAGGATCAGTTTGTCGATTTATGCAGAAAAAATAAAAGTAGCTGGAATTTTGATAGATACTGTGTTAAATCTCTAAATCAAATTGGGGATATTTGCTGTATTAACAGTATTAAATCTTCTGATTCATGAACATGGAATGGTTTTCCATTTATTTAGATCTCCTTTAATTTCTTTTAACAATGTTTGTAGTTTTCAGTGTTTGTCTGACACTTATTTTGTTAAGTTTACTCATAGATATTTTATTCCTTTTGATGCCATTGTCAGTGGGGTCATTAACTTTATGTTCAGATTGTTTATTATTAGTGTACAGAAATACAATTTATGTTTGTATATTGATTTGATACCTTGCAATCTTACTGATCTTGTTTATTAGTTCCTACAGTATTTTTCCGTGTGTGTGTGTGTGTGTGTGTGTGTCTGTGTGTGTGTTCCTGAACATTTTCTATGTCCAAGTTCATGCCATCTGAGAATAGAAATCGTTTTACTTCTTTCTTTCTTCTTTGGATGTCTTTTATTATTTTCCTTGCCTAATCTTCCTGGCTAGAACTTCCAGTACAATGTTGAGTAAATGTGACAGGAGTCAGCATCCTGTCTTGTTTCCTACCTAAGGGATAAAGCTTTCATTTGTTAATCCATTAAGTATGATATTGTTTGTGAGTCTTTTCAGTAGATTCCTTTCTCGGGTTGTGGACGCTCCCTTCTGTTCACATGTTTATCAGGTTTTCTTATCATGAGAGGATTTTGGATTTTGTCAAATGCTTTTTCCTCAAGGGACATGCTCATGTGCTTTTTTGCTTCTTTATTGGATGAATGTGATGTATGGTATTGATCAATTTCCATATGCTGAACTGACCTTGCCTTTGCTGGAATAAATCTTCCTTGGTCATGGCATATAATCCCTTTTGGAGGTTGCTGGATTGCTTTTGCTAGTGCACTATTGAGAATTTTTATGTCTATTTCATAATGAGTATTGTACTATAGTTTTCATTTCTTGAGATGTCTTTTTATTATCAGAGTAATATTGGTCTCAGAGAATGAGTTGGGATGTCCTCCCTCCTATTTTAGTTTTGGAAAGATTTTGTGAAGGATCGGTATTACTCTTCTTTAAATACTTATAGAATTCACCAGTGAAGATATCTCAGCCTGAACTTTTCTTTGTGGGGAGTTTTCTTTCTTTCTTTTTTTTTTTAAAACTTGTTATATGTTTCTTCATATTTAAATTTTTTTCTTTAGTCAGTTTTGATAGTTTATGTCTTTCTAGGAATTTGTCCATTTCATCTGAGTTGTCTAATTTGTTTGGCATAGAATAGTTCATGATATTGACTATAATCCCTTTTATTTTTGTAAAGATGGTGGTAATATCCCTTCTTTCATTCTTGATTTTAATTAGTTCCGTCTTGTCTCTTTTTCTTTTTGTCAGACTAGTTAAGAGTTGCCAGTTTTGTTGATCTTTTCAAAACACCAATTTTTTATTTTCTGTAGTTTTTTTTTCTATTCTCTATTTCATTTATTTCTGCTCCAGTTATTATAATTTCCTTACTTTGGCTTTCTATTCTTTTTCCAGCATTTCAAAGTAGAAGGCGAGGATAATTATTTGAGATCTTCCTTTTTTTATATATGCACACTTACAGCTATAAATTTCTTTCTAAGGTTTGGACACATCACATATATCTTGGGATGTTATTTTTATTTTCATTCATCTAAAGGTATTTAAAAAAATCTTTTTAACACTTATTCATTTATGAGAGACAGAGAGCACAAGCAGGGTAGGGGCAGAGAGAGAGGGAGACACAAAATTGATGCAGGCTTCAGGCTTCAAGCTGTCAGCATAGAGCCCGACGCAGGGCTCGAACTCAACAAGCTGTGAGATCATGACCTGAGCCAAAGTCGGACACTTAACCAACTGAGGCACCCACGCGCCCCTCATCTGAAGGTATTTTATAATTTTACTTGTGATTTCTTATTTGACCCATTGATTATGTAGAAGTGTGTAATTTAATTTTAATGTATTTTTAACTCCCCAACTTTCCTTCCGGTATTCATTTCTAATTTCATTGTTTTTGGAGAACATACTTTGTATGATTTCAGCTCTTTTATATTTATGGATACTTGTTTTATGGCCTAACATATGGTCTATTCTAGAGAATATTTCATATGCACTTGAAAAGATGTGTGTTCTGTTGTTATTGGATGAACTCTTCTATAGAAGTTTTTAGGTCTTGTTGGTCTATAGTGTTGTTCAAGAATTGTGATTCCTTGTTACCTGCTGTCTAGCTTTTCTCTCCATTATTGCAAATGGAGTGTTGAAGTGTCCAGGTATTAATACTGTAATGTTGGCTTGTCTCTTGAGTTCTCTCAGGGTTTTGTTAGGTGCATAAATATTTAGAATTTTTTTCTTGATGGGTTGATTCTCTTATCATTACACAATGTTCTTTTTGTCTCCAGTATCATTTCTTAAGGCTTTTTGTCTGAGCTATTCCACTTCTCTCCGGTTATTGTTTACATGGCATATATTTTCCACCCTTTTCCAACATATTTGTGGTTTAAAATTTTTTTAATATGTGTTTGTTTGTTTATTTATTTATTTAATTTATCTTTTAATGTGTATTTATTTTTGAGAGAGAGAGACACACACACAGAGATGAGCAGGGGAGGGGCAGAGAGAGAGAGAGAGAGAGAGGGAGACAAAGAATCTGAAGCAGGCTCCAGGCTCTAAGCTGTTAGCACAGAGCCTACATGGGGTTCAAACCCATGAACTGTGAGATCATGACCTGAGCCAAAGTTGGACGCTTAACCAACTGAGCCACCCAGGCATCTCTAGTGTTTATTTATTTTTGAGAGAGACAGAGAGTGTAAGCACAGGAGGGGCAGAGAAAGAGGGACAGAGAGAATCCCAAGCAGCCTCCACACTGTCAGTGCAGAGCCAGATGCAGGGCTCAGACCCATGAAACCTGAGATCATGATCTGAGCCAAAATCAAGAGTCAGATGCTTAGCTTACCAAGCCACCCAGGTGTCCCTTGTGTGTGTGTGTGTGTGTGTGTGTGTGTGTGTGCGCGCGCATGTGCGCATGTGTGTGTTTGGTGCCCCTTGTGTTTTCTAATCTGTGTTACTTGGAAAGAACATATAGTTAGGTCATGGTTGTTGTTTTTTTTTCTTTTTCCAATTCATTCATTCTGTCCATCTCTGCCTTTTGTCGGGAATCTTTAATCCACTTGCATTTAGTGTAATTACTAATAAGGTAGAATTGACGTATACTTGTATTAGTTCTCTAGGGCAGCCATAACAAAGAACCACAGACGATGTGGCTTAAATAATAAAACAAAAATAATTTTCTCAGTTCTGGAAGCTAGACGTCCCAGATTAAGGAGTCAACAGGTTAGATGTGTTCTGAGGTTTCTCTCCTTGCCTTGGAGATGGCTGCCTTGTCACTGTGTCTTCACATGGTATATTTCTGTGTACGTATATCCCTTGTGTTTCTTTTGAAAGTCCAAGTTTCCTTTTTTATAGACACTAGTCAGATTGGATTAAGTCCTATCCCAATGGCCTAATTTAATTTGATCAACTCTTTAAAGAACATATCTTTAAATACTGTCATGTTCTGAGATACTAGGGATTAGAGCTTCACCATATGAATTTGGGGGAAGACAGAACTCAGCCCAGGACATTGCCATTTTGCTATGGGGTTTTTTTTGTTTGTTTTTTTGTTTGTTTGTTTGTTTGTTTTGTTTGTTTGTTTTTTTAAATATCTATGTCAGTTTTGTTCATCAGTTTCTCTGTTACTGCATTCTTATGTGTTAGAGAAATGTTTTCTTGTGTATTGTTTTAATTCCCTTTTACTATATTTCTTGAGTTATTTCTTAGTAAGTTCCTGAGGATTATAATTAACATCTTAGTTAATACCAGTCAAGTTCAGGTTAATAACACTTTAATTTCAATAGTGTACAGAAACTTTGCCTCTATACAGCTCTGTTGCCTCTTCCATCCTTTCTGCTATTATTGTCATACAAATGACATCTTAACACCTTATAAGCCTATGGGTACAACTTTCTCATTGTTGTTGTATTCAATTGTCTTTTAAATCAGATAGAAGAAACCAAGAGCTACAAACAAAAAAGTGAACATTTCTATTGTCTTTTATATTTAGCTATGAGTTAACTGCACTGATGCTCTTTATCCTTCATGTGGTTTTGAGTTACTGTATCAAGTCCTTTCATTTCACTCTAATAGACTCTCTTTCATATTGTTTGCAGAGCAGGTATGCTAGTGAACAAGTCTCCCAGCTATTTATCTGGAAATGTCTAAGTTTCTCCTTCATTTTGAAGAGAAGTTTTCCTGGATACAGAATTCTTGGTTGACAATCTTTTTCTTTCAGCACTTTAAGTGTCATTCCTCTGCCTCTGGCTTTCATAGTTTCTGATTAGAAACCAGGTGTTAATCTTACTGAGACTTCTGTAAATGCAATGAGTGACTTATCCCGTGCTGTTTTTAAGATTCTCTTTTGGTCTTTGGCTTTCTACAGTTTGGCTGTTTAAATGATTACTTAATATATTATATATATATATATATATATATATATATATATATATATATATATGATATGTATGATGTATATCATGCAAAGAAAGAGGAAAGCATGGCCAATACACATTTTTTAAAAAGCAGTCAGTAGAAACCTTCCCTGAAGAAGCCTACATATTGGACTTATTAGACAAGTACTTTAAATTTTTTTTTAACATTTATTTATTTTTGAGACAGAAACAAAGCGTGAACAGGGGAGGGTCACAGAGAGGGAGACACAGAATCTGAAACAGGCTCCAGGCTCTGAGCTGTCAGCACAGAGCCTGACGCGGGGCTTGAACTCACAGACCGCGAGATCATGACCTGAGCTGAAGTTGGCCGCTTAACTGACTGAGCCACCCAGGCGCCCCTAGACAAGTACTTTAAATCAGCTATTATAAAAATGACCAAAGTACTAAATGAAAACATGTCTAAAGAGCTAAAGAAAAGTATGAAAATGATGTCTCACCAAATAAAGAACATGAATAAAAAGACACAGTTGATAAAAAAGAAAAAAAGAACCAAGGAGAAATTCTGGAGCTGACATGAAAAATTCACTAGAGGGCTCAACAGCAGGTTTGAACTGGCAGAAAAAAGAATCAGTAAATTATGAGATAGGTCAATTGGGATTATCTAGTCTGAAGATGAGATGGAAATAATAATAATTAATAACAATGATAACAAAACACGAGCAAAGCCTCAGAGACCTGTGTAACACAATCCAATCTGTCAATACAGGCATAATGTGAATGCTAAGAGAGAGAGAGAAAGAAAGAATATTTGAACAAATTTTATATATATATATATATATATATATATATATATAAAATTTTATAATTGTGCATTTAAATAATATAATGTGTCTAATATGTAAATCAGCAGGCATAATGTGAATGCTAAGAGAGAGAGAGAAAGAAAGAATATTTGAACAAATTTTATATATATATATAATTTTATAATTGTGCATTTAAATAATATAATGTGTCTAATATGTAAATAAGATCCCCACCCCAGGGTGTGTGTGTGTGTGTGTGTGTGTGTGTTTGCATTTAGACAGCAAGAGAGCACATGAGCAGGGGAGAGGCACAGAGGGAGAGAGAGAGAGAGAGAGAGAGAGAGAGAGAGAGAGAGAGAGAGAATCTCAAGCCTGACACAAGGCTCTATTCCATGACCCTGGGATCATGACCTGAGCCAAAATCAAGAGTGGGATACACAACCGACTGAGCCACCCAGGCACCCTGCTATGTTTTTGCTTAATGATTTTATTGAACTAATTCTATAAAGTCTCTATTCTTTGTTTATGACCACTGAGTTCTCTACTCAGTTAGCTTAGTGACCAGCTAATGATTACACCAATATTTCCTGAAATGCCTTGAATGAATAACTCCCAGCTTTGTGAATACACTCTGTGTGCCTTCTGGAGTGTCTAGCTCTTCAGGGGGCAGGTTACTACTCTTTGATAGCTTTTACTTTCTGTTTGTGCAGAAGCTCAAGGTCCACCAGAGGTGAGATATGAAGGCTTACTCAGTTGTTTCCTGAACCTGTCCACAGTATAGCACATGCATGTGGACGTCTTGATTTTCAGGAATATGTCAGAGTTCTTCAAAGACTCTATGTACATCTCATTCCTTGGATTTTCCTTTAAGTTTCTTGATCAGCTTTTCATTCCCTCAACTATATCACTTCCTCAGGCAGCCACGGTGTTAAGCAATTGCGAGTAATTGTTTTTGAAAAATGTTCTGAGAAGAGATTGTTTGTAGTGAGGTTATTTTCACCGTTGAATGAAGAGAAGTTTTGCAAGTCAAGGTTCCCATGGAACCTCCAGACAGGTCAAACAATGACAGTTTTCTGCGAACGGAGATTTTGGGGTAATTCCAGATTTTTTCTGCACCCGCCAGTGGCTACAAGTCTACTGGTTTTCATGGCTATCATGATTGCAAGCCTGTCGTTTTTCAAGGCTACTGCCGAGCTGGAGAGTGAAAGATAGAAAGAGAGCAAATTAAAATGTGCCAAAGCTCACTGTTCTTACCGTGATTCAGCTGTTTTTATTGAATAAACATTCTTCAGATTGTTGCAAGTCTTTGGATAATTTCCACAGTTCTGACAAAATTGATTTTGATCATTTTGCCAATGTTGCCATTGCCTTTATGGAGAGGCAGATTTTCAGAGGTTCTTACCATTCCAGAAGTGATTGTCTCTCTTTGTATTCTAATGTGTATATATTATCTTGTTTCTACTAATTCATTCTACACATTCATCCTGTGCTTCTTTTAATCTTTTGTTCTTGCTGCTAATGTCAAGCTAACTATAGAACCCAATGGATCTTTTGTGTTTTGAGTTCTGGAGTATTGGGATTTTGCATAAGTAGCTCATTGGTAGGGTTTCTTTGGCAAAAGGCTACGTTGAAATGAAAGCAGATTTTGGCATTTGCTTCTAGCCCCCAGGACTCACACTTTGGTTATCTGATCAGTTGTTAACATTTCGGGCAGAAGTGTTGGTGGATAACATGGTAGAGAGACAATATTTTTCTTGAAACAGCTGTGAGCTCTATTTATTTTTCAGGTACTCTTTCATCAGAATCCAGAGGGTTCCTAGTAAGTATATACATCAGCATACACAGAGGAAAATTGAGCTCATTTCTTCTTTAATGATAATATTGCTGTTATAATAATTAAATTAAAAGACAAATGAAAGCAAAAGCCATTTAGTAATGGAAGTTCAGATTGCAAAAGAAATTTTCAAAGAATACTGCTCCATTATTTTTACATTTTAGCAAATAATATGCAAACACATATAACATTATGAGTGGGAATTCAATCTAATTAAACCACAAATAGCAATCCTCTTGCTATGTATTATGTTAGCCATAAGTGACAGTCAGAGATGCCAGGGAAGTCATTCTGTCTCCTTTTTGCACAAGTTAAAGTATATAATGAGGAAAAACAAAGGGTCGAACTGGTGTATCTATTTCCAAATTGCGTCACTAACGTATGATTTTATGGAGGAGTTGAGTATTATCCCTTTAT
The DNA here is from genome assembly GCF_027475565.1 of Acinonyx jubatus. Lineage (NCBI taxonomy): Eukaryota > Metazoa > Chordata > Mammalia > Carnivora > Felidae > Acinonyx > Acinonyx jubatus. The sequence continues at coordinate 75,816,056 of NC_069380.1, forward strand.
ATCTTGAAGAGTAGTTGCTGTGGAGAAATTAATTTGTGTACTTACTATTTTTGTGTCTATGTATGGAGAAAATGGTCTGTGTGCTTCTAAAGATGTGCCAATTTTAATTCAAATTATTGGGGTGAAAATATTAAGAACTAAGTTATATTTACTGCCATTAATGGTTTTGATGAAATAAGTCCTGTCCTGTGGTTCTCTAAAAACGTGGAAAGGTTTTCTAAAGAAATTTAGGTGTCTTTCTACTTGAAGGTGAATTGTTATATTAAAAACAACAAAAACAACAGCTTGGTACCTCAAGTGCTAAATGTAGACATTTTTCAGGAATGCTTACACTTACTGTTTTGTACACACCCATGTGAGCCCCTGCTCTGTTGGTGACATTGTGCTATGCCAGGCAGTGAATGTACAATAGCAAAGCAAGTTTGTTCTTTCCTCGTGGAATTTTAACATACTGGGAGAAACAGCAGAGCAAGCAAATATATTGTGACAAGCAGTTTTTGGTAGAAGAGCCAGAAGTAAGCAGGGTATGAAGGACTAAAATAATACAGTTGGGTTTTTTCTAGGGAAAAAGCCTAGATAGGTTGCATGGGACACGGAGTTAGCTAGAGATAAGGCAGATGTGTTACATGGGATTGTTTCTGTTGGAGTTCTAAAGCCACACTAGCCAATAAAAATATAATCTAAGCTACATCTTAGCTATGGCAGCCACATTAAAACATTTGAAATAGAGAGCAGTGAAATCATTTTTGTAAGATTTTTTTTAAGTTTATTTATGTATTCTGAGAGAGAGAGAGCGCGCGCGCACTCACAAGCAGGGAGCGGCAGAGAGAGAGGGAGAGAAAATCTCTAGCAGGCTTTGTGCTGTTCATGCAGAGCCCGACTCGGGGCTCGGTCCCATGAACATGAGATCATGACCTGAGCCGAAATCAAGAGACAGGCACTTAACCAACTGAGCCACTCAGGTGCCCCAGAAACCAGTGAAATAATTTTTAAAATATATTTTAATTAACCCAAGCTTATCCAACAAATTACCACTTAAATACATAATCAATATAAAAATTATTAATGGGTATTTTGTACTCCTATTTTTACTAGCTTTCAAAATGTGGGACTCTTTGCAGCACATCGTAACTTGGTCATGAAATTTTCACTGGGAATAACTAACCTGTATTAAGATTTCATAAAATTAACAGCTAAAAATTAAATTTACCTGCTCAGGTTGTTCCAAATATAGTGAAACTTTTCTAGTGACTGAATAAAATATCAGCTTTTCAATTTAAGTGTCAAGTAATGAAAATTAAAATTTGAAATTCAGCTCTTCAGTCTCACTAGCCACACTTCAAGTGTTTAATAGCCACACCATTGAGCGTGTAGAAGGGACAGCTCAGGTCATTGGCATAGGTCCTCTCCTTGAACAGGCAGGGTGCTGAGCTGTTAGTGGGTACTGGCTAAGTGTCTGTCGAATTAAATTAAATGTTGCGGTCGGGACCCAGTGAAGTTAAATGACAAGCTCGGCATTGCCCAGGTAATAAAAGGTGGTGAGGCCTAGCACCCGGGTGTCTTGCTAACTAGTAAAATCCTAGCATCGTATCAGTGTTTAAGTTTCAGAAAGTGAATCAAAGAATTTTGACAGCAAAGGATTTTCTGAAATCGTCTCCAAATCTCCTCGGTTCTTGAGTTTGGAGAGAGAGCCCCAACAGGATGAGTTCGGTTACCCAGTGCCTGCATTTAGGCTATTAAAAGCTAGGAAATGCAGTGATAATAGAATAAAGTAGCAATATACCTCACTTAGCTTCTTTTACGTACAAAGCATTACTAGGGCTCTGGAGAGAATCTAATTCAAGAGCCTGAATTGCATCTTCCTCTTTAACAATGAAAGTCAGCAGAAGTGTGCAAAGGTGTGTGGAAGGAGTTTAGATTCAAGGATGGAGTGGAAGCAAATGATCTGGGGGAGAGGGTGGGGTGTTGGCTTTGGCAACAGCCTTCAAGAGAGGTGGTGGAGGTCCAGCTGGTTGGCTTCCTAGAGCAGCAAGTGGGAGCCAATCGCTTAGCCATACTTAGTTATGGAACTCTAAGAGGCAGAGCAAGCCATTGTCAGTCTGTTCAGGCTGCTGTAACAGAAAAACCATAGACTTGGTGGCTTATAAATAACATAAATTTATTTCTCACTGTCCTGGAGACTGGGAAGTTCAAGATCAAGGAATTGGCAGATTCAATACCTGCTGAAGTTTCGTTTCCTGGAGAGCTGTCTTTTCGCTGTGTCTTTATAGGGTGGAAGGAGCTAGGGAGCTCTCTGGGGTCTCTTTAATCAAGGCACTAATCCTATCTATCAGGGTTCCACTCTCATGACTTAATCACCCCCAAAGGCCTCACCTCCTCATACCATCACCTTGAGGGTTAGAATTTCCACATATGAATGGGGGACGGGGACATAAGCATCTATTAGACATAAACCTGCAGCCACATTTGGATTGAGGGTCCTTCCTGGGGAAAATATATGATGTCATGAATGAAAGAATTGAGTTAGGAGGTTTCCTTTTTATGTCTTTCCTACATGGAAGAATTGATTCTACTCAACATCAAGAACTCCTCCCTTTAATTTTTCTTTCAGTGGGAGGACATTTAAGTACAATATCATTAGCTAGAAATAATTTTTTTCGGTTTATAAAATTTTACTTGGTATGATTAGGATATTAGTTTTCATCAGAATCAGAATGACAACAATCAATGTCAAGACAATGTCAATGTCATTTTAAACGAATGGGGCCTTTTTGAAATGAACTGCCTTATAGAAAGCGTGTCAAAATCTTTAAAAAAGACTGCATTAATTTTTTAGGTTTTGGAATGTTGTGATTAGGGAGAAAATGCCATTTCATAAATGGATGCATCTCCAACAAACACACCCAAACAAATGGCAGTTACCGTTTGGGGTTGTATAGTGTCTTGCTATCCTCTGGGGCATCCATGAGCCCATGTGGATGAACCCTTTATGGTGGTTCCCTGTTGATCTCATTGAGAGGGACCCATCTGTGTTAAATCATATATTTTCCAAACTCTACCTACTTATCCACAATGTCACACTGAAGTTCACCTTCCTACTGTATTATTTTGATAAGGCAGATGGCAATGAGCTTCTAAGAGACTAATGGAGGCCAAACCATGGGACAATTGTTTTCAGCATTATTATAGCTTTAGCCAGTTGGAATTGAGTTTATTTATTTGGGAACAGAAAGGGTGTACCCCTAAAATGTCTAAATCATCCTGACCTCTGATGCGTTAAAAGTCTACTGCAGGGGCGCCTGGGTGGCTCAGTCGGTTGAGCATGAGACTTCGGCTCAGGTCACGATCTCATGGTTTGTGAGTTCGAGCCCTGCATCAGGCTCTGTGCTGAAAGCTCAGAGCCTGGAGCCTACTTCAGATTCTGTGTGTGTGTCTCTCTCTGTCCCTCCCCTGCTCTCTCTCCCTCTCTCTTAAAAATAAATACAAATTAAAAAAAAAAGTTTTTAAGTCTACTGTAACTGTCATTAAGTGACTGACTGTCTTTGAGAACAGGAGCATTTAATGGGAACTTGAGGCATATCTGGGTGCTGACACGAGTAACTTTTGCTAGTAGCCATAGTCTTGAAAGTTTCCTGAGTTTGCTCATTATCTTCCCCCAATTTAATAAGCACGGGTTTCTTCAACTTTTCAAATGAATATTTTGATATCTATCATGAACTAAAAATAACTCTGAATGGCATGCACTTAAAATAGATGGTTGTCTCTTTAGTATAATTAAAGAGATCAGTGTCATCCAAAATCCTCATTTATTTCAGGGAAACCTAGACAAAATCATCTACTTAAGTAAGGTATAGTCTATAAATTAGATTAATTTGCTAATATGCATTTGGAGTGATAAAAATTCTGAAATTTAAAATTGCCATGGAAATCAGTCTTGATAATGCTTGCTGAGGTAAACCTATTTTACAGAAGAACTTTTAAAAGTTATGAATGCTTGGATTTTGAGTAGCAGTTTGCTCCAATGGCCAGGATGGCATGTGTATTGATGTCAGTCTGCATTTTGTTGGGTAGGACTCCCTTCCCTTTATACCTGAATTGTATGCGGAGTGGGTTTGATGAATTTTCCATCCTGACCTAAGGTGACTCCCCCCATGGCGTTAGGAGCCAAAGTAGAAAAACAAGTGGATTTAGCCCACGTAGACATGTTCTGGAGCGCTGGCCTGCGGAGTTGCTCAGAAAAGCATTGGGCTTGGGGCGCCTGGGTGGCTCAGTCGGTGAAGTATCTGACTCTTGATTTCAGCTCAGGTCATGATCTCAAGGTTCATGAGTTCAAGCCCCGAGTCACGCTCTGCAATGACAGTGTGGAGCCTGCTTGGGATTCTCTCTGTCCCACCCCTCTTGCATTCTCTCTCTCTCTCTCTCTCTCTCTCTCTCTCTCAAAACAAATAAACATAAAAAAAAAAAGAAAAGCAAAGCATCGGGCTTTGTGAGTCAGAATGCAACTTGAAAACATTGGACATCAGGGGCGCCTGGGTGGCGCAGTCGGTTAAGCGTCCGACTTCAGCCAGGTCACGATCTCACGGTCTGTGGGTTTGAGCCCCGCGTCAGGCTCTGGGCTGATGGCTCGGAGCCTGGAGCCTGTTTCCGATTCTGTGTCTCCCTCTCTCTCTGCCCCTCCCCCGTTCATGCTCTGTCTCTCTCTGTCCCAAAAATAAATAAAAACGTTGCAAAAAAAAAAATAAATAAAAAATAAAAAAAAACATTGGACATCAAAAGTTGCTATCACTAGTTTTAAACACTAATTTTTAAAAATCTTTGCGTTTGTGAGTTACAGATGATAAGTAAGAAAGGCAGCCAAGAAAAAAAAATCTAAAATTAGACACTGCATTTTTTATCATATTGAGCATATAACCTCTGACTTTATCCTTTTTATTTAGAAGGAGACAGATTTACCTGATTACGAGTAGACATAATCTCTCCATAGCTTAGAGAAAGTTTGGAAACTTTCAAGTCTATTTTCAAGCAATTATCTCATGTTGTGAGACAACAAGTAAAATGATACCTAAGTAGACATTAATATGGTAACACATTCTTTTTTTTTTCCAACGTTTATTTATTTTTGGGACAGAGAGAGAGAGACAGAGCATGAACGGGGGAGGGGCAGAGAGAGAGGGAGACACAGAATCGGAAACAGGCTCCAGGCTCTGAGCCATCAGCCCAGAGTCTGACGCGGGGCTCGAACTCACGGAACGCAAGATCATGACCTGGCTGAAGTCGGATGCTTAACCAACTGCGCCACCCAGGCGCCCCGGTAATACATTCTTTAACTAGCATCTTCAAGGAATGACGTGTCCCACATAAATGAATTTTCCTGATAATGAAAGCTTTTCTCTTTGAAATAAAATGAACTTAGAAATAAAGTTTTATTTCTTCATTTTTTTGTCAGATATCAATTTACAAAGGCATTTGCATCTTCCAGCTACCTATGCAGAGTTAGGAAACATTGTTGGACATTTCCTTGATGGCTTAGGGACGCTTAGAGAGGATTATAATCCTAGTAACATTTTTAGTACAGTATGCCTTAAAGTTTGGTGCATATAAGAACAAACTTGGAGCTCGTCAAAAATATATATTCTCGGGACGCATTACGGAAATTCTTATTCTGTAGTGTTGAATCTGCATCTGTGACAAGTTTTCCTCCTGATTCTGGTCCAAGCAGTCAGGGGACTCACACTTGGAGAAACCTCGCCTTCAGAAGCATCATTTCGAAAATGACAGTAATCATAACAATGAAACATCATTGTCAGGTGCGACTCTACATTCGTCCATGAATTGGCTCGTTCAGTACTCACAACAACACCACAGAAGAGGTGTGATGTTCGTTCCCATTCTTCTGATTTGGAACTGAGCCCCAGGATGATTTGCATGTCTTACCAGATTACCTCACCACCAAGTGACAAAACTGAGGTTCTAAACCAGCCCTCCTGACCTCAGGGCTTGACCATCATGTCATGTGCTCAACGTAGATATGCAGAGATAGACCTTTCTCAACATTTTATGGATGTATTGCTTCCACTCTCCATTCCCGGTCCTCTGAGGGTTGGCTAAGGATGAGACTTATCAGTGGGGGTACCTGATACATGCCAGGTGAGACAGACCCCATGGTGGGGCAGGGATACTTGCAGAGAAGCATGGCTGCTAGACATTCACTCATGGACAGATCCTAATCAGTAATGCATCAGGAAACCACATGGCCATCTTCAAAAGAACTGGGCCCATAACACGTAGCAAGTAGGCTCTGAACAGCATCTTAAATTAATTGTATTTAATGAGTCATTTTTCTAAGTATACTGTTTAATGCTGATTATGTTATAATCATGTGGACTCACTGTGGAAACTCTGAAAAAAAGTAGGAAAGGACAGTGGAAAATGTAATATGCAAACCAGTCAGAGATGATACTACTACTTGGAGCCTCTTGAAATTAGTTTCTTCATATATTTACTCATAAACATGCAGATACATTTTGTGTGTTTATATGTAAATATGCAGGCATTATTTACACGTATAATGTTGTCATCTATATTATACCATGTTACATGATTGGGATAAAGCTGCATGTAATATTTTGCATCATTCATTCTTCTCTTAAGATTGTTCTACGAGCATCTTCCCAGGATATTAATAATTTTTTTAGAACTTCTTTTCATTAGAATTGCAGGCATAGTTTTCAATGATAGCTGTATTTTAATTTGCATATATCTCAACCTATTTTTTTTTTTTTAGATATTATGAATAGGGCTGGAAGAATCATCTTTGTACATAAATTTTGCCCATCATTTGAATTGTTTCTTTAAAATAGCATGCTAGAAAGGGAGTTACCTTGTTAAAGAGGACAACACTTTTTAAGGAACTTATCAAATATTTCCCACATTACTTTTCGGAATGGCTGTGCGGCTTTATATGTCTGTCATCGGTACAGGAGAGAGCCAACTGCACCTTGCTCCCTGACTCCTGTAAATACTCAATACGATCATTAAAAGTAAATATTGGCTTGTTTAACAATTAAAATAATATGTCTTTTATTTCAATTTGGAGTTCTCTGATTGCTCTCGAAATTGAAACTTTTTCCTATATATTTTTAGCAACTTGTTTTTCTTCTTGCATGACTAATCTATAGTTGCTCCCTCTAATCTTTTTTATGTATCTATAGTAGCTTCTAATATATAAATTGTGGCCATATTTTCCATAAATATTTTAAGGAATTCCTTTAGGACTGAGAAAGCGAGTTTAAGGCCCCTAACTTTATGATGGCACTTCTGGAGGCTACAAGTGTTCTGATTTATTTCCGAGCTCTTGGCTCTGTTTAGAAACAGTCGATGCTAATATCCTAGTGAAAAAGCAACTTACATAAATGAATGATATATTTTGTACTGAATGACAGTTGAAGGTCAGATTGGTTTTTACTGAAACTACTGATTTTTCAGAAAGTTTTGCTAATATATAAGATAAATTAAGTTTTTAACGTTCTCTTTTATTTCAGCTGCATAGATTCAGCCTCTATCTATTTTGTCTTCAAAACCCTACTCTGTTTATGATATAGAATATCACTCTCAGAGAGGATCAGTGACTTGGCCAGGGTATCATCTTCAAAGTTTCCAAGAATTCATCTTCAAAGTTTTTACTATTTCTATTACATCAATTTCCTTAACTTTACAATTAATGTCCTGTATTAATGCTTTGGCATTTTCTGACAATTTAAGTACATGTTTTTAAAAGTGTTTTTGTTTTTGAGAGAGAGAGAAAGAGAACTAGCAGGAGAGGGGCAGAGAGAGAGGGAGGCACAGAATCCAAAGCAGGCTCCAGGCTCTGAGTGGTCAGCACAGAGCCCGATGCAGGGATTGAGCCCAGAAACTGTGAGATCATGACCTGAGGCGAAGTTAGACGCTTAACCGACTGAGCCACCCAGGCACCTCTTAAATATATGTCTTAATAGTATGACTCAACCTTTTATAGAAATATTTACAGAATTTACGGTAATTTACAGAATTACTTTTAAATAACTGTAGAAGAAATAAATAGTCCGACGCTGACAGTTGCCATGGGGTAAGACCAGTGGTGGGTTCAGGCTGACTTTCAGAGAATTAAAATTACACACCACGAAGCCCCACACTTAACTCTGTAATTAAAAATTCATTTATTGATTCAGTAAAAGGAGAAAAAGAAAAAGAAGAAGAAGAAGGAGAAGAAGAAGAAAAAGCAGCAGCTAAGTAACCAAATTCCAAAGAATATGGTAAAATTCTCACCAGTTCCGATGTGACAAATTTATTTCAAAGTCTTATATGACCAGTTTTCCTACTTAAGGGATAAAAAGAAAGAAAGAAAGAAAGAAAACAGAAACTAAAGGAAACTTATTTTTAAAAAGTAGTGGGGAGGGACATCAAGGTCTTAATGGCTTAAAATATGTAAATCAGGGATACAGACAAAATAGGAACATTAAAGTAGCTTTTTTTGAAGAGAATAAATTCTTGGAAACTCCACACGCAAAAGAATGAGTTGTATGCAGAGACCGTAGTAAATCTAGTTAAGGCAAACAGTGCCCTGGATCGTTAAACCTAGTGGCCAAGGTCAATAGCAAAGGGCTGTGGGTTAGCTCAGATGGTCAGAGAGCACGTGACCGTCCATCTTCCGGAATCATACCACCAAGAGAGTGCTGTATTCAAGCCTGTCCTCAGACCAGCCTCCAGACCATCTCCAGGGATTGATGACCCTTGACAGGGTTCTCTGGGTGCCTAGGAGCATGTGGGCCATTGGCCTTCGGTCTCCCAAACGATGGCGCCCGGATAGAGAACAGCACTGCCATGGCCAAATGCAAAACGCGTCCATAGTGATGGAACTGTTCCCCGAGTATATTCGTTACTCATTCTCAGCAAGGGCCCCGGGGGAAAATGGCCAGGCCAGGCCTAATCTTGTCAATCTCAGAAGAAACATCTTGTGATGGTTTCAACATATTTCATTAGGTGATTCAGCCCAGGTGGGGCCATTCCACTCCCCAGCCCCCGAGCCTTTCCTGGGGCACCCAGGCCTATCACCACCTGCTGCTTCTTTTCCAAGAAAGAGGTGGTTTGGAGGGAAAAGGTAGAGGAAAATTTGAGTTAACAGTTACTGTTAACTGCAGGCCTATAGTATCCCACCCCCCCCCCCCCCCCGAGAGCTGGGCTGCATTCTTCCCAGTACATACACTACCAGCAGGCTGTGGCTCACAGATTTCCAGGACTCCACACGTGTGTCTTTCACTGTCTTTCCTGGACTCCCGGTGACCTAACAGGGTGGACAGGCGGCCTGTCCGCAACAGCAGTTGTCACCGAACGGGTCCCCTCCCAGGAGAACAGACACCCTCTGTTTCTTATCTGGTGGGACTCTCTGTCCCCAGCACCCCCACCCCTGGGTGAGTTTACTCCTCTTATCTATTCAAGGGACCAGAAAGTGCTCTTGAGAAGACATCTCTGTTCTTGCACTTCACTTTCACATCACAGGACTCCCTCGGAAGGATTCTTTTTGAAAAGGTACTTCTTATCTTGTTTTACTTTGAAACCCCTTCAAAGGAGAGTTCTGACCCAGGCTGCAGCAATGGAGATGTCAGATAAGTTCTGCTTCAGGGAAGAGAGTTCTGAGTTACGTGAGGCGAGCAGGCAGAGGCTGTGGGCCGAGCGGATGGTTTCCTTGTTAACGACTTTGCTGGCACAGCTTATTCTTGAGAAAGGACGGCCAGATGAGCGTCACCATTTCGAGACTCTTCTGCATTTTTGAGGCGGCATTGCTGGTCGGAAGCTTTTGACAATTTTTCTTTTTCTTCCTCAAATCAGATTCATGTCTGTTTTTAATTCTTTGGGAACTTTGGTTTATCTAGAAGGCTGTATCTGCGGTGTCCTCGCACAAAGTTTTGTAAGTTAAGGGTTTGTTTTTTGTTTTTTGGGTTTTTTTGTAATTACGTGCCAGTGTAAGTAAATAGGGCATTACCCTGGCAATGCTGCTTCCATGAGTTCTCCTGAAGATTAAAGTGGGTGTGTATGAAGTGAATATATTTTAATGATAAGATCCTTGGGGCACCTGGGTGGCTCAGTTGGTTAAGCATCGGACTTTGGCTCAGGTCACAATCTTGCGGCCATGAGTTCGAGCCCCGCGTCGGGCTCTGGGCTGATGGCTCAGAGCCTGGAGCCTGCTTCGGATTCTGTGTCTCCCTCTCTCTCTGCCCCTCCCCTGTTCACGCTCTGTCTCTACTACTCTCTTAAAAATAAATAAACATTAAAAAAAAAGATCCTAATGTATCGTCAGCATCAACATATTTAGCTACACCATAGCACGATTAAGGGACAGTAAGAAAAAGTAGTTTCATCAGTAAAACACGGTCCTTTCTGCTTACATTCCCAAGTTATCACTGCTCTGCTGTATCTTGGAAATGCTGTGCATCCAGGAAATAGTTATACAATACTACTTCAAGGTCAAATCTGTTTGGTTTTTTCCCCCCAAACAATAATGGGGGATTTTCTTTACAACTCTTACCACAGAAAAGTTTTCTGTGAGAAGTGAGTTCTAGAAAATGACCAACTTACATCGTTCCTATTAGTGGCTAAAGTTAAAAAAAAAAAAAGATACCAGTGTGACTAAGTCTTGTTCCTTGTTAACTAGAAGTGGACACATCAAGGGGCGCCTGGGTGGCTCCGTCGGTTAAGCGTCCGACTTCGGCTCAGGTCATGATCTCACGGCTGGTGAGTTCGAGCCCCGCCTCAGGCTCTGTGCTGACAGCTCAGAGCCTGGAGCCTGTTTCGGATTCTGTGTCTCCCTCTCTCTCTCTGACCCTCCCCCGTTCATGCTCTGTCTCAAAAGTAAATAAACGTTAAAAAAAAAAAAAAAGTGGACACATCAAGTAGGAAAAGAAATATTTGCCAAAGGGACTCATTTTGGTGCTCTGCCTGGCCCGATCGACCCATTGAACTTGGTAGTGTGTTAGATTGGGTCTTTGGTTTGAACTTAATCATTTGCCGTGAGATGTGTGCAGATGATCTTCGGTTGGGAACAGTTTATTCTGCCAAATACCGGGATGGTATTGCTTGCAGTGTGGCCCGTGGGGGTCTATGAGATTGACGGAGGAAGGCTGTTTGTGCAATGAGGTCGGCTCAACCTTCTCTGGTGTCATAGCTAGGAGTCTGGTCAGGACATCGGTAATATTGCTCACACGTCCCTCTCATGGGAAAAAAAAAAATCGAGAACCTCAGGATCTTGTGGGAGTTGAGATGACTAAAGCAGCAAAGTCCGATCCTCACTGTGATCTTAACTTGGTTTTGCACGGTTTCGACATTTTGGCAACACATTCCTAAGTGGGACTAAACACAAGAGAGGCGATACTAAATTGGTCTGCGCAGAGCCTCCCGGCAATCTTTCCCCAGGAAGTCCCTTGCTTAAGTAGAGTTTGGAAGCACCGTTTTTGCTGCTTCTGCAATATTAGAATAATGCAAGACAAGCAGGCTGGAGGAATTTTGGACTTCTGGGTCAGGTGCGCTACCGTTACACATGGAGCTTAAAAGCCATCGCAGTAAAAGTGTGGATTGAACAGGAATTAATTCGGAAAGGGATTAGAAAGCCTGACATGTTTTTACAAGGTGTTTCAAATTGATTGGTTAATCCTCATAACATCTGGAGTGAAGAATCACAGAGAGTCACCCGTGGAGGCTGCGAGTAACTGGGATTAGAACTCAGCCAGAGTAATTAGCCCATTAAACCTGAGAAAGTGGAGAGGGGTTTCTTGCACTGTATTTGGCTGATAGATTACAAGTGATGCTTCATTTGGGAGGAAAATGAACTTTAAATGTGTTAAGCACAATTGAAGTATATCTTTGAGCCTTTGCCTTCTGAGCAAGAGAAACAGAGTTGGCTTCGGAGAATTTGTTTTACGATACTCTTCAAATGGTGTATATTCTCCACTTCTCTTTATTTACCCAACTTCTATCATCCTTTGAAGATGGCCACAAATTCTGTCTCCTCCATGAAGTCCTTTATAGCTTATAAAAATAGCTAAGATTTGGCTGCTAAACACTTTATTTCTCATTTTCATGACAACTTTGTGAACATTTAGAAAATAAAAAGAGCTGGGATTTAGAGCATTTCTTTACTAATAGAAAGTCAGAGTCAGAATTCAACCTCATGCATGCTCTGCGCTAAATGCATGTGTCTTTAAATTTTTTTTTTACATTTATTTATTTTTGAGAGACAGAGAGAGACAGAGCACAAGTGGGGGAGGGGCAGAGAGCGAGGGAGACACAGAATCTAAAGCAGGCTCCAGGCTCTGAGCTGTCAGCACAGAGCCCAATGCGGGGCTTGAACCCATAGACTGTGAGATCGTGACCTGAGCTGAAGTCAGACACTTAACCGACTGAGCCACCCAGGCGCCCCAATGCATGTGTCTTTAGAAAAGATGATATGCTCCCCACGCCATACTGTATAATTAATCTACCATTTCATTTCATTTGTTCGTCATTATTTAAATATCATAACATTAATCTTATATTTTTATCAATATTTCAGTTTGTCAAAAGCAGAAGCTTTGGTTATACTTCTCATGAAAACTTCCTAGTGGTTGGCACAGGTTACAAAAGGTAGATATTTGAATCCTGGTGATTTGACTTCACTAGTTAAGGGAACGGTCATAAGTGCCAGGCCAAGGCCGTCCTTACCACAGCTGGTGTGGCCCATGTGGGGTGTGAAATGAAGACACTACCGTCTCTGCTTGGTTCTGTCCTAAACATTCCCAGTGTTTATGGAATCCTCACTCCGGGTCTGTGAAGAATCCTCGAGGCGCTGCATAACCTTGTATGGAGGCTCGTGTGGGAACAGAAATCTTTGTAGAGCAAGTAAGTGTCCGAGTGCAAACATAACCCTTACACGGGGATACTCTGATGGAGGAAGTCGCTTCTCTTTGTAACCAATCAGCTTGCGTCCTTAGAGTGCAGTTCCATCTCCTTGTAGAGAAGTTTCTGGATTAATAAGCTTTAATCGAGGCCAGCGTAAGGCATTGCTCTTCTGAGATTTCTGTTTTGCTCATGAATGTGTTGATGGTCATCTTTCCCTCTTCCTCATCTTTTAACAGAATTTACCATGTTTACCTCCAAGTGAACTTCCTTTCTCTGGAGAGACGCTATTTTGGTCCCTGTCATCTTTTCCCATATACATTCAAAATCTGCTTAGCAAGAAAACATCATGAAATGCTTCATCTTGAAAGCTCCAGATGATATGAAAGGATGTAGTTAATAGTACAACCAAAGTCAACACAAAGCGGGGGGGGGGGGGGGGGGGGGCGGAGGCAAGCAGACCAGGATTGTTGCCCTTCAATGCCTCCGCATCCGAGAGGAAACGACCCAGTATGGGGCTGGACCACAGAGAGAGCATGTCTGCTTCACTGACTTCTAGGGTTCCTTCAAAAAAGGCAGTGAAGAGAGAAATATGCTAAAATAATACCACAACGCGGGGTGCCCGGCTGTCTCAGTCAGTGGGGTGTGTGACTCTTGATCTCGGGGTTGTGAGATTGAGTCCCACGTTGGGTGTAGAGATTACTTAAAAAATAAAATCTCAAAAAAAAATAATAATAACACCAACTCCACTACCTCATATATCCTACACCATCCATGGGCAAAGGGACACAGGAAATGGCTCACCACTTAAATGTTTAAAAATCGTAAAATCATAGAATGCTAGAACTCAAAAAGATTTTAGAAATTTCTTTAAGTTGGCTCATGTTTGTCTGTGATTGTCTATTCTTGCCTCCTGCATAAGAATCCCATAAGATCTTATGATTTTGATATAATTGTGACATCAGGTGGCCTCAATAGCATTGATTTAGAGTAATGGATTCGTTTGCTCATCCATCCATCCATCCATCCATCCTATGAACAGGCATTAAACAACCACTATATGTCAGTTTCTGTACCATTAGTTACGAGGGGCAGAAGGGTGAATAAGTCAAGGGCTTTTGCTAGGGGACACTGGTAGTCTAACATTGGCATTCCCCTTGTAACATTGAATTATGATACCACATAAGATGTGTTAAAAGATGAGTGTTTATAAAATGCTATGGAAATGCAGGGGACGGGGTGATTTCTTCTGCCTGACATAGTTGGGGGAAATCTTTCGGAAGAAGTGGCACTGGAATTAAGAATACTTAGAAGATGAGGAGGTGTTCATTAGTTGAAGAAAGGAGAGAAAAGGGGGATGGTATTTCGGACAAAAGGAAAAGGCAAAAGTACACGGTGAGTTCACAGAATAATCTAATGTTGTTTAAGAGTGGGAAGGTGGAAATGATATTTCTCATTAACCTAAGGCTTTATTGACCACACCTGTTGCTCTGATTTTAGTGTGTAAGAATACTACGTGTCCCATTCCTTCTTTTGGGTTTTGAGCAGGAAACAGTACTCGTTTCCAGAATCAGGAGGTATGTTATGTAAACAGCCATGGGCAGCCTTCACAATAACCTTGTTTTCTTTGACTTAGGTAAACAGGAACAAAACCCTGACACATTATCCAAGACAAAGACAGCTGGCAATAATCACACTCCACAAATACAGAGTCTCTTTTGAATTGTTTTATCTTTTTAAAAGAACAAAGAATAAAAAGTGACACATTTCCTAATAGATGCTCTTGACCCTGGAGTATATCACACTTCCCACCTTCTCTTTATAACCCTTTAGAAACCACATCTTTTAGTTAATGTTTGAATTTTGATTCTCCCTGATCTTGCAGAAAGAGTTCTACCATTCCATTTGACATTGAACTTAAGAGTTTGAGTTGATGGTAAAGACATAAACATTAAAAAAAAAAAATGCATTTAGCAATAGGCAGACAGCCCCGCAGAAAGCTGAAGAACTTTCAAGTGCTCCACCCTAAGAGGGTTTTGAAAAACGTGATGGCTTTTAAGGACAAGTAGCAAATTTAAAAACCAAAATAAAATCCCAGAACATTTGTGTAAGACACACTAGGACACTTGAGAGCCATTTGCATCTTATTTTTGTGTTTGCATTTTCTCTTTGAAAATGTACTTGGCAAAGTGCCTGCAGAATGGGACATAGGAAAGAATAATTAAAGCCATTTTCTGTCAGCCCATCCTTAATTTAACCGAGCCATTCATTCCAAGTAGACCCACTCCTCTTGCTGTGGGACTTTTGCAAAGGTCAGGGTTCTCCCCCACGATACTTTTTATTTAAATAAAGCCACAAATTTATGTCCATATCTTCCTTCCAACTTCCAAAAGCCCCAAGGATTCCCAGCTCGTTTTAAGGCTCAATCTTTTGGTTCCTCCGCCACCATAAAAACTTCACATTTGTAAGACCGTCATAGGTTTTCACCAAAAGTTGCACGTGCCAATTTCTATTCCTTCTTTAAAAATTATTTTTTCAATGTTCATTATTTTTGAGAGAGAGAGACACAGAGTGTGAGCAGGAGAGGGGCAGAGAGAAAGGGACACAAGAATCTGAAGCAGGCCCCAGGCTCTGAGCGGTCAGTCAGCACAGAGCCCAACGCGGGCTCGAACCCACCAACCGAGAGATCATGACCTGAGGAAGTCGGGCACTTAACCGACTAAGCCACCCAGGCGCCCCTGTCACTCCTTCTTTTAAATGCCATTTTTGAACAAATCAGGAGACTACAAATGCTGGTGAGGATGTGGAGAAACGGGAACCTTCTTGCACTGTTGGTGGGAATGCAAACTGGTGCAGCCGCTCTGGAAAACAGTGTGGAGGTTCCTCAAAAAGTTAAAAATAGATCTACCCTATGACCCAGCAATAGCACTGCTAGGAATTTACCCGAGGGATACAGGAGTGCTGATGCACAGGGGCACTTGTACCCCAGTGTTTATAGCAGCACTTTCAACAATAGCCAAATTATGGGAAGAGCCTAAATGTCCATCAACTGACGAATGGATAAAGAAGATGTGGTGTATATATACAATAGAATACTACTTGGCAATGAGAAAGAATAAAATCATGCCATTTGCAGCAACGTGGATGGGACTGGAGGGCATTATGCTAAGTGAAAGAAGTCAGGCAGAGAAAGACAGATACCATATGTTTTCACTCCTATGTGGATCTTGAGAAACTTAACAGAAGACCATGGGGGAAGGGAAGGGGAAAAAGTAGTTACAAACAGAGAGGGAGGGAGGCAAATCATAAGAGACTCCTAAATACATAGATCAAACTGAGGGTTGATGGGGGATGGGAGGGAGGGGAAAGTGAGTGATGGGCATCGAGGAGGGCACCTGTTGGGATGCGCACTGGGTGTCATATGGAAGCCAATTTGACAATAAATTATATTTAAAATATGTATAATAAAAAAATAAAATTCAAGGTCTGGTAATATAAAAAATAAAGACATAAATGCCATTTTCAAGTGGCAAAAGAAACAGGGCAGTCAGTAGGTTTTCAACATAAAGAAACAATCAAGAGGTGCGTAGGCACAACGCCCATGGCCGGAATCGTTCCTACGCACAGTTCTTACGTATGAAGAATCTGCAGAATTACCTCAGTTCTCCACTTTGCTTTCTTCCAACAGGGCTTTCTTTCTGTCCTGCCTCTTGTTGGTTGTGGTTTTTTTCTTTAATCCCTCTTTTCTCTCTGCTTGTGCTACCAACTGTAGGTAATTTCACATCGGTCCCTCAGATATGTCCATCATTGCTCCCCAGACCACAGTTGGCCAATCTTGTAACACATAGGGGAGAATGCTCTCACTGCCTTCTGGAGTGCTGTGCTTAAACATCTTCGTTAGCTTGCTGGAAGAGGGAGCCTCTGGTACTCGCATCAATTGTCACTCCTGCGTTCTAATCAAAATGGAGGCTTGCTCTCTGCCCGTGTGTTTATATCACAAGGCTCTTATGGGCTGATGTCCTCTTGGTGAATTTTATGTAGCAGCTAACTCCTAGGGACTCCCAGGATATCGATTATTTTATTTTAATATTACTGGTGAGCAAGACTCACGGTGCTTAACCCAAGCTTAACATTTTTCTTAGGTCGCTCTAAGTGAACTCTCAGACACGCATTTATTAGCTCCTTGCAGGAAGCTGGAAAACATCCTTTGCGTAAAATCACCTTTTCCACACATCCACGCACCCTGTTTGTTCTTGGGATTTTTGCAGCAATACAACAGTTTTCAGTTTCGGTGATGGCGCTGTTTGACCCAGTTCTTCGTTGATTTGAAAACAGCGAATTAGAAAGAGGGTTTGCCAAATCAGAACCGTTCACACCTCCCATTAGAAATCTCATTTAGGAAAAGTTTAAAATGTTTGAAAAAGATTTATGCCGTCATAATGGAAAAGATTTGACAGCAACGTATGCATTTAAAGCAAAGGAGGAGAGAAAGTTTTAGAAGTGGGAACATCTGAGAAATAGGCATAAATAGCGTCATTCTGGGAAGGCTATGTCACAAGAGACCACCAAGGAGCTTGTGTTGACATTGCTTTGATATTCGGTTCCATTCAGAGAAGAGGAAATCTTACAGGGGTGTGGTGTAGGGTGGCTACACTCCCTATGCTCTGCACCTTACCATTTTGTCACCCAACAATTTGTTCTTCCCTACCACCTCTGTGTTTTGTTTTTGTTTTTGTCACCACAGCTGAGTTTATTTTCCTTATTGACTTCTTGGTATCATTCTTCCCAAATGGATTATTTTTCATTCATCGCGGATGGATTTCGTGTTCTTAGCTTGGCTAGCGAGACACCTCACGTTGGAGACACACAATGAGGAGCTTTGAACTACCCGAGGGGAGCTGTGGTGGTCTCTCC
This sequence comes from Acinonyx jubatus, assembly GCF_027475565.1. Lineage (NCBI taxonomy): Eukaryota > Metazoa > Chordata > Mammalia > Carnivora > Felidae > Acinonyx > Acinonyx jubatus. The sequence continues at coordinate 75,833,873 of NC_069380.1, forward strand.
CCACGTGTAACTTTTCTCCAGTTTCCCAGCATTATTATTTTTTTCTTATCGCTCGTGTGGTCCTTTTTTGCCTGAACAACCGTACTCCTCTTCCAGTACAAGCTTTGCCTAGAGCTCTTACTGCATTTCTCGAATGCAGTCACCTGCCAATGACATGATGCTAGGCCATGTGACACTAGAGTCACATTAGAGAAGGTTGAGTAGCTGGGAAGGAAAGGAACTCAAGTTAGCTCAACTTTCCTGAAACACAAGAAACACAGATCTTGCAGAGGGAGACTCAAGAGTAGGAAAATTGTAGGCAACACATGCCTTCCATCCTAGAGAAGTTAAAAACTGAAGAGATGTTTGTCTGGGGGCAGTTTTACGGAGGTGATTCAAGCATCAGAGCTGAGCCTTGATTGGCACGCTCTGGAAGCCTCCTTTTACCTGATTTAAGTCGCCCTGGGTTTAGATGCAAAGACTGATGGTTCGCCATCGGTGTTCCAGAGTGTTGGCTGGCGGGGCAATCGTAACCTCTGAAATCCCAGTGACCATTTCTCTTACGTCCTTGTAACTAATTATCAAGTGCAGCTATGTTTGGAAGTAAAAATGACATTTGGGGGGGAAAAGGCAGATGACCTACAAGAAAGAGGTAAATTCAGGTAACGCATATACGTCGCATTTCTCTGTCGACTTACTGGTGTGATGACCTATTTGTACGTGGTTGTGGTTGTGGTGCATTCGTACTGGAAAAGTGAATGACTGCACAGTCCTGCTGAAACTCAGCTCCCAGGGCAGACACCTGGGTCTGTGTAGACTGGTTTCTTTGTTTCAAAAGGTTGAACTAAGGTTGGACCAACGAAGGCATTGCTTCTTCTTAATTGGTCCCGATCTGAATATAATCTGGCTTCAGTTCATCTTTCTAATGTTTCATAAACAAATGGACAATAATTATTTTTACTCTGTGGTTGTAAGCTTTCATGACAAAGATAAGGGTACGTACAATATAAAATAATGGCACCAAAAAAAAAGACTATTGGAGTAAGTTATCAATGTGACTAGGTATATAATTGTGACAAGTTCACTTTTCAAGATAGCCCTCTCTTACATCCAATACAGAAATGGAGTTAGAAGGATGGCCATCTGCTCTGTGAAATCTGGTTGGAAGAGAAAAAAATGTGCTTAATTAAAATGTTTCTGTTATGATTCTGTGTAAATATCCAGATCAGACCTGTGTCAGAATCTTTCATTGACATGGTATCTTCCATGCTTCCTTGGATTAACTGGAACACATTCTTTTTTTTTAATTTATTTTTATTTTTTTAAATGTTTGTTTATTTTGAGAGAGAGAGAGAGAGCAAGAGGGAAGAGGCAGAGAGAGAGGGAGACACAGAATCCGAAACAGGCTCCAGGCTTGGAGCTGTCAGCACAGAGCCCGAAGCGGGGCTTGAACCCACGAACCGTGAGACCGTGACCTGAGCCAAAGTCAGCACTCAACCAACTGAGCCACCCAGGCGCCTCATCTAGAACACATTCCCTGCTCCAACTCAATAACCAAAATATAATTTTAACAAGGTAGAAGGAGAACGTAAGGAACTAGATGGGTTGCAGCTACCCAGACTTTCCTGATCTTATTGGAGCTTTATAGACATACCTTTAATGTTTTTAATTGGAAAAGCCACTGCCGTTTTGCATATTTGGATATCGAGATTTTGGAAAAGAGTAGCTACCAAGTCCAGCAGATGTTTTTAAGCATTTTTGTCATGTAAGAAAAAGGATTTTTTTTCCTTTAATCAGCATATCTCACGAAGTCAGCAAAAGGTCTTTCTATAAGGGCATCAGAACCGCTAAAGCTAAAGCGATAAAAGTGAAAAAGAAACCAGTGGGAAACAAATCAGAAGGGTCATTCACTGTGTGAAATAAATGATTCCCTGGGTAAAAGTAGCCAGATAGTGAAATGGGCAGGAACGAGAAGTTCATGTGACCGATGTAACTCTCAACCAACCTGTGTAATTCTCCCGTAGAACTTCCTAAGAGGATATTGCTCTAAGTGTGAGCAGCCTAAGGGGTGTGCGTGCGTGCGTGTGTGTGTGTATAACGCGTGTGTGTCCCTGACGCTGGCTCTGCGGCTTCCCCATACGGCAAGTGTGGACATTGATGCTGGTTTCTCAGTGGAGAGCGTGACACCAGTCACCCCTGACCTTCCCGGATGTCTGTGAACTGGGCTTCCCTTGTTTCTCCCTGCCTAAGTCTGGGAGGATGATGGACAGTGAGGCAGTTTGCTGTGATCAGATTCCACCAATCTGGTGTGAGGTGGGACGTTGAATGAACGGACAGGCATTTCATTTCATTGTTGTAAAAAGTTGAAAAGTGAGGGGCGCCTGGGTGGCTCGGTCAGTTGAGCGTCTGACTTCGGCTCAGGTCGTGATCTCACGGTCCGTGAGTTCGAGCCCCGCGTCGGGCTCTGTGCTGACGGCTCAGAGCCTGGAGCCTGTTTCAGATTCTGTGTCTCTCTCTCTCTCTGCCCCTCCCCTGTTCATGTTCTGTCTCTCTCTGTCTCAAAAATAAATAAACGTTAAAAAAAAAAATTAAAAAAAAAAAGTTGAAAAGTGAAAGACTGTTGTAAGTTTTGACTTTTTCCTCCTGAAGGATATTTAAGACCTTTGGTCTGAGTGATCCCAAGAGATTTACTGCCTTGGGCTTTGTTACAAATTCACCCACTGATGCTCCTTTGCCATCTTCTCAGAACTCCAAAGGAATTTTCAGCTCCTAGTTCAGGTTCAACCAGGGTTCCAGTAAAAAAAAAAAAAAAAAAAAAAAAAAAAAAAAAAAATTAAATCCTGCAACCAATCTGTTGACAATTAAAAAGATGCTGTTTATTAACCAGTCCTCTTTAGTTATACTTAACAATTTACAAAAAAAGTTTGCGGCATATTAAATGTTAAAGCATATCTAAAACAGAGCGATTAAAGTACAAAGAGAACAAAAAAAGTGACAAAGGTAAGTGAATCATGTCTTAATACTGTTGACAGCGAATTTAGCCTCGAGTTTCTAGAAAGTGTATTTTCAGGAGAGAATTATATTGTACTAGATTAGAGTAGAGTTGGTCTTTGTCAGATGAAAGGCTAAAACTAAACAAAACAAAACAAAAAACAAACAAAAAAACCACTAACCAACCAACGAAACAAACAAAGAAACGACCCACAAGAAACACACACAACCAAGTAGTGAAACATATTTTAGTTGACCTACTTCTATGAAGAATGCTTCCTATATGAATTCTAACAAAAACAGATAGCTTATATTCTGCAGGATCATTTTTGACTATGGTTTTGCAGGAGAATTTCCTGCCTAGGTCAAACCCTATGATGACCCACTCTTAAAGCATCATGTTTTCATCCTTCAAAGTACTTAGAGTTGTAACTTGTATGCGATTATTCTCTGTATCTTGCGCTCATTGAATGTAAGTTTGATGAGAGTAGAGGCCAAATACACTTCTGTTCAACACTGAATTTCGGACACAGGGCTGGTGTAAGGAAGCCCTCAGTAAAAGGTTTGTTGCAGGAGTGAAGTTTTCTAATGAAAGCCTTTTATACCATCCCTTCCCACCTCAGGAAATTGCACTAAATTTCAACCTGTGTGAAGAATTTTCTCTAAGAGAGAGAGGATAATATAATCTAGTGGTTTGGGTTTTGATGATAGCATTATTCAGGAATATGGCTTAGAAAATCCACAAGAATGGACACATCACACGCCCCTTAGATTGTCCCTTCAATTACCAGGTGTCTCTGGTAAGTTTCGGCAGCTCCTGGCCCATGGGAATTTATAGTTACATTTTCTGAAAATAAAATGCTTGAACTGTAACTCGTTGAAGAAAAAGAAAATCAGTACCGACATGAAAATGGAAGAATGCACTTTTTTTTTTCTGTAAGTATTCAGAGGTCGGGACTGCACGCTTGCCTGGATGGAGAGCCGTGTCCCTTCCCTGGAGGACAGTGTGGCACACTGAAATGGGATGGCACTTCCGGGTCACTCACTGCTAAGTTCAAGTTCCACCCTGCCACTTCATCTGTGAGGCGTCGGGCAGAATTTCCCGCCTAAGACCCAGATTTGTTCGTTGTAAGTGATCCCTGAAACGTCTCGGGATTGTTGTAGAGATATGTGATAATGAATGAGAAGTCTCCGGCACGTGGTGGGGTCATAAATAGAATTTGTGTTTTTTTAATGAATGTTCTTTCGGAGGTCATCTAGGTAATCTCACTGACTAACACCCTTCAGCTTCACCAAAGGTACAACGAATGCATCTGGAACCAAGAGGACTTCTGGGGTCAATAATGTGCTAATGATAGTTTCCAGAAGTTTCCACAATACTGTCACATACTAGAGCTCAATCGATAGTTGCTAAATTAAGAGTGAATGAGTAAATCAATAAATCCGGACCTGCAAATCTCTTGATTTTCCTTCCCTGTGGCTGGAATAAAACCCCAGGGCCAACAAACGAAGTTCATTTTACCTTTACATTATTTTGCTCCACCTGTGGGCTTAAATCTTGAGATCTGGGTTTTTGAATAGTCTGGAAGGTTAGTGAATTTACAAGTGTTTTAAAAGCCAAATGTATCTCATCTCCTTTTTTGCCGACGTATAGCACATCTTAAAACAGTCTCTCTCTGTGATGAGGCTATAATAACACACCATCAGGTTTATTTGCCCGCAAATTGAGTATTTTAATGGAAAGAAAAATATTATTTATTTTTACAACATATTTTCTGGTAAATCTTTCTATTCCTGGAAGCTAGCAGGCATTCAGTGAACCTGGTGACTAAATGAATGAGGCCCTTCTATTTTACTTCTCTTAGAACCAACCTTAATTTTGTTAGAGCCTAGGTGTCCCTTACTGCATACTTCCTTCAGTGAGTAACACTGGAATATTCAAAATGTCCTTTATGAGGGGTCTATGTTTCATTGAGAAGTAAACAGTCCTCTTTTTGTTTGGAAAACAGATTTAGATTTTAATAACCAGCACTCTCCCATCTGCTTCGGCTATGAATCGTACATACAATTTATCATCATGACAGGATGATGCCAGGTTAGAATCACTGAGCAGGAACAGTGTCTGGAGTCCATTCCCTTCTGGAAAAGTCACCGGGCCCTTTGTCACTCCTTGCAGACCACTTAGGTGGCTTGGAGAGCCACACCGTGAGACAAAGGAGGGCAGGTACTCCAAACACGTTCAGAAGCAGTATGCCTATTTGAGAGAAAGATACAGCTAAGTGGAAAATAATGCAATTATTCCAGCATAGCAATTCTTAAGTCTTCGAGCAATTACCCTAATAATCTGTAAGCAGCTCAAACAAAGGCAATGATCCAAGCTTCAGATATGAAAGGCTTGAAATAAAAAGATATGGGGGGGGGGGCGGGGGGTAAAAATGAGAGTCTGCGCCATTATTTGCAAATCTTTGAAAAGAAACAAGAGTGGATGAGAACAGGTTGAGTTTTAGATCCCGACTGGATAGTCCGTGAAAAAATAATAGATCCTGAGTAGGCTGTTCCTAAAAGAGTGACTTTGTACCTTTAAGAAGAGCGGGCTGGCGTGACCCAAGGACATCACATCGGGTGTTTTGAAATTCTCCTCCTGACTGGAGAGTGCAGAAAACCATCCTGCTGTGCTCACACCTGCAGTTGTTACCATTTGCTTACTAATGGTGATAAAATATGGGATGCGCTGTTGCTTTTTTTCTCAAAAAACAATCTACTTTGCCTAAATCTTGTAGAAGATTGTGAACACCACTGCGGAGACAAAGAAAAGCTGACTAGCTCTTTCGTAGATGAGTACAGTGGTTCTCAGTTTTGTGGAACAATTTCCCCGTCGATCTTGCAAGCGGGAATCTACTAGTAGAAGTCTGCTCCCCTCTGGGCATTCTACACGATTTGTACTTTTTAAGTCCAGTTTTGGACACGTCACGGCGCAGGATAAGACGGCGGGCGTCTGGTCACCGAACCCCTCCATTTCCCCTGAAAGTGTGTCTGCCCCCCCCCCCCCCCCCCCCCCGCCCCGCAGCCTCCTGATAGGACGGCAAAGCCCAAACCCAGCCGTTGATGGCAGGCAGATCAGTGCGTGCACAGCTACAGAGTGAGTCTCCCTGATTTGTAAACGTGTCTCACGGACCTTTCTTGCCAACACTGTCTTTTCTCACTCTCTTTCGAACGAGAGCCAGAGCCCCAGATCAAAAAGGCAGTGTGATGCAGTGGTCAGCAGCTTGGTTCTTTAGTGGGCCCCAGTTTCAATCAGAGCTCTGCCTCTCGGGGTGAAGGGTCCTCCTCCAATAGCACGTGCCTCGTGGGCTTTGGGAGTGTTCATGGGGTGAGTGTGCGAAGAGCAGCCGGAACGTACTACGTGTGCAGGATGAGTGTTGCCCTTGGGCTCTGGCGTGGGCCTCGTGCATCCTAGAGGAGACTCACAGAGGGGGAAACTGAGGCCTGGAGAAGGGAAGTGATTTGTTGCTGTCATGTTGGCCTAGCCAGGGTGGAGACCCAGGGCTCCCAGCTACTGTCCTGAGCTCTCTCTACTCTCACTGCTTCTCTTTCTTTATTTTCATTTTTTTTTAATGTTTATGTATTCATTTTGAGAGAGAGAGAGAGAGAGAGAGAGAGAGAGTGTGGGGAAGAAGCAGAGAGAGAAGGAGAGAGAGAATCCCAAGCAGGCTCCACGCTGTCAGCATAGAGTCCAACACGGGGCTGGATCCCGTGACCCCTGAGATCACGACCTGAGCCGAAAGCAAGAGTCAGACACCGAATGAGACACCCAGACGTCCCCTCTCTTTCTTTCTTTTTAAAGTATTAAACTTCCTCATTATTAATACAGAGAGCAAAATCTAATTTTCAAGGAGGCTTTTTAAAATCCCAGGACAGGGGCGCCTGGGTGGCGCAGTCGGTTAAGCGTCCGACCTCAGCCAGGTCATGATCTCGCGGTCCGTGAGTTCGAGCCCCGCGTCGGGCTCTGGGCTGATGGCTCAGAGCCTGGAGCCTGTTTCCGATTCTGTGTCTCCCTCTCTCTCTGCCCCTCGCCCGTTCATGCTCTGTCTCTCTCTGTCCCAAAAATAAATAAACGTTGGAAAAAAAAATTAAATAAAATAAAATCCCAGGACACACCCACATCAGCAAGATTTTATTTACTTTAAAGATAAAGTTTAGCAGGTAAGCCACTTTATATATTTTGTTTTCCAGCCACAGGTTGATATGGTCATTAAAGTCATTATCAAAATCTTCTGTAGTGAGATCTAGAGTCCGCGTGAACTATTAAATGCTACACGATGCCATAAGCACTCCCGGTGAGCCGTCCTGGTAGAGAAGTCGCGAGAGAAAGCTTACTTTATCCCCGTCCACCTAAACGATGACATCTCATCATAAACGTCTAAGAAGTGTTCATCACACCGTAGGAGCTGAGAAATGGGATGGCAAGGATATTAAAGGAATAGCGGCTTTAAAAGGAGACACTTGGCATTTCTTAGATCTCAGCGTCATACATTTTCTTCTGTTGTCACAACAGTAAGAAAAGGATTTCAACCATATAGAAATAACAGACACTGCTTATGGTACCTAAAATGTCTCCGTAAAAGTGACTTCGCATCTCAGAAGCCCGACCTCGAGGATTTATGCTGAATCTGACCTTGCAATGACAGCAAACTCTATCTCTTAATTTTTTTTTTTTTTAACGCTTATTCATTTTTGAGAGACGGAGAGAGACAGAGCATGAGTAGGGGTGGGGCAGAGAGAGAAGGAGACACAGAATCTGAAGCAGGCTCCAGGCTCCGAACTGTCAGCACAGAGCCCGAACAGGGCTCCAACCCACGAACTGTGAGACATGACCTGAGCTGAAGTCAACTGCTTAACACACTGAGCCACCCAGGCACCCCGCAATGACAGCAAACTCTTTAAGGACTATTTTAGTTACAAGAACTATATTCACTCCAATATTTGTATGATGTTTGGTAGTTTTTATTAGCAGATACAAAATCTTATTTTCTATTTCCTGGCTGCATCAAAATGAATAAAATATTCTTAGGTTACATCCATGAATGATTGTTTCATATAATCATACTTTCTTTTAGACGCTTTTCCTATATTTTTCCACAGAATGGTAAAAATGCACACTTAATCCAGGCAGCTGCAAGTTAGCATGGAAAAAATGTTCTATGCATTTGCTACGTAGATGTTCATCTCCCCTTCCACACCCAGTCAGGATAGAAAAAAGAAATTACAATAAATCTGCCCATTTCTAATAACTTCCTCCTACAATTGCTCTGCTGGATTACATTGTTTCTTTCCACTGACGAGAAAAACCAGCTGAATAAGTCAAGGTGGGTCTCTGAAGGTGGGTGTGCAATCCCCAGAGGGGAGTGTGTGTTAGACTTTGTACACAGAGTCCAGACTGGTGGGAAATTGGAAATTAGATTTATGAGAAACTGATGTTGATTCTTAACTGTTCTCAATTTACAGTCCATTGTTTTCAGGGAGTATCTGTTTCTTGCAGGCGGAGGAGAGAATCCAAACTGAGGTTCTGTAGAGAGGTGGGAAGCCCTAGGCTGGCATGATTTCAAGATGCGCGCTCCAGTGTGGGATCCGTAAGCACAGGGTTGAGACTGGACTCTTTCCACCGTGGCACAGAGGGACGTTGTCAGACCTTTCGGAAGCCAAGGGGGTAGCGACTGGGCAAATGTTTCAGGACGCCGGAGCTACAAGGAAAAACTAACAGCTGGGTCTGAGTAAAACGGTCCTCCCCCAGCCTTCTGGTGGTTTCTAGGTACCAGAGGGAAGGCCCATAACAGAGTTATTGTGTTTCTCTAACCCAGGGAAGGAAATCCAACACTCTCTGGCATTCACCCTCTGAACAGGCTTCATTTTATTCCCAGGGAAACACACTGAAATTTCAGCATAGGCAAGATGACTGTTTCTGATGCAGAAGCATCGAGAGTATCCCTAAGAGAGCGTAACTCTTCATCAGGGTTGTTTATCCACACCGGGAGCCGCCGAGGGCCATGCTGCTCTCTTGGTGCCATTTGGTCTGCTCTGACGCCTTTCTGGACAGGAAGTCCTTAAGATTAAAGATTGTATTTTTATGGGCTCATGCCTGCCTTCCCCAGGCTGTGAACTGAAAAGAAAGAACCGGAAGCCAGATTCTAGAAAGCCTATTTACAATCACTTGCGTGCGGGTCAGGATGAAAAATAGGAGGAAATCAAGGTGGGGTAACAGAAGGAAGAAGCGCTAAGAAGAAACCAGCAAAGCGGCTGGAAAACTGGAAATAAAAGTATTTCTGTGTTGACGGAGAATTTTCCCCCTTGAGGTCTGTATTCCATTTATAATTAAAACGAACTTGATAAAGAACGTAGGATAGATCTCGAGACACCGCCAGGCTTCGTAAGAGATCGCATCTCACTCTCTGTCACAAAGGACCTTTTATTTGGCCCCAAAACAATATCTCGGCAAGTGGAAGCAAGTAACTGTTTGAAGAAAATAAAACTTCACGTGAGCAGAGCAGTGAGGGGGCCATTTATTCTCGTTCAATTGCCTTTACGTTAGGGCTCATGCTACAGGTGTTTAAATGGAACACATTTTGAAAACCTAGTGTCTTCAGACAAATCCAGTAGGAGACTTACGGTCCTGCACCTCATGGGTGTGACACTTGGGTTTGTATTTTCACACATCCGGTCATGGTAAGCACGTCGTGGCATTGTAATAGCATATGGGGTACCGCGTGCGATTCAATCATGCTTAAAAAAATGCTTTAGCTTCTCAGCAGAAATAGTTGTTACTACAATAGGCAATTCGTATTTATTGCCCAGGCACGTCGTTTTTGTAATTTTGTTTTTAAATTTTTTGTAACATTTTATTTTATTTTTTGAGAGACAGAGAGACAGAGCATGAGCAGGGAAGGGTCAGAGAGAGAGAGGGAGACACAGAACCCAAAGCAGGCTCTAGGCTCTGAGCTGTCAGCACAGAGCCCCATGCGGGGCTTGAAACCGGGAGCTGTGAGATCATGACCTGAGCCAAAGTCAGATGCTTGACCAACTGAGCCACACAGGCGCCCCTGGTTGCAGCGAGCGGATTTAAGTGGGAAATTGCTGTGGTGCTGACGCTTTGGGCTCCACAGCGTGGCTGTAGGTGTCGGCGCGGGAGGCAGTTAGGCATCGAGGGCAATGCGTTCGCCGGCCTTCCCTTGGAGTAAAGTCCTTCGCACTGTCCGCCTGGTATTTCTGCCTGAAGCTCTTCTGTTGTAGACCCCTCTCCCAATACTCTCCTATTAGCAGGCATCAGACCACTCAAGTCATTTGGGACTGTGCACTATGGTAAAAAAAAAAAAAAAAAAAAAAGTCTAAATAGTTGTCTTAGAGGTTCCCGTTGGATCATGTGTGTTTCTCAGACACAGGAGATTATTTTTATCCATTTCAGGTGCACGGCTTCAATTCTGTAATACGAAAATAGATCGTCCTTGTGCAGATTTCCTCGGACACCCTGAAGGCAGCTTCCTTCCAGCTTGTAAAAGCCAATTTCGCACTTATCTGACAGGACTAAATATGCCTGCTTTCCTGTTATTTTCCTCCTTTTTGTCTTTATATAGATAATATTTTGTAAACAAAAGGTGGACGTTTTCTGCCAGGGACTGAGAAATCCAGTTGGTTGGAACCAGGAGATGTGGCCGTGGGATGGCGGGTGTGCACAGCACTGGCTCCCTGACCCTGTGCTCTGCAGGTTGGTGCTCTCTGGGCCCAGGTGGACCCACTGCTGGACGAGCCTTTGTCTTGATACATCCAAGGAAAGGAAGGTCCTCGCCGTTCACGCACGTATCTGCAGAAATGTGAATGGGGTCCACGGCGAGTTACAAATCCCGGAGCTTTTTGGAGCCTCATCCATGAATGTTCTTCCTATCATCCTCTGTGTCAGCTGATGGGGAAGAACATGGATGCGGGAATTGAAGGAATAGTTCCCCTTACGGATATTTTCTATTCTTTCTTATGCCCCCTTGTGTATACTTTCTCTTCCTTTCAATTTTTTTTTAATGTTTATTTTTGAGAGAGAAAGATAAAGTGTAAACGGGCGCTGAGAGAGATTGGGAGAGACAGAATCCGAAGCAGGTTCCAGGCTCCGAGCTGTCAGCACAGAGCCTTTCGCGGGGCTCGAACTCACGAACTGCGAGATCATGACCCGAACCGAAGTCGGATGCTTGACTGACTGGGCCACCCAGGCGCCCATCCTTGTGTATGCTTTCTATTCTTCCTTAATCTCCTCATGTATGCTTTCTGTTTTCCCTCTCATCTCCTTATGTATACTTTCTATTTTACATGGCAGTTTTTTTTTTCCTTTGAGAAAGAGAAAACAAGTGATCACTTGTTACCTTTAGTGCCTTCCCCATGATTCTTCTGCAAAGCCAAGCTCATTAGCAGACTGGTGACAGGCACAGGAAGCAAGCAAAGCGCCTGGCAGGCTAGGCCCTGATGACCACTCCTACCGTGAAATCTGTCACCGCGTTAACTGTGTTCTCACAGGTATCGATATGTGTATGTATGTGGTGTGCCAGGAAACTGTGAATCTACACCCAGGATCTTAGACTGTTGCCAGGGCCACAAAAAAAAAAAAAACAAACAAACAAACAAAACAAAACAAAAAACAAAAAACAAAAAACAAAAGCCACCAAAAAACAACAACAAGAAAAAAAAACCAAACACGCACAACAACCCAAAAAAACCTAAAAAACAAAACAAAACAAACAAAAAGACCCAGCAATAAAAGGCATGTGGAATTTTGTTTACCTAAATGTAGTAAATTAACAGAGGGATAACCAACAATGACAACAAAATTATGCACACTGATGAAAATTGTGATCCTCCCCAGCAGCTTTGTTGACACTTAATAGTTAAGTCCATTTGCTTTTAAGGGCAAAGTTCCCAGCCCCGGAGAGTCCCACAACAGGCCCGCGTGGCAGCTTGTGGACAAGTGTGGGGAGGACGCACGAGCCTAAGGAGTCTACTGAAGAGTCTTCTGAAGCTGTTTGTACCCTGACTTCTGCCCCCCCCCAACTCCCGTCCTGGGGCACCCGCGTAGCTCTGCTCCAAGCCCTGCTGCCTGTTCCCTCCAAGCTGCTTGCTGTTCAGAGTAGAAGCCAGGCGCATACTGGTTTCTGTGACTTCAAGAGACAGAGGCTGCAAATACTTTTTCAAAGCAGGAGCAAGATGGGCTTGGAGTGGGGCTGGCACTCAGGATGGTGTCCGTCCAGGGGCGACTTTCATTGCCTCTTGTCCTTTTACATCTTTGCCACCCATCAGTCCCCCTTTACTTCCACTTACTATCAACACACTGGTGGCACCGGGCTTGGAACGCGGAGGCAGACTTGTACGTATGTATACATTTATATTCATCCGAAGGGATTTCAATATGATACTAAAAAGAATCATTTCATCATATTTTATGTGCACACACATATATGTGTATGTGTAGGGTATCCATACATACCCATATATGCATATAGCATATCCGGGAAAGAGAAGACTTAAAACGGAGACTTGTTTTTGCAACAAACGGCTCTTTATATGGTAGCCTCATCGCCAATGGGAGGAGTTTGAAATTATTTCCTTATTGTAACAACTGTGAGTTGTGCATGGTTGTACGGGTCTAGCAGACTGTTAGAGCGGCGGTTATGAGCTCTGGGCATATGGGTTCACGGGGCAGGGTTGTGAGGGGCAGGGATGCGCTCAGATGCGCTGACACTTGGAGAGACCCAGCCACGGAAGCCCACGAGCCATTCTCTGCACGTTCCTTCCTCGCTCGAGCCTTTGAGGTTCACGTCCAGTCCCGCTAACCTGGACCCGCTGTCTCGTCTTCCGGACTGTTGGCCCCTCGCCCAGCCAGCTCTTTATGGGTTTCCGTCAAAAGTCACTCTCCTCACACTGCCCCCCGGTTGTAGTCATCCTTTGGTTAGATGAGACATCTTCCTAATGTTCCCACCAAAGCTCTTTCCAACATCTCTTACTTGTCTGTCGTTCTGGGACACTCCCTTCGTCGCTGGCATCCCAGCAACAGCTGGCGGTCCACCCAGGCGTGTGGCATGAAAGACAGATGCTAGCGGGGACTTCACGAAGACGGGGGCTCCAGTGTCAAGAATGAGCCCTCCTGAAGGAAGCGGTAGTTGTCGTGTGATGGGCTCTGAGGCTCACCTCCCACGCCCCTCCTTTCGAAGGCGAGGCACCAGCCCCCCAACTGCTGTCCTGCTGAGGCTCCCACTCATTGCTTCCCAGCCTCTTCCCTTCCCAGGGCGGCCATCGTCTGTCACGATGACGAGCATTTACGACAGAGAAAGAAACATCCTTCGTGGATCGACAGAGAAAGAAGTGCATCCCTCGTGGATCTGGAGGGCAGGAGTCTGGGATCCCACATCAGCAGGGCCCTGCTCCCCCTGAAGGTGCTGGGGGAGATGCCTCCATGGCGTCATCCAGCTTCTGGTGGCCCCGGATGCTTCTTGGCTTGTGTATAGCATGATGAATTTTTATAAACGTCTACATTCGTGTAATCACTACCCAGGTGAAGACACACTAGGGTAAACACACGTGGCTTAGAACCTTCATCTGCCCCTCCAGTCAGCACCTCTATGTCGGCATCCCCGTGATTCTGACCTCCATGCCCTCCCCATCTTTTACTCTGATCCTTCAGGGCTAATCACGCTACCATTGAACTCCTGAATGTACATTATCTATTACAATGAAGTATGATTTGAAAAAAAAAAAAACCTCTATGAAATAGTCAAGAAAAAGAGCAAATAAGGCCCATGTTCAATTGCAGGTCTACTACTTGCTCATGAATTTGGGTAAGTAACTGATCATAGACCAAAAAGCTAATAGAAGGTGAAAGCTAGACAACAAACTTACTGAAGGCGTTCAGAAGGATTATTTTCTAGATCGGCTCTTCCTTGTATATATAGGGCCTTGAATGCCAAGGTGAGTTAGAAGGTGTTTAGTGGGTCAATAAGATTACGATTGTGGTGCCTAACCAGCACTGTTCCAGGTGTAATGTCACACAGCTTTCAGGGCTGAGTGCTGATATCCTCACTGTCTTATAGGGGAAAAAGCAGAAACACAGAGTCATTAAGTAATTTGTCCAACATGGCCAAGCTAGTACCCGATGCATCCTGGATTTTAACCCAGAGCCTGTTCTCATGGGCACGGCACTATCTTTGTATCTTTTCCATTCCATGTCATTTCAAAAATAGATAAACATATATGATTGAAAAAAAATAAAGATATTCAATGAAGGTTGAAATATAATTTTTTTAGCCTAAATTGATTTTGATTTCCTCCTATCATTGTCATCTAGATTTGAAGAAACTATTGTTTCGCTGAATCATGAATGTACCTTTTAGCCTTCCTGATCAATGTCAAGCAGTTAAGAGTCCTAGAAATAGATGACATAAGATAGCACCTTGGGATCAGGGCTGCAGTTAACTGTCAAGCAGGCCCACAGAACTCAGGGAATCTTGGTGAATTTTCTGGATCCTCAAGAGACCATCCCAGAAGCCTGGGAAACAGCTGATGTGCAGGTGACCTTACAAGGGGTCCAGGCGGAGGCTCGTGAAAGATGGTTTCCTTGGATGATGTCAAGATGCCGTGCTAAGTCAACTCCATCTGTTTCCAATACGCAGTCTAATCATCGCTACCCACGTCCTTTTGACTTACGACCTTGCCTTTGCTTCCCGCTGAACTGGACCTCTCCCTCGACCTGGATATCTTACTGTCTCAACCTAAACACCATGGCTAGTGAATAGCCGTTAATGTGTCTTCTCAATTTGTATGACCACATACAAAAGTTTCACAAGTATAGGCCTTGCCTCTGAAACGATTTTCCTCAAATGAAATATCTCTCGACACAAATAATTTCTGTGTGTTCAGGGTGAGGATGAGGCCCCTGATCCGTCCCCAAACATCAGAGCAAATCAGAAATAGTAGGAAGCTAGGTCGGCGCAGTTTTCCGTCTATACATGATACCCATTTCAACTAAAGCTTCTAAAATCGTGCAAGCCACTTACTGGGGATCAATTGCCCAACTTGCTGCTTGTTAATTACTCCTGTGGCTCTGACTTACACAGTGAAAATTCAGATTTGAAGGAGAGTATGCCACTCTGTCTATCTCTCTCTCTCTCTCAAAAATAAATAAACATTAAAAACAAATTTTAAAAAGGAGGGCGCCTGCGTGGCTCAGTCAGTTAAATGTCCAACTTCGGCTCGGGTCATGATGTCAAGATTCATGGGTTCAAGCCCCGTGTCAGGCGCTGTGCTGACAGCTCAGAGCCTGGAACCTGCTTCAGATTCTGTGTCTCCCTCTCTTTCTGCCCCTCCCGGACTCTCTCTCTCTCTCTCTCTCTCTCTCTCTCTCTCAAAAATATGTAAACATTTAAAAAAAATTGAAGGAGAGCACACCAGAGCCGGAGGAATAAACACGGATTCTGGCGGGTTCTTTTATTTTTATTTTTTTCTAATCAATGGAATATTTATTCTTCTCTGTACTCATACACACCCACACAAATACACACACAGTATATATTTGGTAACTCCTAAAATGAACACCTGAATTGCTAGCGAACTTAAGGTGTCCCCCTCCCCCAAATTCAGATGCTGAAGTTCTCACCCCCAAATGTGATGGTGTTAGTACGTGGGAACTTTGAGAGATGCTTAAGTCATGAGGGCAGAGCCTCCTGAGAATATCAGTGCCTTGTCAGGACCCCACAGAGCTCCGCGTGCCCTTCCTTCCCACCAGGTGAGGACACAGTGAGAAGTCTGCGTGGGACCCAGGAGACAGCCCTCATGCTCTGTACTGACCCTGGTCTGGACTTCAGAGCCCTTATGCTCTGTGCGAGGTAATTTCTGTCGTGTATGAGCTACCCGGTCTGTGGTATTTTGTTGTAGCCACCCTGATTAGGACACGAATCATGCCTAGGAAGTGGCAAAGTACAGTATTTGCACTAAAAGCATCTGATACAGAATTCAGAGAGGATCAAAATCAAGGGGAACCTAGAATTTGAGTTTGCCCTTGAAGAATGAGTAGGATCTGTGTGGACAGTAAAGGAAGCAGTCAGCTATTTTAGTATGAAGCCACACGAACACAGGTGGGAGTGTGGTTTTTGTTGGGAAGAATGAGGCTAACTCAAAACAGAGAGCGAGAGAGAAAGCTTTGCTAGGGTGATTTATGTTGGACAAAGTTGGATTTGTAATTTGGGGCCAAATTATTTTTTTCAAACAATTAAAAATGTTAAATAATTAAACAATCATTTAATTTTATTTAAATAACTTCTATTTAAATATTTTACTTAAATACTTTTTATTTAAATATTTTATTTAAATAAATTTTAAAATTGTTAAATAACTAAACATTTAAATATTTATTTTGAGACACACACACACACACACACACACACACACACATACACGCACTGGGGGAGGGGCAGAGAGACAGAGAATCCCAAGCAGGCTCCACACTGTCAGCACAGAGCCCCATGTGGGGCTTGAATCCATGAAACTGTGAGATCCTGACCTGAGCCCAAACTAAGAGTTGGATGCTTAACCGACTGAGCCACCCATGCAAATTTGGGGGAAAATTATAAAAGAACTAGGTTTTTAATGTCAGGCAAATACCAAAACGCTGAAATTCAGAATGGAGGAATGGCTTTATGAAAGCCATAGTTTGTGTGGCTCAGCTACGTGACAGAGACTAAATTTAGGCAGAGATCACCTTGACTACTATTGAAATAAAGGAGCAAATCGGAGTGGCATGAAACTATGAAGAGAGAGATCGATCATGGAAATACTGTGGAATAATAAATGTTAAGGAAGAGACCAAACAGAAGGATGAATGTGATGGGCCCCAAGACATTAGGTCTCCGGATTGGGCATGTTACTGACAAAAGGAAGAAATAAGGGGCAGGAAGCTGGATGGCTTGAGAGGTGGTGAATTTAGGCTTGTACATATTCATTCTGACATCCACGTCGTCACATGCTGTATGTGTGTCCTCGGGGATGGGAAATATTGGCAGCCAAGTTACAGATGTCATGACAGTTTGGAAAGGACAGCTGTCTGGGAGTGTGGGGTGGGCTCCAAAATCCTGCCAGAAGGCAAAGAAAGGCCTCCCTGAATTTAATGAAATTTCATTAGTTCCTAATTCTGTGCAAATCACAGTATGAAGACCACAGATCCCTTCTCTTGAATTGATCACAAGGGGAAATGATGCCTGCTGTCAGAGTTGTGACAATGTGGTGAGCGCTTTCACCGTGAGCCCTGGAGGAAGAAGCAGGAAGGGAAGCTGGGCAGCGGCTGGCTGAGTGTTGGCAAAGGAGGTGGCTAGAGGCAGAGGCTCGCAGGGGAGGCAGCCCACGAGCTCGGGTGGTAGTGGTTCTAGGACATATTTTACGAGGAGGGGATAATAGGGATGCCTGGGTGGCTCCACTGGTTAAGCGTCCAACTCTTGGTTTCGGCTCAGGTCATGATCTCACGGTCCATGAGATGGAGCCCTGAATCGAGCTCTGAGTTGGGGGTTCTCTCTCTCTCTCCCTGCCCTTCCCTACTCTCCCTCTCACTCAAAATAAATAAACATTAAAAAAAAGAAGAAGGAGGGGATGACAGATGCAAAGACTAAAGCCAAGAAACAGCGTCTTGATTTGTATAAATAATTGCCAAATCACCCGTAGCATCCGACAAATTAATTCACAAAAACTAGTGGCTAGGTCATGGGAAGGTGAGGCTGAAGAATGACAATGGTTTGTCTGCCGTACAAGGGACTGTAGATTTCAGTTTGTAGGTGATAAGGAGACATGGAAAATCTTGTAGCCCTGGGGGCGATTTGATCATTTTTAGGTTCTAGAATGACCAGTTTGGTGTTGCTGTAGATGATGAAGTGGATGGGGCGTCACCACAAGACTGTGAGGAATCCAATGTGTATAACTCCTGGAGAGAGATGAGAAGATTTAAACTAAAAATGTTGAGGAAGGACAGGAGGGGTTGGACTTTAAGTAAATGTATGGTGTAGAATGGAGAGAATTGATGTCTGCGAGGATTCAAAGAGAAGACATAAGTCAGCCCTTGGATCGTCAGGTTGTGCTCAGTGGTAGGACAGGACATAGAAAAGCAGCATATTTAAGGGATTAGGGTCAACATGGGGACATCAGTGGTGGGTATGTTGCATTTGAGGTAGAGGTTAGGCAATGTTCGAGTTCCCCCCAGAGTCCTATGTTGAAATCCAACCCCTAATGTGATTGTATTTGGAGTAAGGGACTCCGGACACGATCAGGCCCTGAAGGTGGGGCTCTCACGAATGGGATTAGCGCCCTTATAAAAGAGACCCCAGAGAGCTCCCTCTGCCCTTCTGCCATGTGAACCAGGAAGTGGGCTCTCACCAGATACCGAATCTATAGCACCTGGCCATCGGATTTCCTGGGCTTCGGAACTGAGGGCAATAGGTATTTGTTGTCTCTCCCTCCTGTTACCGCCCAGATGGATTAACACGAGGGGACAAGCTGGAGAAGTCTGAAAGGCAAATTTATATGTTGGTCTGGAGCTTAGCTGAGATGTCCGACTGGAGATGATGTCTTAGAAGTCATCAGTACGAAGATGATTCCCACTTAGTGAATCTGCTTAGGCAACACTTCGCCCGAGAGGGGAAGAGACATTGTGTTGTCTTGACCCGCATTCCTTGATTATCTCCCTCAGCCCAGCATGCCCCCAGGTAACACATTCCCTTTAGATGTCTATATCATTTCCTGTTTGTTTTTTGTGTTGTTTGTTTCTAATACAAACACCAATTTATATCATTGCAACCAGAGTAACGGCTGGAAGAATTTATCCTCTTAATGTCCATCTTAGGTTTTTAACTGCATTCTTTCTGGGTCTGGGCCAGTCTCACAGATTTGGTGAAAGCTGGTTGCACCCCTGCTGATGGCTTCACCAGGTGGGAGTTTCTGCCCAGAAGGGAAAGGAGAGTCCTCTGGGAGGCAGAAAGAAGGGAGCTCCTTTTTAAGCACACACGATTCATTCACTTTGCACGAACTCACTCAGCACCTGTAGCAACTTGCAGAGTGAGAGTTGTTCTCCAAGTTTTCGGATGAGAAAAACCGGCTTCCTGTCATTTGGGATTGCAGAGCTGATAAGGACTGTCACCGGATTTCATTCCAGAATTGCCTCTCACCCTTTCAGGACTAGGTTTCGTATCTTCTGCCTTTCCCCAAACTTCTGCCCTGTGAGTTTTAACCGAGCTGAGCTGTGTCCCATAACCCTCTTCCAGGTCAGAGACGGGCTGTGAGTTGGGGCACATCCAGGGTGGGATTTAGAGACAGCGTAGGCTGTGGTCTCCACTCCACTTGTTATGGTGTAGGATGGGGTCTGGGGGCCTCTGGGAGGGCTGTGGGGCTCCTCTGAGACACTGGTTACCCTGCAAAGGCAACCCTGGCCCTCGCCTCTTTCCTTTCCGACACGTGGGTTCATTTTCTAGACACAGCATCGGAATCGTTTACTTCTGGAAGAAATCACTTGCTCTTAAAAAATGCATTTACTCTATTAAAAAAGATAATACATACCCACAGAGCAACATCTAAATAGTACAAAAGGAAATACGGTGAGAAGTAATGATTGCCTTTGTCCTTGCTAATTTAGGTGTCCACACTTTCCAGGCTGATAAATCATTTCAGACTTTTTCCTTCCTTTTCTGAGTCTTCAAGTTAGATTCTTACCTAATGTATTTTTATTCTTTATTATGGTTAATATAAATACTCAAAGCAGTACCTTTTCTCTGGCTTTAGACATGACAATATTTTAGCTATGTAATATTAAATTATGTTATATTTAATGCTTCAATTTAGTATTTTATTTCCTATTTACATTACAACATAAGCTATTAACTACTAAGCTATTTGAGATGTATAATATCTTAATTGTTACTATTTTTTAGAGCCTAAGGTTTTTTACATCTTCTGTTATCAATAGTTGTTTAAGATAGAAACCTTTAAAATCTTAAGTGGACAGATTTTTTATTGTTTTATTTGTTTGGTTTTTTGCTGTTTATTTATTTTTGAGAGAATGCGAGAGAGAGAGAGAAAGAGTGAGGGAGACAGTGTGAGCAAGGGAGAGACAGAGAGAGAGGGAGACATGGAATCCGAAGCAGGCTCCAGGCTCTGAGCTGTCAGCACAGAGCCCAATGCAGGGCTCGAACTCATGAACCACGAGATCATGACCTGAGCCAAGGTCAGATGTTAACCAACTGATCCACTCGGGTGCCCCATTCTGTTTTTTAAAAAGCACTTTTTATTATATTATGATTAGAAAATACTGTTTTGTTTCGGTAACCCTGCTGGTGAGGCACCTTGGGATTCTCGATGTTGGACACAACACAATTAGTGATTGGCTGTTGTACTTGGCCGGGTCTTCAGTAGGGGTGGGTGGTGCTTTCCCTCCAGGGAGCAAAGGGTTAAGAATCATCTACTTAATACTTAAGACTTGCTTAGTGCAAGATATGGCAAAATTTGTAACGCTGTAAGTTTACTTTCTTTGTGACAGACCAAAAGATAAATGTTTTTAATTTTTTTCAACGTTTATTTATTTGTGAGAGAGAGAGACAGAGAGACAGAACATGAGCAGGGGAGGGGCAGAGAGAGAGAGGGAGACACAGAATCGGAAGCAGGCTCCGGGCTCCGAGCTGTCAGCACAGAGCCCGTCGCGGGGCTCGAACCCATGAACCGTGAGATCGTGACCTGAGCTGGAGTCGGATGCTTAACCGACCAAGCCACCCAGGCGTGCCGATCATATTATTTTTTATTGACCTTACAATAATCATGTGTCACCCACATTCTGGGTGGGTGGACATTCTAAGACATGCATCTCAGTAAGTCTTGTTGAATTATGGAAAATTTATGGAGCCTCCTTTTGTCAGGGTTGGGACACTAATTATTCATATGTTGGATTTCCTTTGCCTGCCATTATCCATAATCATTTTCTCTCTAATCCCATTAATACTTAGTTCATTTCCATCTCATTTTCCTTAAGTTATACTTACCATGGCCTTTGTTATGTTTCCATAAAACGTCTACTGTTTTTACGCCTCCGATATGGCCTTCATCTCCAAGATAGTCCTTTGTCGTTTCCCACTTATTTCCTGGTCTTTGATAGATCAAGTTTCAACTTTTCCTGTTTTCCTGGCGGATCTTCCCTGACTTCTTATGTTACCACATGGAACTTTTGTTTTATAGAAGCAATTTCGTGATCTAGTTTTATTTGATGTATTTGCTTTTTTGAGCATGTGTGTGGCTATAAATTTGGTCGTACTTTTTTTTTACCTGTTCGTGCCGTTGTCTTCTGATGAGTGTTTGCTTCGTTCTTTTTTTTCTTCTAGTTGTGTGGTTCTGCCCAGGCCCTCCCTCCACACCTCCCCCCTTCCTCTTCGCCTTACCCGTTTTCACCTTTGGATGAGATGAGTCCCAGGAACTCCTCTTATAAAATAGGACTGTGTGGGCGAACCAGTTCATTTCGCAGAAGCACGGGCTGAAAGACTGCCCGCGACGCAGAGACCCTTCCCTCCACTCTGCCCCAACTGCACAGGGCTTCCTGGGAACGTGGTGCGTGTGATTCCCCACTCAGCCCCCGGCCAGCTGAACCACAGATCCACACAGATCCCAGTAACCTTCACCACCAGCCCCTTCCCATGGCCCTAAATCAGGTGTGGATGAGACAGTTACTTGGAAAAACTAGTGACTTCCTGGCTGAATCTGAAGTCTGCAGCCACAGACATCATTTCTCTACATTTGCGTTCCCCTCCCCCTGCCTCCCCACCCCCATTTGACCTTCATTGTGTTTAGCAGCCTTTTCTCACATATTACTGGTTCTTCAGGTGTTACTATTTTTTCTTTTTAATTTTTTTTAACATTTATTCATATCGGAGAAAAAGAGAGAAACAGAGCACAAATGAGCAGGGGAGGGGCAGAGAGAGAGAGGGAGACAGAATCGGAAGCGGGCTCCAGGCTCCCAGGTGTCAGCACAGAGCCCAATGGGGGGCTCGAACTCATGGACCTCGAGATCATGACCTGAGCTGAAGTCGGACGCTCAACTGAATGAGCCACCCAGGCGCCCCATTCTTTGACAGGTGTTGCTATTTTCTATAAAAATGGAATGTGTGTTTATTTTTGTAATCCTCCTCATTGCTTTGGGTGATTATGACAGGAGAAGAGGGAAATACTGTCCTGTTGTTTGTCTTGCAAATTGGAAGCAAAAATGAGCCTTAAGCCAATTAGTTAATAAGGCGTATGTTCCATATTAAGAGATAAGAAGGACAAGGACATTCTTTCTCTTCCTAATAATCACACAATTTATTAACGTGGCCAATAAATGCAATTACGAATAGAAAACTAACCCAAAGCAGGCAACAGAGGATTGATTTTTTTAATGTTTATTTATTTATTTTGAGAGAGAGAGTGAGCGAGCAGAGAAAGGGCAGAGAGAGAGAGGGAGAATCCCAAGCAGGCTCTGCACTGTCAGCAGGGCTCGAACTCAGGAACCACTCACGAACCGTGAGATTCTGACCTGAGCCGATACCAAGAGTCAGACACCTGACCGACTGAGCCACCCAGGTGCCCCCAAAGGATTGCTCCCTGAAGAGACAATAAGATTTGGGGAATTTGGACAAAGGGAAAGTCATGGCGGCGGGGGGAGGGGTAGTGGTTGTGCCTGAAAATTACCTCCCTGTGTTCTGCTTCTCTGGTCGTGAAGGCTTGTCAGAAGCAAAAAGAAACCAGGCTCTCCCCCACCTCTGCACCCTGCTCTCCCTCTGCAGATGGTGAAAGAGAATCCCCCTTTGAGGGAAAAGGGTAGAGCAGCGTTGTTTCCCAAACAGTGCCTGCCCCCCACAATTGCCTGGGAAGGTCATTACCGCACACTCAGAAGCTGCAGAGAAGACCGGGACCCGTGTTTCTCACCAGGGCCCTTCGGAATGTGAGCAAGCAGGCAATTTTGGAAATCCCTAGAGCGGTGCACACGGCACTCTCCTGGATGCCGGAGGGGCTGTTCTGCCCTGGCCACTAACTAGGTGTAGGGTTTGGATGCGGTTCAATGTATCCGAGCCTCAAGTTTCTTGTCTATAAAAGGAGGGAACTGGGCTTGGTGGCTGAAAGCTCTTCCAACTTTAATATTCCACGGTTCTCTAAAATACACAGGGCTGGTATAAAACTCTATATAAGTCCCTTATAAAATGGCAAGAGAAAGAGAAGACAAATGGGAACAGAGGACCGAGGAAGGAAATGAGAGGGCGTCTCCCTCGCACACGAAAAGACTGGAATGAAGCCTTTTCTCCTGCTACGTTTAAACGAAAACACAAACTTCTAGGAGCGGAGCTTCAACTGGACCGAAGTTCAGTTAAGATTTCAGTGTTAAGTGACGGGCCAGAAGCAAAAGACGCGCAACGATTTGTCTGATTTGGGACTCTTCCTTTACAGAACACGAGTTTTCTCCAAAGAAACCCCCAAAGCGCCAACAAGGTGTTCTCTCTCTTCTCCGTGTAAAAACATTGCTCTCCCCCTAAGCGAAACCCCAAGATTTCCCCCCTTGGTTGCTTTTTTAGTAAGAATGGCCATTTTCTTCCCTTAGGACTTTGACCCACAGGTCCCTTCTAGGGTGGGCAAATGCATCTCAAAGATGGCCTTAAGAGACACTGGTTTTCCTGCTCCACCCCCCCCCCCCCGGACTTGGCTCCCTCCAGGTGTTACAGGAGAAACACACACTTCGCCACCGCTCTTGTCCCTAATAATGGTATTATTAAGATCCCCAAGCACATTTGATATTGTTCTCCCCGAGTCTGGGGAGTGCCATTCATTTACTGACACAAGCACCCCAAAGGGACCGCATCTTGCTTTGTTTGAAGGACCCGGGTGCCCTTAATATTTTTATTTGTAGAGACACAGGGTCTCCTTGAAAGCAGGGGAGGGCAGGGAGCCGCGGAGAAGAAAACAGCCCCGGGTCTGGCTGCCGATTGCCTTTTTTATTCACTTGAAAAGCCTGTGGGTGATTGATTTGTGACTGGATACAGCTGTTGCCTCTTCTCCCGCCCGGGACCCCGGAGCCCGTGCCCGCCAAGCGCTGCTGACATCCCGCGGCACGCTCAGAAAGTGGTGATTATGATGTGGATGCTAATTGGTTCGCTCCACCACATTTTCCTTGGAAGTGTGGCCGACTTGCATTTTCAATGGCCAGGGGGGACGGGAACAGCGTCCGCGAGACTTCCTGCTTTGCTGAATTGTTTCCAAAGTGCTCCTGGATCAAATGCGGGCTAATCCCGGAAGCAGGGGCTGGCAGAAGGCGGCCGAGGGTTGAGAAGGCTCGGGTGGCCCTGGCTTGCTGTCGGTGCAAGAGCTGAGGGCGACAGACAGGCTGGACGAGGCCCGGCCACCCAGCTTCGGTGGTGGAATGCAGGCCTCTGAGCGACTCCGATCAGGACAGACTTGCAGGGGAATTTCACTTCTGGAGAACTCAGTCTTCTGCAAGTGCCGTGAGCCTTCCCACAATGAGCCCACGGAGCGTGAGCAATCCCAGCTACCGGGCCAACTGTGCCTTATCCCAGAGGATAAGCCTGTGCCAACCGTGGTGGCCTTCAAAGCCGTAGGTAGCAAGCTGCGAGGGCAAACTGCAACGCAGGCAGAAAAGGATTGCTCTTGGATATAGTAGGAGAAAGCGAATGATGCAGGGGAAGGCAGTACTATAGCACAGAGAGGTCACTGGGAACACACAGCACAAGACAGATGACCTCCATGTCGTCCTGGTTGAGTGGGTCGCCGCTTTCAGCTGAGTGGGGAGCCCAGAGCCCCACCCGGGGAGGCCTGGCGTTGGAGCAGAGCCTTTGGCCATCTTGTTCTGCTCGTGCCCCAACAGCTGAGCCTTTGGCCATCTTGTTCTGCTGGTGCCCCAACAGCTGGCTGACTCCTGCTCCCTCTCCTCGCCATCCCCGAGAGCTTCCACTTCAGTGCAGCCCCTCTGATTGCTGCTTTGACCTTGGGTAGACCGTCTCCATGGTTGCCAGCCAGCTCTTCCCTCTGGAAGCTTTTCTCCGTCTTCCCTTCGCCACGGCCCATCCCCATGGGCAGCCCTGACCTTGGCATCTCGGGGCCTCTGCTCGCGGGAAGTTTGCACAAGCGGACCCCGTTCAAGCAGTAAGATGTGGAGGGGTGGATATTAATGACACTGCTTTTCACAAGCGTTACAAACCCGGAGCTTCGGTCAGAAGCGCAGAAGCGAGCAGGCCTCCCTTCTCCGGCCCTGCCGCGGTGCTCGGGGCCCTCCCTGGGAGGGAGCCTAAGAGAGTGGACAGATTCAGAGTGGGTAGGTGGACCCGGGGGTTCGAGTCCCAGCTGTGCCCGAGAGCCGCTGTCTAGTCTGACAAACGCGGCCACCTCTCTGGGTCCACTTTTCTCATCAGTGGGTGGTAAGGGCGGGATGAAGCGTGCTAAAAATAACACCATTTGGGGCGTTCATTCCGGGGGAGGGTGGCCCTTGGTGCGTCATAGGTTCTCAAAACTGTATATTTTTCATTAATTCCGTCCTCAAATATCTGAACCCTCCTGTGTGCCAGCAACTGGTCTCGTCACCAAGCATGCAAGAGTGAACAGAGAGATTTCCTCTCTAGCACCTTCCTGTTTTCCTAAGCACCTGCGCCTTTCTGCCATACTCACATGGAGGCCGTGGTGGGAGCACTGTCCTATCTCTGAGAATCCCCCCTGCCCTCCTTGTTGACTGTTCCTGCCTAGTGGTACACGGTGTGCTGAGGGAGGCCCTCGCTCCACATAGGTGGGTATATCCTGTTCCAGGATTGCAGAGTGCCACTGGAGAGCCTCTCAGTCTCTGTCTCTGCCTCTCTGTATACCTGTCTCTTTCTCTAATTCTCTTTCTTATGCACACACATGCACACACGCGTGCACGCACACACACACACACGCACACACTCACTACCTCCCTCCCGACCGGGTCAAATCCGTGCTCCCCGCTGGAGCTTAAACCCTTCTGTGGCCTCTCGAGAGACCCCTACGTGCATTCCCTACAACAGCTGTGAAACAGATTTCCCACAGCCAAGCCCCGGCCTTGACTTCCTTACACCCAGCCGACAACCCCACTCTCTGGGTTTCTCATAAAACTTTCTCACCGAATTCCCCAGGGTCTCAATTTAATCAGGATCCTGTATAGACCCCTGTGCTTCTAAAATCTGTGATGAGACGCATTCCGCTTGTTAGAAAGCTCCCCAACTCCTTTTGTGCTCCTATCTCTAACCTCAAGATTTCTCGGCATCTCTATCCATTTCCTCCTCCACGGTGCCTGGCCAGGAACTAGGCTCCATGTTGCTCGTTGAGGGGAAGCTTCCTCCCCAGCTCTCCAACGCTGTCTCCTTGGTGCCTTTGAGCTGATGTATCTCTCATTCATCACTTTCCCATTCCCTTCTCCTCCGCCAGTCTCTGTCCTCCCCAATTTGTCCACATTTTTCCAGGCTTTGTTGACATAATCGAACATCGGAAGCCTACCTTTATTTTACCCAGCTACACAATCGTATTCCCACTCTTTGTTATCCTTTAACCACCTACACAAACTTCTTGCAAAGTCTCTTCAAGCCAATATATTTTGCCAATGAATATGTAATTCCTAAACATATATTTGCATACCTGTGTACATATACATATTTTGTTAACTAAATAACAAGGTATTTTACTAGCATCCATTTTCTCAGCATTTTCTTTTTACTCCTTGTTTTCTATCTTCAATATTTTAATAAAATATTTTTACGCCAGACTATAAACTGGCATTTTTTAGGATTTTTTTTTTTTTTGGTAGGTTTTTCTCCCACCGACCTTCTTATCCACACAGGACTGCTGATCGGTTGTAAATGAAAACGTCTCCCCAGGATGATTCTGTCACATTCTTGGTCTAAGCCAGAGATTGGCAAACTTTTTCTGTAAAGGGCCAGATAGTAAATATCTTCAGCTTTGAGGACCATATGGTTATTGTCAAAACTACTCAACTCTGCCCTGGAGCAGGAAAGCAGCCAGAGACGATATGTAAACAAGTTGGCATGGCTGTGCTCTCATAAAACTGTTTACACACACAGGCGCTGGCCTCCAGCCCGGCAGACCCCGGTTCTAACCAAATGCTAGCTCATTCCTAGGGACCCTGCTGTCCATCTCCTTGACCGTTTGTAGCAGACTGAACACAGGCACCCCAAAAGATAGCCACATCCTAATCTGGATCCTGCGAATGCTACCTTGTATGTTAAGAGAAAGCCTCTTTCTCTTAAGGTCTTTGCAGATGTGATTAAAGATCTTGAGACGGGGAGGTTTTTCTGAATTATCTAGGTAGATCCCAAACACAGTCCCATTAATCCTTACAAGAGAGAAGCACAGGGACGTTGGAGGACATGTGCACGCAAAGGAGAAGGCAATGTGGCCGTGGAGGTAAAGACTACAGTCGTGAGGCTACAAAAGAAGAAATGCCAGCGGCCCCCAGAAACCAGAGGAGACAAGAGGCAGAGTCAGCGGTGCCTCCGTGGTCGCCCCGGGAGACCCAGCTTGAACTTCTGGCCTCCAGAACCACAATAGAATACACTTCTGTTGTTCGAAGCCACTAAGTTTGAGGCGATTTGTTAAAGCATCGCCAAGAAACGAACAGGCCACGGCCACCGAGTGACCATGACCTCAGTCGCAGAACATCTTCCTGCCGTCAGGTTATACCCTCACGCACCTTCACGAAGAAGAAGGCTTCTTCATTTTCAGTGAAGTGGCCTTATTGTGGACTTTGGCTTGTAATTTTCCATTTTTTTTCTACCCTGCATCCAACCATTGCCCTGTCACTTGAGTACCCGTGAGGATATCCAGTCCAAGAGCCAAACTCCTTGGGCAGCATGAGTCCAGTGAAGGGTTTTTTTTCACTTCACCAATACCATGTCTCCGGCTTTACTGAGTGTTATGGATTGAATGTCTGCACCCCCCATCTCTCCCCCCAATTTATATATAGAAATCTTAACCCCCAGTGTATTGGTGAAATCCTGACCCCAGGATTAGGAGGTGAGGCCTTTGGGAGGTGATCAGGTCATGAATCCTGAACGGGATTAGTGCCTTTATGAAAGAGACTCCACAGAGGCCTCCTGTCCCTTCCGCCCTGTGGGACACACCAGAACTGCGAGAAAACATTTCTGTTGTGTGTAAGCCACCCAGTCTGCGGGATTTCTGTTACAGCACCCTGAAGGGACTGAGACTGAAACGGGACTGTTTAATACACATGTGGAATGTGCGATACTTAGAAAGCATTCTGTGCACGCCCTTCCCGAGATCAACTCACTCCTCGCCCTTCGCCCTGCCCTTTCCAGGCAAGGGCCTTCCCTTGTTGGACTCAACATCTGTCACATGATTACGAAAGCCAAAATCAATGAGCTGTCCTGGAATCAAACTCTTACTCCTTGTAGGAACTTGGGGCAAATTACTTAATGTCTCTGCGCCCCCGTTTTCTGGTCTTTAATTGTGCACGGGGTAGTAATGGTTATGGTGACAATGAAGTGAGGTGACATGTATAAAATGCGCGGGACAGGATGCGGCCTGTGGTTAACGCTCTGTACATTTTAGCTGTTACTATGATAGAACCAAAGAATCTTGGGTGTGAAAAGTGCTAAATCCCGGCTTGCTGTGTTTGAAATCCCTTGTAACAATTCTGTTAAAATATTCACGACTCTTTTTTAGAAAAAAAATTTTAACATTTAGTTATTTTTGAGAGACAGAGACAGACCATAAGTGGGGGAGGGGCAGAGAGAGAGAGGGAGACACAGACTCCAGGCTCTGAGCTGTCAGCACAGAGCCCGACGTGGGGCTTGAACCCACGAACCGTGAGATCACGACCTGAGCCAAAGTCGGACGCTTAACTACTAGACCACCCAGGTGACTAAACCTCCCTCACGTGACTTCTTGAATGCCTCCAGTAAACAAGTAGAAGGGAGACTCGGCACCTTTCCAAGTGATTCGTTCGATCGTTGGAGAGTTCTGAATACTGTGAGGCTCGCCTTTATGTTCAGGAAATCTCCATCTCCCGGAAATAGCAATTCATTCTTCCTGGAAAGGCTTCTTGGGGCCACTTCCACCAGAGAGCCTTTTGAATATTTGAAGGTGGCCAGGATGCCCCCTTCATATTATGTTGTCCTATGAGCTAGACAGCCCCGTATCTCTAACTCGTTCCCCTATGGCCTAGGTCCCCTGAGCATCTCCACATGGAAGGTCATATAAGTTGTCCTCACTCTAGCCGGACCCCATTAACCTCGAAACAAATGGATTAGGAACAATTGCCTGTGTTGCTTAACATCAGAGATCAGAATTTTTTTTTTTTTTTTTTTTAGCTCTTTGGAAATCATAGCTCACACACAAGAATGGCAATTCTCTCTTTATCCAGGGTCATTCAGGAACGAGCTGTGCTATGTTTGAGACTTTTCCGAATAACTTAACATTAACCTTTTAAACGCCAACTTTTCTTCAGCAACTGTTCATTTTGCAAGTGTGATTTGACTACTTCCCAAATTCTAAAATCTTATGGTACCAAAGTTATAGAATACATAGTCCTTACCACCTGACAGTTTAAAAACCTGAGTCAGGGATAATACACGCACACAAGCCATCACAGGGCTTGGCAGTAGCGATCCATATGAGTTGGAGCGACCCAGAAAACGTGCCACAGATGTAGAGGAGGAGAGACCATCTTGGGCAGGAGTGAACGGGGGGGCATGTCACCATCAGGGCGGAAGAGAGAACGGCCCTCCAAAATGGCTAGAGTCCTAACAGGTGGAAAGGTGAAGTATAACATGACGGGAGAAATGGCACTGGGGTGGTTGAGGGTGGATGCGTACAAGAAAGGGGGGGGGCATGAGGTCAAGTCAGGAAGCAGTGGAATTGCCGGCTGGCGTCAAGTAATGGAAACTAAAGTGCACCTGTTATGATCTTGTATGTACTGGGGGTGCAGTGTTGAGCGAGTGCAACCTTGACTTAGGTCTGGCGGTGCTTATAGACTCCTGGGACAAGGAGGAAGAATGCAAGTATTTCACGGATAAATTTGTTGTAATTCTGCTGGGACAATGAAAGAAAAATATAAGCTGCTGTGAGAATGGGTAGTAGCAGGCCCTGCAGAGTCAGAGAAGGCTTCCTGAACTTGTCGTTTAATCCGGGAGGTATTAGGACTGAGCTGGGTGCTAGAGCAGAGTGGAGATGAAGAAGCACAGCAAACACCAAGGAACCTCACAGATAATGTCCGTGAGGTAGGACGGAGGGCGTCTTCTCAATAGAACCTGGAGAAGTGTTCAGAGTAAAGAGGCAAAAAGCAGGCTAAGGGCGGGGCATCGGATTGTGGGGATTAATCCTAACAGCAGTAGAGTTGGCACAATCTAAGCAGGCACCATCAGGCACCATTTTAAAAATGTTGTGTGGTCCAAGAGTTGGAGGGGCAGGATAGATTTGCCAGCAGAGTAGACGGGCTTGCCTAGGGGATGAGTTGCACCAGGAAAAGAAAAATCCTTAAAGACCCCAGGGTTTGAAAGTCAGAGGATGAAAGGTACGGCAAATGTGGAGATCTTGGAAGACTGGGGGCCACGAAGGACCATGAACCTAACCAACGAAGTCAAGACGTAATTTCGGCATCTCCTTCCAACTCAAATACATCTTTTCCAACAAAGACATTTTAGATCCATGAAGCCCAAAGTTACCTCTCTACGTCCTAAAAGTCCCAATATGCATTTTCTTGCTTTTCCTTCTTAAGACTCATTCCTTGCCAGTCAGAAATATATATTTTTAACAAGCCTGTCACTTCTATAGCCTGGAAGTTCCTAATCTATTTCTTATTCGTTCTGAATCACCAAAGCACCTAACAGAGAGATTTGCACACAATGAGTACTTAGTGTTTATTGAATAAAAGAATGATCTCGTTTGTGTAAAATGAAGATAAACTGTAGCTATGATCAAGAAGGATGGCTGAGGAGAGAGAGCACACAGCAGGTAGGGAAGTATGCTGGTGGGGCTTCCGGGAAGCAGAAGTTACTAACAGCACAAATAAGAGGAAGAAATGGCTTTTTAAGTGAAATGATCAGGGTTAGGCGATCCCATCCCATTGTATGGTTTAAACACTTTTATGCATTGATGATTCCCTGATTTACACATCCAGGCTTTGTCTCTCCTCTGAGCTCCAAATTCATATATTCAGCTGTTGACCGGGCATGTCCACGTGGTTCTCCCATCCTGGATTCCATTCTCCTTCGAGTGCTCCCCCACGTCCTTTGCTGGCATCACAATCATGACCTGCTCAAGAATCATGTTTGATTCTGGGCTTTCTCTTCTCTCGTCTTCCCTATCCTCTCCCTTCCCACCTGGCCCCATATAAGCTCACCAGCAAATCTGGCTCTAAATTAAATTATATCTTAAAAAATTTTTTAATGTTTATTTCCTTTTGAGAGAGAGAGAGAGAGAGACAGAGCACGAGCCAGGGGAGGGGCAGAGAGAGAGGGAGACACAGAATCCGAAGCAGGCTCCAGGCTCTGAGCTGTCAGCACAGAGCCTGATGTGGGGGCTCGAACTCACAAACCATGAGATCATGACCTGAGCCGAAGTCAGACACTTAACTGACTGAGCCACCCAGGCACCCCTCCATTAAATTATATTCTAAAGTGGACTTTCTTTTCACGTTGCCTCCACTCTGGCTATCTTTGTCTTGTCATCTTTCATCTGGAATATCTCCGAAGCCTCCTGATGGGGGGTCTTATCTCCTGTCTCTCTTATCTTTCTGTAGTCCATTCTGCATCGCAGACAATGAGCTTCTACAAATGGAAGAATGGCATCCCACTGCTTAAAGCCCTCCAGGGTTGCCATTGTATGTAGACAAAACTCAAGATTCTGAGCTCGCAACTGCCTGCCTACCTCGCTGACTTCATCTAAGTGTCTCTTGACATCCTTTCCTCGAGCTAGCCCTTCTCAGTTGTGGTTCTTTGACAGAAGTAACCATAGAGCCCTAAGCATGCAACGTGCCTAATGGCTCCTCTTCTGGGCATCTAGAATGGTACCAAACTTGAAAACACTGAGAACATTGCTACTCAGGTCATTTCCATAAGGTTTAATTCTCTTGGCAATCCTGATGGAGAAAGCTTTCCGGACTTGTAGACAAAAAGATGTTCTCCTTGCCACTTGAACACTAATACTTGCCTCCAGGCCTTTGCACTTACTCTTTTCCTGGCCAGGATTTCTCTTTTCCTAGAACCTCATGGAGCTGGCTCCTTCCCATCATCGGGACTCAGTTCAAAAGCTTCAAAAGTAAGAGCGTCGCTTCCCCAAAAGGCCTTCCAGACCTACCCTTTCTAAGGTAGCCCCATGTGCCCACCCTTCTCCATTTCATTGCCCTCATAAATTATACTGTGAATGTAGTTATTTTTTGTTTCCTTAACTAGAAGATTTAAAAAATTATAGCACTGATTAGATGTGCACAAGTGTGGCTTTCTACATTTGTCTTTACTATGATTGTGTGCCTTAATTTTGCATCTGTTGTAGACAACACCACCAATAAGCCAAATTCCAGGTATTATATTTGGCCATAGTTTACCTCCCTTAAGGCTGCTCTTAATGTCAATGCTCAGCCTTTCTGGCTGCCTCTGTTCCTCCCTTTCTGTTCTTCCTTCTGAGATGACCTCTGGGGCTCACACTTCTATGACACTATGGAAAGGTCTTTCATCGACGTCTTGCCGAGGGGGTCTGGGGTGGTTGGTCTTGGAGCCTCACCTGTGCGCATTAGCTACAGTCACCTGTTTCCCTTGTTGCAGCCTACGGTCATCAGAAACACATTTTTAAACTCTTCTTTCAACAGACAATTTGTTTCTTCCAGTTTGCTTATCTTTGCTGTTTTGCTCCCATCCTTCCTTTCTTGGGAAGCCCAGGGCTGCTTCTATGCTACCCTGGCAGCGAAACTGCCTGGGACACGTGTGGCATCATCAGCTGCACTTGTGGGATGGTCTGGGCAGCATAACATGGTCATTGGGCCTCTGGTAGCAGTCAGGATAGGCTACGTTACGCCACGGTAACTGGCGGCTCCCGAAGATCGGTGGCTTACAGAAGTGCTGGTACGTTATTGCTCAGGCGCCCACTGAGGTTTGCTGCTAATCCCTCCAGGACCTAGGAGATCTAATCCCTCCAGCACCCAGCAGGTGCAAGAAACTGGCGTCTCCAACATGACACGACACATGGCGTTTCCACTCACGTGTGATCGGCCAAAGCAAACCACGTGGCCGCTCCCAATGTTGAGGACGAGGCCAGTACAATCCTACTGCAGGCCCAGGAAGATATCTGGGGAGGATTGCTAATTGCCAACGACCTTCACAGCCATCGTGCCTGATGCCTCCCTCGGTCACTATACCTCCACAGCAGCGGCTCCTGGGCTGGAGTGTGCATCGGGGCCACCGGAGGGCTTGATAAACAGAGTGTGGAGTCTCGCCCCAGAGTTTCTGATTCAGCAGAATCTGCATTTCCCAGGCGCAGGTGATGCTCTTGGCGGGGGAGCATCTCGGAGACAGCTGCTACTCCAGCACTCAGCAGCCCTGTTGGTTGCGAGGCCTCTCTAAGAGGATGCGGCAGCACCCTGGAGAGTAAATACGTCCCCTGCGATTCTTTTAAGAAACCAAGGATTTCCTTAGAGCTTCTGTTATCTCGTCACCTTCCACCACCGGCTGGTGCTCCTGGGATGAAGCGCAGGCCCACTTCCCCAGTCCAGACTTTGGTCACATCCAATATTCTGTTCAATACACTTTTAAAAATTGGAGATTGACCCTTAGTATACAAAGTACAGTGCAGAAGTTTGATTCCCTTTGCTGGTGATCTTGGCAAGGTTTAGGTAGAAACTGACATCTCTTTCCACCCTTTCATGGTCACGCCCTGATTCTAATAGGAAGGTTTTAGGTAAATTAATGATTATTTAAAAAGTACACTGTATTTGAAGGAGTAAACACGATTTATTCTTGCAAAGTACATATACCTTAAGTTAGGTCGTGAGGGAATTCCTTGAGGAACTTGCTTTAATAAATGGAAAAGTGACGTTGTTTGAGAAGGTTTTTGTGAGCTGTTAACGTTCGGCGCTGTAATTTATTTGTAACAAAGAAGGATTTTGCTGAGGTGAAAATTGGCCCACACGTTCACAAATGCCACATTATTGGAGTATGCTTCTGTGAGGTTCAGCTCTGTTACAAGTCACGTTGGACACACCTGGGTTGGGTGTAGGGGCGCAGTGTTGGTGAGGGTAGCTCTGTTTCATCAGAGTAAGTTTCTCCCCACACGAATCATCATACCCTGAAATGCCACGCTATTTCTGCAACATTTGGTGAAGCCAGCTGATATTTTTAAATAGATGGTTATCACCTCTCTGCTAGGTCCCATAAACACGTTTGCCTCCCCTCAGGCTGGAGGAGAGGGTTGGGGAGCCATCGCTGTGAGGGCTCCATGACAACATTTTCTTTTTGAGAATGTTAATCTGTTCTTCACCATTAAGACACAATGTTCTTTATTTTTATAATAGCTTTCGCTTCTCATTATAAAATAATACATATTCATTGTAGAAAGTTTAGAAAACACAAGAGAGAGAAAGAACAAAATCCACCTTTAATTCTATTCCTGAGCACTATTACTCATATATTAATTTATATTCTTTTATTCTTTTTGTACTTATCAACATGTCTTTTAATAAAAAAGCAAAATGATCATTTACATAGTTAGGTAATCTACTTTTTCGAAGACCGAAATATCAGCAGCTTTTCCCCAAATCATTAAATATCATCTACACAAATAATCACTGCATTATGATTCTATTTCAATAAATATTTTGAATTTTATTGAAAAGAAAGCAATGAACTCAAGCTTTCTTACTCGAGTCACTGGCAGGGAAAGCACTTTTTGGGTAATTCATGATTTAAAGCATGGGACAGGTGATCAATTAATGGTCATATTAGAATCTTTAAATACTTTTGCTTTCGCTAGTCTCTGTGAGGGCCACCAAATTATTTTGTAGGAGTGGCTTCCTGCACAGAAAGTAGCTGTTCAAGTCGCTGCAATAATTTAATGCAGAATCCAGTGCGGATTTGCGGAAAGTTTGAGAGAAGGCTAGGTGCTGTATGACGTTCTCAATATTTGCATTCTCAAAAGTGTTGTCGTATAGTGGGCTACAAGACGTCTCGAAGGGCATCTCTGTTCGCACCTTCACCCCAACTGTTCGCTTTCATCCATGTAGCTTAATTTGAAACATCAGTGTACGTGAATCTCCACAGATTTTTTTCCTCTGACCTTCAAAATCTTTGAAGAAGAGCCTACGATTACGTTTGCTCGTACCTGCCTGGGCTTAGCACCTTCTCCTGTGTGTGAGTGTCTTGTATCCCCCATGTAACTTAAATCCCTCCTGCTACGCTCTACCTACCTTGGCCCTCCCGCTTGAATGTGGAGGAAGAATGGCTAGTCACTAATTCTCTCTTTCAAAAAGCCTCTCGACTTGTCCAAGAGTATAACTTGCAGAGCAGAACAGACCTCCTTTGGGGTTTCCATGCGTTCCAGCCGAGATGACTGGCAACGTGTCAGACACAGGACACCTTAGGTATCGGGATCACTTCCACTGGATATTTATTCTCCCCACTGGGTGTATGGCGCTCTAAACAAAGTGTTTCCTGGGAAAGTGATCTTTAGATTCAGTGAGACCAGTGTCACTTAACACACCACCTGAGTCTCAATTGTAGAATATTTGACACCACTGAAAGTGATCAAACGAAACCATTCAGAAGAGCCGACACGCCCCTTCTGTGTTTACCCAGCAAGGGAAGCCTAAGTGTGGTGTTGACAGCCCATGGCTGTCTCTTCACTGGCTAACTCTGTGCTCGTCTGGAAAGTTCGTTCATTATAGTTTTCATGATGCCATTGTTTCTCCTTCCATATATTTAGATAGAATGGGCACCTTAACTTTTTCTTGTTCGAATGCTTTAACCTTCCTGAAAAGAATTGGTGCTAGCTTATTTGCCGGTTCCTTCTGAGAGGGGAATCCTTTGTTTAGCACGCATGCAAAGATCCCCTACCCCCAACTCTCAGAATACCAATAGCGGCCATATCGGAGCGAATTCACATAATTCACATTTCTGGTCTTGCCATTTCACTCCAGTTCACTTCCACCATCCTGTTATGGGATTTAGAATGACTTTTATAAGTTTAGGAAACAACTATCTGTTCTAATTTGCAAACTGAATCTGTTTCCTACTGTTATTTTGTTTCCCGCTCCCATTTAAGCTGTTAGTGGTACATGAATCAAAACCAACTGACACTACGGAGTCTCTCTATGTGCCAGGCATAGTTATAAAGTGTTTCCAAGGATAAACTCACCTAATTCAATTCCCTTTCCTTAAAAACCATTGCTGTGGGGTTGGAGACTGTTCTGGTTCCCTCTTTATAGACACGGAAAGTCTTTAATTAGAATAAATAACTTGTCCCAAGGTATACAACCAGGTGGTCCACATTGTGTTCATTGTCTTAGAATAAGGATATATTTGAAAAACAAAAATCTTCAAGGGAACTTAGAAAAGTCGGGGCTTAGATAAGATGGTCAGGAGAATGATCAAAACGAGGAGGTCCCCTCTCTGCCCTGGAGAGCAAGATCTCCCTGGGCTGGTAGAGTGGCTGTGCGGAATGGCATGGGGGTAAGAGCAGGATGCTTCCCCTTCCCTGGGGACTTCTGGGGAGGTGCAAAGCCCTGGACACATGGGAACAAAGAAATGGGCTCAGAGATCCGAGGGCCTCCCACAGCCTAGACGTAGCGGGAAGATTCTTGGGAAACTCAGAAGCACAGGAGACAGAGCAGAGAGCTGAGCCATTTCACGGCCCACTGTGGACTAACAGCCCATAGTCAGAGGCCACGGACATCTCAGCGGACACCTTCAGTGACAGGTGACCAAGAGATCCACAAAGCTTTCCCAGGGCTCTCCATCACATGGCTCCCCAGAACTTAGAGCCAACCCCTAGGGAATATACCATCGACTGCATTTACGATTCTACTGTCCTAGCAGAGCACTGGCTTCAAATGAGAAACTAGGGAGGTACATTTCTTGCACACCTGATGCTACGAGCGGTGGGGGGCTGACCTGAATGTATCTGATGCGTCCGTGTAAAGCGTCTCCCCTACTATAGAACCATTGCTTATAAACGAACTTCCTTTGCTTTCTTCAGTAGAGGAATAAAAACTTTTCCTCCACCCTCTTAGGGTCCCTGGCTTGGTGTGAAATTAGACTGACAAGGGCAGAATCACAGAAGAAAAGCACACACATTTCTTTCACATCTTTTATGTGACATGGGAGCCTTCATAAGGAAATGAAGACACAAAGAAAGAGTTAACCGTGTTCCTGTGCTAGGTCGGATGGAGAGTGGGCAGTCCTGGAAGGATATGATAGGTCAAAGAATAGTAGGTCAGGGTAGTAAATTGGGGGAAACGTAAAGAGTCTCATTGGTTCTGGGACACCTGGGTGGCTCAGTCGGTTAAGCATCTGACTCTTGATCTTGGCTCAGGCCACCGTCCCAGTATCGTGAGATCGAGCCCCACATTGGGCTCTGTGTTGACAGTACAGAGCCTGCTTGGGATTCCCTCTCTCTCTCTCTCTCTCTCTCAAAATAAATAAATAAACAGTAACAAATATTAAAAATAAAAGCCTTATTGTTTCAGCTTCTTCATGCCGTCCCTCTTGGAGATAGGATTCCCGTTTCCTCTGGGTATGGGGAGGGCACCTGTCACACAGGGGTCTTACGGCCAGTATCGGAGGAGGGGCAGGGGGAGTCCATTCCTCAGAGCCCTTCAGCTCAGAATATTGAATATACCAAGGTGCCGTATTTTGGGGTAATGTACTCTGAACCCCCTCTTCTCTTCCATAGGAATCACCTATTAGTTTTTCGATTGGTTAACTAATTTGTCAACCTATATGCTATTTACGTAAGTCATTGGTAATCAGGAATGCTAATGGTGGGGCCGCTTCAGAGAATCTGAGTGACTAGTAACATTTGGGAAGCCACCCTTGAAAGTCATATGGTAGCACAAATAGTTAATAGGAGATATCACTGAAATATGGCTCAAAACCTAAACCTGTGCTGTCAGAAGCCATGGCAGGTGTTGCCCTGGGTTGGGGGGAAGGGTAGGGACTGAATGGGGGGTGTGAGGGTATCTGGAAACATTGTCACGGGCTGAATGGTGTCCCTCCAAAAGATATGTTGGAGTCTTAACCCCCAGTACCCGGGAATGTGACCTGACTGGGAAATAGAG
This sequence comes from Acinonyx jubatus, assembly GCF_027475565.1. Taxonomy (NCBI): domain Eukaryota; kingdom Metazoa; phylum Chordata; class Mammalia; order Carnivora; family Felidae; genus Acinonyx; species Acinonyx jubatus. The sequence goes on from NC_069380.1 coordinate 75,872,220, forward strand.
TTTTTGCCGATGTAATCAGGTTAAAGCTCGTCACCAAAGTGTCCTCATCAGAAGAGGGAGGAGGCCATGTGAGGACAGAGGCAGAGACTGGAGGGGGGACTGCATCTTCAAGCTGAGGAGCCCCAAGGATTGCCAGCCATCCCTCTAGCTAGGGGACAGGCCCAGAACACACAACCTTCAGCCACCTGCTCAGTGACACTTGTTTCGGGAGTTGGTCATGTTCCGTTCTCAATCTGGGTGTTTTCAGTTTGCAAACGCTCAGAGAGCTGCACGACTAGGGACTGTGCACTCTTCCCTGGCGTGCGGTACTCTAACACAAAGGTGAAAATCGGTATCACCAGGCAGATGCTTGGATGACGTCGAGCGAAAGGCTCTTTCTTGTGCTCGGTTGACAGGAAGAATTTCATGGCTCCATGTGCCTTGGAAGAAACCATGTGGGAAAATGATAAAGTGATATAAGAAGGTGGTAAAATAGAAGTGTGCAGGGAAAGTGAGTGTAACTGAGAGGGCCCACATCGCAGCAGAGGAAGACCCCTCTTCAGAAGGCGAATCCAAGAAAATGATAGCTTGCTTAATTTAAAGGAAATTTGATGTCTCTCTCAGGAGCTTATCTGTTCACGTGACCACCACTTTTAGGTCAGCTGTAATTACTGCTAGTTCTTTGCCAGACCCTTCATTAATGAGGCTCTTGGCACTCCTATTAGCTGCTGGCTTTGTTGCCTGAGACGCGCCCCTGGTTTGTCATGGAAGCTTCCACACATAGGAGACTAGGCGGGTGGAAGGAAAGGCTAAGAAGTCAGAGCCCCAGGGAGCCTCTCCAGGCGCTGGAAACACTTGGTAACTTTTCTTAGAACTGTCACTGGTATTAACTTCTAACCCATTAAACTCGCTTACAGGATAGCTTTAGTCAATGAAGCAGGATATGGCCTTTTCTTGGCCTCTCCATTTCCCATTCCAGCAAAATGAATGAAACACAAAAAGTTCACAGGGGAAGCGGCTGGGGAGGCAGTGTTGGGAGCTGGTGTCGGGAAAGGCTTTTAACTTGTCTTAACATTACTGTCCTTACCCATTTCAACTTTTATCTGCTCATTAGCTCCTTAAAGTTTGTTCATCCATCCATCAAAAAGGAAAAAACAAAAACCAAATGATGTGTGAAGAGATCTTTTAGGTGTTGCTGGGTCTAAAATGTCCTCTCCTAAATTTGTCTAAACATGATTAGCTTCTCATCAGGGGAGATGGGGCTCCTTTTCATGAACAGTTAGTTAATAGTCATTTGTGATTTTTAAAAGCACTTATCTACGAAATTGCTTTAGAAATGTTCGGGACAGAAAGAAGGGGGAACTAACTAGCCCAAAATTTTGCAGAGTCACTCTTTACAAATAATGAAGCGTGTTTAGAATTAGGTTTTAATGATGTCACAGGTTGGGAGATATTGTCCACCCGGTCTCACAGAACTTTCCCCTGGGATGCGTCATGCTAATTCTGTTTATGGTCCAAGAGCAAAGTATTGGATAAAGGATCCAGAGTTATGATTATAAATAATACAAGTTTATTGGGTCACAAGAATTTGTGTCTATTTACTCAATGTGTCCATTAAGACCCTGCTCAGATCTTCACAAACTCATTTCTGTTAACTTCCTAAAGGGAGCCAGATTCTTTAGAGGGAAACGGGCATCACTGATTAGATAGATTTCCTTCAACTGACTGATAGGCTCAAAGTGAAGAAAAGTGTCGGGACCAAGGAACCCAAATAGAGCTAGCACGCAGTCAAAGATATCATTCACTCCCTCCCTCACTCACTCATTCATTCGTTCAGATAACAATCAACGAGGACAGTAGTGTAAGAGATGGGAAAGATTTAGCTCCCACACCAAAATCTTAATAGTCCTGTAGGAGCTATAAACGTGAGATTAAGGCGGCTTACGTACTTAAATACACTTCAAGACAGAACATGAACCTATTGTAGTCTATAAATATTAATTGCTGAGATAGTGGGGGTGTGAGTAAAATCTTCAAAAGCCCACGATGGATGAATTCACCCATCGTTATAGAGGCTAGAACATTCACCAATGTTTCAGTCATTAGGCCTAGATGGACTCAGCGTCATTAGCCACAAATAAAGAAGGTTGGACTACTAGATAATCCCCTTACACTCTTTTTCCAACTGACACGACCATCCTGATTATCTTGCGGAGATGGAGAACGGATTCCAGTACTGAAATCCAAGGAACGCTGCTTGCCCACGTATCTTTAGCATCATTTTTTAGGACCATTCCCATTTTTTACACCGATCGTCTGTTTTCAGTAGTCGTCAACCGGCAGGTCGGGGCCGGGGCCAGGCATTCCATGACTAGTATCTAAATCTAAATCCACATCCAAATCGAACTTTAGACACGACCACTTATTTACTTAATTTGGCACAGCAGACACAGTCCTCAGTAAGTGCCAAGCTGCCAGGCTGCGTGCCTGGACTCGAAGGGGCCAGATGCTTGATCTCTCGGTGAAATCTAGCGCCGTCCGCACGTAGATTTCCCCCACGTTGGCTTGCAATTGCTGCATACGTCTCTAGTTCAGCTACTTAGCTGTAGTCCTTGGAGCGGAGGAAGTGACATTGCTTGAATGAGTGAGTGCATCTAGGACAGAAGCCTGGCCCCCTGTCTGGGGGGTTCAGAGTCTACTAGAGGAGACAAGTATACACAACCATAACAGAGCCAAACGGGGAGCACCGATGGCCATATAAACAATGTGTCACTTGGGTCCAGAGCTGGATTAATTCGTTCTGACTCCAGGAGCAGGCTGGCTGTGAAGAGGCAGGGTATTCAGTTGAAGTGGGGAAAAGAAAAACCTTTTATGTAGAAAATTATGGTAAACAGATGCTTCCCTGCTTAAGTACTTACTTCAGAAACTCTTAAAAGTGTGTCGTACCCCACCCACGGCCCAGCTGCCACATGTTCACGGCCGCCCTTTCAAGTGAGCAGAGTAGCTCTGCATTCGTGGGGAGGGAATGGCAGGAAGCGCTTTGAACACTGTATTCCTGAGTTTACAGAAGGTCTAAGGCGTTTGCCTGCTCCAAATTGTCTCTTCTGTTGGTTTGCTATAGCAGCTTCCTTTCCTAGGGACAAGCGTGACCTCCCCTCTGTGGAAGTCACATCTCCCGGCTGTTACACTCACAGCTCCGTCTCTATGCAGCTCTGGGAGGGTTTCCCACTTCCAGCCCCTGTGCAGGTGCACAGGTGTTGAGCTCACCTGCAGCCTGAGTTTGAGAGGAAAAGAAGAGGGAGGTCCAGTGTCAGATACAAACACTCGAGGATGCTAAGGCGGGAAGGTAGGTCCAGGTGGCCCAGGACATTCCTAGAAGAAAAAAGCAGAGCAAACCGCCCCTGTTTTAAACTGTCTGCGGCAACCCTGAGCCCAGCCATACTGGCGTTTGGAGATCCTGTTCTGAAGCCGTGAACTCTGCTCAACTCCTGGCCCGGCGAGTTGTTTGTCTTTTTCTTTTTTTCTGTACTGAAATTATTCAGAAACTCCTTTTCCCCCGAACTTTCTAATTCCTGAGAATTTGGATCACCAGAGAGAGAGAGGGCGGGGGGTGAGAAAGTCATCTCGGCACAGCTGATAACACTATATGCACTAGGCAAGACCCTCCTTTGGAAAAGAACAAGAAAAAGGTTGAGATATGATTTTGTGTCTTCTCTTTCCTCTGGATTTTTCTTCTGCAAGATTTCAGCAGGTAGCTGTTGCCTAGGGAGATTTTGCCTGAGGAATTTCTGCGGGGCTGGCAAGTAGAAACTCCTCCCCCCTCCTTTCTCTCTTTTGCAGGAAGAAAGCACACGCAGGGATTGTACCTGAAGGGCTTTCTGAGTGGACTGAGTGTCCGGACAGAGAAAGAGCTGTTTCTGGATTTAGAAGGGGGAGGGCGCTCTGGTCTACCCCCAGCCCGACCCAGCAGGAATCGGAACCTTGAAGGAACCCACCAGGGAGGGGGGGCATCAGAGCCTCTGAACCTGGAAGGACCATGTGGGAGCCCGGGTGGCTGCTTCTGGGAAATCTCCAGAGCTCCGGGGACAGGAGTAATGCAGTGATATCTGAGACCGTATTTCCCATAACACTGGCAGCTTGGGGCGGGGAGAGCCAGAGAGCCGGCTTGCAGAAAATAAAATAATGTTTCTTACGCACTCCATTCTGTGGGCTCAAAGGCATTCTTTCCAGAATAATTATGTTATATTTACTGTTTTATGTAAAGTAAACCCTGAGTTCAACTAATCAATGTCCAATTTACTAATTTATCAAAATTACAAACACGCTTGTGAACTGATGTTAACTGAAGTCCTGTTGTTAAGGGAAAGGGACATATATTTCTACAGGCACCAATACATGTCTCTTTCTCCTTATTATGTAATATATTTTGTATCTCACAACGTTAACTTATATTTTGTAAAGAGCAACAAGGGACATTATGCTTTTAAAATGTAAGGATTTCTTTTGAAAATTCTCTTTACTCGGTTTTATATTTTGACAATAGGACCTTTTATGACAAGAACATGGTATATAGAAGTGTTTCTCGAAGCATTTTGGTTGAATGGCTAATCTGATTAATGGAGAGACATTCCAGACGCTCTCCAACATGGCCCAATAGAGTGTGCAGAGGCACAAATTTGGGGAGTGATTTGGCAACATTTACAGACATCCTAAAATTATTCAGAGTTTTGACTCAGAAGTCCCATTTCTAGGTATTTATGTTAAGGAAATAATTACAGAAAGATGCTACAATGAATAGAAAGAATGCTTGGCTGAGTGAGGTTTTGAAAAACAACATTTAAGATTGTAAAGAACGCTAATGTCCCAAAGTAATGCACTGGCCAGATAAGAATGATGCATCTTAGTACAGTCTTTCGCAGCCATTAGAAATTATATGTATATAAATTATATATTCCTTGTATATTTTCAAGATAAAGCCAGCTATTCAAACACACAAAGTATCCTTTACTACTAGATTTCTCTCCCTTGTATATGGCTAAATAATTTAAATTTTCTTGTCTTCACAATGACCAATCACTAGTCTTAAAATGAAGAATATTCTCAATAGAATTAAGACTCTAAATTTAAAAAGGAAAAGGATTTGAATATATATTGTTGCATTTTTTTTCAATACAAAGAAAAATATCTCAGGGGCGCCTGGGGTGGCTCAGTCGGTTGAGCGCCCGACTTCGGCTCAGGTCATGATCTCACGGTCTGTGGGTTCGAGGCCTGCGTCCGGCTCTTTGCTGACAGCTCGGAGCCTGGAGCCTGCTTCGGATTCCGTGTCTCCTTCCCCCTCTCTGCCTCTCCCCTGCTTATGCTGTCTCTCCCTCTTATAAATAAACATCAAAAAAATAGTTTTAATTAAAAATATCTTAAAAGAATAATGGTTATCATGGACCAACCAGAATTGTCTCACTTGCTTAAGGTTTAGCTGCAGACTTCAATCTTAATATAGTTTTTTTTTTTTTTTTAATTTTAGTCTTAAGCAGACGATATTTTAGAGCAGTTTTAGATATACAGAAAAATTAGGGACACAGTACAGAGAGTTTTCATATGCCTCCTGCCATTTTTCCCAATTCCTGACATCCTAAATTCGTTATAATTAACTATTTCTATTAGAAGTCCTCAGTTTCTCTAGAGTTCCTTCACTTTTGCCCCATGTCCTTTTTCTGTTCTAGAATCTCATCTGGGATGCCACATGGCACGTATCGTCACGTCTCTTTAGGGCCTTCCCGGCTGTGACAGTTTCTTGAGCTTTCCTTGTTTTGAAGTCCCTGACAGGTTTGAGGAGGGCTGGTCAGGAACTCTGCAGAATGCCCCTCTAATGGAATTTGTCTGATGTCTTTCTCACGAGTAGATGAGGGTTTCCATAATCTGTTTTTTCAAAGTCTTCTCTCCAAGTTTCTCTCGAAAAAATTAGAAAAGAATTCATACCCTTGAACATCACAAAATCGCCAAGTCTAAACCCCGGGCAATGTTTTGTGTCTTCTAATTCATTGAAAAATATGCAAAATGACACTAAGTTCCCAGGCTGCCGGCCTCTCCATTAGTAACCTAACCCCTGGTGCAAATAAACATCACATTTGATAGAAGTCACAGCCGTGGAGAAGCCGGGCCTCTGGCCTCCGGGGTTATAGGGCGCTCCTGCTGGTTCCCCTCAACACTTCCAGGTTTGAATTTTGACGAGGTGTAGATCCTGTGGGTTAGAAGTGCACTGTTGCTGTTTCCCATTTCCGTTTCAATTAGCTTCTGGGCTGTGACAGGAGTCTCCAGCCTGAACGTCATGTAAACAACTGGAGACAAACACCTGATTATTTTTCAGTTCCTTAGTATTGTAAGTTGTGAAAGAATATGCAAGTTTTAAAATAGGAAATATTGGGGCGCCTGGGTGGCTCAGTTGATCAAGCATCCAGCTTTTAGTTTTGGCTCAGGTCGTGATCTCACAGTTCGTGGGGTTGAGCCCCACGTGGGGCTCCGCGATGTCAGCTTGGGATTCTGTCTCTCCCTCTCTCTCTGCCCCTTCCCCGCTCGCTCTCTCTGTCGCTCTCTCTCAAAATAACTAAGCGTAAAACAATAAAAATAATAAATAAAAAATAGGAAATACGATCACCTCGCGGGGAAGAAAACTTTGCATAAGACTTGTTGAAACGCGCTACGAGGTCCCAATGGCAAGACTGGCTTTTCTGCGCACACTCAGCTGGGAAGCCCAGATCAGGGATCTGTAAACTCACCCTTTAGCAGATGAGAGCAAACTACTTTTTCTGCCCCACACGTGTCTCATGTCCTTTGGAAAACTCCAAGTGTCTTAACGGAGATCCTGGACAACCCCTCGGTTAGGAGACGATGAAATGTATTTTTGCCCTTTAAAATAAACACTGATGGTTCCTTGTTAGTGTTTCTGTCACCAGCTGGTGGGCTAAGCTCTGAGGCATGCTTGAGTCTTCGCAGCACATCGGCGAGGAGGGACTTTGGGATGGGTGGAAAATTAACAGATCTGACATCTGAAGGAGGGCGCCAACAGTAGGATTTATATTAAAGGGAAATATTAATTCAAAAGATGGTTCAGGCTGGCCTGAGCCTGTCCTGGGGATACGATAGGGTCCAGGCTGGAGAAGGGACATAGTCAGAGCCCCACTGGGCATTGAGAGCAAGGCCAGGTAGTCAAGTGTTTGGGGAGAAAATCTAAAATCACTATCAGAACTTGTGGGCACATGGGAACGCAGATACAATCATCCAGACACTGGAATAAAGTCGCCAACGCAGGGCTGGTTGTCGAGTGACGCCGTGGTGGGCTCACAGGAGGGCGCTGTGTCCTGCAGAGGGCAGGATGCATTCCAGATTGCCGACCTCTTCTTTTTTACTCCACATTTTTTCCTGGCTTGTTACTTTCATGAGATTTTGACTTGCAAGTATTGTAATATTGAGTTAATTTTTTTTTTTTTCCTGAGCTTCGGCATTTGGAAAGTTCTATTCTACCAGCAGGTCAGATCATGACTCGTTCATAGCTTGCAGTTGGGTTTTGTTTGCCTTTTTGTTTTACAGTTAAGACACCTAAGATTTCATTTCTCTGTGTGGTGCAAGGTGAGAATCTGTCCTCCGTCTTTAAGTGGTTAACCAATTTCCTCAGCATCAACCACCGAAGAAAGACCTTGACCGCAAGCCTGAAAGTACCTGGCCTTTCCTCCTTTTGTGTCACAGACGCCTACACCTAGTGTGGCGTCTGGTCCATAGTAGTTGCTAGATTAAATACCTGTTGGGTAAACGAATACTTCCTGAACGTGTCCTGGTCCCCTCCCCTGGATGTTTGGTCACATCTTGCAGACAACGTGTTGCTTTAATAAGGATTTGTTTTGGAGACGGATCTGTCCGTTGAAGGTGTGCAATGATAATGATTTATTAGGAAAGAACCGATGGTCTGAAAAGCTGGGAATGCTGGGAACGAACACTTCCTACCAAGGTCTCTCTCGGGTTGCTTCCCAGTGGAAACAGCTTCTCAAGCAGAGATGTCTGAGCGCCTGTGGCCCCGGAGGTGTCTGAGCGGCTCTTGCATGCCCCTGACTTGCCTTGGGTGGCTGTCTTAAGGGGACAGTATTTCCACCATTCATTCCTTCTAACAACACTTGTCCATCCCCTATGGCTGTTCTCTGTTCTGGGAATAAGACATTTTTATATGTTAGGGCATCTTTGCATAGTGTTTAACCGTAGGATGACTTCCCCATTGGCCACCGGTGACGCAGAGTCCCCAAACCTCAGTTTTCTCATCTGCGAAATGAGCGTAATACTAACCACCATTGCCTTACGGTCCACTTATGCCTGGCACCCTTCCAAGTGCCTTATTCCTAGTAGGTACCTAGTGCTCGTAGGAGGCGTGCACTATTTCTATCCTCTCTTTACAGATGAGGAGCCGGAGGCATGCAGGGGTAGTTGACTTACCTAAGCTAAACAGCCATATAATGACATATAAACAGCCAGTAATGACAGGGCCAGGATTGAAATGCAGGCACTTCTGATTCCAGAGTCTCACATCTCCATGCAGTGCTGTGCTCTCCCAGGCACCACGAACAGTACCGCCTTGAGAGCTACGCGAACGTCGAGTGAGGCTCTCCATGCACAACACGCAGTGAACGTTGGAGAAATGTTGGCTCTGTCACAGGAAGCTGGGCTCCCCTGCTCACTGATCTCACTTCCCTAGGCACACAGATGCTCGAATCGTCACTTCCCACTCAGGGCACAAGTGACAGCAGAGCAGGGCTCACAGGAGGTGGGGACCACTCAGCGGGGCCCCAGTCAGATCTGGAGGATGAGGAAAGGCTCCCAAGGGGTGGGCAGGGGGGGTGTTATTCATATCTGCTATTATTTGAGGGGGAAAATATACCCAAATAAAGAACTCTTTCCTGGTTCAAATCTCAGGGATCATTTGCCCCCCAACAGACTCCGTGTGTATTTCTTCCTCCTTCTCCTTCCATGTCTACCCCTGCCCTCTCACCTTTTCCAGAATTCTCTCAGGGGGACAGGGTGTACGAAAGACACAATCATGTGTATCTATCCGTCTCCCGTACTGGTGGGTGAGGTCACAGCGTGTGATATAAGGAGATGTTATTAGAAGCATTCGGACTTGTTAATGTCTTATACCAAGAGAACATTTAATCAGTTTCTCCAGTGTGAGCCTGGATGGGTCTTATCATGATTGCCCCAAAGCAGCCCCAAATGGGCATTGTTCCAAAAGTTCTGTGAATCCTGGGTACCTGTGTGTACCCACATCTGAAGAGGTAGTCTTCGGACTCACTCATGGTTTTGCAGAATGTAACATACTAGACCGGAGACAGACCTTATGGGCTCTTAGGGCCACTGCATGCCCATAAAGACTCCCTATTACCAGAAAAGTGTTTTTTTTTTTTTTTTCTTTTCTTGTTTTTCTGTTTTCCCTTAAATAATTGCAATGGTACAAAGCTTTCCACAACTCAAAGCAACCATTTTGACTGTTGTTCAGCTGAAATCCTAAATGTCTCCACTTACAATGACCTAAAGTCTGCCTGTTATTGTAATTTCCAACATTGTGCTTCATTCTGTCCTTCGGAGAGAGAGAGAGAGAGAGAGAGAGAGAGAGAGAGAGAAGAAAAAAAAAGCATACATTTTTTTCTGTAGTTCAGACAATTTCATGGTTTCTTTTTGTTTTTTTTTGATGAAAGAATAATGCCAGCTGTTGAAGGTTTTATTTGTATCCCAAGAAGCAAGTGTGTTAAGTATGATAACCAAGGGCTCACTTTTATCTTATAAGCTATTTTGTTTAAAAATGTTACCTAGGGGCACCTGGGTGGCTCAGTCGGATAATTGGCCGACTTTGGCTCAGGTCATGATCTCGTGGTTCGTGAGTTCAAGCCCCACGTCGGGCTCTGTGCTGACAGCTGGGAGCCTAGAGCCTGCTTCGGATTCTGGGATTCTGTGTCTCCTTCTCTCTCTGCCCCTCCCCCACTTGTGCTCTATCAAAAATAAATAAACTTAAAAAAAACATTAAAAAAAAAAAAAGGATGTTGTGACCTAGAAACTTTTGAGTAATCTTGAGAATGTTAAGCATATGACGTTACAAACTATTTTTAAAAACAGAATTACACAAAATAGCTAAGAATTCAACAAAACATGTGCAGGAGAAATGCATTTTTTTTTACTGTTGCCTTAAAAATTTCAACTTAATCAATATAAAGATGAAACCCTGGAAAATGAAAAGGGCTTAAATAATAAGATCAAATATAATCTCACTAATGAAATTCAAAAGGACTCACCTGTCAACATGTTTGTTTTTCAAATGCATTTATAAATATGTAAAAAATGATATATCCGTTAGGGATGAAGGTGTCTTACTTGCTTTCAAGCTCATTTTATTAAAAAATAGAAGTAACAATGGAAAATACGTTGTCAAATAGGGCTTACAATGCTTCATTGTAATTTTCATATTACCTCTTTAACTTAAGCTATACTGTTTAAAACCGTGTGTAAATTTAATAATCTTTTGTAAGAAGATTGTTTTATATAAAACATACCTCTGTAAAATGTTTCCATGTTAACATTTCAAATTAGGAAAGCAAACGGAAAATTGCCATTAAGAGAAAAACCTTTCTCTTAGAACAGTGAGAGGTTCCTTGAAAACACTGGGTTGGATTTAGGACAAACCTGATTTGACCACCCCTAGCCCGTATGCACCCACCCGTTCTCGAAAAGTCTGTGGCATTATTTTTATATTTGATTCTTGTTACTTTGTTTTCAGATTTTCCCATTCATTCAAATAGGGAGCATGGTGTCATTGTGGATGGTTTATGTGAAGCAGGTTCAGCTCTAATCCCTGGGGATTTTCATGTAAGTGTTTAATGATATGCTGAAGATATGCTATTGAATTCAAAGAACATGGTTAGTTCTCGGAAATATTAATTTGATTTGAATAACCCCCCAACCCCAGGTTATGGTTGGTTTCTTACCTTGGGAAAATCCTAAGTGGATTTAATTCACTCAGATTTTGAAAGTTCAGCTTTGCCAGGCAGAATTTTTGCAAATATATGCAAACCAGAGCCATACTCTTAAATTTAGCCCTTTCGGACATAATCTTATTTATCTGACTTCATATGGCAAATATAATAACGTAGACTATGCAATTTTGACAAACTCAAAGCACTTTAAGAGGTCGCTAATCAATTGATCATTTTATCTTGTAAACTTTGGAACCTTAAGTAAAATGCCATTTCTTCTTCATCTTACAAAATACTAGTATCGCAGCACGTGTGGAATACGTGGCTTGGGCTCTCACAGACTTTTGGGTCTTGGGTCAGATTCCTCCTCTTCTTAAGTATCGGCATCGTTATGCTCCTTTTGTCTTGTGGTTGGAGAAGAAAATTAAGATCTCCGACATCATTTATTCTGGAAACAAGTACCCAAGTGTGTTTCACAAGACAAATCAAGGATGTTAACTTCTGCCCCGCTGGTTTGAAAATCCAAAATCTTCTTTGCAAATAGAGTCATTCTTTGCGCACAACTGGATCAAAAAGTAGCAAGTTTTGTCCAAGTCTTTAGCCTCACACCTCCCCTGGCGTCTCCCAGATTAGCTCTGTTGTGCCAGGATTAAACCCTTAGAACCTGGGTATTGTTTCTCTTCATTACATTCATCCCCATGTCTTCTGTTGTTCTGGCTTTTCATTAGGGGGGATGAACAGTAGAGGGTTTAGCCCCGATAAGCTTCTCCAGCTTGGAGTGTCTATTTGAGCTGCAGATTTGACACTTGTTCCCCCTTTCAGTGTAAACATTTCACTTTGAATCCAATAACCTTGTCCATAGAAACCGTTAACGTGAAGTGCTGAGCAGACCGTGTGAGCAAATACCAGTGAAGTCCCCCCATTAGTTGTACAAAACCTAAAGCCAGAGATGACAGTTTGGCAACTGAATCAATGGTCCATTGACTCATTCTGTTGTAAACAAATTGGAAAGGGTATTAGCATATGAGAACCATATCCGTTTTAATATGATGACTTGAAGACGAGGGAAGTATGTCCCTGGAGCCTGTCGACAGACAGTTATTCATATGACACTCTATTCTTTCATTTTCTACCAAATCTTTTAAACAGGTTGGAATATTACATGCATTTAATATAAAATTGCTGGCAACACACAGGATTAAAAGAGACAAAATAAACCTAACTTCATGCTCTCTGTGGATAGAAATAATTTCATCCTGATCTCCACGTATTGTTCCAGTTAAGACAGCTGTTCCTGACCTTGCCCCAAAGGAACTTTGACATTGATTAGAAAGGCCAGGAGCAGAGGCCTCTCAACTAAGTCCTGGGGAAGGACGAGAGTGAGGTTATTTTTCTTAGAAATGACATGACAAAGAATCGATACCAGGAACGTTCTATGATGTCATGATTTGATTTACTAGCTGACCTGCCCGCCAACCAATGACTGATAAAGATCCAAGGGAGCCTCGCTGGGCTCATCAGACAAGTCTTGCTCTTCTATTTACATGTGAATTTATTTAATCCTGACATAAGTTTGGAACCCTCCAAAGATCAGACCCCCGTCATGATTAAGTGACAATACTTACAAAGCTGGAATCTTGAGGTCATGGATTATCTATGGTTTTCCATTGCTTAGTAACCTTGTCCATTCCATTCTTCCACTAACAGGCAGAGAGCCCAGGTGTTTTACTTCACCTCTGAAAATAATTCTCAAATGCAAATCTATAGTTAGGTGCAAAAAGTAAGGGCTCGGAAGGCTTCCTGGGAAAGAGACAGTTCTTCTTCTTATGTGTATGAATGGGCAATCCAAGAGGAAAGAGATACTCCTATGTTCTTTTTCCCAATGTACAAAATGAATGTGTCTGTATGTGAATTTTGACTTTGCCACATATTAAATCAGAAAGGACACTCAGTGTTTGAGGTTAGGATGTTAGAACCGGCTACGCAATTTGTGGGGCCGAGTGCCTCTTGTTCAAAAATCCCTAAAGAATTCAAGATGGCGACAGCAGAGCCTTAAACCAAGCTCAGGGCCATTCTAAGAGTGGCGCCTTCGTGACAACCAGATCAAGGGCCCGTGACGCCAGGCCTGGCTGGGACAAAACCGTAAAGTTATTCAGTGGTGTTTGCTTAGGGAACTGAGGAATGCCTGATTCCTACTTCAAGTCCTCATGACACCTACTTAGGAGACGCCCAGGGAGTTACAGGCATAAGTAACAATGGGGGGAAAATAAGACCGGATACACCACCTTGCACTGGAGGGGCTTGTGCACGAAACCTGCATGGCGCTTTGGCAAACAGGACGGGAGTGGGCAGCCTAACTTAAAGCCGCAGTCTCCTCTTCCCAAGTTTGGACTCTCCCCTTTCTCCCCAAGGCTGACTTAATCTAGAGGAAGAGCTGCTGGTGGATGGCAAACCCAAACAACTCAACATGAGGATAGAGAGAGGAAGCAAGCTGGCCTTTGGCTGGCGGGAGGAGCCTGAGTTCAGCGAGCCATTTGGACCCAAACCAAGCAAGACGTAGCCAAAAAAGATACCGCATTTATGAGTGTGATGTTCGGAGGGACAGCAGCCTCGCTCATGATGCAGTTGGTTATGGAGTGTGACCAAGGGGATTCGCTAACAGCTCTGGAAGGGGTGTGGCGGGGGAGGGGGGAAGGTGAGGGTGGAAGGAAACCATCTGGACTCTCCTGAACACAGTAAGGGAAAAAAATGGAAGGAAAATGTCATTTCTATTAAGCATTTTTCCAATCAAAGGCTACTAAACTCTCTTAATGCTATGGAAATAACAGATGGTTTTCTGAAGAAAAGATAAAAATAAAGCCAGAAGGTAATGATAATAAAAAAAAGGGAAACCAAATTCAATCTCCCCTTGCCTCACACGTCAAATGTAAGTGATGCTAACATTTCAGGACAGAGCTGCTCTTACTTGTGGACCATGCGTTTATCATACTGTATCTAAGTTAATAAAAATTGGCACTGTGCTCCCATTGTTAGCAGTATATAGCATGAGTGCCTTTGATGCCACCAAATGTTTCTTTATACATTTATTTCAAATAGCTGCCCAGGGTTTTCTCATGGGTACTTCTTTAAATCCTTTGTCTAAATATTTATGCTGTATATTAACTTGATCTCCTATAAATGATGGGGCAGGAAGGTCCTTGTACCTATGCCTTCCCAACGTTTCTGGTTACTTGCATAGATTAGATTCCTACAAGACAATTGCTGCATCAGAGTGTAGGTGTTTTTTATTTTATTTCTTTATTTTTAAAGTTTATTTTGAGAGAGAGAGAGTGCACCGGGGAGGAGCAGAGAGAGAGAGAGAGAGAGAGAGAGAGAGAGAGAGGAGAGAGAATCCCAAGCAGGCTCCGTACTGTCAGTGTAGAGCCAGGCATGGGGTTTGATCTCATGAACTGTGAGATCATGACCTGAGCCGAACTCAAGAGTTGGGTGCTTAACCAGCTGAGCCACCCAGGCGCCCCAGAGGTACACATAGCATACCTTTTCCTACATGAGTGAGCAGCATGACGATTTGGAATTCTACCAGCAGGGTTAGAGATTGCTGCCCTGGCCAGTGCAAGGCACGGTCCTTCTTTTTCAATTTTTGCCAGTCTGTCAGGTGAAACTTACTTTTTTATTTTAATTGCATTAAAAAAAAATTCTTGGTGAAGTTGTTTCCTTCTGCAATGCTTAGACAATTAGCACAAAATATACATTCTTTTTCAATTTTTAAAATTAACTTTATTATACAGGTCCCTCGGTGGCTCAGTTGGTTAAGTGACTTTGGCTCAGGTCATGATCTCGCAGTTTGTGGGTTCGAGCCCCATGTCGGGCTTGGTGCTGACAGCTCGGAGCCTGGAGCCTACTTCAGATTCTGGGTCTCCCTCTCTCTCAGCCCCTCCCCCATTCACGTGCATGTGCACACGCACACGCTCTCTCTCTCAAAAATAAATAAACATTAAAAAAATAAAATTAACTTTATTATAAGGGTGCGTACATTTCAAAGAAAAAATGTAACCCGCTGAGTTTCCGAAACAACTTAACGAAATGTTTTCATTTCAAGAAGTTCAGTCACATATATCAAATTACAGGTTTTTTAAAGACTACATTGGGGCTTTGATTGCAGAACATATTTCAGAAATCATAAGCTATAGAGTAAAAGTATGGTAGTAGGCTGAATTGAAATTGGAGTTCATTGTCATGAAAAGCTGGAAGTTAAGCCCAGCATGATCAACGTCAAAAGTATACACTGAATACATATTCAAGTAAATTAGGTGAGGAGATAATATAAAAAAGTTGATCACATTAGTAATCCTGAATATTTACAAACATTCAATTAACCCTAAATTAAAGATAATGAACTAGTACGAATATGTATCCTACAAATACATGTTTCATGCAAATGCACTGTCACCTCATTATTTACATTGAAGAAAAGAGAGAGTTAATGGACACCCAGTGGAAATCCTTCCTGACTCTTGGCATTCGTTTTATCCTAATCATGACCTTGAAAAATGAATTAGTTTTCTTTTTCCTCTTGAAATGGTCTAAATATGAGTTTTTTCAATCAGTCTTTCCATTTTTAGCATCTTTAAAAAATTTTTTTTAAAGTTTATTTATTTTTGAGAGAGAGAGAGAGAAACCGAGCATGAGCAGGGGAGGGGCACAGAGAGAGGGAGATACAGTATCTGAAGCAACTCCAGGCTCTGAGCTGTCGGCCCAGAGCCCAACACGGGGCTCAAATCCACGAACCGCGAGATCATGACCTGAGCCACAGTGGGACGCTTAGCTTACTGAGACAGCTAGGCGCCCCAATTTTTAACCTTTTTTGGAAACACTGATGCCTTGGAAAATCGATGCATATTCCAACTTAAGCACCTTCCTTTTTAGCACATGGATGCCGTGTGGAGGTGAAATCAGATGGCAGGGGTGTTGACGACCTCCTCTCTGTGTCTCACTCTGAGTGTTGCCAAGATCCCACGTGCAGCACGTGCAACCTTTTGAACAATGTCCATTAATACTTCCTCTTTTCTCTGAGTGCAAGCTTCTAGAGTCTGGGAGATGTGAGGGCTTCACGATTTTCTGCTCTCATTGTTATGATCTAACATTTCTATCCCCAAAGGCACTGACTAGGGACCCATGAATCTGAAACAGAAAAGGTAAGGGAGGATGTTCCTAAGTAAGCCATGAGGACAAATATTCATGCATTGTAAGGGTCAACCCCTGGAACACAGGTCAGCTACCATCACTGTTTATATTTATTGTTGAACTTGTGAACTATTCAACAGCATAGGTCTTATAAAGGGAACTGGCATCCAAACAGGAGGGAATTTTTTTTTTTTGATACTCAAATAGGATAAGCAAAATATTTTAAACAAGATGTCTTGGCAATGCACTTTGTAACAGGCTTCTGTGTGTGTGAGTGCGGCCATAAGAATATTTCTTGTATTGTGTTGCACTGGTAGAAATAAGATATGTTGAATGGCTGCAATTAGGACGGAGTGCTTCTCTCCACAGGACACTTGGAGGGGCAGGAAGGATGCAGGTGTAAAGGCTCTGCGCAGTTTTGGCTTCCTTGTGATTCCAGAACAATCTGGAATGGAATTGGGGAGGTTTGTGCATAGTACAAAGACAGAAGCCATGCCGCTAAGAATTTAGGCTGTGAAGAGGAAACACGTTGAAACGCTGTTCCTAAAAACACCTTGGCCAGAAACTAGCCTGTCGTTCTTTCCTCGGTATGATATTCAGACTGGGGGTGCCTGGGTGGTTCAGTCCGTTGAGTGTCTGACTCTTGATTTCGGCTCATGTCATGATCTCATGGGACAGATGCCCACATCAGGCTCTGCACTGACAGGGTGGAGCCTGCTTGGGCTTCTCTCTCTTTCTCTCTCTCTCTCTCTGCCCCTCCCCAGGTCATGCTCTCTCTCTGTTTCTAAAATAAATAAATATTTAAAAAAAAGTATGATATTCAGACTAACTTGGAAATGTGTGTGACTATATATTGCTTTCCTTTTCTCCAGCTGACCATTGTCTAATGGAAGAAAATCTTAAAGGAATCATGGGGAAGACAACATGGTCAATGTCTAACTTTAGGTTGATGACCCCTCACCCTTCTTCAAGCCCTGCACCATTTTCCATTTCTATTTGGAAATGTTAATGTCTCTGCCTAGCATGTCAAAAAGTTGTGGAAAGAACAGTTCGACCTAATCAGTCTTATTTTGCACAACAAAGAAATCTCAAAGGAGAATGTTTAATTTATTACCTTTGTGAAAAACGAAGCTCTGAATTATAGATTATAATTATTTTTCTGTGAGTTCTTTCTGAAGATTTTAAAGATCTTTTTGCTTTATGTCTCTTTATCCACAAAAATATTTAAAGATAAAATTAAGGTATTTTTATTAAATTACTAAATATAGAACTTTATGGCTTGGTTGTAAAGAGAATGTTATAGTATAGAGTTTTTACAATGATATGCTATGATTTTTTGTATAGATACACGCATTGCTTTTGAGTTGGAATTAATTATGAGGGACTACAGCCCAGCTTTCCTAATGCAAGGACGCTACTTTCATAATGAATGGCCCTTGCGTGGTGTGTCTAAAGGTCGTTAAGAGTTGAAATCTGCCTTATGTCACTCAGTTGGAGAAGCCTCCTCTTGCAATAAACAGAACAAGGTGTCCTCGCAGAGGAGACCCCACAGCTTGGTGACCATCAGAGATACACATGTATTCAGTCTCCCAAGTTTGAAACTACCTAAGCCAAACAATGAATACATTTCTGCACTACTAAAGGCTAAGGTAAAAGTCAGTTAATTTGAAAAAAAAAAAAAAAAGGTTCATTATAGGAAGTGAGCATTAAACTTCCATGACCCACCTTCAAAAATATCCATACCTCTGTTATCTGCATATTATCTATCTATCTATCTATCTATCTATCTATCTATCTATCATCTATTACCTATCATCTGTCTATCTACCTATCTATTATCTATCTATCTATCTATCTACCTATCATCTATCTATCATTTGTCATCTATCTGTCATCTACTTATCAATCTATCTACACACACATGTGTACTGATAGGTACGTAGACATATATATCTATATGTCATTTCTGTATGTGTAGTATACGTAATATGTCTAAATAAATAGGCATATATCCATATATTACGTACATCAGTGTATAGGAAGAGATCTCTAGGAGGTTGTAATTGTTGCTCTCAAGGATAAAACGACCACTGCATATATCGTTCCGTCTCAAAAATCTGTCTCATTGAATGTCTGCCACTCAGGCCAACTTCTCCACAATGCATCCTCCACACAGGAAAAGAGAAAAGATACGAATGGGCACATACAGACACATAGATATGTGGATACAGATATAGATACAGACACAGATGTATAGACATATACTTCTTTTTTTTTTATGTTTATTTCTTTTGAGGGAAAGAGTGAGAGCTTGAGCAGGGGAGGGGCAGAGAGAGAGGGAGAGAGAATCCCAGGCAGGCTGTCCACTGTCAGCATGGAGCCCGATGCAGGGCTCAAACTCACGAACTGTGAGATCATGACCTGAGCCGAAATCAAGAGTCAGATGCTTAACTGACTGAGCCACCCCAGCGCCCTACTTAGTTTACATTTTTAAAAAATTCTCTAAAATACTTTTGTTCTCCTCGGTTTTTCTTATGCATCAGGAGGGCTAAAATTCTTTGATTCTAGTCTAACGGACTTATTATTAGAGACATTTTAGAGCACATAACAATCTCTGGAAAGACATTACGTAAATTCTTTACTTAACCCAATGCCGACCTTAAGCCCTGCTTCCTCACCAGGAGTGACAGAGTGTAACAGAAAGGCTGGCTCCAGGGAGGGACTCAGCCCCGGGACCACTGAATGACACATCCACCAATTCCAATCTCTCTCTCTTATTAGCCACATGGATTTGGGCACATAACCTAATCCCGACACCACAACGTTCCTATCAGTGCACTGTGGGGAAAACATCAGCTACCTCATAAAATTATTGTAAGAATTTTTCTAATACTAGTGGAAAAGTAACAGAGTGCCTTAAAAAAAGTGTTCCATAAATGTTAGTCGTTATCGAGTGGAAGATGAGAAAATATTTATTCATTCTCCTTTCTCTAAATTCAATATAAAGCTATTATACTGAAATTATTGATCTTTAAAGTATTCATTAACGACCTAAAATTATATTGTAACTTACGACTGGCATCCTAAGGGATAGGTACTTTAGACTATCTTTGGCTGTGTATTTTCTTACGACACCATAGTCTATTTTTTCACTATAACTTTGCGTTGTCCCTCAACAAGGCAGAAAGTTCTTAAGCGTAGGGCCTTCCTCTTAATCTGTTCAGTTGCATCTTTAACTGTCACTGATAGATGACAAGTTTAAGGGCTCTGTATCTATGCCTCTATAACTTCCCAGAGAGCCTATCAGGTGCCCTATGGACTGTAGACGATATTTACTGACTGAATTAGATAACAAGGCTATATATTTGAATGGCCCACACCAAGTGGTTTACTATCCCAGCTGTGCAGAGGTCATGTTAAATTCAAGAGAAACATATATTTTCGGTGTTTAGAGAACTGGAGTCACGGCAATGTAAAATGACCCTCACCAGGAAATCTTTGATTACTTGGACAACTCTTGGGAGATATACAACATTTTACAGATTGATTATTCCTATCTTCTATATTTCTGTTGCTTTTACATACAGATCATTAGGCAGAAATAGCCCTTGTTTCAGACCTATGTAAATCTTTCAATGAACGCGGAGCTAAGGCAGCCTGGTTTAAAATGTTACACTACTATATTTAATGGGACTACCTTCTAGTGTATGAAGGGAGAAGTAAATTATTTGGGGAAATCTAATCAATGATGCTAAAAGAATTAATTGCAAAAGACTGGACTCATTTAACTCTTATTCTATAAAAATGGTCAATAAAAAAATACGGTTAGTGTTAGCGTAGGGTAAATCTGTCAATAATTATCAGGCAATATGTAATACTGACTTTCAGTGAACAGAAGGGAACTTGCTTGGGTTTACTTTTGCAGAAAACATACAAGTGCGAAATCATTTTACCTAAAGATAATCTAAATTAATATTTTTGCCAGATGGCTTCTGTGTTTTTTTTTTCCTCAACATTTATTGTAAAAGTGTTCAGATACAGCAAAGTTGAAGTCGCTTGTAGGTGAACATCCAATTACTCACTGCCTGGATTCTAGCATTAGCATTTAACTAAAGTTTCTTTATCATCTGCCCATCTATTTTTCCATTCCTGTATCCAGCAATTAATCATCCTATGTTCTTTTTTTTTAAGTTTATCAATTTACTTTGAGAAAGACAGAGAGTGGGACAGGGGCAGAGAGAGAGGGAGACAGAGAATCCCAAGCAGGCTCCAGTGTCCTGATGTGGGACTCGTACCCGTGAGGCGTGAGATCACGACCTGAGCCGAAACCAAGAGTCAGATGCTTAACCGACTGGGCCACCCAGGCGCCCCATCATCATATGTTCTTGATGCATTTCCAAGTACATCCAAGTACCTGCAAGTTCCATTGGTCCTAAATACCTAAGCAGCACGTCATGATTTTGAATTTAATACTTGTTTCTATTTTTTGGGTGTAAGGTTTACACAAAATGAAATGCACAATGTTCAAGTGTATGCTCTCTGAATTTTGGCAAATGCTTACAACCCAAAGCCCTGTCAAGATATAGAGCATCACCATCACCCAGAAGGTTCCTTCCTACTTCTTTCTGGTCAATCCCTACCCATTTTCCCAGAAGCCAGCACCTGTCTTTCCCTCGGCCACAGATGATTCTTTTCCTCCTCTTGAATTTTACATCCGCGCACACGTTTTCTTCTGTGTAGCACATCTTTGACTCAGCGTAGTGCCTTTGGAACTCATCCACACCCGTACCAACAGTCTACACTCTGTTGTTGCTGTGTGTGGGCACACGGCAGCGTGTTTGGGGGCCCTACTATGGATGGAGAGCCAGGCTCTTTCCAGTTAGTGGCCTGTCACACATCAAGCTCTTATGGACATGAGGTACCAATCTTTTTGTGAACTTGATGGTTTCATTTCTGTTTGGTAAATCCCTAGGGATGGGCTTGCGGGCTCACACTGTAGGTGAGCATCTAGTTATCGCTTTTCTTTCTTCCCCCCTAATTTTCTCAAAACACAACCTATGGGATGGGTACTATTGCTACCATCATTTTGCAAAGGAAACAATCACAAAAATGTTGTGGACGCACAGAGAGGGAGAAAGCCAAAGTGGGAGCCCAGGAATTTGGTTCCAAAATTCGTGCTTCTAGCACACGGTAGAGTATTGCAAAACAAGTCGGGAGCAATGTCCAAGAGGCAGGTCATGAGCGCCTGGTAAACCATTTGAAGGATTTAGGGTCTAACTCACGTGATGAGCCGCCTGAGTTATTCATTTCTCTGTTTGCTATTGAAGGTCTGAAAACCAGGAATGACATGTTTGTATCTGTGCCCTGGAAAGATGAACACATTTCCAGGTGTGCAGAGAGGGGCAGGCAACTCGGAGCTTAGTGGCGCTGTCATTATGATTTCTTCATTCAATTATTCGGCCAATGAGTACCCACTGTGTGCGAGAAGGTATTCCAGGATCTGGGAATCCAGCTCTGGACAAAAAGACATCTTTCGGGGAGCTTACGTTTCAGTGGATAGAGAAACATAATAAATAAATGAACAAAAGTGTAGTCTGCCAGGTAGAAACAAACATCTGGAGAGTCATAAAGCAGGGTAAGAGAGAAATGGAGATTTTCGCAGCATGAGGAGCCGCTAAGCTTCTACCGAGCAATCCAGGAAAGCCTCTAATCTGAGAGTTGCAAGAGGGGCCTGGGGAGGCTGAGGGAGTGAGTTACACAGACGTCTGGAGCAAGAGTCTTCCATTTAGAGGTATAGCAGGTGCAAAGGTCCTGAGCGGGGAGTGTGCGTGTCGCATCGAAGGCACAGACAAGGAAAAGAGGGGGTAGGAGAGGTTGCTCGTGGCCGTGAAAAGACCATGGCAGTTCTAGACGTGTGTTTTCATGAAAGAACTTCCTGGGAGAAATGACAGCGCCTGGATTTAATAGCTGATTCTGGCTGCTCTTCGGTGAACGTGACCCCGGTATCCAGAGGCTGTAAAAGGGTAGCAGTTCAGAGAGAAAAGCATGTTGTTTGTTCTCCTTTCGGACTGAAGGTGTTGCGGGGCATCTTCTAAGTACTGTCTCTTCTGCTGAGCTGATCTGCAGGAAGTTTCCAGTGGGAACCTGTTTCCCTTCGTGTTTCATCCGGAGCACAGGTGGCTCGTGTCCCACGCTGCCACCCCCCACGCCCCGGGCTCTCTTCCTCCTTTGCTGGCACATCTCCCTTTCCACTGGAAGCACCGGCTTGAAACCCCGCCATCTGTTTTGTCAGCGCGACAACTCACAGGTCGGGTGCCGAGGCAAGGCGGCCACGCTCGGATGTGCACGGGCTCCCAGGGCCCCGCACGCTGCCCGGACCTGTTCCCAAACGGGGACAACGGGTGCGACACACTGAGCTGGTGCTCCGGCCAGCTTGTGGGCCCGGCAGGGACAGAGCTCAATGGCTGTTAAGTGCTTTCCTTCTGGAAAGTTGTGGATTAACCCCAGAGAACCCCTGGCTTCCCGGGGCCTCTCGTCGTGATACAGACTGTTGTGCTTCTGAGGGCTGGACGCCGTGAGCACGGCACCTCGGTGTCCCCGTGCTCCTCCGGAGCCTCACTGAGAACTGTCTGGAGGGTGACCAGGTCCCTACACCGACAGCTCTGTCAGGGACAAGGAGAGAGAGGCCCAGGAGGGATGCGGAGCACTGCCGGGAGCACTCATCAATCAGGATCTTTTTCTCCCCATGAAATCCTTCAGGAGACGGAGAGAGGAGCCTGTGTGTGTGTGTGTGTGTGTGTGTGTGTGTGTGTGTGTGTTTTAATTTATTTATTTCTTTATTTTGAGAGGGAGAGAGAGCACGATGGGGGGAGAGGCAGAAAAGAGGGAGAGAGAGAGAATCCCAAGCAGGCTCTGCACTGTCAGCACAGAGCCCGACACGGGGCTTGAACTCAAAACCTCAAGATCAGGACTGAGCCGAAGCCAAGAGTTTGAGGTTTAACCCACTGAGCCACCCAGACTTCTCAGGACCCTGTATTTTTAAGGGTTCCTCTGTGGGGCGCCTGGGTGGCTCAGTGGGCTAAGTATCCGACTTCGGCTCAGGTCACCATCTCGCGGTTTGTGAGTTCAAGCCCCATGTCCGGCTCTGTGCTGACAGCTCAGACCCTGGAGCCTGATTCAGATTCTTGTGTCCCTCTCTCTCTGCCCCCTCCCCGTTTGTACTCTGTCTCTCAAAAATAAATAAACGTTAAAAAAAAATTTTTAAAATAAAGGTTCCTGTGTTCCAGCCATCAACAGAGGCCCCGGGGCAAACGTGTGCTTTCATACTTCGTACTTCTCTTGGCCTATTTTCTCCTCATTTTTCAGCTCGTCTCTCCACAGACATCCCTCACCCGGCATCAGGAGAACAAGGTGAACTCCGCGTAGCCTCTCACGCGTGGCTCTTTCCCACAGCACCTTGCCCCTCACTTAGGCATAGGAGCGCAAAAAGGCAGATGAACCAAGCCGCAGAGGAACCGATTTGAAAACCTAGATTTCCGTCATTCTAGACATTTGAAGGTTTAAATTGAATCCACTCTTTAATTGATTCCAATTGCACATTTATTCTAGAAAATCTCATTTTGTGATACTAACACAATTGACTAAAACTTGGTGTCAGGAACGCAGAGAGGACAGTTTTTTCCTTCCCACTTGAAACACCACATGAATGATTTGGATATAACTTCAATTAAAAAACAGATGGCAATGTTTGGAAATAAGGATAATGGATTATTATGCTTTTCCTTCTTTTATTTCTGGATTCGACGCTTTAAAAATTGTTTTAATGTTTGTGGTTGAGAGAGAGAGACAGACCGTGAGTGGGGGAGGGGCAGAGGGAGAAGGAGACACAGAATCTGAAGCAGGCTCCAGACTTGGAGCTGTTAGCACAGAGCCCGACGCGGGGCTCAAACCCATGGACCGCGAGATCATGACCTGAGCTGAAGTCGGATGCTTAACTGACTGAGTCACCCGGTTGCCCCTGGATTCTGTATTTTACTTCCCAATCTATCTTTTTTTTTTTTTAACGTTTATTTATTTTTGAGACAGAGAGAGACAGAGCATGAACTGGGGAGGGTCAGAGAGAGGGAGACACAGAATCGGAAACAGGCTCCAGGCTCTGAGCTGTCAGTCAGCACAGAGCCCGACGCAGGGCTCGAACTCACAGACCGTGAGATCATGACCTGAGCCGAAGTTGGACGCTCAACCAACTGAGCCACCCAGGCGCCCCCCAATCTATTTTTTTTAAAGATGTTTATTTATTTATTGAGAGAGAGAGAGAGAGAGAGAGGATGAGTGGGGGAGCGGCAGAGAGAGAGAGAGAATCCCAAGTAGACTCCGCTCTGCCAGTGCAGAGCCCTACTCAGGGTTCAGACTCTAAACCGTGAGATCGTGACCTGAGCCAAAATTCAGAGTTGGACGCGTAACTGACTGAGCCACCCAGGCGCCCCTCCCAATCTGTGTTTTGACCAGAGTGTGTTCAAACGGTAATTAAAAAAAATAAATCGTATCTTTCCCATTTCACATCTTGCTCGTACTCCGTATAAGCTATGTCATATCCTGTGTTTGACAGCATTCCTTACGCTATGTTTCTTTCTTTGATTTTTTTTTTCTTTTTCTAGAACATCGCCTGCTTTCCAGACCGATCTGGTCCTGCCCTCTTCCTCCATCTGCTTATTTTAGCCACATTGCCGTCCACCTCGGTGCACTTCTGCACAGCCTCCCCACACCCCGGCCATTACTCACGCAACAACAAATACCTTGGGAGCATCGCTTGAAAAATGAGTCAGCTTCTGGAGCTCTCTGCTTCATGTTTTAATGGAGCTTCAGTAAAACTATTTAGAGACCACTTTTGGATAATTCTGCTTTTTGAAAAAAAAAAAAATGGAAGCCCCCTCACAAAAATAAAGGAAAAAGAGTAGCATTCAAAGAAAGAAATTTACCTGCCTTCCTTTTACGAACCTCAGAAAGTACCACCTGCCATCAGGTGGGTCCGTGTGCTCACTCGGTCCCACACTGCGCGTGAGCCTGTGTTGGAAGCTTCAAGAAAGGGCTCCGTGTGGGTCCTGGTCCGGGGGAGAAACCAAGATCAAGGGAGAAAATGAGGGAAGTGTATTTTCGTTTTTCTGACCTGTTTTTGTTTAAGAAGCTATGTTAACACTTCTGAAGGAGAGCAGCCAACTGAAGACAGAGTCTGGAAAATTCCTCCCCCCAAATCTGGTCTGCTGTTGTCTTGGAATGTAAAGACAAGGTTATGTTCTCCTGTACCTATTCTGCGTGGATTACAGAAGGAGCCTTTGTTGTTGTTGTTATTGTTATTATGACTAAGTGGAAGGATTTCAGGAATCCTTACTCTTTGAAAGCATTTCCAAATACTTCTCTTCCTTATGTTTGGGCTGAAGCTGTTGTAGCCCTTTGCTTCTTCATTAATTCTCACATAGTAAGATACTAAATTCTCACAGCAAGTCCAGGAAATATTCGTTTGCTGCTGAGATCGATAAAGTACACACAGAGTGTGAACGTGGACAAACAGCGATGAATCGTGGTTTATGAATCGACGACATGATTGTCTCATATGCCTTCTCGGAACCCTGCCCTCGGTCCCCTTTGCCCTCAACGGAGCCCAGGTTGGTGCCTCTGGGGGTCAGAACTCCACCTACGATCCCCACCTCCAATGAGATCCAACCTGACTCAGAGCTCATCCTGTCTCGTTGTTCACGTCTTGTCCCCTGGATCCTCAGACTTTCTAAAACACACCCTGAACTCATGGCTACCTCCACATCTTCCCTGCTACTCGGTTCCTTCACAGAGATTGTCTTTCTCTCTCTTGGCCTTTTGCGAGAAAATTTGATTCCTCATCCCAGTTTCAGGTTTCTGAGGACTATCCCGATATCGTCGCAATGAGCATCTCCCCACGTCAGGCTTTCGGAGCCACTTATTGGCTCCTCTGTTATGAATGTGAGGACGATTTGCTGTGGATTACAGACACCGCTTGCACTGCCGCCTTCTTCAGGAGATTCCGGATTCCTTGTTGAAGACTGCCCTCGGTGTATGAAATTGAAATAGCAATGGTTTATCAAATACGTATGCATATTGCCCTATTCATAGATGTTTCCCAATGTTCATATTTATTGTGACTGTCATAAAATAATAATGAGTTCTAACTTCTTTTCTTCGGACCCACACAAGTAAACACCTACCCAAATATTGAGTTAGCCAGCAATCCACCATGATGGCATCCAAAGAAATATTGCATCTTAACCTAAAAGTACGCGTTAAACTGCTTTGGAAATTATAAGGCACAATAGTTAAACTAACTGGGATTACACAGAGAATTTTAAGTATCAAACCCCCCCCCCCAAACCACATCTATTTCTCTCTCTTTTCCAACTATAGAAATTATCTTACTTTACAAATTTTACAAATCCTTTTCTTTTCGCTCATGGGTTAGCCTTCTTTCTGAGGGCCTGAGAGACCACGGCACTGGCCGGCCAGACAAGCGGTGTTGGCTCTTCCTCAACGAGACCCCTGCTGTGGTCAGTCTGCTGTGAGCCTGCCGGAAAAACCAGCTCGGGTGTCCCAGTCTGCAGGCTGGTTCAACAAGGGCCTGGCTCCCCTGACTTGCCCTTGAGATTAACTTGGGACTGAAGTACGTCTAATGCCTACTGGATGCTGGTCTTGTTCATCTTGAGGATGTGGAAGATTTCTGGAGAGTTCTGGAGTTATCCCAGAACCCTGATTTGCTTGCAGTTTCAAAGGAGTACAGTGTGTGGTACGTGAAAAAAAAATATGTTATCTTACTTATTTTGAGAGACAGACAGACAGAGAGAGAGCATGAGTAGGGGTGGAGCAGAGAGAGAGAATCCCAAGCAGGCTCCGCGCTGACAGCACAGAGCCCCAGGCAGGGCTCGAACTCACAAACCGTGGGATCGAGACCTGAGCCAAAAGCAGAGTCGGATGCTTAACCGACTGAGCCACCCAGGCACCCCCATGTGTGGTACTTTTAAAATATGTCCACAAAATCGGCCCTTTTCCTGCCAAAGGAAGAGACCAATTCTCCTCCCCTTGACTACGGGCTTGACTTAGTATCTTGATTCTAACAAACAGAATGTGGCAAAAGTGATAGTGAGTAACTTCTGAAACGAGGTCATAAAAGACAGCAGCACTTCCATCTTATCTCTCTCTCGGATCACTAGCCAGGTCTCAAGGGTAACCTCTCAGCTCTTGGAGAGGTTATGACAGCACGGAACTGAGATTTCTTGCCGACAACCGGTACCAATGGACCAGCCATGTGAGAATGCCATCTCGGGAGTGGATCCTCTAGCCCCAGTCAAGCTGGCTGACAAGTTGCTACGACCATGGGAGAGACTCTGGCTGAGCTGAGCCAGCACCTACCCACCTGTGGGGCTCTCAGGCTCCAGAGCTACAGAAAAGATAAAACAGTGGAGGATCTTTTTTGTCCCAAGTCCGCTAAGTTTTTGGGTAGTTTGTCATCCGTCTGGCCTTAACTAATACAGGATGTGGTATCTGGAAGCGGGGTACCGCCATAACAAGAAACCTTCAATGTGGGCTTGGATTTGGAATTGCCCAGGCAGTGGGTGCTTGGAGGACCTCAAGAGGAGTTGAGTGAAAGCTTACCTGTTTTGAAGAGGTTGTTAATAGAAGCCTCACGGCTTTTGACGAGATGGCAAGTGATGGCTAAAAGGAGAGTGAGAAAAATGTTCTTGGGAACTGGAAGGAACAAACTCTTATATTGTAGTGGTGTCAGTTTCGGCAGCCACGGTGAAGGTAGAGTGGAAGGCAAAAAAGGGAGCTAGTGAATTGGGGGATATAGCTGATAGGATTTCTAGGCAGACCTTTAGAGGGATTGCCTGGCTTCTGCTTGGCTGCTTGCAAGAGAAGATACTAGAGAGAAGGTTCTAGAAGGTTCTCTAGTACCCGAGAAGGTACCAGAGGAGGTTCTGGAATCCTAAAGGAGACAAAAATTGCCGTTTTGAAAAATCCAGACTCTCCATCAAATGATGCCAAAGTTAAAAATGGCTCTGGGGCAAAGATCAAGTCCAGAGCAGGATCAGGGGAGCTCGATGTGAAGAGGTAGCCTGCCAGGGGTGTGGCTGTAAATTCCTTTGTTAAGATTGCAGAAATACCTAATATGTACCTCGGAGACCATTCGGAAAATAACGTTCCTGAAAATCTTCAGAGTGTTGTCTCTTCCTGGGGTCAGAGGAAGTCCAGGGTAGAGAAAGGCTTATCTCAAAGATATTTGGAGTTGTGATGTTTGTCTAAAGGAGTGAATGCTTGCCGGGATCATAGGAGAAACACAACAGTTCTTTAAGCATTTGATTGGCAAAAACATTGCTTGCTTGAACTACAAAGGATAGAAACAGTAGAATTGAAAAGAGACTTTTAGAACCCCGAAATTTCTACAAGCAAGAAGCAGGCTGAGAAAACTATTCAGCTGAAAACACAAGCTGCCTTTCATGGAAAAGAAAGAATAATTAGAGGAAAACCGAACGCTTGGAAGGGGAGTCACAAGCTATGGATGGAGATGATTCCCCGCCATGACTATGCATCAAGGAACCGTCACACGTGCCTTACTAGACTTCAAAATTGCCACGGACCGGTGCCTCCTGTGTGTCTTGTGTTCTACCATTTTTAAAAGGGGGTGTTGGCACCGGGTACCTGAGTTTGTCTCACCATTATATATGGGTGTGGGGCACAGTTGACTTGTCTCTTCAGCTGCAGGTCCTCAGACGGGGAAGACCAGGATTCAAGTGAGCACATCCTAAGAGCTTCATCCGCGACTCAGCTTGACTTAGACGCCAAGATCCTCTAACGCGAGTCCCGGTTGGTGCTGTGATAAATAAGATTGGGGGTAAGTGTGGGAGGGAGTGTGTGTGTTTTGCATGTGGGAGGAAGGTTAATAATTCATTGTTAGAGAGCAGACTCTGGTGGCTTTATAATACAGCAAAACTTTGGTCTGGAAGCATAATTCCTTCTGGAAACACGCTTGTAATCCAAAGCACTTGTATATCAAAGGTGATTTCAAGAACCATTGGCTCACTTGTGATCATGTGACGTGCGGTGTCACGTGCTACTCGTATTGCAAGACGTCGCTCGTTTATCAAGTTAAAATTTATTAGAAATGTTTGCTGCTGGTCTTGTAGAACCCTCACAGAACTTGTGGTCCAAGGTTTTACCATACATGCCCAGAGGTGGGAATCCCTGTGGACCATCTTGGAAGCTGGCTAGTACAGTGTGATCACAAGTGATTGTTCTTTATTCTACTATGTTTGGGGACAGCTTCTTATGCAACAGCAGATAACTACTAGACAAACAGACCATAATGGAATATTTTGTTTATTCCTGATGATTCTAAATGAGAGGCACCATTGTCTCCTGCCTCCTTCTCTCCGTGGAGGACCAGGAGCTGGCAGGGACCAGAAGGTTCCACACGGGCTCCCATCTTAGTCAAGCTCTCTAGTTGGAGAGGTGTACCAGGCACTCCAGAATCTCTGGAATGGGCTTGACGTCCTAGTCACCGGTACTGGGGCATAAATCTTGACGATTGGTTTTGTTCAGTTTTATGAATATCCAGTTTTATTCATCTGTTTTCTAATTTTGTACACTTCAGGTTTTTCAGTTTTATCCTAAGTTCCACTCTTGGGTTCTAAAGCTTTTGTATTCCCTTTGGTAAACAAATGTCATTTGCCTTTAGACTAAGCTTTTTACACCACGTCTTTTTAAATATAAAAGGTATGGAGTTTGCTTCCTACCCAGGCCTTTTCCAGAACCCAGAATGTAAATCAGCCTCCCCAGATAGAAGCATAGAAAAAGAGGAGATCAGAGAAGTACAGCATGTTGTTGCCAATAAGGTGGAAAATTCATCCGAAATGACAGAAATCCTGTGTAATGATGAATCTCTGAGGATTCCTGTGTCACAGCAAACTAGCTGATCGGCGTGTGCAATTGAGCTATCGCTTAATATCAATACTTACACTCCCCTTTGAATTGAAAATGAGGCAATTAAAAGTTCCTAAATTCCTTGTTTTCAATTGCTTCTGGTCCCCTTGGGTTTGCCATAGCCCAGTTTTGTGCCTCTTATTTTGAGAAGCCCTGTCTTGCAAATTTGAAAGTTCATAGACTCTATTTTGAAACAGACTGCCTTCCAGAAATAGATGTTACTTTATTATTTTCCACTCCCTCTGGGATGTCTTGACAAAAATGGCAAAACCCAAAGACTTCCTGAAGGCTAATCTTTTTTCTGGGTCATATGATTCTTTTCAGTTTTCATCTGGAGAGGGTTTTCTGATAACAACAGGTTTGGCTGTCGGTGAACTGGAGAAAATCCTGTTGCTTTCGTATTAACAATGAGTAGAATGCCGGCGCAGTACGGCTATTTGCTTAACACAATAGAAGTTGGTACAGAGTAGACTTACAGGAGTCAAATAGACCGTGTGGGAAAATCTGTATTCGTGCAACTGAGTCAAAAAACACTTCTGAATGCAGAACCGCTGACCAGACTGTAGCAAACAATTTGGTCAACTTTAATTCATATCCAAAGATTAAATTGGATTAAGAAGATGCCTATGAAGAAGTGGTTAAATACTGCAATCAGCAGGGATCTGCAACCCAAAAGGGGGGGAAGAAAAGAGAAGAGTCAGTGAAATGAAACATTAGAAACGCAAAACAATATGCAATTAATAACGGCTGTCTCAGAGGCAGGTGTGTTACAGGGGGAAACCACAAAAGCACGAGCGATCAAAGATGCTGAAGTCCTCAAACTCATTACTCACATGCATCATGAAGTGGAAAGCAAACAGTGATTAGATTACAGAGATGCTCTCGCTACTGATATTTTTAAGCTTCTGCCTCTGTTGGCTAAACAGTTTCCAAGTGGATATGAATGTAGTTCAGCCTGGTGTGTCTGAGTTTATTGGCTAGACATAGCCTTCCAGATATGGCTTGAATAAATCACTGCTTTACCTCAGGCAGGTTGCCAGCCCAGGAAGGCCTACGAGGTTGGGGGGTCAAGAGCGAGACCCGGGCCAGGAGTCAGGAGGTTCACCAGCTGGGCATGAATGGATTTAATAACGCCGTGGCTCCCAATTTCCTATTGACAAAATGCAAGTCTGAGTTCCTCTTCACAAGCTGGTTGAGAAAGAGTCAAATATAATTGCACACATACGTGCACACACTCACGTGCACGCACACGCTCTCGCACTCACATGCAAATACACACACACACACAAATACACACACACACAAATACACACACACACACGCAAAAGCACTGTAGAATTCTTTTTTTTTTTTAACAAGTCTAGTCAATGAAAGGGAACTTTACGAGGGCCCCACAGCCACAGGGCTCGGGCAGAAAGCCACTCTGCAGGAGGAGTGCTGGGTTTAGAGGATGTCACATTGTAGTCGGCCCATATAAAAACTAGCATAATAAACTCTAATTCTTAAGGTAAATAGATTATTGCTTTTATTATTCAAATGACACCATGATGTCATTTCGTCCAATGGGGTCCTTGCCTCCAGGCAAGCAGGTAGGGAGGGTGATCCTGAAACTAATGTAGGTTTTTAAGACTCCAAAACCACAGGCTGGGGGAGGAGGAAGGGAGTGGAGGTAGGTTCCATGATGTGAGGTGCACTGACCTCCACAGCCTCTGTGTGACTTCCCTTGGAATATAATTCCTGGGGGACGCTCGGTAATGAACAACCCAAAGACTGGCCTAGCACACACACGTGTTCCAGTCCTTTAGAGTCATGGTCAGTACACATCCCGTGTGCGTGAGGTCTTGCTGGGAGTTAAAACCAGCTGAAGTCATGGAGGAAATAAAGGTTGAGTTTTAGGTGCAGCCATTTGGGGACAATTCATACTTTGTTTTATAGCCAGAGATCTCAGCGACAGATGTCCCTGGTCATGACCGAAACAAAGAGGAGGCTGGGGCAGCACAAATCAGCCAGTGTGGTATTAAAACAGGGTTTATCAACCTCTGATTTACTGACACTGGGCCAGAAAGTTCCTTGGGGGGGGAGGGGCATGCCATGCACTGTAAGGTGGTTCGCAGCTTCCCTGGCCTCCACCCGCTGGAAGCCTGTAGCAAACAGCCTTCTCTCCCAAGTTGTGACAACCAAGAGATGTCCACGGACATAGCTGAATGTCCCCTGGGGTACCAGATTATTCTTATTTGAGAACCGTTGCTCTAAAAACATCTCACAAAGCTGACCCATGGATTACTAGTCGTATTTGTA
Source organism: Acinonyx jubatus (assembly GCF_027475565.1). Classification (NCBI taxonomy): domain Eukaryota; kingdom Metazoa; phylum Chordata; class Mammalia; order Carnivora; family Felidae; genus Acinonyx; species Acinonyx jubatus. The sequence continues at coordinate 75,904,679 of NC_069380.1, forward strand.
TAGCAGTTGGAAGAGCCCAAGTCTTAAATTCAGATTCTATATTAGTAAAAGGTCAATAGCATACTTAAACTATTTTTACAGCAATTTTAAATGTGTATATGCTTCAGATACTAATGTGTTTTTGAAATTGAAAAGACTATTGCCTTCTTATTAATAGACCTTTTTATATTTTAATCAATAAGCAGGGCCATCCACTTACTGGATTACTCTCTTTTTAATTCTGTTTGCCTTATTCCAAAATAAGATTCAGGAAATAGTGTATCAAGAAATAAAGTAATACTATATAAAATCAAACACGTTAAAATGTAATAGCTGAAGTTTTCCTTCAAAACTTTATGTATCTGAGAGTTTTGTTTTTCTTTTATCACCATGCTAGCAAGATGTCTTTAAAAAGAAACGAATTTAGGAGCGTCTGGGTGGCTCAGTCGGTTAAGCTTCCGGCTCTTGACTTAGGCTCAGGTCATGATCTCACAGTTCATGGGTTCAAGCCCCACATCAGGCTCTGAACTGACAGTGTGGAGCCTGCTTGGGATTCTCTCTCTCTCCCTCTCTCTCTGCCCCTCCCCCACTCGTCTGCTCTGTCTCTCTCTCTCTCTAAATAAAAATAAACTTAAAAAATAATAAAAGAAAAGAGAAACAAATTTAAAACATAGATTTCCAGTCTCCATACACTTTGAACAACAGGAACATAGCTAATACATGCACACGTGATGGTTGATTTTATGTGTCAACATGACTAGGCCAGGGGAGGCCCAGAAAGCTCCTTGGCTATTATTTCTGTGTGTGTCTGTGAGGGTGTTTCCAGGAGAGATTAGCATTTGGGTTGGTGGACTGAGGAAAGCTGTCCTTACCAAGTGGGTGGGCATCATCTAATCCACTGAGAGACCAAACAGAACAAAAAGATGAAGGGAGGTTGGACGCACTCTGACTGTTTCACTGAGATGTCATCTTCCCCTGCCCTCAGCATGCCTGGTTCTCAGACTAGAATGTATGCGAGCTCAAGGCTCCCGGGCCCCGGAACTAAACACTGGCTTTCTCATGTCACCAGCTTGTAGATACCAGAAGGTGGGACTTCTCAGCCTCCATAATATAATAAACTCCTTTATATACAAATATAAATATGTGCATATCCATATATATATATGGATAGGAATATGTGCAAGCTCCCTATCTATCTGTGTTTATGTCTCTATAGCTCACTGGCTCTGTTTCTGGGCGAGCCCTCCCTTTTAACTTCAGAATGTTGCATTACTTGAGAAGATGGTCTTTGCAGATGTAATTGAGTTAAGGATTGGAAGTTGAGGTCATCCTGGATTTAGGTGGGTCCTAAAACCAATGACTTCTTGGAAGAAGCAGAGAGGACACAGGTCAGGGAGAAGCAATGTGAGGATAGAGGCAAAGACTGGAAGGATGCATCTATAGGCCGGGGACTGCCAAGGATTGTCTGCCATCACTAGAAGCTGGAGAGAAACATGGAATAAATCCTCCCTCAGAGCCTCCGGAGAGAAGCATCCCTTTGGCACCCCCAAATTTCAGACTTCTGGCTTCCTGAACTGTGAGGGAATAAGTTTCTGTCCTTTTAAGCTATCCAGCCTGTGGCGATATGTTACAGCATCTCTAGGAGACTAATACCGTGCGTGTGTTGGCATGGGTCACTGTCTTAGTCAGGGCTGTTGTCACTGAACACCATAGGCTGGGGGACTTAGAAACAGCACACATTTGTTTCTCGCAGTTGTGGAGGCTGGGTGGTCATAGACCCAGGTGTCAGCAGACAGGGTGTCTGGTGAGACTCCTTTGTTTGCAGATGGCTTTCTTCTCATTAAGTTGTCACGTGGCAGAAAGAGAGAAAGATCATCCCTCCGTGTCTTTTCTTATAGAGGCACTACTCCCATTTATGAGGGTCCCGCTGTCATGATCTAATCAATCCCCAAAGGCCTCACCTCCTAATACCATCACATTGGGGACTTTGGGTTCAACATACAAATTTTAAGGGGACATAAACATTCGGTCTATTGCGGTCTTCTTGCCATGAATTCCCGAGAATTTCATTGCTTGCCCACATCCTTGCTCAGGTCTGTGTGGATTTTTATTGCGGCCAATCCCTCGGTTACCAGGGTATAATGAAATATTCTGCACAAGGAAGGGATAGAGTATTTCTTTAAGCATTAGGAGACATGGACATGTCTTCTAACCACATAGGATGTCTGGTTATTTTTGAAGATGCTATGGGAAAACCATGTTGGGAAAGTCGCTCTCTCTCACTTCAAGGGGTTCAGCACATTCAGTTAACACGGATGACACGTAAGTCTTGTGTGATGTATTCTGCTCCAGAAATACAATAATCGTTGAGGGAAATTCAGTTCACTGGGTTACAATACCTCCTGAAGTTTTGTCCCAAAGGGAAGACGGATATGCATTTGAAATCCTGTAATTATGGGATAGATGGTGAAATCCTGTAATTGTGGGATAGATGGAAGACTGACCAACAAAAGTAGCTCTGGGATGCTGATGTGAAATCATTAAACGACGGGTTTCGCATCCATAGGGAAGCAAGGTCTGTGGGCTTCCCCTTAGGCTTGGCACACAACGGGCACTCACATTGGAAGAGCCAAGGAAGTTTGGGATAGTTCCTGCCGAATGACCCCCTCCACCCCTTTTGCAACTGAAGAAAACAAATCAGGAAGAACAATTGTCATGAAATTCGGTGACAATCTGCTCACCCGCCATCTTTAAATTTATTGCTTAAAAGGCGCAGATGTGTGAAGTGTGATTAGCTTTCCTCCAGTAACGCCAAGCTGCCTTTGCATCAGAGAGAACATTTATGAAAATCCCAGCTAGCTGTCTACCTTTTGAGGGGCTCATTTTCGGTTAAGACAATTTGGAGGAAATGTCACAAATTTTCAATTTGTAAAGTAATACTCTCCCTTTTGAAGTATTTGTGATCTTCGGAAAATGGAATTTAATGTTTATGTGTTTATGTTTTGACCACTAGCTATTTCATCACTAGTGAAATACTGAAATCTGAAATTATAACTTATTGCCATATTATACACACATATATATGTTCAGGAATTGAAAGAACTTTCAACAATAGCCAAATTATGGAAGGAGCCTAAATGTCCATCAACTGATGAACGGATAAAGAAATTGTGGTTTATATACACAATGGAACACTACTTGGCAATGAGAAAGAATGAAATCTGGCCTTTTGTAGCAACGTGGATGGAACTGGAGAGTGTGATGCTAAGTGAAATAAGTCATACAGAGAAAGACAGATACCATATGTTTTCACTCTTATGTGGATCCTGAGAAACTTAACAGAAGACCATGGGGAAGGGGAAGGAAAAAAAAAAAAGTTGGAGAGGGAAGGAGCCAAACCATAAGAGACTCTTAAAAACTGAGAATAAACTGAGGGTTGATGGGGGGTGGGTGATGGGTACTGAGGAGGGCACCTGTTGGGATGAGCACTGGCTGTTGTATGGAAACCAATTTGACAATAAACTTCATATTAAAAAGAAAGGAAATTCTAAAACGGTAAATAAAATGTAAAATAAATAAAAAGTAAATTAAATAAAAGGTCTTTTACTGTCCTGTTCCCTATTGCTATTGAAGAGAACCCAGCTTTAAAGCAGAATCACCTACACTTTTTTGAGGTAAGTATATTTATTTTTAAAGCTTAGATTTCAATGGATCTACAGGTAATCTGACCCACATTGTAAAATGTGACAGTCATAGCACAACCATCAAAACACATTTGGGTCAAATTAGATTAAATTGCATTATCTGACTCTGTTGTCAATAAAAATACACTCCAAAATCTGTGCTCTCTGGTACAATACAAGATCAAGCAATTTCAATGTTGGAGAGATGGAAAAGTTTTCAAATAAGAGGCTCTGGGTATCCTTGAAAAGATTTTTTAAAAAACCAAATTGCTTATTTTTAGTGCAAAGTTTATTTTTGATGAGTAAACTCGCCTCGAATGCTAAAGGAAGGGGCCATCAAGGAAGCCGACAGGCTCCTGAAATTCACAAGGGGAAAACCTGAGCTCATTTCTCTTCTCTTTCCTCCTATTAACAAAAGTAGCATTTTCTTAACTACCTTATTTTTGGCACACAAAGAATACTCAGTTTCTTTTCTTTTCATTCCGTTAGTTGACAGGACCGCCAGGTAAAAGAAATGTTTTTAATAAAATATATTCCCTCACTCAGTGTGGACTGGAGGTAGCTGAGCAGGGATAAAGATGTTAGTGCTGGCTCCTCTGAGACATAGAAGATGTTCTCTTTAATCTATTTGATTGTCCCTGAATTGCTGATTGCTGCTCTTTTCTCTCCAAGGCACAAAAGGGGAGCTTAATATATTTATATATGTACACACGCAGAATATACAGCCTGTATTAGGCATGCTCATTTGCTTTCTTTTTCACCTCTCTCGGTTTCTGCCTTTCTTCTCACTGTGAGCTGAAAAATGGAAGCAATTTGCTGGAGCCATTCCTAAAGTTCTTCTAGCCAGCATCCTGAGCTGTATAATTGCCGTGATATTTCACCCACACCAGCTGAGATGAGTGAAAACTGTGAATGGCCTGTGTGGGGGTGCCGATGTGCTGATGTGTCATGGGCAGCAACCCATAAACATTTGTGTCCCATTTCTCCTTGTTACACAGAGGAGCCGCCCCTGCGGCCGTGCAGGGGTCCGTGGGTTTGGGCACGCGATCCCCCGTTTGCTCAGAGACCTGAGACGTTAGTGGTCATCGCTGGAATCGCTCTTCGGACAAAGCGAGCACCTTGGGTAGTGATCTACACATCCGTGTAGAAACCCGCACTCTGTGCAAAGATACCTGGTTCCTGTTATAAAAATTAGGCGTCCAAACAAACCATCAGCTTTAGGATAACAAGTTTATCGGTGGGTTTGTTGTTTTGGTTTTTTTTTTTTTTAATGTTATAGTTAAAGCCCTGTCTTTGAGCAGTTTCTGATCTGATGGTTACATGGAAATTCCAGGCTTTCTCACGCTTGCCCAGACCCGGGGCCACTCAGTATCTCTCATTTAATGCCCTTCCCCAAGACAGATTTCTTTCCTTCCACCTTCCAGACAGACAATTCCCTTTGCTGGTTAATTACTATGGTGACGACATCCCCCCAAATGTATTGCGCTTCATGGATCAACACTGTCCCATTGTCCCTCTATTGTACGTAAATGTTTTCATCAAAAGAGATCGGATCACCTCTCCATCATTTATAGTGTTCATTTTACGCGAGAGCTGGACTCAAAGGCAGCAGCATTTCTCAGCAGCCCCCCCCACTTCAATCATTCCCCAAACCTCCCTTTCTGGCTCCCGGCATCTTGTTATACGTCGCATTTCTCGGGCTCAAGACAGTTCTGGATGCATTCGCCCATGACTGTATGTTGCATGTGCTTTGGCCCCACAGCGATGACCTGACAGTTATCGTAAAAATGCGAAGCCCCAGGCTCACCTGCGCTTTCAAGCCATTTTCACTAGTTCAATGTCACATAGTTTCACTCATTCATCTGCTCCATGACAGGCACCTTGGGGGGGGGATAAAGAGGACACGACAGAGACGAGTGCGATATGGCTCCTGCTTCAAGGAGCTCCAAGTCTGAAAGTGGACAAAGAGATACAACCGTCCCCTGGCGGCTTGTCGGATAGGAAGCTTCTCGACCTGCGAGGAGCTCATCCGGCAGCCCTAGGCTTGAGGGAGTACTCCAGTGCTCCCAGCCTGCACGTGCCCTCACATGCCTGCATGTGTCCTTCCTGTGCTCGTCTGCAGACCTGACACTCAGGGCTCAGGTGTTAGTGGAAACCCTGATGTAACAGACTCAGCACAACTAGGACATTTCTTTCTGCTTCCAAATGTGGGGGCCTCCCCCGGGGGGACTCAGGCGTGATCGTCTGCAACGAGCCGAAGATGAAAAGGACAGCTCACCTGCAGGAGACACCTATGTGTTGGTGCGCTTCCGGCCACGCTCCGATGGGGAATACAGCGATCAAAATACCCGTAAGAGATGGAAGAGAGTATAGAAGCATATATAAACGCACATTTTTATAATGTGCGTGGGATAAAAAAGATGTGATGTGACAGGAATTATTTTACGTGTCTCTTTTATAATGCAGATAACACTACAGAGGGCGCAAGCTCCCATGCATAAAGGTATTTATCCTGTGAATAGCACCTATCATTTAATTTACTAAGGTTAGCTCTTTGTTTCAAGGCGGGTTTCATTCACATCAGGTTTCGACAATTGTATTTTCTATTTGTCTTTCATTTCATTTTATCAGGGAAATTTAGCTCTAGGGTGAACTTGTAAACCTACCACTGCATTTCTCAATCTCTAGTCGAAAAAGCAGAGACTGTTGCCAAAACAAAGCCAAAAGGTTCCCTGCCTCCTGCGAAGTAGTAGGGGGAGCGTGTGGATGTAGATTAGATACAATAGAACGCAACAGAATGTGCACGGGCTTGAGGAAAAACGCATTATGACCCCAAGCTTGCTTCGTCCATTTCCTGGCTGTGTGGTCTAAGGTGGTTCACTAACCACTCTGGTTTTCAGTTTCTTCATCCCTACAGGAGTACAGTCATGCCTACTCCATGGATTCACTGCGAGGATTAAATTAGATATTATATACAAAACACACGCAGCAGATCGTTATACTATACACACTTATCTGACTCATTCTTAAAAATGCAATTGATGGGGCGCCTGGGCGGCTCAGTCGGTTGAGCCTCTGACTTCGGCTCAGGTCATGATCTCGCGGTCTGTGAGTTCGAGCCCCGCGTCGGGCTCTGTGCTGACAACTCAAAGCCTGGAGCCTGCTTCAGATTCTGTGTCTCCCTCTCTCTCTGGCCTTCCCCCGTTCATGCTCTCTCTCTCTCTCTCTCTCTCTCTCTCTCTGCCCCTCCCCCGTTCATGCTCAATCTCTCTCTCTCTCTCTCTCTCTCTCTGTCAAAAATAAATAAACATTAAAAAAAATTTTTTTAAATGCAATCGATAACTAGAAATGTTACAACATTTTCAAGGCTTGGAGTGCTTCCTAAAGCAGATTTTTCTCCTGAAAGGTGGTATTCCCAAAGAGCGATGTGCCCGGTTTTTCCACCTGCCCAGCAACACTGGGTACTGTCACATTCGCTAAGCAACTAGGTTGAAAACATATACATTTTCAAGTGCTGTATTTTGAGTTCTATTGATTATCAGTAGGTTGAACATTTTAATAAAACAAAACAGATTTATGGTCGTTTGAATTCTTTCACAACTTACCATTTTGGTTTCTCCCCATTACTCTATTATGGTATTCATCATTTTTGTTAAATATGAATTAAAAAAAAAAGAGAGAGCAGGGGAGAAGGGCAGAAGGAGAGACAGAACGGATCCCAAGCCGACTCCACACTCAGCACGGAGCCCAGCACAAGGCTTGATCCCACAACCCCGGGATCGGTAGCTGAATCAAGTCAAGAATCAGACACTCAAGAGACTGAGCCATCCAGGTGCCCTGAAAGATAAATTTTTATTATTAAAAAATTTTTTGTAAGTTCACTTATTAATTTTGAAAGAAAGAAAGAGAGTGTGCAGGGGAGGGGCAGAAAGAGAGAGAGGGAGAGAGAGAATCCCAAGCAAGTTCCACACTGTCAGCACAGAGCCCGACAAGTGGTTCGAACTCACCAACCTTGAGATTGTGACCTGAGCTGAAATCAAGAATCAGAGCTTAACTGACTGAGCCACCCAGCTGTCCCTTAAAGATGAATTTTTTAAAACATTTTTTATGCATTAGAAGCATTAAGCCTTTGACTGTCTTCTATATTGTGAAAACATTTCCAATGTTGTTATTGTTGTTTGTATTCATAGTTTTTAATAACTGTTTTTCCCTCACCAGAAGTTTTTAGGTTTTATTAAGACAAGTGTGTTTGGCCTTTCTTCATGGCTCCCTTTCTGCAAAATTATAAGACCTCTCTCACCACAAGATTTTATAAGAGATTTTCTGGTGTTTTGTTGGCAAAACATCTGGTTACTTTCAGGCTCTGCTTTCCCTGCCTTGTTTTGACTTCTGGAATGTTCCACACTGACCAAGCCTTCTTCTTTTTAATCTCAGATGCCAAGTATCTCTTAGACATTCTTCAAAATCTCTGCCCCATCGGTGGACCTCTTCTCTGAGAGGGCTGCAGATTTGTTTTCTTTCTTATTTTTCTACGTCTTCTATCATTACCATGGGATTTGAAGAAAGATTTGGGCCTAACCAAAGGCTCAGCCTGCCATCTGATAAACAGAGGCCAGCGCTCCTTAAATAATAGGTATTTAAAAATGCTTGTTGAGTACGAATATGGACACATGTGGGAGTTGTGGATTTTCTGTGCGCTCCAAAGGAATTAAATAAATTCATTTCTTTCCGTCTGGAGCTTTGGAATGGTTTAATGGAGCCTTACAAATCTGGACTCTTCTTTAAAAATAAAATGTAATAAACACTGGGAAGATGAGGACAATATTACCGGTTTTCAGCTGGAAAATATAAACTTCCATTTAGTACTTAAAACAGTGGTTGTATCTTGTTTTGTTTTGTTTTGTTTACGAAGTGCGCCAGTTCCGTCCTAGGGTCCCTACTAAAAGCAGTTACCGCCTACCCGCCTGCTACTGTCACATGCTTTCACGATTAGCTGGCTTAGCCACTCTGCAGCTCAAAGTCGGAGCCTATAGACCAAGCTGAGTAACTTCTGCTTTTCCTCTCGTCGCCGATGACGGCATGCACCCTGGTCCACCCTTCAGGGGTCTGCTCTTAGCCTGATGTAGAATCCCTAGACTTGGCTTGAGGGAGCCCCTGGGAGGTTCCCGCCTGCTGCTTCTGGTTTTCAAAGCTCCCCACGCACTGACCTTCTTTCAGTTCTTCTGATTCCTCCTGCCTCCAAACCTTCAAGCCCGGGGTTCCGTGCACCTGCGGCATTTTCTCCCCCGTGTTGAGCTTCACGTAGGCAACACCACCCACGTCTCAGGGAGCTCCCCGGGTAGCCCGGCCACATGCTCCCTGGCCCTGCCAGACAGCTTCTCCCTCCCTGTCCTGCAGTTTCCTTCCTGCCCCCGTAGCAGTTCTCAAGAACGCGCCCCCTGGTGGCAGAAACCATCCAATGCCATCTTTTTGGTCCCTCAAAACACCGCGCCTACCGGGTCAAGGAAAGACGCGAAACGTTGTTCGAATGAGTGAGAGTAACTTAGCGGTCAGGAGGCTGTCTGTGAGTCCTCGTGTGTGCATTGCACTTGAGAGTGTGGAACGCAAGCATGGTAGTGACCAGATGCCTGCTTACCCACCGACCCACCCTGGCCAGCCAGGCCTCGTGTGTGGCTCAGTAGCCGTCAGGAAATGCTGTGGTCTCCGTGCGCGTTTCTGCCCAGAGAAGACTGGAGTTATAATGGTCCTTATGTCCCACCTCACGAAAATGAAAGCAATGTGAAGTTGACATTTACCCCTTGAGTCTGTGCCCTTGTTTTCCCCATCTTTACATCTTCCCTTTAGGGTGAGTAATGTATTTAAAACCCTTAAAGGGGACCTGGGGGGCTCAGCCGGTTCAGCATCTGACTCCTGGTTTCAGCTCAGCTCAGGGATCCCAGGGTTTGTGAGTTCAAGCCCTGCGTCGGGCTCCACGCTGACACTGGGGAACCAGCTGGGGACTCTCTCTCTCCCTCTCTCTCTCTGCCCCTCCCTTGCTTGTGTTGTTTCTCTCTCTCTCAAAATAAATAAATAAACTTAAAAAAAAACAACCTGAAAACACTCGTTCCTTTAGCGACTAACTTCTGTATAAAGCCTTCAAACCTACAGATGGCAGGTCTGGCGACGCTCCTGTCTGTGCCCAGTGACACCGGGACGCGACCTCACTTCCTTCTGTGTAAACGCGAACATTTCACGAGGTAAGCGCGAGATGTGGACCAACCCCCCAGAGAGGAGCTGCCGTCACGTGCTCTCTTCCTCACGTCTGCACAAGTATTGGAGGCGTCGAAGTTTCCCACCTCGTTCTCATTCTCTCTCTTTTTAAAATAGGGTGTTGCAGCCATTGGATGGATAATTCTAGTGGTGTGCTGGAGTCTGCTCAGACCTGCCCAAGAGCTAATTTGTTAGGTATTTAGGCACTTGAGGACCACCATGTTGGTAGCTCCATATCACCCATGGCCAGCATCTCACCATGAAGATAAGCAGATGCCACAAACCATGCTCGACTAACCTCGCGCCCCCCTTTGGAGAGCCAGTTACTGGGCCTTTACCAGCATACCATGAAGGATGTGTGAAAGGCCTGGCCTCTGCCGAGGGATATACGCCCTTCTATGCCATGTTTCCAGAAAGCCACACCAGCATGTGCGTACTTTCTTTGCCCAAATGTACGCTGTTCCAGGTAAATATTTGCGTCTCAACGGTGTCTTTCCCTGGTGACCTGGGACCCTAACTTATTTCTTTAACATGTATCTCTGATACCCTGAAGAATCATAATTAACCTGATTCTTATTAAAAATGAGTAAAGAGGGGCTCCTGGATGTCTCAGTCAGGTAAGCATCTGACATCGGCTCAGGTCATGATCTCGCGGTTTGTGGGTTCGAGCCCCACGTCGGGCTCTGTGCTGACAGCTCAGAGCCTGGAGCCCGCTTCGGATTCTGTGTCTCCCTCTCTCTCTGCCCCTCCCCTGCTCACACTCCATCTCTCTGAAAAATAAATAAACATTAAAGAATTGTTTTTTAAAAAACGAGTAAAGAAACCTGGGGGAAGCTTCGGAAGGTCCTTGGAGCTGCCTGGCTTCAGTCCTGATTCTGGTTCTGGCATCTCCCAGGTGTGTGTATGGCCTGGACCAAGTGACCTAACCTCCTTGTGCCATACCTCATCTGCAAAATGAGCATAGCATTGCTTATCGTTCTGGACTTTGCAAAGATAAAATGAACTTATATACGCACATGTATACGTATACCTTATATATCCGTGGATACGATTGCACGTATTCAATTAGAACAGCGTGTTCCACATAGTGATCAATAAAAAATTAATTAGTATTATTTCTTCTCTCTTGAGATAACCCCAGACTCACGGAAAAGTCACAAAGACAGCGTAGAGAATGCCTATGTTGTGTTTCCGTCAGCCCTTCTCAAGTGAACACGCCTGGGAACTATGGCAACCTTACTGGAACTGGGAAACAAACGTTGCTGTGAACTGACCTGTGGACCTTCTGGCCTTTTCCCTACTCAGGTCCTTCTGTGCTTCAGAATTGCGCCCGTTGCACGTCTGTTTCGTGTGCTCTGGTGTGTTACACACCAGGGCTCGGAGGGGCAGGGAGTAACTGACTGGCTTCGCTAAGACGCAACGTGAGGCTTGGGTTAAAACACAAGCGAGAGAGGGCAGAGGACACCTCCCATGTGCGTGGAAAATGGGTTTCCTGGGGCCTGCAAACGTGTATCCACAAAGGCGTAGATAGTAGTATAGCGAGCGCCGATCAGAGATGGGGCGGAAGGTGTGGGTGCCTGGACAGCTTGGTGAGCGGCACTGTCCTTCCCAAATAGCTATGGCAGAGCGCCTTGCGGGCTGGGGTTGTCAGCATCTAGGAGCCAAGGGGAAGGCTTGTATCCTTTCTTCCTCCGGGAGGCAATTGGGTATATTGCCTCCACACCGTGGGGGAGTTGGCCTTCTCCAGCGTTCCGTGACTGCGCAAACCTGCTTGTCAAGTAAGCCCTTTGACTCCCTGGGCACAATGCACAGAAGTCAAGTCGCTAGCGGAACCTTTAGTGAGTGTTTTCTAAAATCCGCGTGTGCCTACATAGGACAGTGGTGTGCCCATTGGGGGCAATAGAATGTGTAACATGTATTATTAAGGAGGAAAAAAAATACTTACCTTTGTATCGATTTTTTGCTTATAGTTTCTTTTCAACGTAACCGAAATCCATCTGGCTCTGCTTCGACTTTCTAGTTCCTTGGAAATAAACCAAGATGGCAGGGGCTCAGTCAGTGGTCCTGTGATTCACTATTCCAATGGTTTGGCGATTTCCGTGGTCTCTCCCCCCCTGCAATTAGGTAAGTAAAAAACACTCCCATTTAAATGCTGGTGGACAGAGTCATACACACTAGCTTCTGGACACCACAATAATTAAGATACCATCTGTGTGTCTGTGCGATTTGCACACAGAAAAGCCTGGAATTATCTGCTCTTCTGTTTAACAGAAAGAACGGGTTGGACAAACTGATGCCAAAAGTAAACACCAATGTTTCAAATGAACAAAATATTTTGGTAAAAGAGGAGCCATCCTATGTCCAGTTCAACATGAACTCATACCCTCTGCACGCTTTCGAGGCGGAGGGCAGGGGTCTGTTTCTGTTAGGTTGTCTGCAGAACATTCCAAGAAACACGGGAACTTGAGATCTTTGGTTTCTTTTCTACCTCCAAATTTCCCATCCCTTCCAGGACCCCCTCCATCACTAATCAGAACAAGGATCCTGTTTTTGTCCCGCGTGCAACCTTCCCCTTACAAGCTCACCAATTAAAAGTGAAAAATCGTGCCTCGGCTGTGAGAAGGTTCCAGCTTCTAAAGAAGATAAACTGGACCAAGGGGCCCCCTTTGTTTCGTTTTCTTTTCTCTGGCAAAGCTACCTTTAAGGTTGCAAGAACACAGCGTGCAATTATTCTAAAACGATATGCTTTGGGATGTTTAATTCATTTTAATCTTCCGTGCATTATGAGAGCTACACTTCTTTTTAAGGCTTTCAGACTACCGGCTTAATTTTCATATCGATTCATTCGGGGACAAAACAAAACTTTGTATAAACCGAATGGAAAATGACTCTTTTGTGGTGAAAAAAATCTGTGCTTGCATTTAATTATAATGCATGGAAGTGTTCCTTCCTAATTAAACATCTAAATGAAGAGGGAGTATAAATAGAAATTTTAAAAAGCGGGTGAGCACGACATAGTTCATCCATCCCAAGTTGAAGGTCCTCATCAGATCTTGTTATTTATTTATTTATTTAACCATACTCAGAGCTGATGTGATTGTCCGGGGTTTTAAAAGCGTGTCTGCCCATTTTCCGGGGGTGGGATTTTTCAGCGCATATGATAATTACTACATTAACAATATTCCTCACTGACACAGGCTTATCAGGGTGGAGCCTCCAAGTGCTTTATTATCTAATTAAACCTCACAACATGCTGCAATTTCATTAATACATGAAGTGAAACACAGTCGAGTGCTTGCCCTTATTGTGTAAGGTGGAAAAAGGGATGAGAATATAAATTTGAGTTTGGAAATAAGAACACAGTTCAGCCACCAGAGCAGGCTCTCATCTTAGGAAACGTGTAGTTCCGTTTATTAGAAAACGGGGGCAAAACGTAAAAGTCTGTTCGCGTAGAAATGCTCATTTTTCACATTTGTGAAATGAAAGGTAACAGCCTTATCTTATTGAGTCGTCTTGTAGTTCCTGTGCTATGAGATCTTATTTTTCTCTGTCATTTTATTCTACTTCTATTCCCAAGCACACCTTCTTGAGCCAGAGAGTGATTCTCTGCCTCTGGGTATCAGAGTGATATTTGCTCTGCTGCAGGAGAGGACATCCACATCGTTTCATTTCCAGCAAAGTCCTTGAATATGGGAAACTCGGAGGGTTTGAGTGATCTCAGCATGCTGTTTCATTTTCATCCCTCGATCTGCTTGGTACTGAGCATGTGGCGGGTATTGAACAGATATTTACTTAAGGAAGCAAAAAGCCCTCCCCAGAAGCATTTGGGGTATGTAGGAGAATGTGTGACATACCAAACAGAGGCTCCTTGTCTGTTACGCCTCTCACCGTCCATGGCTAAGAATTTGATAGAAAATCTGCAGTAGAACAGTAATACGGAAATATAAGCCGCAGAAACATGTCCAGAGCCGACGGAGCCCAGTAAGGTCCAGAAAACTTGCATGTACGTATGAGAACTGAGTGGACGCATCAGTCAGCCTCCGTTGTTTAGTAACATCTCAGAGGCTTAGGATCATAAGCATTTTTTATTGCTCGTGAATCTGCGAGCCGACCTTGTCGAAGGTTGGCTGGCCATAAGCCCTTACAAAACAGCCCAGGCTGAGGAACGTGGGCTCTTCTCCACATGGTCTCTCGGGTCCTGACAAGCTAACCCAGGCGTGTTGAAAGAGAGAGAGCAGAAGCTGGCACACCATCACTTCGGCTTCCTTCCTCTGGCCAGAGCCACAAGGCCAGCCCAGAAGAACAGTGGACAAAGTGCAGTTGCTGATGGGGGGTACAGGATATGGACGCAGGGAAACCATTAATTACGGGCTTCACGGTGATCAGCCCACCCCTGCCAATGGCCGTCCCGTTGACATTTCAAGTTAGTGCACAGAGAAGTGTGTGTCCAGTGGGAGAAACAAGGAAACATCTCGACCCAAAGAAATAAAACTCTCTAGGTAACAGGAAGGAGAGATCTTCTCTTTATAAACTTGAGATGGTGAAGGCCCGTCTAAGAAAGACACAAATCTTAGGATTTACGCTGGAGAAGACAACCGGAGCCATTATAGAGTAAGATAAAGCTTCTAGAAAAAATAGATGATGGCATAAAATTAATACCTTTAATATTTAAAAATAGATAACAACATAAAAAAGAGCTAAAAGACAAACTTCAAAACTGGCAAACATTTATGGAAATTGGGTCATAAATTAATACCTTTCACTCCTACAAATCAATAAGGGATCTGAAGAGGAAATATGTTGAAAAAGGAGCATCAATTGGCCATTAACACATGAAAACAGAAGTCGGACTAATAACAAGACCCAAATTTTAACCATTGCATTGCTAAGGAAGTCAATATTGTCAAAGGACACAGGTTAAATCCTCACTATCAGGCCCTCTCAGTGGAAGTGTAAATTTAAACACGCTTTTCCTGCATAAATCATACAGAAACAGGAATATTACTTTATTAATTACTGGAACCTTATCATGAATTACATTTTATTTTTGCATTAAACTGCCGTTTGTTTGCCTGACCAATACATACATCATCCCTTTGTGCCACTTCACAAGTGGCAAAGCAAAAGCAAATCCAGCTTTTCTGAAATGGTGCTTGTAAGTTCTATCTGTAAGTTATGTGCCTGCTCTTAGACATTTTCAATGCCTTGTAAAACGCACTTCAACTTTTTAGCCTCACTGCTTCATCTGTAAAATTAAAAAAAAAAAAATCTTGCCATCTTTCTCCTCTTTAAGTGGAAGGTGAGTTAATTTGCCCAAATTAGTGAAATCTGATCATCTTCTGGTGGCTTCTAGGTGGCTGTTTATGAGTAGCGGTTGGCCATGTATTGATCCAAACATAGACGGAGAAAAATTCATACATCTTTCTAATAATGGCTCCCTCCCCCCTTTTTGTTTTTGAGAGCTATGTTTCAGACACAGTATGTGGTAATTAGCAATCACTCAATAACTTTTGATAGACTGGTTGTTTTACTGATTGATCTCCTCATTTAATTCGGACTTGTTAAGTTTTATAACCCCGCCTTTTATAGGACAGAACGGAAGTGAAATTCACAAGCCGAACACCTGCTGGAGGTCTCGCGCGAGAAAAGGAGAAAACGCAGAGGCCACTCGTCCCTGGTTTCTGTTGGCAGCCACCCGCAAACCGAATTCTGAAGCCCCGGGATGGGCCTGGCTTCCCACGTGCTTGGACTTACCTTTTCAAACCAACTTATAACACGTTCTTAATACAATTAAATGTAATAAAATGTTTGCGCTCCCTTGTAAAAATTCAGTGATGGACTTGAGAGGTTTTACAAAGCCATCATGAATTTTGATACCTAGAAGTCATGCTCAAATTGTTACATGAATGCAATTTTCCTACGAGAGTCAAGCGCACCTTTCCCTAGGCTTACCTGGAACAGCCTAGGAAAATGAACAGGCAGAAATAGAATGATCTTCCCAGCATTCAGGTACATTTACATGGTTATCTGAACCTGACCCTCACGGGATTGTACATCTGCTTCTGACACGATCAAGCTGGAAAGCATAGGTAGGTTGTTGACTGCTTGAGAGGAAGCTGGATGTCATTGTAATGTTGATGGCTTCTGTGCTGATTTTCTAGCTCATCTGAGGATGGTTCTCGTCAGTCTGCTCCCCCCTTGGGTGGTTCCATCGCTGGCCCCACCAAACTCCGTGTCAGGAACGCTTCACAGTGCGACGGCTCTCAAGGTGCGGCAACCTTTTCTCCAGTACAAATCATTCCAGGGCTTTCTCTGTGAACGTTCCAAGTCAACGAATGACAGACAACAGTATGAGCCCCTTCCTTTCCTTTTCTTCGCATTGAGATGTCCCTGTTTACTCTGGAGAGATATTTGGAAGAAACACTGGGGGACGTCTCGCTGTTAAATCCACCGAGTTCGGTTCATACAATTTTTAAAATACCGATTTCACTTCGCTTCTTTGTTTAAGTGGAAATGTGATTACTCGAAGGCTAGGTGCGGCTGCAGTCACAAATAATATAGTTATTTATTTTCCAGAGCGCAGTGTACTAGGATATTGAAGTAGTTTATAATCATCCAAACAAATATCCTTTTGGGGACTTCCCGGCTAGGAGGGCTGAAACGTTTTCATTAGGAGGAAGGGATTTATTCATCCCTAAATCTGTTTCTAGGTAGTGAAACATCTGAGCATTTGCATAAATAACCACTACAGAAATGTAAATGACAAAGGAGGATTTCATTATCATAAACCTCTCGGGCTACCTGAAGGGCTTGGAATGCGGGCGGATCTGGTTTCAAGCACCCTCTCACCTTTACAAGACAATTATCTCGGGCATTTCTGGGGAGAGAAAGAGCCCTACCGTGCTTCTTGGCTACAGTCCTCACATACTAACTAGCTGGATCTTCGAAATGCAATTGAACGGCTCCTCTTGGCTATTTGTGTATTAAACATCTATGTGCAAAATCCTCCTGTGTTTCATTGTGCGTGCGGGCATTCGGTTGCTCTGAGAACATTTCCTGAATTACCCCTGGAAACCCAATGATTATAACAGGACCAGACTAATCAGAAAGCTCTCTCTGCAGCCTGGTCCATTTTGCAAATCACTAGCACACAGATTTCAATTTGCTCACATCATCAAAGAGGAAACTCGTGTGGATTTAAAAGGGAGAACGTCGGACCCATGATGGCAGCGCTGACTGACGCAGAACATCAGCCCCAGAAGGCCGAAAACGAGAAGGCATTCCCTTTGGGCGCTGTGTATACAGGCACGAGGTGTGTAGCAAACAGAATTTTCGAAGGGTAGGATCCTGCGGCTGATCAGCGTGCTAGGGTTTCACCCTTGGGCTCTGCCACTAGGTCTGCTCGGGTTTCAAGGGTTGGGGGTCTGTGCTTCAGCCGACCTGCTCCAGGAGATTAGTTCATTTTAGGAAGGACCCTGGAACTTCTCAGTCCATCTGGATCTGCGTGTGTGTGTGTGTGTGTGTGTGTGTGTGTGTGTGATGCGTGAGAACTGTACATACACTAAGCCTTCCAAGCCAAGCCTCTCTCTCCTATCAAATTTCCCAGAATCCCCCTTCCCACCCCCCTCAATGCCCTATCCACCGCCCTCCCCAACTTGCTTCCACTGCTTTGCTCCAAGCCTGCAATGCTTTCTAGAAGCCCGGTCGCTGGTTTGATGGCCTTCTCATTCCATCTGCTTCCCTCCTCCCTTCACTTCAGGCTAAGCAACGGCTAAGCAAAGGCATTTTTCACTCTGGCTAAAGCAGAGAAAGCATCCATCCATCCACATTGTCCCCCACTAGAGAGAAGTTAAAAAATAAATGGAAATGCTCAAAAAGTCAGGTGTTTGTGAGCCAGAAAATTAGCTCCGGTTTCCGGTGAAATTCTCATTTAATCACATGGCTTCTGGTAGTTCATAGGTATTAGTCTTGGTTTGTTTCACTGTGTGTGGTTGATGAAGTTTTGGGGTGATGGTGGGGTGGTCCAGAGCCGGTGGCCAAGAAAGAATTCTTAAAGACGTCTTTGGTGCAAAAAGGCAATTCTGTTAAAGCACGGGGACAGGACCCGTGGGCAGGACGAGCTGCACTGGGGTCCTGATGGGTAACTCCTTATTCTATACGCTCAGGTTGGGAAGGGGTCAGGGATAGAGTTAAGTCTCTAAGGTATTTTGGAAACAAGGTTTCCAGGACCTTGAAGGGCTAGCTGTTGCCAGGGAAATGCCACTTATATTACCGTTTAATAAAGCCTCAGTCATGAGACCCTTCAGATGCATATCGGGGACCATAAGCTTGGAATAGGATTGCCTGCATATATCTTGGGGCAGTTGAGATAAAGGAAGTAGACCGACAGGATCCTTGAGGTTAGGATAATGTGAAGCCAAGATTCTCTTTTGCCCCCAGCAAAGTGTCATCATCGAGGCAGCTGAGCTCCTGGAGGGAGGTCACTCTGCCGGTTTCAAGGACTTGTCAATGGGCTGTAGGCGGTAAGGGAATTGAATTTTTCATTTGCCCTAGTTTCCCACATCACTGCAGCAAACACTTTAACCCTTTTCCTTTGTTCGTGGGTAGGTGGGAGCGTCTGAGGAATATCACACAGATCCCACGTGTTGGGGGAGGGGAGGGTGTGCCAGCCTGTGTTTTGCCCTCAACTCGCCCCAAGCTCCCTCATCATAGTGACCGGTGTGGGACAGTTTCATAGGGGACATCTGTCTGGTACATTCATATGAAAAATATGGTAGATGGTCACAATCCTTTATTTCACTTTCTTTTATTCCCTACCTCTCCTGAAAGTAAGAGGTGATATTTAACACAAATATTGGGAATTAGGGCATGTTAACAATACTCATTATTTATTTGACTCAGAGTAATAGCACGAATAGTTACGCTTCTTGGGTCTAACTGTGAGTCACTGTGCTAGGTTTTTTACATATATTATGTCCTTAAATTCTACCATCAACTCTACGATGTAGGTTTGGTTATTGTCCATCTTTTACCAAAAAACATGAAGCCTAAAGGGTTGTGTTTTTTTTTTTTTTAAGTCTTACCTGTTGGGTTTTAGAGCAGAAATTGGGTTTTAGAGCAGAAATTGCAAACAGTTTTCCCTTTACTAGGGCTACAGCAGTTCACACTCTTACAAGTCATGTCAAAAGATGTCCATTTCTCACACTCTGTGGGTTTTGTTTTGTTTTGTTTTTGAGAGAGAGAGAGATAGAGCAGGGGAGGGGCAGAGAGAGAGGGAGACAGAGAGGCTCCCCGCCCTCAGTGCAGAGCCTGACCTGGGGCCCGAACCCACAAACCGTGAGATCACGACCTGAACCAAAATCAAGAGCTGGATGCTCAACCGACTGAGCCACCCTGGGCCCCCCACCTTCCCCCACTCTGTGCCTTTTATTTTATATTTTATTGTTTTTAAATTTTAATTCCAGTTAGCTAACACACAGTGTTATGTTAGTGCGGGTGTACAATTTAGTGATTCGACACTTACATACAACTCCCAGTGCTCCTCACAAGTGCCCTCCTTAATACCCATCACCCGTGTTTCCCCCATCTCCCCTCCCCCCCATCTTGCCTCTGGTAACCATCAGTGTGTTCTCTATACTTAAGAGTCTGTTTCTTGGCTTCTCTCTCTCTCCCTCTCTCTCTTTTTCCATTGTTCATTCCACATATGAGTGAAATCATATGCCATTTGGCTTTCTCTGACTGATTTATTTCACTTAGCCTTTGCTCTATCCATGTCACGGCCAATGGCAAGATTCCATTCCTTTTTATGGCTGAGTAATATTCCATTGTATGTATAGACCACATCTTCTTTATCTTTTCATCTATGGATGGACACTTGGGCTGCTTCCAAATCTTGGCTGTTGTAAACAATGCTGCTATAAACACAGAGGTGCGCGTATCCCTTTGAAATAGCGTTTTTGTATTTTAGGGGTAAATAGCCAGTAGCGCAATTGCTAGGTCATTCCGTTTTTAACTTCCGGAGGACCCTCCATACTGTCTTCCGCACTGGCTGCACAGCCTGCATTCCCACCAACAGTGCACGAGGGTTCCTTTTCCTCCACATCCTCACCAACCGTGGCTGTTGCCTGTGTTTTTGATTTTGGCTATTCTGACAGGTGTGAGGCGATACCTCATTGTAGAGGCCTAAGAGTCTGAACAACTTCCCTGGTCTCACAGCCAGCAGCGGTGGAGCTGGGCAGCCCCTGGGTGGCATCAGTCCATCCCGCGATGGTAGGATGCTGCCCAGTGGTCACAAAAGTCAACAGTAGGAGAAGGAAGGATGTGTGCCTCACAAGTGGTCCAGCCACCTAAAAACTGGTGTGGGGTGCCTTGTGACGCGGTGGCTTGATGCTGTGGAGCAAGGGTATGGAAATGGCTAGAAATCGTGTCGATAGCAAACCTCACTGAAGAGTTACGCACCAGGCAGGATGACGCCAGTCAGCCTCTTCTCTGATTCTCCCCTGGAGCGATCTCAGGTCTAACTGGGGAGAGGGACACCTGATGATGACTATTCCGTGGTGTTAGTTGGTGCTATGTGAGAATACAGTGTGGCCTGGCACTGATTCAGCGACATCCTTGGACACAAGGGAAGACTGGAAGAAACGCTTCTCATTGTTTTCTTCAGTGGGCAGGCTACCATGTTTTTCTCTATCGAGATGAAGTGGCCTAAGTCAACGTGGGTGTCTCTTTTCTTCCGTTGTTTCTCCATCTACCACCCTTACGTCTCTTTCAAGATGCACAGACTGGGCAGTGTGGTCTCGTGAAACAAGCAAGACTACAGAGTTACACATACGTGACAGCAAATTCTGGCTCAACCCTTTAATAGTCCTATGCTCTCGAGCAAATTATTCTGATCTGCTTGGGTCTCTAGGTCATCAACTAGTAAGTGAGGTTGAGTTATGAGGAGGCCTCACCAGATAATGTATGTAAATTTTGAGGACTCGAATTATTTAAACTCTGTAAGGTTCTGTTTCTTCAAATAATACATGGGGTTAAACTATTATAAGAATTGGATTGGGTCATATATATAAATTGTGAAAACATGCTTAGATAATTTATGTAAATGGTTTTATACAATTCCTGACATATAGTTGGTACTCAATAAATACGAGCGATTTCTCCCTCACATTACCCTGCTTCAAATCACTATTGCTGTTGTTTATTTGTCAGGAAAAAAAATTTTTTTTTCAAAGATTTGGAAATGAGCGAAATGGGTTACTGGGTAGACTTTCAGTTTTGCAGTGGTTATGGGGTAATGCAGTGCTGCTCAGTAGAACTTTCTCTGGGAACGTGCTGCACCTGCCCTGTCCACATGTGGCTAGGGGCCATGGTATTGAGTAGTGTGGGTCTAGCCAGT
This sequence comes from Acinonyx jubatus, assembly GCF_027475565.1. Taxonomy (NCBI): domain Eukaryota; kingdom Metazoa; phylum Chordata; class Mammalia; order Carnivora; family Felidae; genus Acinonyx; species Acinonyx jubatus. The sequence goes on from NC_069380.1 coordinate 75,925,985, forward strand.
TTTCTGGGGACCAATTTTTTTTTAAGTTTATTTATTTTGAGAGAGAGAGTGCGAGCAGGAGCGGGGCAGAGAGAATCCCAAGCAAGCTCCGCGTTGTCAGAGTGGAGCCTGATGGGGGGCCGGAACTCATGAACCACGAGCTCCTGACCTGAGCTGAAATCAAGAGTCAGAGGCTTAATGGACTGAGCCACCCAGGCACCCCCTGGGGACTGATTTTATAGGAGTTTAGAACTTTAATTACCTATCTGTTGACGAGGCTGTTTTATAATTCTTTAGGGTGGAAGTTAAATTGTAGAAATCTGATAATGCAAATGATTCTTGCCCATGTCAAAGCAAACGAATTTTATCCAGTACATATAACTGATTTCTACCTTACAGAAAAGATGACCCAGAACACTGCATTTTATTTCCCTATCGGATACTAGTTAGTGTTTACATCTATTTGTAAATTCATTTCAGCATTCCTGAGTGGCTACGTCAATGTTTAGTTCTTTAAATTTGCTTTTGAACTGGTTTTAATATCTAGTTAGTTCCCTCTGTTATAAATGAATTACATAAAATCGTTACATGTATTCATTTTATTTTTACATGACAATGATGATTTTTACCGTGAAAAATCAGGTGTCCTCACCCACTTATAACGTTATAATGTTTCTATTCCAGCTCAGTTAACTGGGAAAATGGAACATCTTTTTCAATGTAAACTGTGTTTGTGGTTGCTTCTATTACCATATCTATCTGTCACTTGGGGGAAGGCATGGCAGGAAATTACTTGACGTGGTCATCGCAGGGTTGAAGAACAGTACCAGGAAACCACACGAAACAAAGAAATAAATTCTAAGCTTGGTCCATGAGTTAGCCATTTCTCCTCGCTCTAGAAAGCTGCCTTCACGGATTAGAGACCACAGGGGCTTTAACTACCATGTCGCTGCTCATTTTGTTGCTTTATGTTTCATTGCCGTAAGAATGGAACCACGTGTGTTCTGAGATTGTTCACGATATCCAGCTGGAACCTGGCTGCACTACTGGATGATGCTGTGTGGTACATGGGGGCACAGGGGATGTCGGGTCCACGGTGAGAAGAGAAAATGCTGATCACAGAGCTCCTGTTTCTAGGCAAGTTGGACAAATAAAGACAAATACAGTTAGTGGTGCCTTAAGAAAATTGCTTGAGAATTAGAAACAGAAGCATTGTGCAGATCAAGAAAAAATTAGAGTTGATTGTGCCTTACGCGTTCCAAACATGGACTAAAAGTGTGAGAAACGGCAAAGGCTTTAAAATAAGCGACACAACACGTGTACAACCCACATTCCATACAGCTGACCCGTATCAGCCTCTGCCTGGAACGGTTTAGGGACCGGAAATAGTAACCTGCTGTGAGTTTCCAAGGGTGTTTAAGGTGGAGATGGTGCCACATACGCCTTAAAATGCCCCCAAAGCCTGAGAATAGAAACAGGTAAATTCCAGGCTAGTTGAAATCGGCTCCGTGAAAGTCACACTAGAATTTTCCACCACCTGTTGCTCTGACCAACATAAGGCCCGTCTGATGCAGAGATCATTAAAAGAGAGATTCCTGAGTGTGTGAAAAGGAAGGAGGCGAGAAAAAGAAGAGGCATCTTGACAAAGTCGATTATCACCTAATTATTAAAGCAGTCACTATAATGACATCATGGGGAAGGGAAAAGTGTTCACCAAAGAAGGTTGAGTGAGAAAATAGAACATAATTTTACAGAAACCGTGACCACTGAAGACATAAAAGTAATATATTTCTATGGATTAAAAGTCAGAAGGAATCGTGCAAGGCTTATTTCTTTCAGCTTAAAATTGTTTTCTCTTCCCATCCTTTACACATGATTGAACAATACATTATTTATCTTTGAAAACAAAGTGGAAAAAGAAAGAAAGCAGGAGAGAAAGGATGAAAAGGAGACACTAAAAGAATCCAGGGAGACAAAGGGAAAAGCAGAAAGCTTAAACTGGAAAGGAAAGTCAGAGTCGGGAGAGTTGTAGCTCCTTTGATGGCCGAGCAGGGAAGGCACAGGGCATGGGGGACTGTGACCTGGGACGGCCCGTCCCATGTCCTTCCCCACTGGCTTAAAACACCTGCCTGCCCAACCGTGACGCATCATGCTCCGGGGTTTCCTTTCCCCTGTTACCAGAGGTGACACAACCGCCCTGTGCAGGGAAAGGGGGGTTTGTGCGGGGACAGGGGGTTCCTGCTCCTTAGGTAACCTCTGTCTTAGGAAGTGAAATTGTCAGAGCAGATGCTTGAAGAGAGGTGCTCTGCTGGCCTGGCTTTCACAGGCTAAGTCCTCCTGGGCGCTGGAGAACAGGGAGGGGCTGAAGGGCTGGAGCCAAAAGTCCTTTATATTGAAGAAGTTTCAGTCAACTTCACTCTCCCGGAAGTTGGATGGCAGAGGTCTCCCTTGTGACACTTCTAAACACAATCAGAAAAAAAAAAAATGTTAGACACAAGCCAACAGGGAGACCCTTATTGCATTTTTGAGGCAGGAGATCGCAGCCAGAGATGAACACACCCCAAAGAGTCTAGATAATGGTGGATGCTGGTAACTCCAAGCAGACAGATACATACACATGCAGCTCCCGCCAGATCACTTGGAAAGAACTACAGGTTATTTATGTGACAGTTTATAATGCAATATGTATGGTTCTCCGATTTGGATTCTAGCTTGGCGGAGCTAGTTATTTTTTACGCTTCCATAGAGCAGTGGCCAAACTCGAATCTACCTAACCTTCGCAGTTTGTATGACCGTGTTTTGCAAGTTGTAGGCGTTCCATTGGGGAACCACGTGGGCGGAAGATGGCTTTGCGGTCAGAAAAAGTCCGGGTCTAAGCTCAGCCTCCCGTCCATCGGTTTATGACCTTGGGTGAGCTCCTTGCTCTCTCGAACACTCACCTGTACGCAGGAGATTTAGTGTGGATCCAGCGAGACGATGCTGATGCAGCAGGTAGGGTGTATAACACACAGCAGGACCACGGCAGGACTCACCCTGTAAGGGCATTCTGACGGTGGTGTGTCTGAGTGAGATTCCTGCTTGACATTTTGTAGTCCAACTTGAAGGGTCATGTATCAGACATGTATCTATAACCTGGGATCGATGAATACAGTGGAGCAGAACGTGACGAGACACTATTCGAATAAACATGAATTCCTTTTTTTACCTATGTAGAAAAACAGAAAATAATATTCAGCAAGGATATCGGGAGTTCACACTTAGGGAATCGAAGCTAAGAAAATAACATGAATTCGCTCGTGTAATCCCCACGCCAACTTTGGGAGAAAAAGGTCTGCTGTTATCTCATTTCGCCAATGAGGAAACTGAGTTAGTGAGATAAATTGCCCAAAGAGCCACACCAGTGAGAAAAAAGAAGGATTTTGGAATTAGGACTTCAACTTTCTGAGTATAGATGGCAAGATTTAACAAAAAATACTCTGGAATTGTACAGGGAAGGGTTATTACATGGGAACGTCAGTCGCGCACAACCTTAAACCTGAAAATAGAGAAGTGATGTTGTTCTAGAAGAATGCCTTTATGTGGCACACTGCTAGTGGGCTAGAGCACATACAGAGAGCGCTCTTCAGTATGCAGAAGGGGGTTTGTGAGAGGCAGGGAAAGAGGATGGGTCAGCATTGGAAACAAAAGGGAGTGGCCAGGAGGCCAACTTGGCAGTGAGTTTCCAGCAATGCAATAGGGAATCTGGTTCCACAGTTTAATCAAGGCGCTGTGTGCAGAGCGCCACCAAGAGTCTCGGGAACCACAGAGGAAGTGAGAACCCCCGAGGAGGGCAGGGCTACCGCCCTGAGGCATGCAAAGTCTCCAGATTCCAGAGACAGAGTGCCCTGTGGAGGAGACACCATGACAAGAGCACTGGTCTTCTACTGAGGAAGGGGAGGTGAGAATGTAGGGAGGGAGCCAGAGTGATGCCACCCACTTCCTTTCCTCCAGCCTGCCTGTACTCCCAGAGTACAGGGCCCAACTGGAAACGAGGAGTCCACTGAAATAATGCACACAGACCAAAGGAAGATACCCACAGACAGACCATGGAAAGTTTCATTAGGATGTCAAAGAGTTGGGTTCTTATCCGACAGGTGGTTGAAAGACATTAAAAGTTTTAGGAGACATGGCTCATCAGCCCCGTATCCCAATGGGCACATCCAGCTAGCATGCTTTGTGGCCGCCCGACTTGCTTCCCTCGCTCGGATTCAGTGGACTGTGATTTTGAGACCGATGGAATTAAGATGCACAAAACTGGGGGCGGTGTGCAGGAAGGATGCCGATGCAGTGATGAACAAGATGAGAGCCCGAGCAAGAGTAGTGTCGATGGGGACGTGAGGGAGAGACTGAGTCTGACAAGTATTTTGGAGATGGGATATGGATGTCGAGGGGGCGAGGAGTCAAGCATGAATCTAGATCTACTGGTTGAAAGTATGAGTAGATAGCGGTACCACCCAATGAGGTAGAGAACACAGGCTTAGGAGGAAGTTTAGTGATGAATATAGCCAATCTAATAAGTTTAAATTTGTAAAGTAGGATTGTAAGAGTCATATAAATTTAAAGCCATCTTGATCTCAATCGGCCTCAAGACTCATGATTCCGCTTCAAGGCCATTCACAATCTGGTCTTTATCTTTGCCATTCCTCTGGTGTCCAAAATCATAGACTTTGAAGACTGTAGGTATCATAAATTTTTTTTTGTCTCAATTCCCACTGCCCCCCCCGTTCGACCTGCATTTTATGTTTTTGTGATTGAAGAGTAGTTCAAATTTGATTGCAAAGGCTTGGCTACAGATAATCTTAGCCAAATCGCAAAATAGTATATACTTAAATTTATTTTACCCAAATAAACTTAAACCCTTAATAGTCTGACACTGCTGAATTTCTTTCCTTCTTGGAAGTGTTATTATGAGTGGCCTCAGGCCAGCTACTTCTTACCCAGTTTCAATAATACATAGCCACTTGAAGTGTTATAAACGAGTTTTCGCAAAACCCACCCCTATAGGCAAAATAGAAATAATAATACTTTGCAAAATTGAGGTCATAGGTATTAATTATTTCAGGTTCTAAGCAGGGATGCAGCAGACATTTTGTTTCTAGGACAGGATGTTTCTGCAATGCTTTGTTCTTCCATGTAATTATAGATCACTTAAAAAGTATACTTAAAATACGACTTTATGTTTAACTCTTCTAAATAACATGTTCAAAGGATAACAATTTAATTATGGAAACATGATTTTTCTTTATTATCACATTCTCTCATATAAATACTGGATTATGAGTACCTTCAATTCATACACGGATATAACTCTTCAACATTCATTTTTGCTTTGCTCTGCTGATTACTTGTGATTCTGCCAGTTAATATAATAAGATTTTATTTGCAAGGCAAACCTTGTAGAAATGGTTTCTTTCTTTCTTGGCACTATGTTGGTCATTTCAGCGGCTTCCACAGGAGTTGTGTCTGTTAGATAACCCAGTACTTAAGATGATTTTCCAGTCATGGGTAGTTTAGGGCATTTATTAGCAGATGCATCTAATGTTACTCAAAAAAATATATTTAAAATGCTTACTAATTAGTACCATTTGTGCAGAATCAATTTCTTAGCAGAATGATTTTCTTCTTTCTTTCTCTCTCTCTTTCTTCTTTCTTTCTTTCTTTCTTTCTTTCTTTCTTTCTTTCTTTCTTTCTTTCTTTCTTTCTATACAAAAGTAAATGCTTAAGCAAACACACCAAACCCAGATAAATGTAAGGACCTTTTTGCTTTAAATCCAGCCATTATTGCCAAGACTTTGGGACCTGGTGTTTGTTTAGCGTAGGTGGGCTCACAGTCCCTTTCTCCTGGGATTGCCTTTTAAAAAAATTTTTTTTAACGTTTATTTATTTTTGAGACAGAGAGAGACAGAGCATGAACAGGGGAGGGGCAGAGAGAGAGGGAGACACCGAATCTGAAACAGGCTCCAGGCTCTGAGCTGTCAGCACAGAGCCTGAAGCGGGGCTCGAACTCACGGACCGTGAGATCATGACCTGAGCCGAAGTCGGACGCTTAACCGACCGAGCCACCCAGGCGCCCCTGGGATTGTCTTTTTGCTACCAGTCCTGCTTTGCTGGTGCGCTGGGGCTTAGAAAAAAATAAAAGCTCTGAAATGTGTTGACTCCCTAAGTTCTGGTGAGAAATCCTTTAATTGGATGTTTACCCCAATTACCCCCAATAGAACTTAACATATTCTAGCTAGTTTTAGGGGTTTTAAGCCCTTCCTAGGGCCTGGCAAAATCCTTCCAAAAGCTCTTGCTTCCTGTCCTGACTTATCTTGTCACTCAATAACACAGCATGGGGAAACAACACAGATCACAGCATACCGTGGTCCTCCGAAATGGACTTTTCCCCTAACCAGTGAGCTTTGACATGGCCCCTTAGCTCATCCCACCTTCTGGTTCTTTCTGCAGGTAGTTGAGGAGTAGGACTTGTGCCCGATTGCTTTAGAGTATGGCCATAAGAAAAGGAAAAAAAAGAAAAGAAAAGAAAAGAAAAGAAAAGAAAAGAAAAGAAAAGAAAAGAAAAGAAAAGAAAAAAGAAAAGAAGGCTATAGCACCTTAAATTATTCACATGCAATCCAGATATTTTCCTGGAAAATACTGTAGTACATATGTAAGTATAGAAGACAACAATTTCCTTATCGCCATGATTCAGAGACTACAGCTGAGTCATTGAAGGCATATTCCTGGCCAGTTTGTTTGTCTAGAAAAACATAGCTATTTTCCTCTCTGCGGTTTGTGATTACAAATGAGGTAGAACATAAGCACTTCCAGCTTCTAGACAATCCTATCTCTTGGACAGGGGAATGATCTACAAAGGTACAATCAAGCCTGCTTTTAAAGAACTCTATTAGAAAACAAAACAAAACGAAATGAAATGAAACACACCTCCTTTCGAAAAAGTCATAAGCTTTAAGTATATTGTCTTTAGGGTTTAGCAGGAGACGGGGTTGGGCGACTCATTTACGAACATAGCCCTCACAGCAAGAGGACCGTCATCTGCAAACCAAGAAGCGGGGCCTCACGGAGAACCAAATCTGCTGGCCCCTTGATCTTGGACTCCCCAGCCTCCAGAATTGTGAGAAATAACTACCTGTTCTTTAAGCCCCCCAGTCTAGGGTATTTTGTTACAGCAGCCTGAGCTGACTAAAACAATCTACTCGAAAAGTTTTAGCTACTTGAAAAGAGACTTAAGAAATCCAAAATTTCACGGTTTTTAAACTAGACCTGCGGGATTAAGGTAGGTGGGACTGTCCTGCATTTACTTCTGTTGCGATGTAGTTTATTCTTACCCTGGATTAGCATCAAGAATGACCTAAGTGAAAATCAAGCGGGCATCTTTTTATGAGAAGTTTAGACAGTTTAAGGAGTAAGATACTGTTGCTACTGCAGCTCAGCAGATGGGCTTTGGCAATGACTTCACTATCATCTGGGCTTGGAGGAAGTGAAGTAGGTGACATCTGAGGGCCAGGTGAAATCTGATACCCACATCTTCGGAACTACTCACACAGGTCGATTGATTTTTGCAGAAATACTCTGTATTTTTTTTGCAATTTGATATTTTTATTTTTTATTTTTTGGGGTCAACTATTTATGAAGGGAATGGAAAATGGAAGGTCAAAAGAAGCAAAGTGAGGAGTCTTTGAGTTAAGGGAACCATGATGGACCATCCAGATTCTCTCCTTGTCCAAAGGAAAGAATCCTCAGATCACCACCTCTGGAATTTCTTCCTGCCCAGACCTCAAACTGTGAGTGAGTCCCAGAAAGACAGAGCTAATTGGCTGAAGTTTCTACAGCCACTGAACACTCAGTTCTACCTCCTTCTGTCCTCCCTGTCCTTACTTCCCCACCACCTACTCCCCACCAGCTCCAGATAAGAATAAGCCAGTCCGTAGACTTTCATTCAAGAGATGCCAAAATTCCTGATTCAGCTTAGTCTGCACTGTTTTTTGTTTTTTGTTTTTGTTTTTGTTTTTAAAGCGCTGCAATTTTAAGCCTGACTTCAGGTTCATGGCATTCTTGGGACCAAGTTGCTGCTCGTGGTGGGGGAACAGGGAAGGAAGGGCTATAGCTTTGCTCTATTTACAGATTCAGCTCTTTACTGACTTCAAAAGCCAATTAAAAAAAAAAGAAAAAGGAAAACAAAAAACAAAACAAAAACAGAGCAGACTTCCAGTCATGGTGCTTTAATTTTAGGCTGTTTTTAATCCTGGGGGAATGAAAATTCTCTATTTGGTGATTTCCTTTCTTGCTCAGGGTTTGTACTTTCACAAGGTTTTCCCTTGTTATCAGCCTGGCCACTGTCACAGCTATTGTAACTCAAATGTTGACAAAGGGTAAAAAATAAAAATAAAAAAAAAATCCAAAAGACAAAACCCCCAAACCTCTCCAAAACAAAACCACGAAAACAAAAAACAAAAAATAAACAAACAAACAAAAACGATTTCTCTTTGGCATGTTGCCTTGGAAAGGGTGCAGTTCTGGGGACAAGCAGTGACACAAGTCCACGGGGGACTGGAATCAAAGGAGCCCACTGTCGTTTTTCTGGAAAACAAATACTGTGCAGATAATCCAAAATGTTTCCAAAGGAGCGACTGTACCAGTGAGTCTTTATATTCTGGAGGACTGAGTTATTCACTCACAACCGTTTAAAGCTTTTACTTCAAACATTTTTAAGGTGTTCCTCAGCCATCAGCCAATATGTCACAAAGTGTCATTGGCAAGCATGGGCTCACATCACCCACGGCATCTAGGACCACCTCTTAATTGTTTCTGTTCCAGCTCAGGGTGTATCTTATAGAACTGGAAATAGATTCAAGAAAAGGCTTCGTCAGATGCCCAGCTCACTTTTCCTGTGACACATGATTTATTCTGGGGACTCATGACCTTTGTTTGCTGTTAAAGGAGTATTTTAGCGTGTGGGGGCATCAGTGTTGGGCTCTGACGATGCGAACCAAGAGGACGCCGCCTTCTTTCAGAGTCTATAGAGGAAAGCCAGGTAATGGGGTGCCCAGGGGGACCCACACGGAAGAAAGGCAGGGACACAGCGTGAGCGCAGGGAGCGGGGCCGTCCTGTCTGTCACGTTGCCCAGAGAAGAAGATGTGATGGGGGCGGGTTTTCTCCTGAAATAATCTTAATGGCAGCGAGGAGGCAGCAAAATGCCAAAGCTTTCCAATCACCGCACACGGCAACCATTCGCACACCCCAAAGAATATGGGAATTCTCGTATTTCCACTTGAAAGTAAAGGGAAATCGGCATCCGCTCCCACGCGCTAGACGGGACCCCGCGGGTGTGGCGGGTCAGGCACATGGAAGGAGTGGTGATTTCACAGAGCGCAGACATCTGGCTCGAATGCTTTGCATGCTTTGCCCTCTGTGTCTTGTCCTGCTTCACCCGTGCCTGTGGCACTGCCTTGCCGGGGAACGCGTGTGGGTGGTGGCACCGAGGGGCCCGCAGGCCGCATGGGGTGCTGCCACTGGGTTTCCCTGCAGGGAGCTGAGCTGGGCTGCAGTGGGGACAGAGTGGGGGTGTGACATCTTTCCCAGCCAGAGCAAGCATAGGGGGTGGGCAGGGGTGGGGGGCAGAGAGCAGGGGTATGACCTCAGGATGCCTGGGAATCTGGTTCCAGTGGGGCTGCAGATGAAACTCAGAGCCAGAGGTGGGGTATGAGCCTCAGTCAGGAGCTCAACGATGAAAGAGGCAGTGTAAGGAAGAGGAGAGACATTTGAGACGTTTTTAAGGGTTGGAAGCACCAAAACTTACTAAATAATTAGAAAGGGGAGCTAAGGGGGGCTCCTAGGTGGCTCGGTCGAGAATTGATTCAATTGAGCATTTGACTCTTGATTTCAGCTCAGGCCTTGATCCCAGGATCATGGGATTGAGCCTTGAGGAGGGCTCTGTGCTCAGCATGGAGCCTACTTGAGATTCTCTCTCTCTCTCTCTCTCTCTCTCTGACCCTCTCCCCCACTGGAGTCTTCTCTCTCTTAAAAAAAAAAAAAAGAAGGAACAAAGGAGAGGATGAGTCCAAGATAAGAGCAGCAATCGCTTATCTTTACTTTGCACTATCCGAATGCCACGTCTTGCCCTAAGCATTCCCCTCGGGTTGTGTCACTGCGTGCATATTAGAAATCTCTGTGAAGCCCATTTCCCCCAATGGATCCATGCTTAAAACTGCTGGGCAGCTCCTGGAGCCATTCACTGAAACAGAGAAGAAGAAGAATCACAAGAGAACTTGACAGTTATTGAGTGCTTACTATGGGTCGGGCAGAATTCTCAGCCCTTTTCAGAAATTGAGGGACTTAATTCCAAATGACTATGACAGTGTCTTATTATTTCCCCCATTTTACAGATGAAGAAACTAAGGCATGGAGAGGCTAGGTGATTTGGCCAAAGTCACACAGCCTGTAAAGCAAAAGAGTCAGGATTTGAACCCAGGCCATCTGGCTCTCGAGCCCATTTTTTTTTTAAAGACTTCATTACACTAGAAGTTTAGAAACGTGGGAGGGACCTTCTCTACCCCTCTATCTCTTTGGATAGAGAGATATCTGCTCTATCCAAAGAGCACGGTCCTCCAGAGAGTTGGGTTTATTGGTTGGAACTCGGAGTAGTGTTCCGAGGATGTACCCTGGGGATGTACAGTTGGGAGTTGCTACCTTACAGCTGAATTCAAAACCTGGGAAGTTATGTGGGGTCGCCCAGAGACCACCGTAAGCTGCACGTATGACAGTGACCAAATGATCATACCCGTGACTACCGTGCTCCTTAAAGCCCCTCCAGCTGGCCGAGCACCATCTAAATACCTGATCCACCGACCCCTGCCCTCTCGCGGAGAAGTTCGCTGTCACCACTGATGTATTAACCTCATAAACACGAACATGTGTTTTCATGCAAAAACACAGGACACTCGATTCTTGGAACTGTATGTATTTTGTCACGGATTTTTATTTTGTCTACCTCCCAGTTTCTTTCTCAAAGATGGAAAATCATACTATCTCGTTCTCGGGGGCTGTGGTGGTTCATGGGATTTCCATCGGAGTGAAATGAAGCACTCAGGCAATTACTTACATAATTAAGGGGAAAATACCATTTGAGATAGCGCAATAGTGGTGGGAAGAGTAATTATTTTTGATATTAAATTATCTCTCAAGTTGTCTCAATTCTCCAGTCTGTGACAATGCCTGCAGCAGCGATATTATCTCTGTGAACAAAATGGAACCTCTTTACAGTGGGCTTGTGGGGTTGCAGTGGGATCGGCAGAAATTCTTGCCGAAAGCCGGCCTTTTTCTCAGAAGGGGGGATGCGAGAACAATGATACTGAACAAAATGAACAAAAATGAACAAAATGAACAAAAATACTATCAGAGGATGCTCCTGACGTTTCAAGGTCAACCCTTGCCTTGACTCTTGATTTCAAGAGTCAAATCTTGACTTGGGTCGTCCGTGAATGGGTCCACACGATGCCGGAATAATCGCTTAGGAGTCTGTACGTCCAATGAAATAGTTGTGTGGTTTGTGGCAGGTTGAATCCGGTAAATCAGCTGAATCCCATTTTGTTTTCTTTCTCTCGTGGAATCGTTTACATGGTTTTTAGTGTGCACAAACATTCTAAATGGAAGTGAGAATCTCAAAATTAGATGTACGTTCTTGGAATATTTAAGAGCAGCGCCCACAAGCCTTTATTTTACTTGTTGTTGCTCACTTAATGTTCAGGGTGGATGTTATTCTGCTCACTAGGAAGAAGAGATACTGATTTTGTGAAGGTCGAGGGGACTTCCTCAAGGTCATTCAGCCTTCAGGGATGCAGACAAGATTTTAAGCAAAGTCTTCGATGAGCAATCCAACTTCCTTTTCTGTATCAGAGTATCCGATGCTGCTAGGTAAAGACTTTGTAAATCACAGCCCACAGCTTGATAACATGTTTTCTACTTTTAGTGCTTGGTGATTTAGCAGCGCAAGAGGGAAATTGGTGACATGATGGCGATTTGTTTACTGCTAAGACGAGTGCCTTGTGTTTACCTGAGGAGCATACAGTATTTCTAAAAATAAGCACTGCCTTACCTCCGAGGATTCACCCGGTGCTCAGGCCATGACGGGAGCCAATAAACAGTAGCGATAACAGAAGAGGAAAGACCACATTTATTTCAGCCTGTCATGTCAATCACAGAACTCACTAACCTTTTCTGAAGGAGGCTACTGCTATCAAGGAAAATAGGTTTCGGGGCTGGTAACACACCTCAAGTGACACAGCACATCTGTGACCCGGCGACTTCTGGACTTCTGACAAGCTCTTTGGCAGATAAGCCCTTACACCAGGAGGACCTCATCATTGGAGTCCGTTTAGCTGTTATCTGTAATAGGTGTCCAATCTTGGCTCTTCTTTTCTTCTTCCCTGTGAAAGAGTAGTAGAAGCAAAACAAAACAAAAGATGCATCCCCACTAAGGAGACTCAGTCTTAAGCCGATCGATATCCGTTGACGTTTAGCATCCGTATTGCAAGGTACACCAGCGAGAATGGCGCTTCGGACAACATGCACAGAAAATTTTCCATCAGTATGTACAAATCAACTCACGACGTAGTAGGGTGGTCACCGCGTCACTTCCACTGCACGATGACGCCGAGAAGTCATGGAGGGAAAAATACAAGTGCCCCTGGCGACGATGTCCATGTTCTAGTTGAAGACGTTGTTCTGACTGAGAAAAACAGGTTGTCTTCCAAGTTTAATGAGTTCATTGAAAGTTCTTGTATTTTTTCCCCTGCTTCGCAGAGTCCTCGTTGCCTGAGCTGTGACCCTTTTCTGTTCTTATTTTTAAATTCCTTTCACCATGGATTCTTTCTCGCAGAGGGCTCAGCCGGCTCTTCTGTGACGGATTTGTGCATGCAGTCACAGTTGTGACAGACATTTGCTAATGTCTCTTCTTTGGTGGGAAAATGTAGAATGGATCAGCATTCAGGGAATTTTTTTCAGAAAACCCTATTTCCCTGATGCTGTGATAATGATGTTCCTGAATAGCTGATTTTATTGCAGACGGGGTGAGGGAAATTGAGGCACAGAAGCTGAGTCTCTCCCAAGACTCTCATGCACTGACTTGCATGAAGTGATGGTAACAGACCCAAAGGTTCATTTCCGGTTCTCTAAAAATTTGGGGTAGGCATTTTTTTCATCGTTTATTTATGTATGTATGTATTTATTTATTTATTTATGAGAGAGGGAGGGCAGGGGAGGGGCAGGGTGAGGGAGAGAGACAGAAACCCACGCAGGCTCTGCACTGCCAGTGCAGAGCCCAATGCAGGACTTGAACCCACGAACTGTGAGATCACAACTTGAGCCGAAGTCAAGAGTCGAAATCAAGAGTCGGACGCTTCACCGACTGAGCCACCCAGACGCCCCTGGGTAGGTATTCTGTGCACACACATACACACACACACACACACACGTAACTGAATCCACATCTCAAATGTGAGCAGACAGGTCATTTCATACATTCACTGTTGGTTTTCCTATTTAAACTGTATTATAACATCTGCCAGAAACAATGATTGTTATGTTGGTGCTCGAATCAAAACTGTTTTGGCTTTGCCCTATCTGAAGACTGTTAAGAGTATTTTAAGATCATGTAAACAATCCCAAGGTCTCTAGGAACGAGCCCTGGGAAATACTCGGCAAATTCAGCTATTTTAGTTCTTGTCTATCTACACTTTGTCTATTTCTATTTCCAAACCACGCTCTTTGTTTCTGTCTTATTAAAGATGGCTAGGATTGCCTTTTAGGAGGTTCACATAGAGAAAACTCTGTGCCTTTTCTTTGCAAAATTTATCACTTTGTAAATGAAGGAAACAGTGTGATTGTTGCTGGCCCGTACTAATTTGGGCTGTATTGGAGTGTAAGCTAAAACCTTGGCTCAAACCCTCAAGCCCATTAGCAAACACAAACAAGCAGTGGCTTATGTGTATTTGTATTCAATCCAGTGTTAGTTGTCTGTTTACAAAATATACTTGGTTCCTTGAAACGACTTCCTGGAGCCTTCACACTGGTGTTGGGTTTCTTAGCCAAACGTACACAATACCCTGGAATTTCAAAAGTCCTGGATTACCCAGCCAGCCAAGAAAGGGTGTGAGTGAAAACAAAGTAGAAAGAAAAAGGACTTCAACAAGAATCCTTTTGACTTGTCGGTGCCTAGAACTTCCCTGAAGGACTCTTAGATGGACTTCATTATTCAGAGAGGCCAAAGGTCACATTCTTAGTTTTTTAAGGCAATACAAATAACCGTTGGTTACTGAAGGCCTGGCCTTCCCTCTAGTTTCAAAACTGACTTTTATTTCCACAGGTTTGCAGTAGACGTGGGCTAAGTCCCTGGGACAGGGCTCGGCAGGGATCTGACTGGGAGTTTTCAGTGGCTTCCCTTTGTTGTCCTTGCTGCCTGCAGGTGGAAATCAACTCATTATGCTTAGATCTGATTATTCAAGGCAGCGATATGGCCACATTGCTTAGCGATACAAAGATAACTAGCGGAAAAATTAAAGACAAAGGTGCAAAAGTGGTTGTCTCTGGGAAACAGAGTTACTGGAGGAGGCGGATCAGGGAAATATTGTTTTTCTTTCTAAGCCCTGAAGTATCTGCTTGCTGTTTGTCTTTATTATTAAAGACATTATATGTGTTATGTCTATTAAAAATTTAAAAAGAAAAATTCTTTTCTTTTATGGGACGTCTGGGTGGCTCGGTCGGTTAAGCGTCCAACTCTTGATTTGGGCTCAGGTCATGATCTAGAAGTTCGTAAGTTCGAGCCCCGTGTTGGGCTCTGTGCAGATGGCTTGGACCGTGCTTGGGATTCTCTCTCTCCCTCTCTCTGCCCCTCCACTGCTCACGCTCTCCCTCTTTCTTTCCTCTCTCTCTCTAAATAAATAAATATTTTTTAAAAACTTATTAAAAATTTCTTTCTTTTAAAAATTTTTTGCCACATGTCTCATTCCATTTTTTAAATATAATTTTTAGGGTGTCTTGATGGCTCAGTCAGTTAAGGATCTGACTTCAGCTCAGGTCATGATCTCACGGTCTGTGAGTTCAAGCCCTGCATCGGGCTCTGTGCTGACAGCTGGGAGCCTGGAGCCTGCTTCGGATTCTGTGTCTCCCTCTCTCTCTGCCCCTCCCCCACTCGCTCACTCACTCTTTCTCTCTCAAAAGTAAATCAACATTAAAAAATGTCTAAAAAAAGAAAGAAATTAAATATTATTTATACCTGTAATTTAAATGCCCAGATTAAGGTATTTATAAATTAAATGATAAATTAATTAATATGTATTAATAATTTATTAAATATTTGTATCTGGGCCCCAGGGGATAGAAAAAGGTCAAGCACTGTTATAATACATTTTGTAGCAATGCAGTAGTCGAATGAAGGAGAAAAGGGAATCTGTGATAAGAAATAATGGAAAATGCTGAGCTTTTTTAAGCCTTTTTTTTTTTTACTACTATGGGAAGAATTCAGAATACAGCTTAATAGAATTATTGGAATATATTTTTCTCCCACTTTTATTGTCTCTTTAAAGCACTGTATCATTCTTTGGCTGTATCTATGACATATCATAAACCTAGTTAAGAGTATGTGCTTTGAAAGCAAATAAACTTGAACTTATACAGACCTTCCCCTTGGCCCTATAAGTTCACTCCCCCACCTTGCACAAAGGGCATCTCACACTAGCACCTGCCTTAACAGGGCTGTCGTAAGTATTAAATGGATGATTTATTTCAAGGGCTTCGCACAGAATTAACAGGCAATACATTTTTAATTATTGATAAGAAAAGCAAGTAATTCAGTAATGATGTTGTGCAGGTGACCAAAACATCTACAAAACACATGTGGAAAGGCTGTAATGTGGATCAGATAGATTTCCCTAGATTTCCTGAAGTCACGGAGGCTGGGACAGCACTCCCATCCCTGGGTGAGACGTAACCAAACACGCAGGGTCACTGTGGATCCAAGTGCCTTCGTAAAACACTTGTCGCCAGCGTTCTAGTCCTATAGCCACGACTGCATTTTCTTGCGAAACTGGGCATTCGTAGCACTTGCCCGAATCAGTGCCCACTAAGTCATTTAAACATTTTGTCCCTAAGGACAAGACTTTCCAGGAATTAAGACCCAACAGAAGATTAGTTTCTTTTCTCCTTCTGGCTTTGCAGGAACAGCCGCATGTTCCCTGTGGCCAAGAAGATGGCAGGGAAGGAAAACCACTTGCCTCGGACCCACGGAGGCTTGTATCTGCACCGGTTCACAACTTGGCTGTCCTCTTTCCCACCTCGGGCAAAACCACACGATGCTCTCCCACGTTTCCACGTGCTCTCCCACAACTTCAGAGGATTGGGCTCTGGGTGAGATGTGCAGCGGTGACTGTCTCTGTGTCATGTGCACACACACACACACACACACACACACACTCATGCACGCACAGGCACATGCCTGCACAAAAACACGTGGGCTCATTGCAATAAAGCGCACGCGTGTCAGGACTCAACCTTGAAATTCAAAGTCGAATTTTGGCATTTTCTGGCTTTGCCTTAAGACTCTCCAGCGTAGAAACCCTGTACATTTTTTATTTTTTGGAGGGAACGAAATGCACGTGGAAAAGTCAGAGGACAGGACCGTGGGCTTTTGTTCAAGGAAGTGTTGGTCACGCACGCATTTCTTGGCGCTTCTTGAAGTACAGAAACATTTGTTCCCAAGACGTGTGTGGTGAAAAATTGCATCTTTACAAACCTCTCGATGGTGCTTTAAGAATCGGGGTAACTAATCAATGACTAGCTCTCACTTCGGCAAGCAGAAAGTATTCCTGGTACTTCACAAGAACTGATTTGCATTCGGACTATGTCCTAGAGGGTGGCCTGCTACTTGTCACCCCTGCCCTCTGTCCCAGCCTCTGCTGTCATTGTCCCTTTCCCTGGTCTCCTCCCCAGATTTTCAGGCTCTCCTAAGCTGTCCCCACCTCAGTCCCCAAGCCCGGAGCACTCATTACCCACCTCCTATTATTCTGGAAGGAGAGAGTAAAGACAATAAGCTTTAAGATCACTCTGAACAGGGCAGGCGCCCAAAGCAAAGTGGAAGTCTGGGGTCCCAGGGCAGGTGAAGAAATTAGATATAATTTATACCTGTAATTAGTCACCATCCCCTTCCCTCAGGACCTCCCAGGGTCCCCGCTAGAAGGACTTAGCAATACCCACATGTGTCCAGCGTCCCTGAGCCGGGAGCACAGACCCCACTGCTCTTCCCTCCAAAGCCAACAGAGGCCACCAGGTGTCACAGACTCAAGCGAATCGTTGAGATAGTAGCAGAGAATTAAAATATAAAACGACTACCTCTTCCTAAGCCCAGTATCACTGTGCTTGGCATCTGAGGGTCATATGCACACACAGGGACTCACATACGGGTCCAAGATCTTCCTGGCCTTCTCAGTCTCTTTCTGGAGATACATTTTCTTCTGAGGACAGAGCCTTATTGCCAGATTTCTTTAGATCCTATTTAACTGACCAGGCTTTTGACTTGAACACTTGAGTCATACGGTGCCCCGTGGTGTCTAGAAGATTCCTCTTCAATCCAGGACAGACAAGCTCGTATGACAGTAGGCTACTGGTAGGAGGAGATCGCATGCGTTGTTCGGGGCCTGCCATGACAAAGTGGCACAGACCGCGTGGCTTAAAACAACACATGCAGGGGCGCCTGGGTGGCTCAGTTGGTTAAGCGTCCGACTTCAGCTCAGGTCATGATCTCGCGGTCCGTGAGTTTGAGCCCCGCGTCGGGCTCGGCTGGGAGCCTGGAGCCTGTTTCAGATTCTGTGTCTCCCTCTGTCTGCCCCTCGCCCGTTCATGCTCTGTCTCTCTCTGTCTCAAAAATAAATAAAAACGTTAAAAAAAAAAAAAACACATGCCATCTCATAGTGTAGAATTTGGAAATAGAAGTATGAATAGGAACATGCTGTCTTGGGAATCTGCAGGGCCTAATTTTTCCTGGTCTCTTCTGGCTTCTAGTGTTTGCTGACAATGCTCGGAGTTCCTCGGTTGGTAAAATGTGTGTCCCACAGTGTTGTCTCCAGGGCTCTGTCTTTTCGTAAGGACACCAGTCACATGTGAGTAAGGCCCACCCTCCTCCAGTATGACTTCATCTTAGCTTCATGAATTCTGTCTGCGACAACCTTATTTACAAACAAGTTCCCATTCTAACGTGCTGGGGGTTAGGACTTAAGCATATTGTCTTTGGGAAGGATACAATTCCCAGAAATTGAGATTTGCTGTGTCAGTTTTGGTTTCTGCGTGGCAGAGATGGGGTAAAGGAAGTCCTGCGATTCCTTCACGTCAGACTCAGAAGATAGCTGAACCCTGCCCAAAGCCATCTGTGTTAAGAGATGAAGTCACCCTTCAGAAAGACTCCCGGAGGGTTTCTAGACAAGATACGGTCTATGCAAGACATCTGCAACACCAGTGAGGACCACGGTGAGATTCAGTTATGTAGAGAAGGTACCGGCTCTGGCACCGAGAGAGACCAGACTTCATGCTAAAGTACTGTAGTCTTGAATGCCAGATAGATGGGGACATCCCTCTGGAGGCCAGAGGAGGCAAAGAGCACCGATCGCAAGGATCCTGACTCTTAAGTGGTCCTAAGTGCCCCAGCCTTCTCTTTCCTGTCTGTCTACCCAAATGCTCTTGAGAAAACGAAAGGGCTTAGAAGTATGTAAGGGACTGCTGCAGTTACTGGATTAGATTGGATTCAAGGCTACTTCATAGCCTTCCGGTTTACAAGTGCAAAAATGTCTCGCTAGGTACCAGGCATATGGTCAACCTACACAAACCGATATGAGATAGTGAAAGGCACTTGCATGCAGATTGGGGCATGTCTTACCGTCCTGGGGATACGTATGCACTCTTCTCTTGCTTTTATAGGTGCATGGGTTGAGCGACTAAGAAGCACAGTTGCAGTGCCTCCTCGGGGGTCCTTACCTTGGAACCAGGACCGATGGGCAGGCATCCGGAGCCCTGGTACGGCCAAGACTAATGTCCTCACAAGAGTTTCTTCTCAGTGTAGACTTGGGGCAGAGGGCAGAGGTAGAATACAGCCAAGAGGGAAAGAAAAGAATGGGGGTCAGACATGTTTGACCTGGTGGAGTTGAAGTAAGGCTGAACTGAAATGCTAATCAGTAAAGTTGAGAGAGGGCTCAACAAACGTGTTGTAATGGGGTTAGACGCTCCTACTATCTAGACCCTCTGCCTAGGGAAGGTCGGTTCCTAACAGCAACTGAACTGGACCACGTTCCATAATGATCCACACTTTCCGCACCAAGAACCAAGAAATCAAAGTATCTCAGGGGAGTTAGGATAGAAACACTAATAACTTTGACTGGCCATCAATGGGAAAACTGAACCCAATTGATGGAGTCACAATTTAGTGATATTCTTTAAATCCATCATATTTTATTTCATTAGAATTTTTAAAATATCATAAATGTGCCAAGACTTAATTACAGGCTAAATTTAAAAGTTTTAAATCTGACATGTCAACTCCTTTTTCTTTTTAGTTTGCCAATATACACCCTATGTACAGCATCCACTATCTGTTAAGAGGTGGATAAAGAACCATTTCCCAGTGATGTATTTCTCCAACATTCTTAGGCATAATCTTGGGAATTTTGTACTTGAAGAAAAATTGCGAAAACCTACAAGTGTCTTAAAATTGCAACTTGAAACAGAAAGCGTTTTGTATCCTTAAATACAGCATTTTCTGCCATGCATGCCTCCTGGGTAGGGTTAGTCTCTGCACACATTGTTATGGAAATATTTCCTTCCCTTCACATCTTATTCTTAGTTATGTTCTTTTTGTTCAAACGTTTAAATTTGAGCTAGATTGGGGAAGAAGAGAATTATTATTTCTGACAAATGTTATTTGGAATGAATGATTTCTTTTTTCCCAAGTGTATGTAGGAAGCAAATTTATTTTTTTAAAGGGCACAAAGGCACCCCGAGGCTTAGCAAATAATATTTAAATATTTTAAACATCTATTTATAGTTTATTATTTAAATGTACCTATTCCCCTTAATATCCTAGAGAGAGAAGGAATGTTTATTTGCCCAAGAAGAAATATCCACAGGTGATGTGTCTATATATCTATATCATCTATATCTATATCTGTATCTATATCTATATCTATATCTTCACATCTGGATTTAAACATGCTTCTTTCAGAGTGATCTTTTGCTACAGTATCACCTGGGATGCCTATTAAACATGCAGATTCCTGGTCTTCTATACAGAGCTACACAATCAGAACCTTGGGGATAGGACCAGGAAACAGGCCCAAACCTCCCTTCTCCCTGCCTCCATGCTCCAATAAATTCTAATGCAAGAGTTAGCAATCATTTTCTGGGAAGGACTAGAGAGTGCATATTTTAGGGTTTGTGGACTACACTTTCTTTGCTGCAACTCCTAACTCCATCATTGTAGCACACAAAAAGTTATAGACACTCTATAAATCACTGGGCATGGCTGCATTCCTATAAAACTTTATTCATGTACATCGACAATTGAATTCACAAATGTCCAATGCCATGAAATCTTATTCTGCTTCTGACTTAAAAAGAAAATTTGGAAATGTAACAATCATTCTTAGCTCTGGCTTGGGCCAAATGCCCCTCCGCTCCAAGTTGACCTTGACAGTTTGAGGGACGTTTAGGCAGAATGATGGTGCATGATGTAACTGATAGGCATTTATAAATATTTGTCCAGAGGGCAAGATAGTTATGGTATCTTATTACTTCAAAGAGAAGAGTACACCGGTTGTTTCTTATTTAGCCATGCTACATTTTTAGCAAAAGGTTAATAACTTCGACTAATAATTTGTGTATGTTCAATTCTTACAGCTCTTATGAATGAATAGCAACATTTTCTCAACCAATACATCAAACAGATTAAAATAAGTGGCTACGGTCTCACATCTTATGCCTTTTCTGGCCATGGGTGAAGGACAGTGGTGCAGCTTGTGATAATACCATGATCGCGAGGTGATATTCTGGACCAATCCATTCCCGCAGAGTCATGAGAGCAGTAACGTGGGGCACCATTTCACGATAACAACACTTTTTTCCTCGTGTTTCCAAATCTTCTCTGCTACTGTCACTTCAAAAGACCGTCCTTGTCTTGTGGATTCATGGGTAACAGGATGACTCAATGAGATATGAATTTGCCATGTTTCCCTGTGTTTTTCCCATCTCCACTGAGAAAGCCACACTGAGGTTTCTGTTATGAAGCCTGAAGCAGAAGTTACCTGCAGACACCCAATCCTGGTCTTATATTCTAAAACCTTTGCTTGTTGAGAGGATGTTGTTGGTCTGTTCTAGACATGAGGGGAAAGGAGATCGTGTCTTGCCTGGAGAAGAAACTAAAGCAAAGGAGGCCGAAGAATTTGCAGAACTAGAGGGGTGAGACCATGTCTTATCTCTTATAGGATGCAGGGAAAAGGGAAGACTTGGAAGAGAATGGATATATTGGGCATCTTATGAGAATGATGTCACCACCAATCCTTGACCCAAATCCCAGAACCCAAGCTTGACCCCAAAGAGATAGCCCACAAATCCTGCTGTTTTGGGCCATGAGCCTATCAGTCGTGACCAGAATGGACAGATGACCAGAGGAACTCTTGGGTTATTCAAGCCTCCATATTCACACAAATCTGGAAGCAGAGAGCTAACAATAGGGCATCCCCACCTTGGCGAATGGGATTAGGAGTTAGATTCAATAAGATTGGAAGAAAATTCATCCCTACTGGATTAGGAGTTAGATTCAATAAGATTGGAAGAAAATTCATCCCTACTCAAGTTATTTGTTTAGCAGTTGAGTATAATTTAGATTTTGTTTATCTGCTTTCTGGTAACAATTATTTTGACCTACGTTTTATCCACATCATTAATTCCATGTCAGCAATCTCAGAAATTTTGGGCATAACAATCAATTTGAGTAGAGTGACTTATGTCAATTGCTGAAGAAAAATATGATATTTATGCAACAAAGCTTAATAATATGAACAACTCAGAATAGGAAACTCTGATCTGATTCTTATATTTCTATGATATTGAGTGCTACTATGAGGTACGACTGAAAAAAGGAAGAGTGGATAGTTTGGTAGGGATGATGAGGTCTTGGCAATGAAGATAGTATATAAGATTCTTGCACAGGTGAAGTTGAATGAATGGTTATTTATTTATTTATTTATTTTTTTTTTATTTTACTGCTTATTTATTTTTGAGAGACAGAGAGAAATAGAGTGTGAGCAGGGGAGGAACAGAGAGAGAGAGGGAAGGAGACACAGAATCTGAAGCAGGCTCCAGGATCTGAGCTGTCATCCCAGAGCCAGACACCGGGCTCAAACTCCTGGTCTGTGAGATCATGACCTGAGCCAAAGTCTGTCACTTAACCGACTCAGTGACCCCGGTGCCCCGAATGAATGGTAAATTATTTAAAAGATTATTGAGCCACGAGACTTTTTTTTTTCCCATTCTGCTTTATCAAATTAGCAATAGCCCTACAACATTTGCTAATGTTTGACTTGGAGGAAGTTAAATTTACTCACAGAGATGGGTTAAGGCAAGGTTGAGTTTGTTGGTGTAAAAGTAAGTGGTGTTGTTGAATTATTCCCCACTCTTCTCTATGGAGCACACCTTTGAAACCTCCTTTGCCACTTTGTAAATCATAATGTCACAAAGAATTCATCAAGGCGTCTTGCACAAATTCATGTCGTGTCAATTGTAACAACGTGTGAACATGTTTACAGACACATGGGAAAGGCAGGAATTGTTCAATCAGCTGACAATGCGGGAGAGGTGTGCGTGTCAGTGGCCTGTGGTTCAGACCCTTTATGGCTCAGTCAAACTCCCAAGTTCTAGACTTCTCTACCCTCTTACTGTCTGTGTGATCATCACCCCATAAACAAACCACTGGATTTCTCGGGTCTTCAGATTTTTTATTTGTAAATGCAAGATTAACTACATCACTGGTTTCCAAATCTGGCTTATCATGACCACCCATGTTTCAAAACACATGGTTTCTCTGTCTGACTTCCCACAATTTGTATTTGGTGTGCAGTGAAGAATTAATCTTACCTAAAGAATGGTCTGGCTTTTACTCTCTGCTTCTGAGAAGTGACCTCTAGTACCTGGAGTGTCCTGTCAGATAGGCATATCTTTGTCTGCCCAGGACTTTGGCCACTGGACAGTCTAACAATGTGCTCATGATGGGGACTTTGAAGAGTATGCCATACTAATTTTAACCTTTGGAGGAGTTGGAAGAAAAAAGGTATTAGCCCAAACCTCCAGGAGGAGTGAGAGGATAAAGTTCAGCCAGCTGCCTGCAAGACTGAATGTTTTTCTCCAGCCTTGGACACCAAGTGTCCCCAGCTGACTCATGACTCATAATGAAAGGACAGTAATGCACCCCGATTCCATCATATGAGTCTCTTCCTCTGGCTGGTTTTAATTTGCATCCTTTGCCTGTAATAAACACGACCATAAGTAAGAGCCTTCACGCGAGTTCTGTGAGTCTTCTAATGAATTACTGAACCTGAGGGCGGATGTGGAGACCTTCCAGTCTGTAGTCAGCTGGTGGCAATGAAGGAGGTTCCTGAACTTGCCACTGATGTCTGAAATGAAAGCAGCCTTCTGGGGATTGTTCCCTCAGACTTTTCAGTTCACCCAGCTCATTGCAGTTAGTACATTCGAAAGGAACTAGGAACAGTTAAAAAGAATTTGAAGGTGAACTATCGTATATCAAAAGTCCTTTGCAAGGTCTAGACTTTACTCCTTTATGTATTTTGTCTATTTGGCTTATGCACTGGGTTAGCCTTTGGATCTCAAGGGCAGAAAGTTGAGTGGTTTGTGTCCCTCACTTCATGGTGCACTATTATTCTTGGGTTTGTTGTAATTCTCTAGTTCACTGACTTACCCTCATCTGTATATTCTTTGTTTCCATCACATTCCTTTGAGCTGTTCTTTTTTCAACTTCTTAAGTTGCTTAGCTCATTTATTTTCAACTTTATTATTCAGCAAATAATTCATCATAAGCTACATGCTGTTTGGGATGTGTCGCACACATTTTGACATGGAGAATTCTACCGTTCAGCTTCAATATTCCTTAATTTCCCATGTAATTTACTCCTTAACCCAAAACTCATCTAGTAGTACTCTCTTGAGTTTCAGGACATCTGGAATTTTGTTTCGTCTTTTTTTGTTACCGATTTCTAATTTTGCTAAACTCAAAGTCAGAGATCTTGGGTAATGGTTGCCTAAATTTATTATTTCACTAGAAATAGCAAAATGGTGATTTTGTAATTCCCCTTCTTTCTGCATTTATTAGCTGGAATTCTTCCATTCAGAAGACATATCCCTCAGCAACCATTTTCTTACCCTGAAATAGAGTTAGCAAAAGTAATTCAGGATGCATGTTTGATTTTCTTGCCTTTATCAATTTTCAGAATCATGGGCTGGTGTCCTAGCAACCTCCAATGGTGACCAATGTGTGTATTCTAATACCAAGAACTCGTGCACATAAATGTGCTCGAAACAGCTCCATTTATTGTCATGATTCTTTTTCATGCTCAGAGTTCTCGCTCTTAAGCCAACGGAAGCACCTTTAGGTGAGTTCCTGTGTCCTTTTAATAGATTTCTGTTAGTCTTTGATAACTTCCTTACTTTCTGGCATAACAAAAAGTTTATGCCAGAAAGATATAAACGTATGAACTTTCCACCCCAGACCTGGCATCAGCTGTATGACTATGTGGCCAGGCTCCTGTCTTGGGCATTATTTTGGGAGAGCACAGTTTAGGTGCTAGCAAAGTTCCTAAGCTCATTACTCCTAGTCTGAACATCATGCGGTTTTTAAAGCAAAGCACATCATAAAACTGTGCTGCTATTTCCAATTTAAATTCAATATTACCAGATTTTTATCATATCTAGGTTATGTTATTTGCTCAGGAAATTTACTTCACTCCTTCTCCCAGAGATAACCAACCCATTTATTATTTATCCTTACACTGTTTCTTCTGAAAAAAAAAATTGCCTTCCCCCTTACTTACTGGAGAGTTTGAATGAAGTAACCAGTGTCTCCACTTTGCATCTTTTATTAACAATATAGCCTGGAGATCTTATATCACTCTACAGAGTTCCATGGTTTTCATCTTAGGGATGTACTACGGTTTTTCAACTGTTCTCCTGTTCCTGGTTATCTGAGTCGTCTCTACTGTTTCGGCATTAGAATAAAATGCTGAAGAGGTACCCTATGTCAATTTCATTTTTTGTCGGTGTGTCTTTGAGGTGGATCTTAAGGAGTAGGACTACTGGGTAAGAGTTCATTCATACAGAACTTTTCTATATATAGACAAACTCTTTTCCACGTGTTGGATGATTTTGCTATTCCCACCAGCAGCGTATGAGCACACACGTTTCCCCATGGTCTCACTAACAAAATATGTTGTCAAATATTTGGGTCTTTTACTGGGCTTATAAATAATGCACAGTATCTCAGTGAAGTTTAATATACTTTCTTTTCCCTACGAGCACAACTAATTAACTTCTTTTGACTTATCTCTTTCTTCTTATAATTTTGTTAGTTGTTTCTTTATCTTTTGGGAGGCAATATTGTCAGGTCAATAAATGTTTATAATAATAATATCCTAAGATCTATTGTTATTTTATTATTCGATGTCAGCTATGAAATTTTTACCTTGAGTTTTTACTTTCTGTGATATTAAAATCACTATCTTGGCTTTCTTTTGGCTTACATTTGCTGGTTATATCTTTCTCCATTTCTTGATTTACAAACCTGGATCCTTTGGTTTTAACTGGGTCTCTTGTAGATGGCATCTTGTTTTTTTTCTTTTATTGGAGGATTCCAAGTCTGAGAATGTCTTGATCACTGAGTGTAACCATTCACATATGTCCATTAGTCTTAGAGTCAGATTTACAGTGGCATTATTTTTTGTGTCTTTTGAACCATATATTCAAAATTTTCTCCTTTTCTCTCTTTTTTTTTTGTAATAGATCAGTATTTTCTTCTTTTGGTTTAAAAAATTATGTTAAATTTTTATGTCAAGTTGCTCTAGTGTTTTAGAGGCCCATATTTTTTTTTACATTTTCTTCTTTAATTTTTAGGCTTACCAATATCTGTATCTTCATCCCTAAACAAAACAGAACCAGACACAACTAAAACCTAACTCTTGCCTGGTCTTTTACCCCCAAACAAACTCATCCTTTCCCTTGATCAGCTTTTTTGCCTTTTCACCGAACAGCACACGATACTAAATTATTTATTCATCTGTAATCATGTGAAATATATTTCATAGAACCTAAATTTATTTTCCTTATTTCTGAGCTGTTTCTTTCATGAGAGTTTTGGCTACTGAAACTTCAATGGATGCATAGGATAGATAATCTAATTAAGTGGGAAGATTCCGGTTGCAACGTTATCGAAACTGGAATTACGTTCTCCATTGTCTTCTAGCATCTTGTGTCACTGATGAGAAGTCTGATGCCTGCCTGCTTCTCATTTTGTGGTAGGTGATCTGCTTGCTCCTTCTGGAAGCTTTTGACTTGATGGGAGGCAATGACCTATACTGGGTTCTGACTGAGAAGGAAAATGTCACCAGGAAAATGTTCTCCCTCAACGTTTGGGAGACATGCATGCTCCTGGCCCACTTCAGTTCTGGGTCAGGATTTCTTGTATGCCCCGGGAGACAACCACCTTCTCTCCTCCCAGGGCTGGCAAATGGCTTTAATGTCAGTGTTTCACACCCCGGATTTCACCTCATGGCTATGGATCTCCAGAGCCGAGCACGGCGGAGAGGTCTGGTGGCTCCCTGTTGGTTTGACATCATGACAGGGACTGGAGCAGCCCCAATTTCTGAGTGAAATTTCTCATCAGGAACCTTAAGCAAAGTCATCTACGGTGTGCACGGGGTTCTAAACCCACGTTACATAATTTCCAAGCTATTTGCCGTTGTTGTTTTTAACACCGTTATTGGATTCTTTCAATATTCCAAACAACCTGCATCTATTTCCTTGCTACATCAGGACCACACATTTATAACACAGATAATCAAGCTTTTGTTATTATTAAAACTATTTTTCAACAGTTGGTGTTTTCTTTATCGTTGTGCCAGATAACAGGCTCCATTTAATACATT
Source organism: Acinonyx jubatus (assembly GCF_027475565.1). Lineage (NCBI taxonomy): Eukaryota > Metazoa > Chordata > Mammalia > Carnivora > Felidae > Acinonyx > Acinonyx jubatus. The sequence goes on from NC_069380.1 coordinate 75,953,243, forward strand.
GAATCTGATTTTGGAAAACATTACAACTTTGGCCATCAGACCCGGGTATATATTCTTGATTTGTTATCAACAAGCCACGGAAAACCTCTCAGCGGTTTTGGTGAAAAGAGAATTTATTTCCTCTCCATCCAGAGCACACGGATTCTCCACAGTCCTGTGTATACACCACCAAATATTTCCTCCAGGCAAGCCTATGGGCTGGAACATTATGCTCTAAGACTTTTTTTGTTTTTTAAGTGATGACAGAGTTAGATGTTTCACAAACTAAAAGCCAAAAGAGTATGCTGTGACATCCAGCATGGAGTAAAAAATGTATGAAGTCACTAGCCTTCTAGACTCCTTTCCATATGTAGGGAACACAGATGTGAGAGAAAAGCTGGGAGATTATTACCCATAAATTATCAGGAGGAGTTGCTAGTGTTTGAAAGTTTGATTTCAATATCCTGTGTCTTGAACTCCTTTTCTTATACTTTCTGTCCATCTGGCTGCCTCAAATTTGAAAGGTAACTTTGACAAAAGAGAACTTTAGATAAGAGAGAGAAGTTCCCTAACAGAGGCAGCCATGATACCCGAGGGAGAAAAGTAGTAAATGCAGTAAGAAGAAAGCAAAGCATCTGTCTGAGAATACACAGAAAATCCAGCCATAAGAACAGGGGTATATGGGAAGCAGCCAGGCTAGAGCGATGAATTTCAACTAGGTCTCTGCAAAAATGAAATACAATTCATTGATGTACTGAAACGTCACAACTTGTGTGCACGTGTATGCATGCCTGCGTTACCAAGACCGTAATATACTCTCGACTTCTACCAAGTCAGGTCGCGTTGATCACCCAAAGTCTAAAAGCACAGGAAGCCAGTCCAGAAGCATCCGGCGTGGCCAGAACATGGTCTAGCGTCAACCACCTGCCAGGACTGACCCACAGCAGGAACCATTTGTTCATGGAGCACAAGGAGCTTGTCGCCGAATGCGTGCAGTTCCTACCTTAAATGCAATGGATGCCCCCCAGAGGAAGGCTTCACTACGTTGATATCAAAATACGGCCGTTATCGGGCAATACATAATTAAAACGATTGGTTTCATTTTTTGTATATGTGCTGCCGAAGCGAGCACTCGATTTCCTTCTTGTGGGAATGGTTTTAGGTGTACAAATAATACATAATCGCCATAGAAATTTAGAAAGAAAACCCCCCATAACTCCACGACCCAGAGGTAAATATTGTTTGAAGATTTGTGGACATTTTCCCCAATGTTTTTTATATGTGTTATAAATCAGATTATATGTAAAGAATTCTCCGTCTTGCTTTTGTTGATTACACATCACCTTTCCCCACTATATTAATTACTTCATAATGTGATTTTCAACGGCTGTATAATATTTCATTTTATGAACGTTTTATAATTTACTTTCCCTGATGGCTTTTCATTGTCAGGCATTATTGTTTGAGTAGTTTTAACGAAAAATGGAGTTAGAAGGAATAGTTAATTTAACTGCTTTTTGATATATGATGTCAATTATTGTGGCTTGCGTGACATCTACTAAGATACCAAAAGCTGCTCAGGAGAAGTGGAGAAGAAGATAATTACTACAACCAGAGGAAATCATTTCAATTATTTTATTCAACTTTTAACTAAATTATAGTTTAATTTATTTAAAAAATTGTCAGTATTCCTAAGGCTTATCAAGAAATGACCCCACTCTGGGGTGCCTGGGTGGATCAGTCGGTTATACGTCTGACCCTTGATTTTGGCTCAGGTCAGGATCTCAAGGTTTGTGAGTTCGAGCCCCATGTGGGGCTCCGCACTGACAGTGCAGAGTCTGTCTGTCTGGAATTCTCTCTCTTTCCCTCTCTCTCTGTCCCTCCCCTACTCATGCTCTCTCTCTCTCTCTCTCTGAATGAATAAATAAAATTAAAAAAAAAAAATGGCCCCACTCTTACATTTTGCTTTGCTCTGCTAGAGTGTATGTTTATGTGCATATGCTCATGTATGATCTCCATGTTTCAAAACTTTCCTTTAAGCTGAAGTATTGAAGCTTTTATTTTGAGGACTCAATGATTTATCATGCTTAGAATCTCATTTGAAATCCAATTTAAAAATATTTGAAAAGCTCGTCCATCTTGAGTCGTGGTATCCTTCAAAATCAATGGCAGATTGTATCACCTACAGTGGTAGCAAAATTAAACAACTGTTTTCCCTAATGTGTCACGGATACAAAAGAAGACTGTATTTTTTTTTTTAGAACACATTCTTTTACCCATGAAAATCCAATAATCCACATACACGTTTCCTGAAAAATATAGTGTGTCAGTCAGGGTCCAACCAGAGAAGCAGAACCAATAGGGGAGAGGAGTAGGAGGTGATCGGTATTTTCATTTATTGCAAAGAATTGGCTTACACCACTGTGGGAACTAAGTCTGAAGGCCCAGGGAAGTCCTAAACCTTCTTTTTTTTTAGGGGCTCACCTGGTAAGGTCAGACCCATTTAGGGTAGTCTCTCTTTGGATTCACATAAAGTCAAATAATTGGGGATTCTAATCACATCCACAGAATCCCTCGATTCATGTTTGATTGAACAACTAACTGAAGACTGTTTTAGTCTAGCCAACTTGCCGTCTCAGAAAGTCATAACACGTGAGGATAAAATAAAATAAAGTCCCATTTTCAATGCTTATTGAAAAAAGTTTGACAGTCTTGGTTTTTTGTCATTTTTTTTTTGAGCTGAAAGAGTTAACAAAGATGGGCACCATGACGTCTAAATTCATTATTTGTCTCCAGGGTGTTGGGCTTGCATGAGATGCGTAGTTAGACCTACACGAATTTTGTATACTTTTGTGCCATATGTTATTGACTACTGCAGTTTTTCTTTAAGCTTTTAGCCACCATTTGCATTAATATTAATATTTAATACAATTATGGCTAATATTACCCTCTGAATGCTTTTATATAATAATAGCTTTGCATTTACACAATACCGCTCTGGCCAAGAGCTGTGAGTGCTTCGTCGACAGTGAGCCAGATTTCTTCCCCTGAGCAAGCTATTCTCCATGTACCCCTGGAGAAATGTTAACACTTTAGAACAGGACCTTGATTTGTGCTTACAGCAGAAATAAAGTAATCAGTGTTCTTATAGCAGAAGATACTTCTCCAATAGGTCCTGGGAGGATTATTCAGTGTTTTAAGCACTTCACAAAATCTCATATGGAATAGTTATTTGTTACACTCGTGTAATTGAACACAGAACATGGGACATTGTAAAAGTCAGTATTTTTGAGTGATGGATAAGCTGTGGCCTATTGCTCAGGTCAGTGGGATTTTCCAGAGGTTTTAGGAAAGAGGCGGGTGTAGTTTGCTTAGGGTAGCAGCCTTCCTATTATGCATGCAAAAGAGAATTTTTATAACCAGGAGGAGGAAAGTTCTTGGTTGTAAAGATTGGGGTAACCTAAGTGCTTTCTTTTTGGCTGGAAAAATAAGTACCCTCTATTGTGTTCAGAGGAAGATATTATCAATGATATGTCCCAGGGGACAATATCATTCTATTAAACAATAAGCCAACCTGCTGATACTTTAGAGTAAGTACTCAACGAGGGGCTCATGAAATCTCCTGCTGGTATTGTCCTAAATTGCTCTGTAGTTTGAGCAATTCGCTTAACTTTCCTGTCTCTGTTTCTTCATTTATATGGTTAGGGATTGATCTAATGACATTTCTCAACCCGTTTGTGTCTAAAACTCTAGAAAAGAAGAGGTCAGATGTGTGGAATGCTGCAAAAATTACCTAGAAAAAGGGTACGGGCATTCTCATTTGATATTAGAAATACTTCAAAATTTTTTTTTTTGTCCTTAAATGCCGAAAAATTTCTATACCTTATCGGGGCAAAGACATAGCCTGCAATACAACACAAATGGACAGATTTAATATTTATTCTAGATACCTTGGTGACTTAGCTGATTTTATATATTCTGGCATAATTTGAAGACTCGGCCAAATCATCGTTTAACCTTCAACTTAAAATTCTTAGTCTAAATCAATTATTTCCTAACCTTTAAAAAATTGCAATTTCAAAGCTAATCTTTTGGATTCCCTTGGATGTGAATTCTCTCAAGCATTGGAAGTGCTCTAAACATCAAAGGCACAAGTTGTTCCCAAACTTAACACAAAAGTCTTCATACTATGAATTTGATTTATGTCATCAGTGTGCTTAATTCCAAACCTTCCTGGTTTATTTATAATAGTGTCTATTTGCCTTTTATGGAAACGATTTCCTATCCCAAGTACATTGGGTAGCATCATCAGCGGGCTGAGTCTGCGTATTCAGAGATTCCGGCTAGAGTAAGAGATCTGGAGTTGTAGACACCCAGAGCAATTTTTCTCACAACTGCGAGAGACGGAGCTTTCTTGTCACGGTTTCTGGGTGGAACCACCCGGCCGGGGGCCTGGACGACATTTTGATTTGGATCTGTGACATCTCTAATTCCCAGCTGATGTGAGTCTGCAAAGTGTCTAGGCTCCTTCATCCCTCGTGTGGAAGCGGCTAACAATTAATACGAAATAGCATTTACTCTTTGGTGTTCATCTGAATCTGCCTCATACTCATTGCTATTCAGAAGTTACCGAACTTGATTCTGCCCGACTCATGTCTTTATCTGCCTATGGCACAGATGCGGCTCCTTATTCATTTTGATGACAGTTGAGATTTTCTTTTCAGATATACTGTGTCATTTGAGCCTTACCCTTTCGGGCGGGGCGGGGGGGGGCGGAGAACAAATGTATTAATATTATCACTATTTCTTTTTCTCCTTCTCTTTCTTTTCTCTTTCTGCTTCTTTTTCTTCTCCTTCGTCTTTTCTCTCCCTCCTTTTCCTCCCCTCCTCTTTCTCCCCTCCGCCTCCTCCCCTCCTCCTCCTCCCCCTCCTCTCCTCTTCCTTCTCCCCTCCTCCACTGCTCCTCCTCCTCCCTCTCTTCCTCTCTTCCTCCTCCCCTCTTTCTCCTCCCCCTTCCCCTCCCCCTTCCCCTCCTCCTTCTTTTTCTTCTTCTTTTCCTTCTTCTTCCCCTCTTCTCCTCCTCCTCCTACCCCTTCTTCCACTTTTACTATTTCTATCATTATTATCCCGAACCTAATTTGCCGAGTTCAAAGGAAATTTCTAGAAACTAATATAGCTGTGAGCTCCATGGCAGGTCTCATTAAACTTTTGTTAAAGGAAAAACTATTTCTTCTAACTTTTCTGATACAGTATCAGAGCTGTACAATAATACATAGTTAAATTTCTTTATTTCTATGACTTAAAAAGTCTGCTCCAGGATCCCTCCGAGCTGACAGAGATGGGCATCTAGTGACAATGAAGTGGGGTGTGAGCTGTGAAGTGGTCAGTTGTGTGAAGTGGTCAGTTGTGTGAAGTGATCAGTTGTGTGAAGTGTGAAGTGGTCAGTTGTGTGAAGTATGACGTGGTCAGTTGTGTGAAGTGTGAAGTGGTCAGTTGTGTGAAGTGGTCAGTTGTGTGAAGTGTGAAGTGGTCAGTTGTGTGAAGTGGTCAGTTGTGTGAAGTGTGAAGTGGTCAGTTGTGTGAAGTGTGAAGTGGTCAGTTGTGTGAAGTGGTCAGTTGTGTGAAGTGTGAAGTGGTCAGTTGTGTGAAGTGGTCAGTTGTGTGAAGTGTGAAGTGGTCAGTTGTGTGAAGTGATCAGTTGTGTGAAGTGTGAAGCGGTCAGTTGTGTGAAGTGTGAAGTGGCCAGCTGTGTGAAGTGGTCAGCTGTGCTGCTCCAACGACCGGCTGGGCAAGTACTCAAGGCTACAGCCTTTGGGGCTCAGCCTTTGCCCAGCCTCCATCCTACAGGTCAGGCCTCTTGCCCACAAGAATCAGGCTTGGGGCCTTGAATGCTGCCCTTGGACAATCAGGGCCTGACTCAGAGGAACTGCTTCACTATATTACTCTTCCTCCAAACTCCCTCCCTTCCGACTCCCTTCTTCCTGCGTGTGGACACCTCAAGATCTCCCTCCTCCCGGGTTGAGGAGGATTTGTGTGAGCGTCCTAGCTCCTGACCTCCAGCTCTCCCAGGGGTCTAGGCTTTTCCAAATAGTCTGGGTTGGAGAGGCTTCTGAGTTCTCACCAGCTTCTGTTTTGTCCTAAAAAATCACACCCACATGCACGTAGACACACGAGGCAAGGAGACACAAAGTCCTTACTAACTTTTTGGGACGGGGAGAAAAATAACAATAGGATAAAGAATTAACAGGAGTTAATAGGTCAGCAAATTTTCTTGCAACATATATTTTGAGTTATTATTATCCGAGACGTAATTTACATTCACATAGTGATGGCTATTTTGTGTACTCTCCTCTACCCACGATCTTTAATCTTTGTAATACTTTGTCAAGTCACGTGCAAAGTTACAACCCCATTCTGCACATGAGGAACCAGACATGCAAGGAGATTAAGTGCTTGTCTGAGTCTCACGACTCAAAGCGTGTGTGTGCGTGCGCATGTGTGCGTGTCCTCAATGGTGGTTACACATTAGAATAACTGGGGAAGCCAACACATGACGCCCATTCAGTTCAACAAATTGAATCTGAGTCTCTGGATGTGGCCTGGCATTGTTATTTCCCTTTGGGTTTCCAGATGATTCTGATATGCGAGCAGAGATGAGTATCAGAACTGAGCTTAAAATATAGGTTTTTCTCATTTCAAATGCCTTGTTTTTAATGTGATAGCAACGGCAATCATTTGAATCTGAGGATGCTTATTCTTTCTGGCTCCGTGAGGTAGAGGGGGACGTTTTCTCATGAGGCGCTTCTCAGAGCACTCAGCCATCCAGGGGAGGACCCGCAAAGAACAGCCTGGTAGTGAGAAGTAGGCAGGGGCAGGACAGACGCCAGATGCTCCTGGAGGTCCTGCAGATCCACTGTCTTCTGGCTGGTTGTACAAAGGAAGTGTCCCTAAATAGCGTGGCGGCATGAAGTCTAGGGCATTTCGAGTCTACAGGTACCAACCCTGAATTCCGGTGTCGCACCGCATCCTGGGTAAGAGGGAGAAGGCCCAAGAGGAGGACCACAGGAATCCACAGATGCTCCATGGATGGAATGGATTATCTAAGGGGATGGTGAACATCTATTCACGGGGGGTTATGTAGAAGCTGGATGGCAACAGGGGTATGAGTTGACCGATGAATTAATTAAACAAGTATTTACTAAGTGCCTCCTGCATCCCAGCCACTGTATTCCACACTGGGGATTCAGCCGTACACCAAACAAAATTCGAGTTGAAAAAACACAAATTCTAGCTGGGAGAGACTAATAAATAAACGATAATAATATATGTCATCATATCTCCCCTAATATAATTTTAGCACCCACTTCTGCAGAGGGAATTGGCCAAAGCGCTCAACTAGGGTGATGAATAATGTTCGTCCCACGACGGCGAGGTTTTCGGGTTCCTCTCTGCTGTTAGATTTCTTGGTCATCATCATCATTATTTACGTCACCTTTGTTCCCCCACTGTCTGTTTAGTAGATGCGGAGGGATCAAGAAGGGGAGAAAAGAAGGGCTACGATTTCTTGCTCTGCTCTTGCTGCATTATTTACGATGCAGGTTCTTAGGGAGGACAGAGATCCATCGTTAACTGCGATAAGCAAGCAGCATTCTGTGCTCTGTAAGACAGCCTCCCTGATTCGGGGCTCTGGGCTTCCCTTTGGGTGGCACTGATTTCCCTCATCTGCCGGCTGGGAAAATATATTTAGCAATGCAGTTGAACTCCTTCAAAATGTACCTGCTTTATTGAGTGAAAGATGAGAATCTTATTTACTCAAGAGAAAGGTCAGATGATTAGGGGGAAAACTATGTAAAATATGAGCTTGAAGTCCACTTTAGGTTAGGTTTTTAAAACTCGTGATCTGTGCAAAATGGTAGTCTCTTTCACAGGTATGTAGAAACTTGAAGGTTGTAAGGGAGTTAGTGACAAAAGTCTTTGTTTATAAAATAAAGATCTGATCAGGAAAAAAGGTAAAACTTGAAGGGAATTGTCTCAGAAAGAAAAAGAAAGAAAAAAAAAAGGCAGCAAGTAAAGAAAATCCCTTGAGGCAGTCAGGTGTGAAGGGGTCTTCTAGACTGAGAGATAAAAAGCAGCCTGGTTTCTTATTACCTTAATTGCTTCCTGCCTGCTTGGGTCCCTAGTAGAGGGTAAAGCCAGGGGATGGGAAGGAAGAGAAAGCACTTTCTGGAATGATAAGAACAGGCACACTGAGACACCTACCATTTAATTAGCACGAGTGGCCTCAACTGCTGAGTGGATCTAGGGCGGGCAATGGGGAGAAGGCCCTTGGCGTATGTGGAAAGCCGGAGCGCCTGAGAAGACAGGATGGTCCAGTGTCCCACGGCTGAGGTTTCTGAGATGTATGTCAGCCCCAGAAGCGCTATGACCCTAAAATCCAACTTCACACCTGGTTAGGAAGACGCCATCTAAAGAGAGCCAGAGAGAACGGCTACATTAAGCTGTATGTGAGAGTAAGCAAAGACTGAAAAATGGGCATTTGACTTGAGCACTTCAAAAGACCTTCTCTTTAAATGCACGCAATATGGTATTCTTTGATTTCCAGCCTATTTAACGATTGCACCATGCATAAGAGTTCAATGAATAAAGATCTGTATTCGTTTGTGTCTTTATCACTCACTGGTTAAAAGCTTGGTCACCAGGCCAGTCGGAGGAAGGAAGCAGGATCCACCGTAATCGTCTGGGGGAAGCCTGTCCTTTGATGAGGGACATTAACTCCTCAGAGTTAAAACCACTACCTTAGCCGTAATGTGGCCATTACCAGTGTTGTCTTCCAGGGCTAAAAAGCAATTCGGAGGAAGTTCTTTTATTCGTCCAGCCAATAATGGAGTCTACTGTGTGCCAAGCACTTATAGGGAACTGAGAGGTGCTGGAACGCTCTGTCCTTCGGAAGCTCCAGGCTGGAGAAGCCTTTGCAGCAGGCTCAACTCAAGAGGACTATTTCAGAAAGAAATGGTTCGGGTTCCAGCCCGAGGCGCGAGGTGGAAGTCCTCGGAAGAGGCCTGGGCTGCTTTTCTCACCAAAGTACATGGAGTTACAGATTTTCAGATTGACTTAGTTTCCCAGATTTTTAGGAAAACACATTTTCTCAGGCACATGTGGTATAAAGAGGGTGAGTTTTACAGGCGCTCCGGGACTAAGTTGTGCATTTGACAGGTCGTTTACCTCTTCTGAGCTTGAGGGAGGACTCCACAGCTGTCACCCAGAGATAGCTAGCTGTTCCAAGGAGTGACTGAGATAACGCAGCTAACGGGGTGCACAGGAAGTGGTTCGTAGTCAGAAGCTATTATCATAATGCCGGGGGAGGGGCTCCGGAATCACTTCTTATTCGGGACTTGACCGTGCATATCTGGTGATGTGGCTCACTACCTTCAAATCTTGCCACCACAACGGTCCACAGAAAGCCCAGAGCTCCCCATGATGCTTCCCGATTTAGACCCTTTGCTGACTCCATCGCCTAAAGACAAAATCTCTCTTTCTTGCTGGATCCGCAAGGTGGCCGGTGATTCACCGAGCCCTGCTTTCCCCATCTCATCTCCTACTTCCCTTCTGCCTCTTTGAACCTTCTCCCCCACCAAGACCAGATGAAGCGCAAGCCCCGATCACAGGATACTAGCCCACCACCCCCTTCCTTCGGACCTGCCTTTTCTTCTGTTCCAATGCCCCTTCACCAAGTCTTGCTGTAAACGGGGTGGTTTGTTTTTTCATGCTTGGCGCATTACGGACAACCTCCCCGGGCCATGGCAACATGACTATACTCTGTCTCTAACGCACCCGGTTGTTCTCCTATTCTGGAACACTGAGATGTGTCCATGGTCCCGCTCCCTGTCTACACTGCAGACTCCTCAGGGTCTCGTGTTTGCCTTTGTGCCTCCAGTTCCCAGCCCATGGCCTGACATGCAGTTCGCATTGAGTAATGTCTCCTGAAGGGGACCTCACTGCAGGTACCTCTTCCCACCAGCCTCCCCGCACACATACAACTTGCAGGGGCGGGGGGGGGGGTGATTTGGTGTAATGTGTTTTACAAATTCTTGTTTCCCCTTAAGATAAAGTCCTGACCATCGCTATGGTGCGTTGTTAGCATGGTCGATAATTATAAATCTTGTTCCAGGCAGTTTATCTCCATTATTGTGTAACCCAGAATCGATCTGCTATGCGTCATCTCGGGCATCTCGCTATCCTCCGTGTCCTACAGTGACCCGTGTGCATATCTAAAGCCGCGTGGCCATCACCACTTTCCTGGTCCTGTTGAACTCCTCTGTGCCCTCAGACACCTTTGACCATTTGCTTTAATTACACCCCATCTTTCTTATGATTTGCTCTGTATTGCTTTGAGGTCCCCTGTCTCCAATGTCATTGGTGTCCCTTGATGATATATTCTGGAACCAGTTCAGCGTGTCTGGAATATGCGTCTATTCGTCAGAATAACCTGCGCTCATCACCTACACTGTCACACTAATGGCACTTGGGGATATTTATGGGTCTTTGCAAAGACCACAATGGCTTCTGCTGTATCTGCTGATTGCTCTTCTGATACTAATGTTTGGCTGTTGGTTAATTTTCTTAAGCATAATTCTGATAACACAGCGCTCTTACAGAAAAGTCCTCTCCACAGAGATAACTATTAGCTTCTTCATTCTGCATGATTTCTTGAGTCTTTTTTCAGACTTTCTCATCTTTGAATCACCTTTGACTTTGAGTCTCCTTGTGGGACGTATTTGAAGCAAACTGTTGTTTGCATGATTATCTTCATGTCGCTGTCCTAAATGTAAATCCCTGACATGTGTGACAAGGATTGCAATGGAACACAACAGCACGGGCCTGCGTCACCACCCCTCACGCCTGCATCCGAACGTGAACTGATGTATCGATCGTCACCCCCAGCCCTCCTGGGTGTCTTTTGTCACCATTCGGCACGATGACCCACTTTCTGCTCCCAGTTTAACACACCGTTCCTTCTTCTCTTGAATACTAGCATTTTCATGTCATTCCTCTCCCTGGGCTAGGAAATCTACATCACTGATTTCTTCGAGTGACTTTCTGTTTTTCCCTTTGAGCCTTTTCCTTGCTTTTTCGTTTCGTTTTTTCGTTTTGTTTGTTTTGAGAAACAGAGAGAGAGAGAGAGCGCATGAGCAGCGGAGGGGCAGAGGGAGAGAGAGAGAATCTTCTGTTGTTGTTGTTGTTATTAAAGTTTTATTTATTTATTTTTGGGAGACAGTGCGTGTGAGTTGGGGAGAGACAGAGAGAGGCGGGGGGTGGGGGTGGAGAGAGAATTCCAAGCAGGCCCCATGCTATCAGCACAGAGCCAGACACAGGGCTCAAACCCTCGACCGTGAGAGATCATGACCTGAGCCGAAATCAAGAGTCAGACGCTCAACCAACCGAGCCACCCAGGTGCCCCCTCCATCTGAGGCTTTTCTTATGTCCCTTTTCCCCACAATTATTTCACTTTATCTTGGATTATTATTATAGCATCTTCTAAATGAACACGCCACAAATTCAGAAATTGTGCTACTTCAGGGCACTGAGGGTGGAAATGTGCCTTTTTCTGTCACTGAAAGACAAGCCAAACCCAGAATCCATCCAAATCAGTCTGTTGAGACCCAAACCCAGTGCACCTCCCTTTGCTGTCTCCATCAGTCAGCGCTCAGGGGAAGCCTGACCATCTTCCGATGCTGCGTGGTGATCACCGCTCTCTGTGTCCCGCTTCTGCCCTCCATCCAGCTCCCGAAGCCCTCTGCGAGGCAGACACCCTGTGTCCTCTAATCCTTCTTCTGGCATCCCCCCCAGCCTCTTGCATTCTTACCCGGCTCCGGTCTGGGGCCGGAATCCACCCTGCAGCTCCCCATGGCTGCTGTGCGTTCTCTTGCCCTTGACGTCCTTTAGGACAGGACACGCATCGGCCCTCCCCGCTCCCCATTGCTGCCTTCAGAGCAACAGCTCCTCCGCTTCTCCTGCAAACAGAAGATGATGCTACAGCAACAACGAATCCAAGTTTTCTGAGGCCTAAGGTGTTTCACACAAGTCTCCATGTCTCTTGCTTGCTATTACCTACTTTCTAACCTCAAAAGTGTCATGGCTTCTGCACATCACTTGGAGTTCTCTTCTTTCTCAAGGTCTGTCAGCAGCGTGGGTGACTCCTGTACCTGTGGGCGCCTGTCCATCCCTGGACCAATGACCTCATCATTGGTTTGCTTCCTAATTGGACCACAATCCCCTTCCAGTTTTTGGCCTGTCCTGAAGTTTATAGCTATGCGCCTTCTCCTTAGTGGTCCAAGCTGGGCCGTTTGCTTCTAGACTCGCTCTCATCCTGGGATTGACCTTGCCTCCTCTTGGTTTGGATGCACCATTGCCTGACTCCCAGGGTTGGATCCACTGCTGCCCAAATCCCACGGCTCATCCTTTTGTATTTTTTCCCACCTGCTTTTGGTGGCTTATATTTGCACGAATTTTTGGAGAAGGGTCTATGAGAGGCAAAATTTAGGGATCCTGAATATTAGGCAAGGTTTCTAGCATCTCAATTTGATTTATCATGTGAGTCCCAAATCATATTCCGACAGGTTTTAAAGGAATTTCTCCTCCCACCATCGTTGCTGACAAGGGATCTGACAGCCATGCCTCTGTGTTCTTTGATGGGACACCCCTCCCGTCCCTTACAGAAGTATGTGAGACTTTTATCTCTGCTGTTGTGGGAATGCCTCACACTGTACCTCAGCATGGGCCTTTTGCATCCATTTTTCTTTATACTCATTGGATTCTTTTGATCTGAAGACAGGTGACTTTTTCAGGTTTGGGGAATTCCTTCTCTGTTATGTCTTGATAATCTCCTTTTTTTTTTTTTTTTTTCTTTTCTCAGTTTGTGACATGCATTATTTGCATATTAGGCCTCCTGGATTTGTCCTCTATGTTTTCTATGTTCTTCTGGATTTTCTACTTTTATAAAGTTGTTACACATTCTGGCAGATTGCCTGGATTTTATTTTCTGTCTCTTTCACTGATATATGTGTTTTTAATTTCATCAACCACATACAGTTTCTTGCCGGTCTTCATTGTGCTTTTTTCTTAGAATTCTGTTTGAAACAGATTTTTCCCCAAACCTTTCTAATTTTATAAAGAAGAGGTCTCCTTCTTCTTCCTCTCCTTTCTTTCTCTCTTTTCTTTTCTTTTCTTTCTCTTTCTCTTTCTTTCTTTCTTTCTTTCTTTTTTTCTTTCTCTCTCTTTCTTTCTTTCTTTCTTTCTTTCTTTCTTTCTTCCTAAAATTCTCTTTCATCTCTGAATCGGGTTTCCTGTTCGTTTTCTCCATCTTGCCTTTTCATACTGATGAGGTTCCTCCTTGACACTGGCTCCTTTTTAAGACTGAAAGATAGGGAAGCTGGTTGGGGTTTTCTCTACTGCAACACAAGAAAGCCCACCTCTACATACACACTTTCAGGCTTCTCCCTTCTGTGGGCAGACTGGCTGGGAGCCCCTGAAATGTGGGGACAGCCTGTCTCCTAGCCAGCTTCCCTCCAGCCAATGGGCAGAGCCTTCTGTTGGCTGCAGGGACCTCCTCTTACCAAAAGAAAATGTCAGAACTGGGGACTGTCACAGCCACATTGTTTCTCCTGTTGTCGTTGTTGTTGTTTTAGTGATAATAAATCCCTGGTTACCTATGCATGGAAGACCTTCTGTGAAAATAAATATTCACATGGTTGCCCTGTTTTTAGCCATATTACTTGATCCCATCCTGTCCCATATCTGCCAGTTTTCTATTATATCACCACCTGTGGGTTCAGAGGCACAGAATGGCTTCACCTTCCCTGGGGCCCCTTCACAGAGGAGTTCCATTCTGGGTTCCATTACCTTCGTTCAGCTCCATATGCCTATAGCCTTGGCTTGGCTTTCTGTCTTCCTGTAACTCATTGATAACATACATCTGATAATGACTTCCTCTCCTTTTCTCTTCTTTTTCTTTATAGCTGTGGATTTATTTCTTTTTATACTTCTGATGGACTCTAAGAGAAATGGGAAGTGTTCCATGCACTTTACTTCTGCCAACTTGAACCTGAAGCTCTCATACCAAGTTAAAAAATTCATGAATGAAGAATTATTTCTGAGGAATTATTAATTATTAAGCACAAAGCTTGAGACTCTCCTCTGCATCGGCTCACTAACTTCCTATAATGACCCTAAGCGTTCCCATTTTACAAGTGAGGAAATTAAGGTCCAGAGAAGTCTACTAATTGCCTGGGGTGGCATAGCTTTTAAATGGTATTTCAAGTCAGGCCTTCTGATTCTAACCTGTGTGTGCTATTATTTATACCATAGCTGAAAAGAAGCTAGCCGTCGTAGACTTTGGGGAAGGTTGGCCATAATAAATAAAAATGAGAATTTTGTACAAAATCACTTCCGTGAGATACAGGGTCTGGATCTCTTTTGACCACTGGTGAGCAAACATTATTCTCAGCCTGTCTCTGGAAGTTTATAGAAGTAGGGAATCATAACTTGCCATTGAGAAACAGGATCAGTATTTTTGAGAATGAAAAACATTTGAGGACAGAATTAGGATCCAGAATGGCCACAACAGGCATGACTAGAAAAATCATATTTAAGCAGAATATGTGACATATGGCTAGGATTATCTGATTTAGCAAATAAAAATATAGGACCTCCAGTTACATTTGAATTTCAGGTAGACAGTAAATAATTTTTCCAGTATAAGTATGTCCCCCTAAGAAATGAGTTGTTTATCTGAAATTCAAATTTTCCTGGACTTCCTGTGTTTTATCTGGCAACAGTACATAGAAATAAATGCATTTTCATGAATTTCAGCCTTAAAGCGTAGTTATACAATTGTAGGATGAGGAACTCTGATAGAGGTTCCTGTAAGAAGACTTATTGTTTAGGTACATTGTGATATCACTATGAGTCTATAGTGCACTTAAAAAAATAATGAGATCTGAGGCTAGATTTAAAAAAACAGACAACCTAAAGAAATGCTTCTGAAATATGGGGTAAGGGATACGTGTCCATGAAACCCAGACTATTTTGTTTAAAAGGCAGCTTTCTGGGCCCCTAGTAACCTGAATGTCTAGGAACAAAGCTTAGAAATAATCCATTTTTAACAAGTTCCCGGATAATTCTTGGACACGCAGAAGTTTGAGAATTGCTTCATAAAGAAAACTGAGATGTCTCACCAGGAGCTGGCCAGGCCACCCTCAGCAAACTGTGTTCAGTCCCTGGTGCCTCATGTTGGGAACACACACCCTGAGACAGGAGGCTGGGTCTGTCCTGATTCTCCACACACGACAGAGGAGCCAGCGCTGTTCAGCCCGGAGAATTCTGGAGAAGATGCGAGAGCTTTATTCAGCTCAATTGTAGAAGAAGGTTTGGATTTTTGTCCAATGTGTGCCCAGGAGTTAGAATTAGGATCCAGTAATAGAAATCTTGAGCAAAGCTGGGTTTACTATAAGGATGAATTATCTCACCATTATACTATCTAAACATGGAGGGAACCTCCTTTTGAGAACTTGCCAACATCACTGGATGTTCTGAAAATGAAGGATGAAGTCTTGCTCGATGGGTTGCCCTCAGAGGCTGGCCTGAGGGTGAATTCTCCAAGTGAGCGCTCAAAACACCCCTGCCCGTAAATCTCAGCCTCCATATTGAGAACCAGCATGCTGTTCACGGAGATGGATTAAAATAATTAAAACGTGAAAATTTTGTACAAAATTAGAATAACCAGGCTTCTGAGTTTTGAACAGAGTAGAAAATATTGACGGTGCTATAATGATTTTCAAAATCATGCTGGACAAGGGACCTCAGGCTCTTCAAGAAATGTCGATGTTGACAGAAGGGTTTCTTTCAAGGGTAGGGTTTGTTAGGGGCAAACGGTGGAATCTTTTTTTGCAGAGTGAAATCTTTCCGACAAGATTGAGTCAAAGTCAGCTAAAGTGTGAAGTGGGCAGTGAGATGCAAGGGAATGTTAAAATTTTGTGTCACCCTTGGAAATCACCTGATCCTTAGGTAGCTTTTAAAAACACCCTTTCCTGGGCCCCTGGGTGGCTCAGTTGGTTGAGCATCCGACTCTTGATTTTGGCTCAGGTCATGATCCCAGGGTGGTGGGATCAAGCCCGGCGAAGGTCTCTGTGCTGAGTGTAGAGCCTGCTTGAGATTCTCTCTCTCTCTGCCCCTCCCCTGCTCCTGCTCTCTCTCTTTCTCTCTCCAAATATAAAATAAATCTTAAAAAAAAAATAAATACCTTTTCCTTTAAAACGAAACATGCATAATCTGGATGGCCACATATATTTCTTTTAAAAGTATGAATAAGAATTCATTCATTCTTTTTGAACTTGAATGTTTGAAAGTGCTGGGTATATTTCACCTTTCTGTACAAACCAGCTGCCACCCAGCACACTTGGGTCCATATCTGAAGTGAAATGTGCTAAACTGTCGGTAGGGGGGAAGGAAAGGCGTTTTCACCTGCAGTGCATGTCGATTTCACTGGCTGATGCAGCTGCTTAGGAACTAAGTTGTGTGTGTGTGTGTGTGTGTGTGTGTGTGTGTGTGTTTCCTTTTCGTAACACAATGAATTTTAAAACGCGAGCCCACTCATTACTCAAATTACCAAGGTCTTACTCACCAAGGGATGTGATTTCACTGGAGTCCTGGGAGTTATGCAATGCCCTTAGACCCTGGGGAGTGTGTCCTCCCTTCTTCTTATTGTGATTATTTTAATCGTCTGCTTTGGCCTTTGGCCTTTACTTTGCTTTCCTGAGGAAAAGATTGAAACAACAACAACAACAACAAAACACAAAAAAACCCAAAGCTGAGCAAGAAGTAATGAGGGCTAGGAGCCTGGTGAATAAGCAGCTGGGGGCAGCGTGGGGGATGGGCCACAGAGGAATGGTTGGGGGTGGGGGGGTCAGGGTCCCCACTGGATCCCCACCAGGGATCCAGTCCCACGGTGGAAGCCAGCAAATGGGAAGAGGGAGTGAGTACCTCTGGTGGTGGGGTTCCTGCTGTGGGTGGAGAGAAGCTGAAGGAAGGGTGGGCTGCCTTGGGGAGGGAACCCATGAAAACCTGGCCTTGGACTGGTCCAGGGAGGAGACAGCAGGGCCAACGCCTAAGCTCTAAATGAAAGCATTCTATTTTTAATTTCAATGACTCTATGAAAAGCCATGCAAGACCCAGAGGGCCGACCCGGAGGTACAGGCTCTTTGGACGATTGGGGCTTTCTGGGCCATCTTTTGTGCCTTTTTTTTTTTTTTTTTTTTTTTTGCCGTCACTCTGAATGTTCTGGTGACTCCCGGCACAGCAAAGAAGGTGAGAAACCTGTGCCGTGGGGCAGGGGCGAGGTGGAGGAGGACAGGGGCAAGAGCCGGGCCCAAGGGGTGACACAGGTGCACAGCCGGCCTGAGCCTGGCCACGTGTGCTGCTCAGTGGCGTCGAATCTCGACGAAGAAACAAAAAGCTGGGACGAAGGAGTCAATTGCTAGTTTTGGCGTGCTGAGAGACAAAATGGAGTCAGGAGTGTGCAGGTGGCTTCCTGGGGGCACGTCACCAAACGCAGCAGCTTTTCCAGGAAGCCCCGAAGCCCTCCTACTGCATTTTAATTCATATTTTGATGCCCGCGTTTTTGTTTCTTTGGTCAGAAATTGCTTCACATAAAACTATATATATTTATATCCTTTTTCTTTTCTTTTCTTTTCTTTTTTTTTTTTTTTTTTCTGGTCTGGTAGAACTAATAGGATTTACCTTTCAAATAAACAGACGGTTTCTGCTGTTATATCCTGCCCTCTGCTGGCCGTTTCTGTTGTGTTTTTACCGGCTGCTGGACCAAGGGTTTAAGAATGAGGTTGGATTAATTTAAATAAATAAATCTGACTTTATTTTTAACTCCTTATGAAGCAAACCCCAAAAATACCTAAGCTCTTGCCACATTTAAAATAATACATAGATCGGAAGAATGTTATTTCTTAACTTCTCTGTACCTTCCTAAAAGTATAGTGGACCTTTTAATTTAAAATAAAACCAGAATTTGGCTCCCTGGTATTACGTTTCTGCTTTCATGTCCGGAAGACTATTCTTATGAGGCTAGAAATTCTTGGGCTAATTTTTGGGCCTGAAGATGAAATCCTATAACTTTCCAAAATATCAGACCCCATCAATAATCCATGATGTGTAAAGAGATCATCCTAGTCCAAAATAAAAGAGTAAAGTGACCAAAGCAGGGAAAGATCCCTGAAGTCCACGCAAAACTTTGCCAGAGACAAACTTGAGAGACAGTTCCTAAATACTAGGGTATATGGATCTGTTCACTAGCAACAGTCACCAGACCCTTTCGTGCTTTGGAATAACTTAAAACAAATGTTCATAAACCACGCAGTAGATTCATGCTTACTTGTCAAAGCAAGTTGGTGAGTTAGTAGCAAAATGTGGATTAGAATTAATTGTCTCAAAATCTGTAGCCCATTGCTTCGTCTGCTGAACAACGTTCTGCCTTTAACAGAAATTAGGAGGAAGAATTTGGTGGGTCACACACACTTTATTGCAGAACCAAGGTTCAGTGGTGAATTCTAATTAAAGTCATTTTGTTATTTAAAAAAAAACAACTTTAAAACCTCTTGAAAAAGGCAAACCACGATGGCGGGGAAATGGATTGATCATTGTTTATTTAGCTGAAGTCTGCTTTAGAATTACTTATGTTCTGTTGTTCATAATTATTTGGGGTTTTGGAGGGGTCTCACGTGGCTTTTCCTCGGGTTCTTTAAAAAGAGCCGAGTCGCACACATCTCCATTTGGTTCTGGTTGAGTAAACTTCTTCAGCGTATTGGGATGTCACATCACTTCCTGGATGAACAGTTGGCTGCTGAGAGCAGGTTTATTTAAAGCAAGAAACTCGTTTAAATAAGTCTTTGGTCACGCTGTCAAGGGGGTTGTTAATGCGCCATGAGCAACGACTATACATGCATGGGGACGTTTATGAAAGAATCTCTGGTTTTCGGACGATGTAGGTCTTCACGAAGTCTTTTTTGTACATCTAAGACTTTATGTTCATTTTATTATACACAGTCTTAATTTGAGTCTGAAAAGGGGAGCTCCAGGGCAGACATAAAATTAACTTCTCTTTCAGTGTCCTAACCTTTTGGTTTTAATTTATTCACTTGTCAATCTCATGAATGCCTCATGAACTCCAGCCATTGATTTCCGTGGCCAATGCTATTTTTCCTGTTTATGATAATATATTGTCCCATTGTTGCTGGCCGTTTGCACTCAGTTAAATTTCCCACACAGCGGACAGGAAACTGTTCCATGGCATCAGACTTCCTTGGATTGATTTTCACAGAGGCAGGGAGGGACCTGGCCACTTCTGGGCTCTTTGTGTGGAGCCTGCCCCAGGCCCCAGTAAACTGCCTGTGTGGACACTTCCTTCCAGGCACCCGGAGCAGACGGTCCCACGCAGCTCCTGGGAAAAGCCTCTTATCAGTGCCGAATATTATGTCATTTCTTTTTACATATGATGTTTATTGTCTTTAGAGCCCGCTCTGTGGGAATGTTCTTTTCAAGGGCGACAATGGGGAACCACAGAACAAACCTGGTGAAATCACTCAGGCCTGGCGCTGC
Source organism: Acinonyx jubatus (assembly GCF_027475565.1). NCBI lineage: Eukaryota > Metazoa > Chordata > Mammalia > Carnivora > Felidae > Acinonyx > Acinonyx jubatus. The sequence continues at coordinate 75,972,884 of NC_069380.1, forward strand.
GGGCCTAGCAGCCGCTTTATAATTAGAAAACAAGCCGCTCAGCCACAAAACAAACGATGTTTTTACACTCTCTGGCTACTGAATTATTTATTAATAAAAAGCTTTATCACCAAGTGCATCATCCGCCACCCTAAATGTAGTTATAAAAAACACTGAGAACCCATTTGGGCCGTGCCAGATGACCTAAGGAGCTCTGTTTTTTTTTGTTTTGTTTTGTTTTGTTTTTCTTTAAGTCAATGTTTGTGTTGCTATTTTGAGTTTCACTAAACACTCTAAAGCTTTTCTAGGCAAATGTCCGCCTGTATCCCAGTGAGTTGGGATTTAAGAGACACCTGCCTAACGTATACTCAGCTCTCAGTCTGAAATACTTTTACACTCAACAGTTTGTCTTAGGTAGCACATGTGGGTGTTTTGCGTCTTAAAAAAGTAGATCGCCACAATGGCTGACCCGTTTATGTGTGTACCAGCGAAGTCAAAACTTTAAAAAATCTTTTTGTAACTTTGCCTTTTTAGCAACGCATCTGCCTTTTCGGGACTTGGTGATTGCAAAAGCTAACACACAGTGCAGTAGACGACTTGCTAAAAATCAGGTGCCATCCTTTGAAAATGATGATTAATTCACACTCTGAAATCATCCCCCCCAGGAGCTCATTCCCAATTAGACCCCGCCCCCCCCATAGTAAACAGTTCCCCAGTGAAGCCAGTTCTACAACCACAGCTGGACCCCCATGGGAGGCACCTATATTAAAACACTTTGCGTTTGTTTGGTTCCTCCTCCCCCCATCCCCCACACCCCCGCTCCCAGTGTAGAAGATTTCAGAGGGAAAGGGATAAAATGACTCAGACTTTACCAAGGAGACTCAGAGTTGTCAACACAGATGAATCTATTGTGGGGAGGGTGGGGGCCGGGGCCGGGCTGCTCAATTTCCACTTCAGAGTTGTAATTGGGACAAATCATTTCCCTCTGTGAAAATCAATGGCCAGTTTATAGATCTGTTGAGTGAATTAATGGTTTCGATCAATTGAAAATGGAATCTTATTCATTCGCATCAGCAACGGGCAATACTTACAGGGTTTGAACGAGCTTCATTAAATCATTTCCCAAGTTTAGACATAGTTGAATGGGCCAGATGGCAACTAGGTTCTCAGACGAAACAAGTTGTGGACATACACATTTCTATCTTGCTGATTTGGAAACTGAAAGTTGCAGGCATCCCATATGCAATTGAATCCCATTTATATCTCTGGAACAAGTCACTTGGATGGGAAATGAGCCCTTCTTTTTACCATTCTGTTTGTTCAGTTGGACTGTTTTCCTTTTGAGGGGAAGGAGTTCTTTTGCAGTGGATACGTACGGGGAATCAAAATGAGAGACCAGATCGTTTAATTTGACTCGAATAGATAGATACAGGGAAATGGCCCGCGTAGATAGGTTCTGCGTTAGAGTGGCATATTGGTAAGTGGAATGCGTGTTGGGAGAATTTTTTCTCCCCTCTTGTGAAGTGATTGATATTGTAGTTTCTGGATTTGATCAAATTCACAGTACAGACAAGCAAGCCACGCAGAAGGTGGGCTACCAGTTTAATTATGGATTTATGTTCCTTCTCTAATGGATATGCCTGGTGTCGTATTTCTTGTGTGTTCTCTTCTTAAGCCGTAGTTTCAGTATCTTGGTCAAGAGCAACAGATTGTGTGTATTGGACCCAAATATTTTTGCTCACGAATTTCCCTACGTGGTGACTGAAAAAAAAAATCCCCGATAAAAGGGTACAAAAATATGTCAAACTACCTTTAAGAAAAATGCTCCCTATTTACCTGGGGCATGCAGAAGATGGTGATTCTCCCTGAACTCTGACTTTAGAGTCAGGGGTTATTCCAGGAAGAGCAGGAAACAAATTTGTGGGGAAGGAGATCTACTGGAGAGCCGGGGGAAGGAATAGGAGCATGCTTAACAAAGAGTTTGTTTTGGGGGAGTAACCTAAGGATACTCTAAAGTTTCTGGCTTGAGGTTTTGGCTTGCCGATAGCACTAATATTTATGATTGGGAAAATATTAAGAGGCACCCCTTTTGGTTGGGAAGCTGAGGAGATCACAGGCCCGCTTTAGGGTGTGTGGGATGACACAGGTGGCCAGCCTGTGGCACATCCAGACTTCTGCATCCAGAAGGTGATGGCTCTGAGCACAGGTAGAAAGAAGGGGGCAGGGCAGGGTTGTGAATGTCCGGTCTATACACATTGTCAAAACCTTGAGAATACCAAGATCGCCCAGGGTGATGAGAGAGGGGAGACCAGTGGACCAAAGAAAAAACCCAGGGAACACCAGGTTTAATGGCATGGAGAGGAGGACCTCAAGTTGAGTTCTAAAAACACTATGTAGAAGAAGAATCCTAAAGGACTAGTGTCATAGTCATGAGTGTATCAGCTGATCCTTCTACAATCTTTACAGGGAGCATTTGTCATGGAACAATGCGTGTTTATCTGGAAACTGAATCAGGAGTTGATAAACTCTGGCAAGAAGAGCGTGGGGTTGTAAGGCTTGATCCATATATACTCTACAAGTAATTTATGTAAATTGTACGGTGAGGAGGGGCTATCAACATAGGAATGTTTTCACTCTGTATCTCTTAGTCTGGCCTTGGAAAAAAAATTTTTTTAATCTAATTGGTTTTGTTAAATGATTCATGAATAGAGCAGCACCCCACAGAGCAAGTAGAGGGGAACTCCCTTTAGGAATGGTTTTTATGCTTTTTATTTGATGCTATTTTTGTTAAAGTCCACAGGAAACACCCCTCTCAGGGTCCCAGAGGACACAGAAAAGATTGCAACAGCATCACATCATTGTGAATCCTCTCAAAAATGAAAGAGGGAGGCAGTTCATCCCCACAAGGGAAGAGTATTCATTAGGTTATGTCCATGGAGACTGTGGATGAATTTCTTTTCTCGGGTAGCTTTTTCTCTACCTAAATTGTGAAGTAGCTTAAGGAAATGGACGTTCCCAGCAAAGGGCAGAGAAAACTGTATTTCTAGCAAATAGAATCTGTTAAACGTCAAACAAACAAATCTTCTGATTGGTATCTCTCTCTGAAGCTTTAAAGATCCACCCATTAAATTAAACACTGAGTTAAAAAAAAAATACCACTTGACAGGTTTATACATTTGGAAAGGAGATTGAAATTTGGCCAAGGGAAGTTCTAAAATACTGAGTGATTATGGAGACCCCAGCAGATCAGGGCTGGAGAGTGTCTAGGAGTTATGACGAGAAGGACCTCTTTGCCACCCTTTGTCAGAGTCACTTCTGTGGAGTCCTGGAGGCAGAGCACAGATGGGGGTTGGTGGAAGCATCCACGGAAGGTGACAAAGGGAGGGAAGGGGAGGAAGATGTCACTTCTATCGCTTTCGAGTAGTTTGGCTGAGAAGCCAACGAAAGCTAAAGGCAGGAGCAAGGAAGCTACAAGGAGTCGGAGGGACGTTGTTAATTTCATTTCCTTTTGTGAAATAAGCGGCGTTGCTTAGAAGTTAGGAAGACAAGTGAGGGAGGGAGGACCAGGAAGAAATAACAGGAGAGCATAAGGATGTGGGAGCCAGGGAAGGGGACAGGAGGAGCCTTTTCTCTTCTGACTTGTGAGAAGAGACCGTAATAAGACGTAATAAGACGTGATCGTAATAAGCAGGAGCCCCACCCTCTGCCGCTGTCTTACACGCGCACCTGTCTCTCCAGCACAGCTGTCTTCCAAGGTCCACATAACACCCCCGCCAGGATGTCTTCTCCTGAAGCTATGACTCCTTGGTTCTCACTAATTCGACAGAGGAGATACCTGGGTGGATTTTAGGGGACTTTCTTGGTCCTGTGTCCCCTGACTGTTCCCTTGCAATTTGCCCTGTAATTAATTTCTCCCCCTTCCTTTGGTCCAATCCACGCGGGCTGCCAAAACAACTTTCCTAGAACACATTTAATTCTCTTGGTTTGAAATTCTGTAATGATTGTCCCTCAACTCCTTTTGGATAGGCTCCAACCTCTTTAGCTTGGAAGATGAGACAACGCACCCCACGCGGGTGTCCTTGCGCATCTGGTCACCCCCTTTCCTCATATGTATGTAATGTCCGGTCAAGCCAACCCGTAGCTCATCAAACACATTGTGTGCGCCCTGGAGAGTGTCAGTCTGGGTCCACCTTCTCATTCACCGTTTAGGGATTTTGTAAACCAGGGCACATTACTTTCCATGTCTCCGGGCTTTCTGATCTGTCAGGTGGGGGCCAGTAGCCTTCTTACCTTCTTGGGTGGTTGGCAAGATTAAATAAGGCAGTAGTTTAAGCTCTTGGACCAGGTTCTGGCTCAGAAAACACGTTCCAGGGTTAGCTGTCATTATGGTTCCACGTCTTCGCTCTTTTCTTTTTTAGTAGCTGGTTTCTGTCTGCCTGCTGTGCCCTCCCACAGTCCTTCCAACGCAAAATTCCCATCTTTTCAAGATTCAGTCTAAATGCTAACTCTTCTGTCAAGCGTCCCCAAACATCCTCAAGCATCCGCCTGATCCACCCTCGCTTTCCAGGTTTTACTTTTCTACCCTGCGTTCTACTGTTTTTCTGTGAGCGTATAGGGAGCCCCATGATAGCCCTCTGCCCAGTGGAATTAATCACATGTCTGTGTCTGCCGGGGAATTATAAAGCTTTTGCAAGAGCAAAGGTCAAGTGTATCCACTGTTGTACTTCCAGCACTTTATAAAAATGTTATCTTCTCATTAATCTTAATTAAATACGAATATTATCCTTCGAGGGTTAATGTATCTGTGTTCCGGAAAAGTACTATACAGACAAATTGGAGATAAGGCTAAACTAGAGAGTCTTAATTTTGTGGGGCCTCTGTCACAATGTTGAAAGCAGAATTTTATTTATTTATTTATTTATTATTTATTTATTTATTTTTGTAAAGTTTAAACACATTTTTTAAATGTTTATTTATTTTTGAGAGACAGAGAATGACCAGGAGAGGGGCAGAGAGAGAGGGAGACACAGAATCTGAAGCAGGCTCCAGGCTCCGAGCTGTCAACACAGAGCCCAACGCGGGGCTTTGAACTCACAAACTAAGAGATCATGACCTGAGCCAAAGTCAACTGCTTAACCCACTGAGCCACCCAGGCACCTTGAAAGCAGAATTTTAGACCCTTTGATGGAACCGAAGCAAGACAAACACCACAGTGAATCCTAGAGACCCATGGCATCGTTGTTAAGAGAAAACATTTTGGAATCAGGTCCACGTTTGAGCCTTAATTTGGCTTTGATAAGGTGGGCTTCGATAACCTGCACCGTGTCTGGTATGTGTAGGAAATTTAAAAATCGAGCTTATAACTAGGAGTTCCTGAATCTAAATGTTTACCTTCGAGAGGTTGAGGTAGTCAGCCCCTTGCACTGGCTTGCAATAACTCCTACTATAGTTATTTCATAAGCCTGTCACCTTTGTGACAAGCTGATCCGACTCCGTCATTCCCATCCAAATATTCAGACACCGTGGCCTCGTTTCCCTCTTCCCCAAATGTTAAGATCTCACATTCACTAGTCAGGGTTCGAAAGAGATATTATGAGCATGAGTGGTAACGCACAGCCAACCAGGTGAGCCTTTAGGGGAGTGTGTTAGGCACCCTCGGGATATTTGCAGCTTTAGGGGTGTTTTTCATCCTCGACTTTGTAAGGGGGCAAATAATTAGCACAGTGCCTCACACCAATACGTACAAATCCGCTCCCACCTGGGAACCCTTAGATGCTACAAGTAGAGCAAATTAAAACTTCAGGACATTAAAACTCTCCATAAATTTAACCCAAACTTGCAATGCTTCTAATCTGTTCCATGTTAGGGGGTGACGGCAGAGTCATCTCGGGCTTTGATGAGACCTCCTTGCAGGAGTGACATGAACTTGTTCCAATGGGTTGCCAGGTTTCCCTTCAATTCTTCAGGATCAGGGTCCCCCTGTCTCTTTTCGTACCAGGAGACGTGGCTAGCCTCTCCTGCGCTCACCAGGGCCAACTGTCACCTCCTGGCTAGACATCTCGTGGGGATCAGCCCCATACAGATTTCTAGACAGTATTCTGTCTGTGTCCAACTCTGGTCCCATGAAAATTGGGCGACCTTTTACATCGATCCTTTTACATCCTTACAAGCCTTCCTTGGTTATTATCATTAGTGGTGCTATTGGTGAGCGTGACTGGTATTTCTACCATTATAGTTTATCTAAGGAATATGTTTTGAAAGAAGACAGGGGGCTCTAATGGGGAACCCAAATCCTGAGCCTACCAACCTAGTTGTTCTTGTGGTTAACGGGACTACCGTTCACACTGTTGCCATCAGCCCATTAGTACTGTTTCCTTACTCGACTCTGGTATTTCTTCTCTCAAAAAGAATTCTTTTCAGTAGAAGTAGCAGGTAAAAATTTGGATTCTGTCACAAACGCTACACTGGCTTAGGAAATGCGTCGGCAGCGTGTGACTCTGGGGCCAGGTTCCACCTACGGGCTTAGGGGGAATAGTCACAATGTCATTAAGTAGTTGCAGCATGAAAGTGAGGAGGTTGGCCTTCAGCATTGACTTCGTCATACACGGGATGCCCTACACGGGCGTATCACCCGATCTGTGTGATCCCTGGAAACCTCTACTGGAAGCAATATTCTTCATCTGTGTAGGTAACTGCAAAGAGAATAACAGGTTTGATCCCCTTCCTCCCTTTCTCTGCCTTTCCCGTTATCAAATCCGGTTTGTCTCTGTTCCAGACTCTTCCTCCACTGTGTCTTCTGATTGTTGTACATGACAGCAACAAGTTTCCTTCTTGAGACGCTATGTAAATCCATTCTTAGTCTCCAGTTACCATCAACTAGTTTCTTCATTCACAACGTGCATCTCATAAATTTCAATTAGAAATAGGCCTAGTCATAAATGTAACTGCTTCTTTATGACTGTTCACATACATGCAAATAAATGCAAATACATTTGCGTCTGTAAGTGTGTATTTTACCTAGTGGATTGCATTTCCGGGGAGAATGATGTCACCAAGGTGGCGACATGGGTGGTTCCTGACTTTGCCCTCCTTCACAAGAACAGCAAACATTTATCCAAGAAGAAGACACCGAAAGAATCCTAGAGCACAGGGGTTAGGCTGAAGCACCCTGCATCTCAGGGACCAAGACAGATTGCCCTGGAAGAGTAAGAGAAGAGGCTGCTTGTGGACCACATCTCCCCTCCCCCAGGGCAGCCCCGTACCACGCGGAGACGTCACCGCTGATTCTCCGGTGTTTCCTCCAGTGGGAAAAGAGAACGGGAAGGTGGGCGAGGGGGAAGACGAGCAACTCCTCCCCAGCATTGGGGGTCCCTTCTTGGATGCCCGTACTCTGATCTTGCATCATGGAGATTACAGGAGGATCCCAGGGCCCAGCCACCCGGAATCTGATTGTGATGGGAAAGGGGGGAGGGGCTTGCAGCAATCTGCACACGAATCTGGGGAGACTGAGTTCACAGCTGCAGGGCCCAAGCAGTAATCCCAACCAGTGATTTTGCTCATCTGCAGAACCACGTCAGGGACATATTCTGACCAGAGAACGTGGCCGGGTGCAGACCTGCCTTATTTGGATCACAAAACAAAGAATCTTGCCACCCTCAGACCCTTGTTTGTCTACCTCCACACAAGGTGCTGAGTCGCAGCCCCACCTGCGGGAGAGTGTCTTCCAGCCCCATGTGACCAGAAAGGCCGGTGACAACTCCTGGGTGCTGTGTGGCCCAGAGGTGCTCAAGCTGAGAGGCGGGCAGGCAGAGCCAATGGTTTGCAGGACACGGCCAGTGGCCGTTTGGTCAGAAAGCTCGGGCTGCAGGTCAGCTTGAGTTAAGACCATAAACCAAGAGCCTTACCTTTCTTTTTTTTTAACGTTTATTTATTTTTGAGACAGAGAGAGACAGAGCATGAACGGGGGAGGGGCAGAGAGAGAGAGAGGGAGACACAGAATCGGAAGCAGGCTCCAGGCTCTGAGCCATCAGCCCAGAGCCTGACGCGGGGCTCGAACTCACGGACTGTGAGATCGTGACCTGGCTGAAGTCGGACGCTTAACCGACTGCACCACCCAGGTGCCCCGAGCCTTACCTGTTTTAAAGCTGTTTCTCCCTTGGCACCCAGGCAGGGAATCTAATATGCAGCCCCACTCATCTCTGAATACGGCCAGGGGAGCTCACCAGAGCCTGTAGGATGCTGCATATCTCAATCGACAGTTCTCTGCACATGGCGTTTGAACAGGGAGCTTGTCGCTTCCTCTCTCTACAGAGCAAAACCAGTGCCCTCACCCATCCCAGGAATTCTGTACATACTCAGGCCTGATTCAGGTCCCCAGACCATGAGCTGTACAGGCCCCGAGTCCTGGCCTCCCTCCCTGTCTGGGCAGGTGAGCTAATTCAGAGGTCCACCTACTACTGAAGATAGTGCCCAGACCTGACCATCTTGAACGCCTGATCAGAGAATTCATACAACCATAGAGCCCATCTGACAGCCTCACTTGGGTAGAGAACCAAGCCAGTGGTCCTACCCAACTGCCCTTAGCAGTACACCCCTTATCCCCATCCTGAGAGTTCAAACAGTTGCTTTGGCTCAAATAGACCATAGGAGCAGGCCTGGCCTGCCCAAAGACATTACCAGCAGAAACACCCAGAAACCCAAAGTGAGCTGAATAGTGAAGAATTGCCTCTGTCAAAGCAAACCTTTAAAGTGTGAAAGAGGGGGGTCATGACTCAAGTGCACAGATACCAATGTAAGAATCAAGGATCACAAAAAAAATCAGGTAAATATAACACCGGCAAAGGAAACCAATAGAGTTCTAATAACTGCCCCCCCCCCCCCAAATCTATGAACTTCCAGACAAAGAATTGAGAATAATCCTTTTAAGAAACTTAGTGGACTACACGAAAACACAGACAGGCAACTAAATGAAATAGGAAAACAGTACATGAACAAAACAAGAAGTTCAACAGGGAAATACCGGCCATTAAACACCACTGTCGTGAAGAACCAAAAAGCAGGAGACACTCCAAAGCTAGTTTTTACGAGGCCAGCACTAGCTTGATAGCAAAACCGGAAAAGGGCACTACTCCTACAGGCCAATATCCTTGATGAATATAGATGAAAAAGTCCTCATTAAAATACTTGTATACCAGGGATGCCTGGGTGGCTCAGTTGGTTGAGTATACGACTCTTGGTTTTGGTTCAGGTCATGGCCTCAGGGTTCGTGGTTCGTGAGATGAAGCCCCCATGTTGGGCTCTGTGCCGACAGCAGGGAGCCTGCTTGGGATCCTTTCTCTCCCTCTCACTCTGCCCTTCTTCTGCTCTCTCTCTCAAAAGAAATAAACAGACTTAAAAAAAATAACATAAAATTCCAGCATACCAAATTTTCAGCACATTTAAAGAATCATTCACCATGATCAAGTGGGATTTATCCCTGGGGCAAAAGGATACTTCAACACAAATCAATCTGCATATCAATCGGTGTGATACATCCCATTAATAGAATGAAAGAAAAGAGTCTTATCATCATCTCAATAGGTGCAGAAAAAACATTTCACAAAATTCATCAATGATTTATGATAAAAACTCTTAGCAATTTAGGCATAGAAGGAACATTTCTCAACATGATAAAGGCCATATAAGACAAGCCTGTAACTAACATCATACTCAATGGTGAAAGACTGAAAGCTTCTCCTCTAAGATCAGGACCAAAACAAGGGTGCCTGCACTCACCACAACCATTCAACGTAGAACAGGAAGTCCCAGCCAGAGCAAGGAGGCAAGAAAAAGAAATAAAAGGAGTCAGAATTAGAAAGGATGAATTAAAATTGTCTTTATTTGCAGATGACATGATTTCCATAGAGAAAATCCTAAAGACAATTAGACCAAGCCAAAAAAAAACTATTAGATCTAACCCATGAACTCTGTAAAGTTGCAAAACAAATAAACAAAAATTAGTAATGTTTCCATGTACTAGCAATAAAATTTCTGACAAAGAAATAAAAAAATTGATTCTTTTTACCGTAGCACCAAAAACAATAAAATACTTAGAATTAAATTTAACTAAAGAGGTGAAAGATCTTTACGCTCAAAACCACAAGACACTGGTGAAAGAAATGCAAGAAGATACAAATAAATGGAAAGGCCTTCTGTGTTCATGGACTTGAAGAATTAATGTTGTTGAAATATTAATACTACCAAAGCCATCTATAGGTTCAATGCACTCGTTATCAACATTCTAGTGGCATATTTTACAAAAGTAGAAAAACACTCCTAAATTCTCCATGGAACCACAAACGGCCCCAAATATCCAAAGAAACTGTGAAAAAGAAGAATAATGCAGGAAGTAAAACTCTTCCTAATTTCAAGCTATACTATAAAGCTGTAGTTATCAAAACAGTATGGGGCTGGCATGAAAACAGACCAACAGACCAATGGAACAGAATCAAGAGCCCAGGAATGCACCCAAGCATGCATGGTCTGCTGATATTTGACGAGGGAGCCGAAAATATTGGATGGAGAAAAGATCGTCTCTTCAATAAATGGTGCTGGGGTTTTTGGATGTTCACATGTAAAAGAGTGAAACTGGCTCCATAATTAAAAGCAAAAATGAACTATTGGGACCTCATCAAGGTAAAAAGCTTCTGCACTGCAAAGGAAACAATCAATAAAACTAAAAGGCAACCGACGGAATGGGAGAAGATATTTGGAAATGACATATAGCATAAAGGGTTAGTATCCAAAATCTATGAAGAACTCACCAAACTCCACACTTGAAAAACAAATAATCCAGTGAAGAAATGGGCAGAAGACATGAATAGACACTTTCCCAAAGAAGACATCCAGATGGCCAATAGACACATGAAAAGATGCTCAATGTCGCTCCTCATCAGGGAAATACAATTCAAAACCACACTGAGATACCACTTCACACCAGTCAGAGTGGCTAAAATGAACAACTCAGGAAACAATAGATGCTGGCAAGGATGTGGAGAAACGAGAATCCTCTTGCACTGATGGTGGGAATGCAAACTTGTGCAGCCGCTCTGGAAAACAGTGTGGAGGTTCCTCAAAAAATTAAAAATAAACTACTCTCTGACCCAGCAATAGCACTACTAGGGATTTATCCAAAGGATACAGGAGTGCTGATGCATAGGGGCACATGTACCCCAATGTTTATAGCAGTGCTTTCAACAGTAGACAAATTATGGAAAAAGGCTAAATGTCGATCAACTGATGAATGGATATAGAAGATGTGGTTTATATATACAATGGAATACAACTTGGCAATGAGAAAGAATGAAATCCTGCCATTTGCAGCAACATGGATGGAACTGGAGGGTATTATGCTGAGTGAAATAAGTCAGTCAGAGAAGGACAGATATCATATGTTTCCACTCCTATGTGGATCTTGAGAAACTTAACAGAAGACCATGGAGGAAAGGAAAGGGGAAAAAATAGTTACAAACAGAGAGGGAGGGAGGCAAACCACAAGAAACTCTTAAATACAGAGAACAAACTGAGGCTTAATGGTGTGGTGGGGGAGAGGGGTAAGTGGGTGATGGGCATTGAAGAGGGCACTTGTTGGGGTGAGCACTGGGTGTTGTATATAAGCAATGAACCACAGGAATCTATCCCAAAAACCAAGAGCACACATTACACACTGTGGGTTAGCCAATGTGACAATAAATTATATTAAAAATAAAAAATAATAATAATAAATTTTTTTAATAAAAAAAAGATTTAAATGTAAGATATGAGACCATGAAATTCCTAGAAGAAAACATAGGAACAGAGCTCCTTGTTATGGGTCTTAGTAATGAGTTTTTGGACATAATACTTAAAGCATAAGCAACAAAATGAAAAATAAACCAGTAGGACTAAATTAAACTAAAAAGCTACACGGGAAAAAAAGCATCAACAAAGTGAAAAGACAAACTATGGAATGGAAAAAAATATTTTCAAACCATATATCTGATAAAGGGTTAACAATGAAAACATATAAAGAACTTATACAACTCAATAGCAATCACCATCATCATCTAATTAACCATGGGTGAAAGGCCTGAATAGATATTTCTCCAAAGAAAATATATGACAGGCCAACAGGTACCTCAAAAGATGCTCAACATCACTAGTAATTAGGGAAATTCAAATTAAAACTTTAATGAGATATCACCTCTTTCCTGTCAGGATGGCAATTATCAAAGAGACAAGAGAGAAATTTTGGCACAGGATATGGAAAAAAGAGAACCCTTGTGCCCTATTGGTGGGAATGTAAATTGGTGGAATGTAAGTTGGTGGAAAACAGTATGGAGCTTCCTTAAAAAATTAAAAATAGAACTATTGTATGATCCAGTAATTCCATTTCTGCACATATATCCAAAGGAAAAGAGAACACCAATTCAAAAAGATACGTGGACCGCCATGTTTATAGCAGCATTATTTACAATAGCCAGGACATTGGAAACCTAGGTGCCCAACAATGGACGAGTGTGTAAGGAAGTCATGGTATATATATAATGGGATATTATTCAGCCATGAAAAATGAGGCTGTCCTACTATTTACAACAACATGGATGAACTTTGAAGGCATTATGCTAGGTGAAATAAATCAGACCGAGAAATACAAATACTGTATCATCTCACTTACATGTAGAATCTAAAAAAAAAAAAAAGAGGTCAGACATTTGGTTATCAGAAGGGGCAGGGAACGTGTATCCATGTGGGGAGAGGGAGACATTGGAGGAAGGTGGACCAAAGGTACGAACTTCCAATTATAAGGGACGTAACATACAGCATGACGACTATAGCTTACATGGTGTCTGGTTTTCTACGGGAAGCCAAGTGGGTCAGCATGCAGATAGGTCTCTGGCACCTTTTTCATGGGAGATTCATACCAGGGGCCTTTGCACCCCAACCTCTTTGCCCACAAGTAACTGTATGTCTATATGTCATTGCAGGATATACTTATATAATTACCTCTTCCCAGATCCCGTTCAGGATTGTAGTTCTTTGAAATATAGATAGGATCAGTTTCTCCCTTTATAGTTACTTTGAAACTTTCTGGGTCATTTGAAAATCTGAGGCAACATTTTTGTAGAAATTATTCATGATTAGCAGATATTTTACCTTCCACTTCAGGGATTTTGGGGATCCTCAAGTCATCCGTGGGTCCAGGTATCTTCTGCTTTAGACGTGGTAGTCACGTAACACTTTGTCTCCCATTAATGGAAAATGGAAATTTTTTTCTTCTGTCCCCTAGATTCACTCAGAATTCTTCACAATGGACTTTATCTTTGTGTCCAAGGAAAATAGTTAAGTTCTTACAGTTAATTCCATCTGTGATAAGAAGTATGTTAAAGTGTAATGAACAAATGGGGGTTTCTTTCTTTTCTGCCCTTTTTAGGAACGTTGGGATGATACAATAATGGAAATAAGTGACTGCATCCACATACACACACACACACACACACACACACACAAAACAACACGGACAGGAAGCATTAGTAAGACAAAATTGCAATGAGGTAGAGTTCCAAATTACATAGAACAGTTGGATGCTACATCATATGAAGGGATAGGGTAATGGCATTATACAAAAGTGCGACTTCCTCTTTGAGGGGGGTGTCAAGTTTGAGAAAATGGAGAGTCTGGGGTCAAGTGTCTTTTGTCACAGCATTTCAGTGGTGGTGGCTTCTCCAGATGTCTCATGGATGTTCCAGTAGCTGTCTGTTCGAATTGGCCACTGTGTTGGGGAAGGAAGGGGGGAGGGACGTCATATTAGAACACTAAGAGGCATAAGCTGTGAGAAAGGCATGGTCTGTATGGCTACAACTATATTTACAACCACGAGAACATCGAGGGAAAAACATGGAATGAAAAAGACCGTGAACAGTAGCAGCCGATTTCTAGCAAAATAAGTTTAGTCCATTTTGCTCTTAGGATGAGCCTAATTCGTCTCATAAGATCATACTTTGTTCAGCTTAAATTCAAAAGAACACTGCCTAGCTTCAGTCCAGAAGCTTCATCCCCCCCTCCCCCCCCCGCCCCCACCACCACCCAAAAGATTGGGTTTCCCATTCGGAAAAATAAATTTCTTAGGCACAGTCTTTGAAAGCGTCCGACTGAAAAGCCTCTCCCATTTGCCGCGAGGCCACAGAGTCCTAGCGAGCACCCCAAGCTGACCCTGGTTCAGACCGCACGCTCGGGAAAGCCTCTTGGAAAGGGAGGTTCCATCAAGATGCTACATTTCGATCTCACCCCGAGATCGTTTATTTCCCCTCGCACACAGCGAAGCACAGCCCTGGCTTAACTATTTAACCAGCCAAGGCTAAAGCAATTAGGCTCATCTTTTTCTGATGTCCTAGAAGAGACGTTGGATGGATCTCAGCTGCCCTGTGGTGAAGGAAATGTAGTTGCAGCTGAATACAGATGTTTTTACAGTTGTCCCTTCTGAGTGAAACTCTCCAAACAAACAAAGCTTGGCTTGGCAGCCTTTTTTTTTTTTTCACGTTTATCCTCAGACTAGAAATCATGTCCGTTGATTCTGTTTAATGCACCCTACTGATGAACCCATTTCTTTTAGTCAACGGAGATGCTTTAAAATATTACGGATGCGATCCCTATTTCTAAAGATTTCTTCTTTTTTTTGTTGTTGTTGTTACTTTCTAACTCTTCAGATTTGCTTTTAAATCTCTTCACTATCTAACTGATGACTTTCCTTAAAGAATAGTCTCCTTTTTACAATAATTTCCTTTTCCTTCTGGAAGTGACGGAGGGAGTGAAAAGTCCTTGAAATGAGGTTAGGATATTAGCTAAAAGTTTCATAAAATTAGAAAACAGGAGCTGAGCTATGCCTTTAGAAAAGAATTTGCAGGGGCGCCTGGGTGGCACAGTCGGTTAAGCGTCCGACTTCAGCCAGGTCACGATCTCACAGTCCGTGAGTTCGAGCCCCGCGTCAGGCTCTGGGCTGATGGCTCAGAGCCTGGAGCCTGTTTCCGATTCTGTGTCTCCCTCTCTCTCTGCCCCTCCCCCGTTCATCCTCTGTCTCTCTCTGTCCCCAAAATAAATAAACGTTGAAAAAAAAATTTAAAGAAAAGAAAAGAATTTGCAGTATGAGGATTTATGTCAACAGGAGACCATCACAGGAAGTCAGGTGACTGTAAGGACAGGTTACATTTCCCCCTTTGGTATTGGTTTGAGAGAATGTTCCCTCTCATGGAAGGACATTGCTCTCAATTGCTATTTATTAGCCGAGTAGTGATTTCTTTCTTGCGTAAGGTTGAAGGCTAAGCCCAGTCCTCACTCAGAAACATGAGTGAGGTGGGGGTCAGAAAGATAGAAAAATAGAGATACAGACGTGGGTGGGGGGGGGGAGAATAGATTGCTTTGATCTGATCATTAGCAGGGAAGGAAGAAAAAAATGATGTCTTCGTCACTTTACGTCACTTTTTGCCTGTGGGACTGGGTGCTACTTCTGATGCGGTGGAGAGAAGCTGTTTTTCCTTCAGTGAAACGGTTCAGAAATGAGGGAAGATACAGATGATATAGCTCTTAATCCCAGTCTCTCCATGAAGAAAACTACAGAATGAACGTACAGGGAGCTATGATTCATCTTGGCTGGACAAAAAGGTGATGGAGGAACACCCCTGGCCTCTTCCAGACGTGGCCCTGTGTCTACATTGCTCGACTTTGCAGCACTGGGACCAAATGTAGCAGAAGGCACGTTATCATTCATTTTTAAATGTTTATTTTTTGAGAGAGAGAGAAAGAGTAGGGGTGGGGCAGAGAGAGAGAGAGGGAGACAGAGGATCCCAAGCAGGCTTTGTGCTAACAGCAGAGAGCCCCATGAGGGGCTCGAACCCACAAACTGTGGGATCGTGACCTGAGCTGAAGTCGGATGCTTAACCGGCTGAGCCACCCAGGTGCCCCTCATTTTTATTTTTTTCAAAAAAATTTTTAATGTTTTTTTTTATTTTTGAGAGAGAGACAGAGAGACAGGGCACGAGCTGGGGAGGGGCAGAGAGAGAGGGAGACACGGAATCCTAAGCGGGCTCCAGGCTCCGAGCCATCAGCACAGAGCCTGACGCAGGGCTCGAACTCACGAACCATGAGACTGTGACCTGAGCTGAAATCGGATGCTTAACCGACTGAGCCACCCAGGCGCCCCAGTTTTAGCTGATTTTTAAATTAATCACATAGTGGCATTTAAAATGTCTGTTTCTTTTTTTTTTTAATTTTTAAATGTTTTATTTATTTTTGATGGAGAGAGAGAGATAGAGCTTGAGCAGGGAGGGGCAGAAAGAGAGGGAGACACAGAATCTGAAGCGGGGTCCAGGCTCGGAGCTGTCAGCACAGAGCCCGACGTGGGGCCGGAACCCACAAACTGTGAGATCATGACCTGAGCCGAAGTTGGACGCTTAACTGACTGAACCACCCAGACACCCCTCATTTTTAAAATGTCCTTACCTGAGGACCATTTGATACTGGTTCCACAATTATCATGGGGTCAGATGTCATGAGTTTTGATGATTTTGTTTGATTTTTGTGAATTTAGCAAAAAGGTTCTGGGTCTCAGTAGTTTTTATATAATTCCATTTAAAGGGGCCAAGTGAAAATACGAGAAGATATCAAAGGTAGAAACACCAGACAAGTTATAGTTCCTTAATTCTTTTTAAAATTAAAACTCCAGGAATTTGATGGCAATTTCTTGGCACTTTTTCCCGGCAGATAGATACATTTATTCACATTCTGTGTTGGCGCTGCTTTCCAGAAAAATGAAGGAGGAGGGGCAAAGAACAATTCAGCCATCAATTCCCCTTTTATATATTTTTTAAAGGTCTCTATTTTTAAAAATCTTTTAGAAACATTTCCTCACAGTCAAGGAATCTCGAAAATGGTTATATTGAATAAGAAAAATCATTTTTCCCTAAAGCCTCGAGTAGAAGCTGGCAGAATGCCTTTTCTCATCAGTCAGGAAAGATGTTACTTCAGTAACGGGATTCGTCTTATCCTCCGCCGTGTGAGGGTCATCTATATCCTCACAGGTCTTTTTTTCTCAGACCATTGTGCAAAGTCCCTTTATACCGCTATAATTTTACTTTTCATCTTTCCTGCTAATTGACTATCACATAGTCTCGAGTCTAGAAAAGATGACATCTGCCCCCTGAGTTTAAAAACGTAAAGCAAGGTGAGAACTCTGTACCGTTGATCCTTTTGAAGGTTGGATATATGTTGTCTTCATCAAGATGATAAGCGCGTCACTTCACATCTTATCTTAAATAACTTCCTATTTCCAGAACACTCTTCTACCACCCGTGCCGCTCTGAGACATCCCCTCCTCCGATGTGTCCGTCTGGGTGGAGGAAACTTTCTCCCAGGTTCCTCTTGACCACCGTCCAAATGGCTTCGTTGGCTCTGTGATGAGGTGGGCGTTCGATGCTCTTGGTCATGTCCTTGATTCCAGGGAGTCCCCAGAGTGTGGAAACCATGGCACCAAGGTATGAACTTCTCTCCTCCTTGTGAGAGCTTGAGTTCGGATGGGTCAGACAGCCTGATGTGAAGGAAGGAGGGTGGTCTTCGATGGGAGAAAGCTCCCCGCCCCAGAGAGCCAGGGAGGAGAGCTTCAGACACAACATACTCTGACAGGAGGTATTACTTGAAGTGGAAAGTAAGTAACACGGGAAGAAGTGGGAAATTGAGCATAAAAATAAAGGAACGTATGATCAGATATTTATATCCTGAGACGCTCTAAATATAGCTTGAAAAGCATTTCAAAGCCACATGGGTCACGCCAGTCCATGACAGGGTCCCGGAGTGGGGCCTGGTGGGATGTCATCGCTGAATCCTTTCCCTGGCAATTTTTGGGATCTGTGAAAATAGCAAAAATAGTTTGCTTTGCGTGGACATAAGGAGCAGAGCATTGGTCTTCTGAACAGCTACCCCGAAAGTCTTTCTCTAGGTGCTGAGGCACGTTAGTGCAGCAAGCGTACATTTCTACAGAACCTACAGAGAATCAGGTGGACAAAGTTTGCTTGTATCTCAGTCTTGAACTTAAAACCTAAAACAATATTGCGTTTTTTGATGCGTTGCGTATTTTAGGGGATCGGTCATGCTTCATGTATGTCCCCAGCACGCCAGGCCCGGCCCACACTTGGCAACGGGACGTGGTTTCTACTGCACAGAGATGCATTCCACATTCCGTCTGTCCTTCATTTTACCGTCCCTTCTTGGGATGTCTGATTCCATGTGTCATCTGGGCTGGCCACAGTGCCCAACTATTTGGCCAAGCGTTCTTTTGGACGTTTCTGTGAGGGTGTTTTGAGGGTAAGATTATCATTCAAACCAATGAACTTTGAGTAAAACAGATTGCCCTTCTTAATGGGGATGGGACTTTATAATGTTGGTGGGCCTCGTCCAATCAGTTGAAGGCCCAAATACAGCAAAAGCATGACCTCCCTCCAGCAAGAGGAAATTCTCCATTCTGATGGCCTTTGGATTTGAACTGCAACAGCAGCTCTTCCTTAGGGCTCCAGCTTGCTGCAGGCTTTGGACGTGCCAGGCTCCATAATTGTGTGAGCTACATCCTTGAAATGAATCTCTCTCTGTATGTATGTGTATATATATATACACATATACACCTCCCATTAGTTCCGTTTCTCTGAAGAAACCTGACTCATAGACTTCTCTTTCTCCTTCCCTCTTTTCCCCGAGTCTCGTACCCGTAAACTGCTTTCCATTGACCACACGTTACAGTGAAATGAGATTCTGTCAGACCAACACTGTCTAACCCTACAGAAAAGAATAAAAACCTACACCAAACACAAGACGCATCCTTGATTGACACGAAAATCAGTTAAATCTCGTCAAGACATGTATACGACACTTACGTGTCAATTATTGTCAATTAATTTCCAAAGGATATTTAAATAGAATAGAAGGTGTGCTCCATTTTATTTTGTCTGGTTTTAATAAAAGGAAGGTCTCTGAAAAGTATATCACTAAAAGGGCAATAGAATAAAAAAAAAGAACCAAGGTCAACCTTGAGAATTATACGGCCTGGGGAAAGGGTGGCAAAGCCTTGTGGACCTGTGGTATGTTAGAGACAGCGTCGCCCTGAACTGACGTCAGCCCATCCAGAGTGTCCCTCATCACACTTCCTGATTTAAATATTCTTGGGGCACCTGGGTGGCTCAGTCGGTTGAGCGTCCGACTTCAGCTCAGGTCATGATCTCTCAGTTTGTGAGTTCGAGCCCCGCATTGGGCTCTGTGCTAACAAACGGCTCAGAGCCTGGAGCCTACTTCGGATTCTGTGTCTCCCTCTCTCTCTCTCCCCCTCCCCTGCTCATGCTCTGTCTCTCAAAAATAAATAAATGTTAAAAAAATTTTTAAATATTATTAAGCTTCCTTTGACAGGTAGATAAACTCTGGGGTGCTTGGCTGAGCCCACACATCTTTTCACCCTCCAAATGCAAGGCTGGTTTCTGTCTGTCACTTACTTCCCGACCTCACCCTATTCTAGTTACCTCCAGGTCACTGAACTTGGCCGAAGGGACATGAGAGAAACCCCTCTGCCTTTGCATCTTGCTCTCCCTTCTGCCTGATTACCTATCCTCCCCCTTCCCCCGGGGACTCTTACCTACCCGAGCAATCTTGTCACAGACATTTCATCTGACTGTCGACTTTCCCTGAAAGCTGTTTTGACACTTCTCTAATCCATATTACATATTTTATACAAGTATTGTTCACAAGGATGCATTTATTTACATACATGTATATCTCCCCTCAAGAACCCCCTCAAGAAAGTGACCATTCCTTATAAATCCTTGCACACAACAATACCTGAGAATTAGTAAGTGCTCTCTTAAATGGTGAACAAAGAACACGTTGTACGTGACAGTGTTAGCTTCATGACGGTATTAAGAAGGAGCCCCTTTAGTCCCTTTGAATATCTCCCACTCACATGAAGATAATGGAAATTCTTTCGGCAGGAAAAAAAAAAGTTATACACAAATAACAGAGTTCTTTATTGTGTAGAAAATTTGAAAGCCTTTTTTTCCCCTCATTATCCTTTTAGAAGGAATTAGAAGTAGCATTAGAAGAGAGATTTACAGGGGCGCCTGGGTGGCTCAGTCGGTGAAGCGGCCGACTTCAGCTCAGGTCATGATCTTGCGGTCCGTGAGTTCGAGCCCCGCGTCAGGCTCTGTGCTGACAGCTATGAGCCTGGAGCCTGTTTCAGATTCTGTGTCTCCCTCTCTCTGACCCTCCCCCGTTCATGCTCTGTCTCTCCCTGTCTCAAAAATAAATAAACGTTAAGAAAAAAAATTAAAAAAAAAAAAAGGAGAGATTTACGAAAACCAAACTGAAAATATCACTACGAAAGGAAAAACATGGAGACTTGATCGTATATCTTATCTTAAGAAGGAAAGAAGGCCCCAGAGCAGGAAGGACCCAGCTTGTGATGACCAACAGCAAGAAGAGAATTTCAGGGAGGCAGGAAGTCTGAAGTCCGAAGCTCTTGTGAAATCTCTTATAGACAAGGTTCAGAATAATAAGCGTCAAGGCCATTTCACTGCCGGACTTCCAGGGTAGTTCTCTTGTATCCAAAAATGCTTGTTCTCAATTACTATTAATTTTAAGTGACTTTAGGTTGTGTTTTCAAAAATGTTTTGTAGTTCATATAAAGGGTCCTTGATGTAGCATAAGACTTAAATTTGGTTCAGGTAGAAAATTCTTAAGCTAGCGTAACAGCAAGCACTTTCTCCATTCTGAGGTGTGAGCTACGGTTTGTTTTGGGGTGCTCATTATTGTTCTAGGCGGAGGCACCTTTGAGTTTCAGAATCCCACAGATGTGAAACGTGGACCTACCCAGACTCGCTGGGGAAGCTTGCTCTAGACCGATACTCTCGGGGTGGGCGGCGGGGGGGGGCTCTTTGGAAAAATCTAAGTTGACGGGTAGAGCAGTTGTCATTTGCTTTAGTTAGGCAATGTGATTTTTCTTACAAACGGAGCTGGACTCTGCTGTCTCTCAAAAATTATTCTTAGTCCGAGGGAAGGGTGTGTGCGTGTGTGTGCGCATGCAAAAACTTAAATTTTTCTCTTTCACTCACAGTCTGCATTCATTTGATTTATCCTCAAAATACTGCTGGTCTATGGCTAATATCAAAGTCTAATTTACCATCATCTTTTCCATGCACTGTTTCAATACCTCCCCCTGCTTCTGTGCTTGACCCCACAGTATGTTCATAACACAGCGGCCCAAGCATATCATTCTGGTCAAATCCTCCAGTGTCCTCACGTTCACTCTGAATAAAAGGCAAAGTCTTTACTGTGGTCTTAATGACTCTGTAAGTCTACACCCACCCGCTAACAGCGTCTTGATCAAGATTCTCCCTCTAGTTCACTCTCTTTCCAGTTATTTCAGTTTCATTGTTTGACACGGCAAGAAGTCCTACCTCAGGGCTTTTGCATGCGCTGTGTTTTTTAGCTTAGACACTCATCTCCTAATTAGCTGCACATAAAATCCCTTCTTAGACATCTTTGCTCAATCTGTGTTCTAATTACATATTATATGAGTCCTTCCCTGGCAAATTCCATTTAAAACTATAAATCTTCCTGGGGTGCCTGGGTGGGTCAGCCAGTTAGGTGTCTGACACGGACTCATAGTCCATGAGTTCGAGTCCCTCATCGGGCTCTGTTCTGATAGCTCAAAGCCTGGAGCCTGCTTCAGATTCTGTGTCTCCCTCTCTCTTTGCCCCTCCCCTGCTCATATCTGTCTCTTTCTTTCTCAAAAACAAATACACATTAAAAATTTTTAAAAATAAATAAAACTATAAACCCTTCTGAATACCTATTCTCTTTTTTTGCTTTAGTTTACTGATTTACTTGATATTTTCCTTACATATTTTTAATGCACTATACTCCAAAAAAATATAAACTCTATAAGGACACAAATTTTTATCTTTTTAAAATGTATTACTATATCTTAGTGTCCAGATTTTTGCCTGGAACTTATTGAGTAAATAATTTGGGGTCAAACTAATGTTTCCATATTTTTTTTCTTTATGAGTCTTACATTAAAGTAAGGGGGGAATTTAAGCTACAATGATAGGAGAAATTATAAATATCTTTTTGTGTTAGAGTGTGTGACATGAAAGCAATTGATGTTCTGGACATTTCTGGCAAAGAACAAGCATGTCACGAGACAATTGAAATTCTTCCGATTGGAATGCTCTATCCTAGACTCATTCCAGAAAATTGGTGAATATGGGTGTTTGGGGAGGCCAAAGCAGGTTGGGCTGTGTGGACCAGTGGTTCGACACTTGACATCCTTAGACTCGGGGGAGGCATACCTTGTTGGTAGTGATGATCTGGAAACATTTCGGGAAGTTTCTGTTCACTTTTTTTTTTTTAAATGGTTATTTATTTTTGAGAGCGTGCAAGCAAAGAAAGGGCAGAGAGAGAGAGGGACAGAGGATCCAAAGCGGGCTCTGCGCTGACAACAATGAGCCCGAGGCAGGGCTTGGACTCATGAACTGTGAGATCATGACCTGAGCTGAAGCTGGGCGCTCAACTGACTGATCCGTCTAGGCACCCCTCTGTTCATTCTTATAGGGCAATAACCCCCAGAAAAAAGCTCTCTCTCTATAAAAATATGTATGATATATTTTGTAATACAGGAGAGAAAGGGACCTGGAGAAAGAGGAAAGCAAATGTATGGAAAGGGGTGGAGACCAAGTGAAAGAGCTTTGAGGGGAACCTCCCACCTTTAACTGTGGACCTCCCCTGTGTTTGTGATCTGGCATCTCCTGGCTTCCTATGGGAGATCGCATATTCACGACCCTAAGTTCCAGGTCATGCTGGTGACGTATGGTCGTATTAGAAAACCATCCTGTGCTTTCAAGTAGGTCTCAAGAAATCCAATATGTCCAAAACAGGACCCCCTGTCTTCTCCATTTCCCGACCTTAATGTATCAGCCTCCTTTGAGACATAAAATCTCAGGGTGCTATCTTACACTTCACTTTACATTGATTTCATTGCCAGCTCTTGTTGAATTTGCCAGGAAAATAGATTTTAAAAATTTCTAACTTTACTTTCCCCCTGCTAGAACTTCATAACTTTGCTGGATCTATGGTAGCTGACCTCTGCTTCTGGCCTCTTTCTTTCAGTCCAGGATCCCGCTATCCGCTTACCTTCCTATGCCAAAAAGCTCTCAATCTTCTAGAAGCTCTTACTGTCGCATAAGCAGCACACTCATATGGATACAGATGGCTCTTCCTTCTCCCTCCCCACACACTGTATGCAAAAATAAAGCAAATACGGCCACGTTTTTTTTTTTTTGGTGTGACCATCATTAAAATATTTTAAAAGCATGCAAGTAACGAAGTCAGCCATGTGAAGATATAAAAAAATGTCATTTCACTGGAAAAATAAATAAATTGACAATTTTGATTTCAAGCATTTTTGTTTTTGTATGGAATAATTCAAACATGCCAAAAAGCAATGAAAATAATAGAACAGTTAACCACGTGTCGACCACCCAGAGTTAACAGATGTTAACATTTTGCTCCATTGGCTTCAGAGTTCTCTTCTTTGTTTTGAAGCAAAAAAAAAAAAAAAAATAGTTAGAGATACAGTTAAACTGGCCTCCTGTCCATTTTCCTTCTCTTCCTCCCTAGAGGCTGAGGTTTTGTATATCATTGCTGCGCAGATGTTTGTTTTACTGGGCGTGTTTATACTGGTAAGCAACTTATATTGTTGTTCTGCTTATATTTTTACTTAAATCGTATCACACTATATTTGCCCTTTCGAACCCTACTTTTTGTCATCAACATATGGGGATATGTGTTGATATAGTTTATTCAATCAATTGTCTGAATCAGCTCGTTTGTTTATAAATTCCCTTACTGAGGGATGGCAATTTTGCTCTCGCTCTCTCTCCTTCTTTCACGGTTAGAAATACTGTTGCAAAAATCCTCCTGACTATCCTTGAGCATATATGGCAGATATTCTAGTCCTAGAGTAGAAAGTTTGCTCTCTAGAAGCAGATCCCCCAAATTTAAAGAGTGCCCATCTTCAGCGTTACTAAGTGTTACTGGCTTGCTCACCCAGGAGTCTCGTCTGAAGGTTCTGTCCTTCCTCATTGTCACCCACAGAGCCATTAATGGTTTTTCCAGTCTGATGAATTGAAATGGAATTTCATCATGGGTTTAATTTGTACTTCCCAGATTCCTCTTTTTTATGTTTACTTATTTATTTTGAGAAAGTGAGAAAGTAAGGGAGGGGCAGAGAGAGAGAGAGAAGGAGAGAGAGAATCTCAAGTAGGCTTCATGCTGTCCGTGAAGAGACTGATGGGGACTCAACCCCATGAACTGTGACATCATGACCTGAGCCGAGATCAAGAGTCAGATGCTCAAGTGACTGAGCCGCCCAGAAGCCCCTGCATTTCCCTGATTCTTACTGATGTTGCAGGAATATGTTCATATGTTTATTGGCTAATCTCATTTTCTTTTCTGTGAATGCCAGAATATTCACAATATTTGCCCACTCTTTTATTGGGTCATTTGTCTTTTTTTTTTTAATTAACTTGTAACCTATTCTATAATCTAATTTCATTAAGCCAACTTTAATCATCTTTAGTATTTCATTTTTTTAGTGTTGTGAGCTTAACGTAAGAAAAACTGCTTGACAACAACATAATCTTATATTTTCTTCTAAATTTTTTTACTTTATTTTATCTAAAAAATGTTAATCCAAATGTGTGCGTATGCATGGTTAAGTACCTAATTTCATTAGTTCATATATGGTCTATGATTTTAATATCTCTTTATGAGTAGCCCATCATATTTCCACTGATCTGTAATGTGCTGACAGCACAGAGCCTGCTTGGGATTCTGTCTCTCCCTCTCTCTGCCCCTCCTCTGCTTCTCTCAAAAAAAATAATAATAATAAACTTCAGTAAAAAAACAAACAAACAAAAATATAATTTTGAGCTCTTTCCAGATCTCAATCATAGGCATTATATATAAATTTTTTAAAAATAAGCAAATACCAGGGCACCTGCGTGGCTCAGTCGGTTAAGCGTCTGACTCTTGGTTTTGGCTCAGATCATGATCTCACGGTTCGTGGGTTCGAGCTCAGCGTTAGGCTCCGTGCTGACAGCTCAGAGCCTGGAGTCTGCTTCGGATTCTGTGTCTCCCTTTCTTTCTGCCTTTCCCCTGCTCATGCTCTGTCCCTGTCTCTCAAAAATAAATAAACATTAAAAAGAAAGTTTTTAAAGTAAGCATGTACTATTAAACAGTAAATTCTCATTTTATTTAAAAACATAAGTAATAAAATTTACATAATTTTAACATGGTATTCATAATATAAATATAATATTGCCAATGTCACACAGATAGTGACTTTGTCTATCTCTGATTCTGTTAGAGTAAATGATATTTACTCTATTTTTTTAGAGTTAATCTATATTTATAGAGTTAATCTAACCCAGGTACAATGCAGAAGTGAACGTCCTTTGAATGGACATTTAAAACCCCTTTTTGTCTTCCTAAAGTATCTATAGTTTAAAACTGGGTGATAACCTAACTACGGTGAGTTTTTGTCAGTGTTACCGCTCAGAGCACAATAGAGCACGTGTTTTACTACAGGTCGAGTGGTACATGAGCTGACTGAGCAGGACCAGTTCTGTGCGGTCTCTGTACTTTCTACTCCTCCTTTACATCAAATACTTTGGAGGAAGTGACCGAGAGAGACATTATTATAGGTGAATGCTTTGCCAGAGATACTGACTGCTCCCCAAATATCCACGAGCTCTCCCAAATTTCCCGCCCTCTTATAGTGATGCGGGCAGGTGACCAGTTCTAGGAGCTCAGTGACCAGCAGAAGTGCAATGTATTCACTTTTTTTTTTAATGCTTTATTTATTGTAGAGAGACAGAGAGTGGGGAGGAGCAGAGAGAGAGGGAGACAGAGAATCCCAAGCAAGTTCCACGCTGTCAGGGCAGAGTCCGATGTGGGGCTTGAACTCGCAAACCATGAGACCGTGACCTGAGCTGAAATCAAGAGCTGGATGCTCAACTGACTGAGCCCCCCGGGTGCCCTGCAATGTGTTGTTCACTTCCGAGCCAGCGCTGGTGCCCGGTTCTCTGTGGCCTTCTCTGTGGCCACACAAGTCAGGCTACACGTGGCAGGTGAGATTTTACACATGTGGATCCCTGAGCTTGGGGAACACTGGGCCAGTATTAAGGTATGAGCAACACCACCCTCCTTCCAGAAACTCCAGGGGAGAATCTGTTCCTTGTCTCTTCCAGCTTTTGACGGTGACCGGTGTTCCTCGGCTTGTGGTTGTGTCTTCAAACCTTCCTGTGTTCTGCCTTCACGTCACCTTCTCCTCTGTGTGGGTGAAATCGCCCCGTGCCTCCTTCCTAATGGGGATACTCATGATTGCATTTAGGGCCCACCAGGATAACCCGGGAGAACATCCCTATTTCCAATTCTCAATTTAATCACATCTCCAAGCTACCTTCCCCTTTGCTTTGTTATAGAAGGTAGTATTTCCAGAAACTAGGACTGGATTATTGACAGAGGGGGTGTATCTTCAGTCTTCCATAATAAGTGTAATGGGAATGATTGGTCACCATTAAAAGTTTGTTTGCTGTGTGTGTGTGTGTGCGCGCGCGCGCGCGCGTGCGCGCACGCATATATGACTCAAGTTTGAGAAACTCTATTATTATGGAAATAATATTGATTGCATTTTAATCTATATAGCAAATAAGTCATCTGCAAAGTTTGGCACTTGTGACTCTTTGACGTAAACACAGCGGCCCACAACGTATCCCAGATTAAAACAATTACAAAAAGAAAAGAAAATGGCAGCCTACATATCAGCAGAATCCAGGATGTGAGCAATTGTTCTAGAAGAAAGATCTGACCTTATGGTTCCTTCGCCAGCATCCAATGCCTTTCCTGACTTGTCTCTCAACTACTTTTTCTACTTTCACTTTCTCATTGCACTTCTCGGTTTTCCTCTCCTTCCCCCTCACCTTCCCA
This sequence comes from Acinonyx jubatus, assembly GCF_027475565.1. Classification (NCBI taxonomy): domain Eukaryota; kingdom Metazoa; phylum Chordata; class Mammalia; order Carnivora; family Felidae; genus Acinonyx; species Acinonyx jubatus. Next base: position 75,999,956 of record NC_069380.1, read on the forward strand.
CCATGTGCAGAGAGCAGGGGGCACCTTGCAGGTGAAAATAGCAGTGTAATTGTCTGAGCCCTAGATTAAACCAAGGCTCACCACATGCATGCACAGAGGCCCCAGAGGAGGGCTGGGGCAGAGGAGGTGACCACACCTGGGGTGGTCTGGGACAAGGGCACGCTGTTCATCAACACAGACATGCCTGGAACGCTCATCCACCCCAGGCAGAGTTGAAAGTCCAGCAGTTATTAAGAGGGACTGATGTTCAACTGATACCTCACCCCTTAATGGTTCCAGAGGAAGAGTACGCTTCTGGTACAAACACCCAAAGAGAGCTCAGGGATGAATCCATGGCTGGGGCAGGACCCAACTTTTATTTATCTCTGGATTTACTGATATGTTTATCTCTTCCATTTGTGTAACTGATGAATTATTAATGGGTAAACTTTAATCAAAGAAGGCATCATATTCATTTTTTGCTTTTGTATCTTGAACCACGAAGACTAAACTATTTGGTGTATAGAAGGAGCATGTTAAATACGTCGTGAACACCTTTGTTTGGGTCAAAGGCCATTTCATATCAAATACTTTTCATCAGGAGGTTGTGCGTTTTCTAGAAAGAGAAGCTTCAAACAAAATAGAAAAAAATTAAATCTGAAAAGTGGCTAATTATAGGTTCCAGAGGCCAAGCTGAGGTTTTTTTTTTTTTTTGGACAGGAAATTATGAGGGATTTTTTTTTGGCTAAGTTCAAAGACAGCTATTGTTAACAATTATAGGATGTTTCTAGGTCAGCCGTGCGGGTGTCTCTATTGCACGTGAGGTTCTCCTCGCCATCTCCTCTCCCACCTGAAGTGTGCGATTTTATTCTCAGTGACAAACTGGAATAGAATATAGCCCAATCCTAGAAATTTATGATAGTGGGAAAATAATGCTGCCCAAGAATTATGTGGGCAACATTTTCAAATTAAAATTAACCTAGCGCACTTTGTCCGTGAGGATTAACCTCAGATCCCTGTTATGTGTGTAATTTTGAAGGCTCTTTCCAGATTGATGGTTTCTTGAGGTGAAATATTCATGGTTCAATTCCATGTCTTTACTGACAGTTGAGGGAAGTATAATCAATAGTGTAGTATGGATTCAGTTGGATCTCAAATAAAGCAATGTGATGACTCTCATTCCATTTGCAGGAGTATTATTATATTCCAGTTGTTACATTATCACACATCACATGGTTCCAAGCCAGACACACAATGATTAGATCCTTGAGTTGAACTCTTCCTGCATTTGGATCTGGGGGCCACTGAGTACAAAATATCACTCACTGCATCTTCTTCATAGGGTCTGACAACTGTTCAACATAGGGGCAGGGCGGGCAGCCACATGGGAAACAGTAAAGATGGAAAGATCTGCCTTACTGAGAGGGTAGGCTTGTGTATTCTCTCTCTAGGGTTGTGGTGACAGGGTACCACAGGCTGGTGGGTTAAAACAACAGGGATTGGTTTTCTTACAGTTCTGGAGGCTGGAGGTCTGAATCGGGTGTTGGTGGAGTAGGTTTCTTTTTTTTTTAAATTTCTTTTTAATGTTTATTTGTTTTTGAGAGAGAGAGAGAGAGAGAGAAAGCAGGGGAGGGGCAGAGAGAGGGAGACAGAGAATCCCAAGCAGGCTCTGCAATGGCAGCACGGAGCCCGATGTGGGGCTTGAACCCACAAACTGTGAGGTCATGACCTGAGCTGAAATCAAGAGTCAGAAGCTTAACCTACTGAACCATCTAGGTGCCCCTTTGTTGAGGATTCCTTAATAAGATTTCATTTAAAAATAAGTTTTATTGCAAAAAGAAGAGGTAGAGAAAGCTAGAAAGAATCAGTTAAACAGGATTAATCCATTTTCAACCCTTGTTTTACTGCTGAGACACTAGGCGCCCAGCAAAGGCACTGGAGGGCTAATAGGAAGCTGTCATGTGTTCTGCTGTGTCCACATTCTGTCCAGCAGGCAGCTCGCACACCTTGGTGGACATCAGGTCCCATTCCTGGGACCCTCTTACCTCTCCTTTTGTTTCTCAAAACATGGGTCCCTTGGCTGTAGGTTCTTTGCTTCGAGATTCCAGAGATGAGCGAGGGCTGGGATTTTGTTGGAGTTGTGTGTGGATAGACGTGAGTGTGAAAGAATTAAGGGTTCTGGTGAGAACATAGTTCAGAGGGTCACACAGACAGACCTAAACCATGAGGAGAAAATGGAGGAATGAGGAGACCGAGTGGGCACGAGGGAGGGAAGACTGAAAGACCAGGAGGTGGTTGGTCAGATGGCAGGTATGATGGAGAGGGGCAGTTCTGGCTGAGGAGACACTGCAGACTCTGGTTGTGGGTGGTGGTGAGTGAACCAGAAAGAAATGGAGGAAGAGGAAGCGGGCAATATTACGGGAAAGATGTACGTCCTTTCCTGATTCCTTGGCGCTGAGGCTGTGGCACGCGCTTTGAAGAGGGCCAGGAGGAACGTAGTTTCCAGGTAGGGCCAGCGCGAGGAAGAAGACGCAGGGAAAGAAAGTTCCAGGGCAGCCTCTGGGACAGGATGCCACCCAAGCCAAAGCGCAGAGAATTGCAGAGTGACAGCGTCAGTGACGGTCCTCAGCAGAGAACTAATGAGCAGTGACACCCACATTCTGGGGAGTAGGAAGGGATGATAAGGACACGGGACGTGGAATGCTTATTTGGTTCCCAGTTGACCATTGCATTTGATGCATGCAGGCCCGGGATGTAAGGAGGCCATGCTCAGGAAGGATGAAGGCACGTGCCCTCATCGGTGTGCGGCAGGCACCGTGAAGACCAAGACAAGGGACTATGATCTAGGCTGTGGAGGAGTTGCCTGTGTGGGTCCATGGGGGGAAAGAACCGTGTAAGCAGGATGTTATAGGGGCACATAGAGGGGGGCTGGCTTTATAGAAGACATAAGGCTGGTGATTCTGGACAGGTGGATAAGATGCGGTTGGCAGAAGGTGTAAGAGCAGGGGGCACTCCAGATGGTTTCAAGGCATAGCACCTAACTGGAGGCAGGTGGGTGGACCAGAGGGGGAGGTCTGAATGCCACAGCTCTACTGTAGCGACATCCTTGAATACTGGACCGCAGAGTTTGGGTAAATCTTCTGGTCTTGAGACTTTGAGGAGGAACTGAGTGGGTTCCTCTGAAGTAGATGAGCAGGAGACAAATACTAATGAGGCCCTGCCTTCTTGGTGAGGACGGTGTTCTGTTCTTCAGATGGTCTCCATGATTCCTCCTTGGGCGGTCTCGAGGAAACTCAAGACTGGTCCTCACAGAGGAGAAGGCACCCACATTGACAGAGTCGCTACAGGGGAGTTACAAATGGGGTCTTACTGGCGAATGCCTGGCCATCCACATGGTTCATTTAGGCTGGTATGTGTATATTTCAGTTAGTGACAGCAGTCTAATTTTTATGGGAACTCACTATTGTCATTCCCTGGGAACCTCGAGGGATGGAGTGTGATGAAAATGGTAGACGGAAAAGATGAGGTAAAGTTTTGCCCATCAGGCTATTAAGTTGTGGGTTTTTTTTCATACAGTTCTCGTTATCTTTATGTTTGAAAGACCTTCTGTTATATATCACTGTAAAGTGACATTACAAGATGTGAGTTTTGATGGAAAGTGCCTCCTCGATACATAAAAGAAGATGCCAATTGGGTCTGAACCTAGAGAAATCAGGTGTGAAGGATGGCTCCACTGTGCTCCTTGGGGAGTGATGGAAATAGAGATAAGGGGAAACAGATAGACAATCGGTGTGGACTTTAGGCTTTTGATCATGGATAGCACCTAGCAATTGATTCTGCACTGACTCCAGACATAAACAGTGACAGGGCCAGAACCACTTGATGGTGTCATAAATAATCTCTTCCCATGAGGAATTTGGAAAACATTATTAGCATGGCCATTGACACTATGCTGAACATGCTTGCTTTAAGTGTTCTGGAAGAGAGAAAGACACTTAAAAATGACCCTGAAATGCTAGAAAGATGATGTCACAAAACAGAGATATTTACAGAGATCATTTTATGCCCATAGACTGAGAATACATGGATCTTATTTCTTGCTTTGGAACCATGTTTGTAACTCTGAAACTTTTTGATATTGTTTCCCACATATTGCAGTCTGTTTTCTGGAAATGGTCTTGAATCAACCAAACTAATGTTCATATAACGAGAGAATGTAATTTTTTTTTTTTTATTTTTCCAAGTGTTCTCCATCAATTTTTCTCAAACTATCTGTGGTGAGAAGCCAGGTTTTAAAACTCCCAACTCTTTGTAAAACCATACCTTTGTAAACTACAAAAAAAAGTGAAATACTAGGAAAAACAAAAAGAAAAGGAATGCACAATGTAAGCCGCAGTTTTTGTATTCCGGGATTCAACAGTAACTGTCAAAATGTTCTAGATGTTTCTAAATGGTTGCTCTCAATTCCAGCATCTGTCTAGTTAAGGACGGGTAGTAGTTTTGGACTAGGATTGAAGCACTGAGGCTTATATTTGTAGGCTGTAAGTAGGGGGGTCTGAGGCTGACCCTGAACACTCTCCAGGGGCCTGCTGAGGAGATCAGCCCATGGTCGGTGGCGAGGTTTTCCAGATGAGTCAGAGCCAAATCCCACCCATAAAGGGCTCACAGTTTGATGCTACCTTTCAGGAAGATCAGATGCTAGTCAGCTCAACTCAACCCTGCATAGTTTTGTTGGAAGCCCCGTTTTTAAAAAAAAAATTTTTTTAATGTTTATTTATTTTTGAGAGAGACAGAGACAGAGTGTGAGTGGGAGAGGAGCAGAGAGAAAGGGAGACAGAATCCAAAGCAGGCTCCAGGCTCAGCACAGAGCCTGACGCAGGGCTCGAACTCATAAACTGTGAGATCGAGACCTGAGCTGAAGTCAGACGCTTAACCCACTGAGCCACCCCGGTGCCCCAGGATCCCTTTTTTAAAACAGTTATATTCAAGGGCCAGCTGGGTGGCTCAGTGGGTTAAGCATCCAACTCCTGACTTCAGCTCAGGTCATGATCCCACAGTTCGTGAGTTCAAGTCCTGAGTCGGACTCTGCACGACAACGCGGAGACTCTCTCTCTCTCCCTCTCTCTCTCTCTCTGCCCTCCCCCACTCATGCTTTCTCTCTCTCTCTCAAAATAAATACATAAATTTGAAAAGGAAATTTAAAAGCCAGTTACATGTAAATGTAAAATCATGAATTTGATCACTGAAAAAATGCTTTTTTATTTCCAAATTTCTGTTTCTGTGATGATTTTTTTGTTGAGCTTAAACAATTAGTCAGTTGAAACCCTAAGTCTTTCTGGTTTCAGCTCACACTTCAACAATTCCTTGATGATCCTTTCTTCATAGATTTCTTGTTGTTCAACAAGAAAAATATCCCGTATCTTTCCCTTTGCTGCTAAATCGCACTCTATTTATTATTTCAGTGTTATTTTGAATTCTAACTCTGTGGCTAAAGGTGATAATTGTACCTCTTAGACTATCGCTGGTTCGCTTAACAAGTGTGCAGTCTATTTTATATGTGGTAAAATGGAAAATATTAAATAGGACTGGATCGCAGCTAGACCTCTTACAAAATCCCACTTTATTAAGCTGTAACATTGAAATGGAATTCTTCATTGATTAATATCTCAGTGAAACACCACAATTATGTCTGTGCCCATGTAACTTTATTATGACCTCCAGCCCTAGTTCATATGTACTCAGATTATATGGGAACGTTATAAGAGACAATAAACTTTATTAGGGAAGAAATATGATGCCATTTCTGCCCTCTAATTTACCAGGCTATCACTACTGTAGGAAGAAATTATAAAACTTTGACAACCTTTTGCCTCACGATGGCCTGTGAATTATTATCTGGCACTAGGTGCTGTTCTCGGTGCTTGCAAATTGATTTTTGGATGATTTGTTCTGGTTTTCCCAGGTAAGGAAAATAAGCTGACGCCTGTAGTTCTAGGGTCATTGTTCATCCCATTTTTAAATATAGACACTACATCTGCCCTTTCCGGGTCCTCTAGTGTCCTCCACGAGTTCTGACAATAATAGCTGGTCATCTGATGGACATGTCAGCTGAGTCCTTGGACATACTAAGCGGTTAGCCCCGGGCATTTGAAAAAAATCTAAGCTTTACATTTTTTTTTTTTTTTTTAAGTAGAAGGAAGCCAAAGATGGTACAACTAACAAGACAAAGGCAGACAACCATTTATGGGTGGGAGCCTGTTCGTTCTGGTGGGAGGACACCATCAAGCTTTGATGGGAAAGGACCATTCAGGGTGATTTCTGGTCTTCCTTATACAAACCCAACATTGGGTCTGAAGAGTGTCCTGCTAATTTTATGCCCCTCCTGCCACAGGTGCAAAAAAGAATAGCAGGTGTTATTCTTTTTTTTTTCATCTTTAAAAATTTTTTAATTTTAATTTAATTCATTAATTAATTTATTTATTTTCAAGTTAATTAACATACAGTGTAGTCTTGGCTTCAGGAGTGGAGCCCAGTGATTCATCACTTCCATACGACACCCAGGGCTCATCCCAAGCACCCTCCTCAATGCCCATCACCTCTTTAGCCCACCCCCACCCCCATCAACCCTCAGTTTGCTCTCTGTATTGAAGAATCTCTTCCGGTTTGCCTCCCTCTCTGTTTTTATCTTATTTTTCCGTCCCTTCCCCTCAGCCTACCTGTTAAGTTTCGCAGATTCCACATTAACACTTGTCTCTCTTATCAATGTCTTCATCAGAATCGCAAAGCCAAGTGGCCCATAGCGAAGTCCAGGCCCTTGGCAAGAACTGGATGAGCCCATCAGACCTGGCACTGGTATTTAGGTGGCAGGGAAGGGCCCATAACTCTGTGTGGGCAGAGACCATGCTTCTGCAAGAGGCCCCGGGGCATTTGGGTGAATGGCTGGGTGCACCGTACCGGATAGGAGCTCTGCTGGGGTTGGGCCCCTGGCCCCTGGGGTCTGATCTTACCCCCTGCAAGGTGCAGGCTCTTCTTAACTTGTACTAGGGTGCTCTCAGATGCTCGTCCCCAAGAACAACTCTGTGTCCCCATTCACTGTACAGAGTTCCTCTTGGATTTCCATGAACGTCTCCGCATCAACCTGATGAAGGACTTGGACCCTGAGGGAGGGAAGCCTGTTGTATTTACCCGTCATTTCAAGGCAGTTTACCACCTCGGCACTGACAGGAACCCGAAGTACGGGGGCCTCAGATTCAGCTTCGGGCATCTCTGTCTTCCGGTACCTATTCTGGACAAATAGATGTCAAATTAGTCATCTGGCAAAGCTCGGTTTGCGGGTTAATTTGCTTATAAAATATTTAAGAAAAGAATATCTGTTTCCCGAAGCATACAGACATTTACATACATAAATCTGGCTACTTGGAGCAGATGATTTTTGCAAGATTCCGCCTAACACTGCACTTCTGGGAGGAATAGAATGCATGTTTTCTAGGCTTTCCAAACCATCTGGAGTTGTGGGGGCTGGGAAGCATCATATATTGAATGAAGCTCTAAATCTTTCTGCCCACGCCAGCCTTCTCTCCCCCTTCTCAAAGCAAAAAAAGCGATAGGTGGAGTAGAGGTGCAACACACATCTTTAATTTAAATAAATACCAAACGCCACGCGCACAAGGTTTCTGCTGCTCACGCCAGCACATCATTGATAATCTATTTCTATTCAAATCTCAAAGGGGGACACTTAACACATGGGGATGCATCACTTATACCCAAGTTCCTAACGAGCAACGGACAGGCAATCATATACCTAGCATACTTAGACCACAGTCCTATCTATCTATCATCTATCTTAGTAGTGTGAGAAAGTTAAGATTCACTGTGGTTAACATGTTTTTTGTCTTCCTGTTTTCAGAGGCATAAACTTTCATCCATCAGAGGTAAGTAGGAAGCACATTTGGTCACCCTGAGTATTTTAAATTTCATTTGTGCCCCCCCACCCCCCACCCCAAAGCACCTGTATTCATTTTGTCACGATCGATGGCCATGCCTGTGCTTAACATTTGGTATTGCTGGTTAAAATACTATCTACACAGTTTTGGTAGAACCTGTATGTATGGAAAGCACATGCCTGCCGGTGGGTAGCATGTTTATAAAAAGTTTCGTTGCAGCTGCTGCGGACTCTACAGATACTTGGTTTGTGCCAGCAAGGAAATTTAATCTTCAACTAAAAAAAAAAAGAAGTGGAAAGGTAGAGATAAAGGTAAAACCAGAGAGAAGGGAAAGGGAGAGAGAGAGAGAGAGGGAGGGAGGGGGGAGGCAAGAGACTTTTTTCATCTTTTACCTAATTGCAAGAAAAGAAAGGAACATTTGGCATGCCTTGAACTGAAGGTGACCTGGCAGGACAATTGTTATATAATTTAGTGACCCTCGCATACTTCTATCAAGGTGTCTGAGGTAGTTTCCCTCTTCCATACAAATCTCATGGTAACCTTTGCTCCCCAGTGGTTTAAATCACATTCTTAAGGGATTAAACTGTTATGACAAAAGAGGAATGTTTAGAAACTGTGCTTTTGCAGCTCAAAATTTGTCAGATTAGAAACTGTGTATTTTATAATCTTTAGATCAAAGAAGCTCTCCATCAAAGCTTTATGTCGACTACAATATTTTCCCAACCTTTGTTGAACCTGAATTGTTTTGGATTATCTCACATCGGGTTCACTGAGTATGCCTAGACTAATGTGGGGGGAAAAGCTTTCTCGCAGATATTTTAAACATTTCACATGCGCAGGGCTCAGGAGCTGGGCTCCTGTACCCGCTTACGGAGTGGGGCAGCTCGCCTTGAAGGTCTTTTCAACTCCAGTTTTATGTGAGATGCTTTTTGAGATTAGTCTGACAGATAAAACCCTACGGGGCAACCGTTTATTTTCCATTAAGAACACTGCTCACTTTCTTTAACCAGCTGACCGAGTGCTCCGTAAAGAGGCCTTTTTATAGAGTTTTTACATCTCGATGGATTAGGTATCATTACCCCGTTGGAAAAAGAACAGTTCAATTTTCTCAGAAGAATGGTTTGTCAGAGCAGAGCGGTTTGTCTTTATCTGTCTCTAAATCCAGCAATCGTGTTTCCCAAACAGGCACAAAGCAATGATCATTCAAAGTTCAAATTGCCAATTAATTTGGAATCGGCTCCTTGAATTCCTGCATTATTGTACCGTGGTGAATCCAGTAAGGCAAGCATGAGGTCAATTGGATAGTATCTGTTACAAAATTTCTTTGTATGTTAAAGGAGAAAAAAAATCAATGCAATCGTTTGCAACGGGAGATGTTTTCAAAATCGAATCTATTGATGGATAAAATGTTTTTAAGGAACCGAAATTAAGATGGAGTGCTTTCAAAATTACTTTTTTGATGTATAAATGAGAGACATTTTGCTTGCAGAAAATACATGCAATTGAATTACCTGTTCCACATGCTTTGCATCCTGTTTTTCATTGTATCAGAAAAGGGGAAGGCAAGAATGTAGCATGTGGAAAATATAATTCAGTTGCATTTATTTCTGCAAGGAAGACGTCTCTCATTCATATATCATAGAGTGTGATGTACATTGTCGAAGAGGTGCGTGATCGACCATTGTATTTCAGGAAAGTGGGAGACGATAAACGTGAATGTTGTTTTTCTTTAGACCGTCACCTTTATGGTGACATGGTAAGTGCGTTGCTCAAATGAGTTAATGAAGACCAGTCTCGGAAGGATGTCAAGGATGTCGTCCCCAAAATCATTGTTACTGATAGAATTATGTTCATCGCATGGAACCCACCGGAGAACTTTCTTCTGCTTTTAATAATAGGAAGCGTTGTGGTCCTTTTGAGCACCTGCTTTGTTTGTAACTTCAGAGCATGTAAATTCCTGCATCTGTTTGGTTACTCCCGTCCACGTGACTACAAGAATACCTGAGTCCTTGTTCGTGGGGCAGCCCTAGGCAGGTGCAGGAGGTTCGGGGAGGGGGGTCATTCTGCAATCTGACTTCACTCCAGATTGCATTTTACTTTTCAACCTTTTCAACTTTTCTTAGATTTTCATTACCTACATTAGTTAATTTTATTTTGTTCTGTGGCTCGCATCTTTGTTACTTAACTTGCTCTTGGAAATAAGAAAAGGGTAAATTATTAAAAATAGAGCTGTGTGTGTGTGTGTGTGTGTGAAAGAGAGAGAGAGAATAATGCTGCGAGGTAAAAAAGCAAAAGTTGAAAATTCCAGATACAGCGATATAAGCAAAGCACGGAGCTGTGTTGGTCTAGAGTGGAATGCAGGCGTCTCTCATTTCAGCAGAAGCTGTGCATCAATTCACACTTGGCCAGAGTCCTCTACCAGCTTTGGGGACCTTGCATTGTCCTCCAAACCAGCTGGTCAGCCAGCAATAAGCCTTTCCGCACAAAGGTCTGTACTGGGACTACCAGAAGTTTCATGGTGTCAGAAAATGACCTCTCTGTTCTTGCGGATCCAGTGTTTCACGGAGAGAGGCAGACTAAGTATGCAAGAATAGATTTCCTATCAACACAATTAACATTTATGTCAATAGATACATAACTAAGTGCAGTTTTATGGAGGTATCTCTGCCTGTACAAGAAGGAGGTGCTGGGATGGCTGAGGACAAAGACACTGGCGACTGTTAGGCGAAGCTATTGGAATCTTAATTTAGGGGTCAAGGAGAATATGAGCAACACTGCATAAGACACTTGTCAGGCCTGGTGACAAAGCTAGATATAGTGTATCTAATTTTTCTCCAAGTTAGGATCATTAGAAGGTTAAGTTGATTCCATCTGGGAACATGTTTGTCTCTAATAAAAAATGAAAGAGATGTTTAACATTACAAAATATAGGAAGTAACAAATTACTAAATTGAAAAGTAATGTCCAAAACAACTAGTGTTTCTTGGAGAGTATTTTGTCCTTGCTTTCCATTTGACAGAGACTATTACTTTTTTTTTCAATATATGAAGTTTATTGTCAAATTGGTTTCCATACAACACCCAGTGCTGATCCCAAAAGGTGCCCTCCTCAATACCCATCACCCACCCTCCCCTCCCTCCCACCCCCCATCAACCCTCAGTTTGTTCTCAGTTTTTAAGAGTACAGAGACTATTACTGAGAAGGAGGTGGGGCCCCAGGGTGAGTGGTATCCCACAGGAAGAGGGCGGCCCCAGGTTAGATTTCATGGCACAGGAAGAGGGCGTTGGGAGCCATCAGGCAGATGGAAGGCAGGCCCCAGGGTGGGTGCCCTGGCGCAGAAAGAGCGTGCAGACTCAGAGACACAAGGAGGACAGAAAGCTAAGGAAACCCAACATTTAATGGGCAAACACAGGGAGCAGGGCTCATGGAGGAAACTGGCAGACACAGGCCAAGCTGAGAGGCAGTTTCAGGGGACTCTTGTGCCGGTGGTCAGTGCCCAACTCCCAGAAGGAAGAGCAAAGCAGCAGGGTTGAACAGAGCTGGTGGAATCCAAAGAAGGAAGTGGTCCTGAGTGATTTTAGTGGAGTTTTAAGCTTAGGGGAGGGTCAGGTTACCAGCGAACTGAGAAGCTAAGTGTGCGAATGGCACAGGATAGCGTCCCCAGGGATTCGCTGTGTAGAAGGGATGACAGAGAGGGGGAGAGGAGGAAGAGAAACCCTGTGAGGGTAAAACTGAGCTGTGGTGGCAGCTGAGATGCACTCTCCCCCCTCCAATCTGGTCCCTCAGCCCCAGCCTCCCTGGATCCTGAGTGGCGCTCAGCCTGGGGACTGTCCTGCCAGCTCCTGTCCCTGCAACGTCAGGTCCGAAATCGGAGCCCTCTTCTCTCAAATGGTGGTTACATGGCATGGTACTCAGAGAGTTCTAACCCTGTGGACTTCTAGGGTTCCAGCATGAGTAAAAATATTCTATGGAAAAATGTGCTTTGGTTTCCAAGTAACTTTTTTGGAACAGAATTATTTATGTCCTGCATAATATCTGCTCTCTTGTGTAATCCCTATTGAAGATTTTCATTCATCTGTTCTATTTTTTTTTAATTTATTTATTTACACCCAATGTAGGGCTTGAACTCATGACCCCGAGATCAAGAGTCACATAATCTTCCAACTGAGCCATCCAGGTGCCCCTTCATTCATCCGTTCTTGATAAATTACTACCTCGGTTAATTCTTAACCTTTTTCTTGGGGGCAAGGGATATGTCTTAACTTTAATGGTTTTTTTAAGTTTATTCATTTATTTTGAGAGAGAGAGAGAGAGAGAGAGAGAGAGAGAGAGAGAGAGAAAGAAAGAATCCCAAAAAGGCTCCACATTTTCAGCCCAGAGCCCAACATGGGACTCAATCCCATGAACTGTGAGATCATGACCTGAGTAGAAATCAGGAGTTGGTCGCTTAACTGACTGAGCCAGGCACCCCTAACGTCTGATGACACTATGCTTACACAGACAAGAAGTGGGGCATCTGAAGCTCAGAACCGAGAAATATTACAGCATATAACACATGGGCTAATATATCTATGAAACATTCAAAATCCTTACAAAAGGGGCTGTATTGGTCCTTCTGACTGTTCTTTATTCACCTCAGCCTGTGTGACCATTCACTGGATAGTGGAGGTGGGCCATTCCTGCTTTCTGGTTCCCTTTCTTTTTCCCAGTTTCCAAGCATCAGGAGGGAGATGGGAGAGTTGGTCTGCTTTCTCTTTATAAAAAGAGCTGACTGTGTGTCACCGGGCCCGAGGGGCATGTTCTCCAGCAGAAATGAGAAAGTGATGCTCTCCCAGAAGTCGCCTGTAGATCTGGGGGAAGAGGCAAAGCGGAAACCCATGGGATCTCGGTTGTGAGTTCTTCCCATCTTCCCTAGCATGTTGACGCATCCACATTTTTAACGTCTTAGTGATTTTCAAGGTCCCCTGTCTGCATAAAAAAAAAGTTACATAATATTTAAACTGGGTGTTTTGCTATTCTTTGGGACTCTGGGAATGTCGGAAGCCATGAACTATGTCCCCAGACAAGCACGTGGCATCCACAGCCTCTTCAAGCATAAGCCAGGCAGGTACCAGTATCTACCTGCCTTGGACACATTTGGCACAGATCCAAGCAGTTCCAGACAAAAGTTTTCTCTTTCGTGTATTGACACAAATGCACAAATGATATCCCACTATCATCTAAATTTTGACCAAGAGTTTTTTTGTTTTGCTTTAATAAAATGCATTTCAACTTTGGAACATGCCCACATAGACAGAAAGTTGGCCCAACAGTATTTGGGGCAGACACCCAAGAACCAAAGGGCTTAGAAAATCAGGAGAAACTGAAAGGGTCCTTCAGCCAATTTAGGAACCTGGTAAGGGGGGGACCACTAGGCTGACATGTTTACAACGGAGAGATAGATCCATCTCACTGGTACCGGTGCCTTCCGTTTTTGCCAAGCCGGCTTCTTGCCCCCTTTTTATATTTTCCATCAAGTCTTTAGTGGAATTAGAATTGGCCCAATCAGGGAAGGAAGAGTTCAAAATGTTCATTTGTGGAGTTTTAAGTAACCAAAGTGAGGATCAATGCTCTGGAATCCCATTTACTATGATCCGAGAAGAAAGGAAGCAGACGAAGGTTGGACTAGTTGAGAACCTTCATCACCACCCTTGGCTGGATGGGCCCTCCAGTACGAGACGCGTTCTAACCTGGCAAAGCCACTGAATGGTTGACCCTCCATTTTTCCCACCCCAAGCTCCCCGAATTTCACGGACTAAGTGGAACTGGCTAAAGATAGGGATTTATTATGCTTACTTTGGCAAAAGGGGCTTGAAATTTTGGCCCTTCTTCATGCTTCCTTATTCCTTAGGTAGACTTGACTTTTAAGCAAAAAATGCCATGTATGTTGAATTTTCCTGTTGGTCAGTCAGACTGTTAACTACGTATTTCTTGATCCATCTTACAGGAGATAAATCTGGTATACAATCATAAAGAAAACTCCCAGTTCTCTTCCTCAATACCTTGTATTCTGGACATGACTCTTAGAAAACTCTGTATGGAAATAACCGACGTAAATGCTCCGAGGGGGAAAAATTCTTTGTTTTTTAATGTTTTTTTATTTATTTTTGAGACAGAGAGAGACAGAGCATGAGCAGAAGAGGGGCAGAGAGAGAGGGAGACACAGAATCTGAAGCAGGCTCCAGGCCCTGAGCTGTCAGCACAGAGCCTGACGCAGGGCTCGAACTTTCGGACTGTGAGATCATGACCTGAGCCGAAGTCGGACGCTCAACCGACTGAGCCACCCAGGCGCCCCTAGGGGGAAACATTCTTAAACAGCGATTTCTATGATTGCACCCTACTTTTCCCCACCGAGACACGTGCCTATGGAAAAATCTATACACTTTGGCGGATCGACGTAAACAAACGGCTTTGAATTCACATCTGTTTTTGTTGTTGTTGGAGTTCTGATTTTAAGGTAACATGGCAATTGGCAATGCAATTCTTACTTTCTGTTGAATTCAAGAGAATCTAAAATGTTTCAATATAGGTAGTCATCACTAGAGGTCAACCTGAATAAACATTTTTAAGCAAAGTAGATATATACACATGATGTCAGTTTTACACACACACACACACACACACACACACACACACACGTTAGAGGATACTGGTTGAATATGCTGGTAATTTGGAGAGTGGCAAGTGAGATAATGTTCTAAAAGAACTTTGCACACTATAACACGCTAAATCAATGTGAGCCAGTGTTCTTATCCTTACTATTTTTAATGAAGGCCCTACTTTTATGCATAGTGGATCTGCTTCTGTCCAACTTGCAACCACTTTCCCTGTGATACATGATGCAAAAATAAAGTATTCTGATGCTTCATTCAGCACTCGAGGTGTGGTCTGTGGACCATCAGCATTGTCAATACCTGGGAACTTGTTGAGATCCAGAATCTCAGTCCAGGCCCCCGGCTGGGCACATTTTAACAAGACCTCCGGGTGATTCTTACACTTGAGAAGCCTGGGTTTGTGGCAGCACAGGGGTGTGGGAAATGTATTAAGACTGGAATCAGATTTAATCACCCGATCTTCAGCTTTCCCATGGGAAAAATGGGTTCCAGTTAAAATTCTATGTATAACTAGTAAAGACATCTCCCTGTGTACATAAATGGCGGTTGGCTATTTACCAGGTACCCACATTGTCATTGTGTAAGCTCCTTACGGCAAGGAGAGAAAATGGGAGAAGTTTGGAGCATGTTACTTACAGGTCAATCAGACATCGCTGATCTTTCCCCTAAAGCACTCCACTGTCTCCCACATCCTTGTTCATCCTCCAGCTTCTCCCCCTGGCTGAAAAACTCTCTCCCCTATACCGAAATAACTTCTGGTCCTCCTCAGTGACCATCAAATGAAGTCCATTCAAATTCCTTACAACGGCTTTTACCATCACCTATACCAAGACCCCAAGTGACTTTCTCTGGTTTCTCTCCCCCCTTTTGCTACACACACATGATCCTTAAGAGGCTGCGAAATCCAAGAGCGTTTACCTCTTCTTCTCAATCCTTATCATGCCTGGGACTTTTTCCTGCTCGGAGTGAAAGCACGTTCCGTGCACTGAATGGAACCCGAGTTCGCAGGAATGTGAATTTGGTTTGGTCCAGAGAGCTGGGAGTCTGGGGATGCTCCGGTCCATCATCTTCCATGCCCAGATTTCCTCCTCATCCCAAACATCACTGTCTCTCCTGGACACACATCTCTAGCGAGTGATCCCCTGGCACGTAAACATTAAGAAGAGAGGAGCTCGGTCTAGTGGAACATTTTTCCTTCTTATTTCTCTGAAAGCCTGTTTGGCAGGATTTTACATCTTAATTTCATAGCATTTCATGCCACATTTTACAACTCAAGATTAAATTTTCTGCTCAGCCTCCATATTCAAACTATTTTCTCTTGAACAAAAATAAAATGACTCATGGGGCGCCTGGGTGGCTCAGTCAGTTAAGCATCTGACTTCAGCTCAGGTCGTGATCTCGCCGTCTGTGAGTTCGAGCCCCGCGTCGGGCTCTGTGCTGACAGCTCAGAGCCTGGAGCCTGCTTCGGATCCTGTGTCTCCCTCTCTCTCTCTGCCCCTCCTCTGCTCACACTCTGTCTCTCTCTCTTCCTCAAAAATGAATAAACATTAAAAAAATTAAAAAAACAAAACAAAATAAAATGACTCACTATCCAGAATGTACTTAGCCACGTAAAATAGAAGAATTTAGTCACGTGAGCATTTTTAGTCAAACTATCTCAGTAGCCTGTGAACACTAGTTATAAACACTGGGCTATGAGAAAATCTACAGAAACTCTGTATCATGAAACAAGTGCATCGTATGCTTTTCAGTTCCCTTTAGCAAGGAAGCGATTTACATCATCAGAACGTTTCAGCTGAAATAGTTTTTAAACACAAATCAAACATAAGGACTCTTACTGGAATCGTTCCTTTCTTATGATTTTTTTGTCTCTAGTTTTACTGTAATTGCACTCGTTCAATGGAAGCCTTTTTAGGTCTAAAGATTTTTCACAAACATTGGAGCATTTGATAAAATAAAGCAAGTTCCTTCGCTTTGATGTTGCCTACAAAAGCAGGTCTCGACTTGTTGGGCCATAAAAAAATACTAACGAATTTGGGATTTGTCAAACAGATGAAATCTTTTTCATCTCAAAGAAATGAGTCGTAGGAAACAAATGTGACTTGAACCTTCTACAATACTTCCTCCTCTGCTTCACAAGAGAGGGTAACATCCTCATCATCGAGGGAATTTAGAGGACTGTCCTTGAAGACAGTTGGAATGAGGTATCAAAATGGCGTCAGGCTCTTCATGCTTGAGTGGCACCAAGATAATTATTTGTCACAGCTGTTTCTGCCTCGGGGAATGATAGAATTAGGGAACTGCATTTTCAAACAGATGCAGTTTATTCCAGTTCACATTACTTTAAGCTAAAGTCAGTGTATGACAAAAGAGGGATATTTTGTTTTCTCTTTTCTTTTCTTTTCTCTTCTTTTCTCTTTCTTCTTCCCTTCCTTCCTTCCTTCCTTCCTCCCTCCCTTTCGCTCTCTTTTCTTTCTTTCTTTCTTTCTTTCTTTCTTTCTTTCTTCCTCTTTCTTTCTTCTTTCTTTCCCTTTCTTTCTTTCCTCTTCTTTCTTTCGAGTGAAGTTAACAGGTTTATGCACAGTAGCAACTGTTCTATTTTCTAAAGATTTGTCAAGCTTCACAATAAGATTAACCCGAACACCTCTTCCTGCAGATGCATGGGCACCTGGTTAGCTTATTCAAGGCCTCCGTGAGCGATTGTCATTTTCTTGGTCATCTGTGCTACTAACCAAGTTTCATTGTGTGTGACACTCTTAAGGACACCAGGCCAGATAGGATTTGCAGCATTTGGGTTAGGACTGCATTTGTCCTGGAGAGATTAACAAATTCTGGGAGAACTGAGTATTTTCTAATACATGCACTTACCTACTTGTCAAGGATCAACATCACACCCTTTGAGTTTTAGTTCAGGAGTTTGTGTAGGAAATTGGTTATTATGTCTAATTGTGACGGGTAATGTTTTGTCATCCTTTGTTTTAGGAAAAGTCTTTGTGTGTGTGAATTGCTCATCCTTCAGTTATAATTTCTGTCATTAGGATCAGGTAAGGCAGCTTCTCTGACATCATAGTTCTTTAAAACAATTCTTTTTTCATCTTTATTCATTTTTGAGTGAGAGACAGAGTGCGACTGGGGGAGGGCAGCGAGAGAGGGAGACACAGGATCCGAAGCGGGCTCCAGGCTCTGAGCTGTCAGCAAAGAGCCCGATGCAGGGCTTGAACCCGTGAACTGTGAGATCATGACCTGAACTGAAGTAGGACGCTTAACCAACTGAGCCACCCAGGTTCTCCCTGACATCATAGTTTGTACCCCATTTTCTTGAGACTCTCTGAGTTGGCAGCCAGTATATTTACTGAGCAGTTCTATATGGCCATGGTATATACTGAGCATAGAAAAACCACAACATTGTCGACATGATTGTAATCTTGTGTAAACGTTGACAGACGTAATATCTATACAATATATATATTTACATATCTGTGTTATAAATACAGTTATACACATCTGTACTTATTTATGTTTATATGTATTAGGACTTTAACAGTATAAATATTTAATGAAACATTTCATCAGACTTCTTTGAATGAGGATATGTTATATTGGAAAGGGTGAAAATTACATCAGACATAAACAGTAGTTATTTCCTACATTCTGAAGCAAGGACAGAAAACTCAAAAGGGAATAGTGACAAAGACGTTAATAACTTCAACGCCAATTTATGTTTATTCCTTTATCTAAAAAAACAAACAAAACATAGACTTATTTGATCAAAAACTTTGGACCATGACAAAATTTCAAGTAAACGAACAAACAAAAAAAGATCTAAAAGATCACGGATGCCAGCTAGGTGACAGCTTTTTTTCATCATGTGATATAATTCTATTTTCGTATCATTAAGATACATGAAATATGTATATTGAGCCCATGGATATTTAATTCCTTGTTTACACAATTAAGAGATTATCCAACTAAACTCTCCCAAAGTGAAAACGTTCTTAAGCGCAGGACTGTAGTTCCCAGAGCATCCAACCCTTTAGAAGTTCTTTGTTACAACACCTCTTTATTTACATCTTGGATCCAGACATCTAGGCGAAAAGGAAAAGCATCGTAGCTAGCATTTTACCCAGCAGCTTCAAAATGTTCATTACCTGCTATTACTTAAGAGCCATTATAAAGCTTTGTTTAGATAAGGTGGCCTTGCTATCTGCAAAACTGACCTTACAATGGAGCTGATTTGATTAAATGGCTGTAAGTTGTAGTCAATAAATAATCTTGCTGCTTAGGAAACCATCTCAGGCCAGCCTTCGGATGAAGGGCTGCACGAAATAAGATGTCAAAACTTATTCTCTGCCCCTTCCCTCTCTCCAGACCCATCTGTTCATTGTTTAATCGAGAGAGGATTCAATTTCTCTGCGTCTATAAGAAGACACAAAAACCAGAAAACAAAAACACGACCAACAACAATGAAGACTTAGGTTCTTAAGTGTTTAAGTGTTTTCCAGTTGGTTTGAGCTGTCAGTGCAAGCAAAACAGTTTGCCAGTCAGCGGGTCTCCAACTGGAGCGTGTCAGAATCTCTGATTCGGTAGGTGTATGTGTGGGGGGGACCTGAGAGTTTTCATGACTAGCAGTCTGCAGGCGACAGTAATGTGTGGACCCTAGGACCACATTTGGGAATCGCTCTTCTTAACTGTTACTTCTGCGTTCAGCTTAGAAACAGTTTTGTATCATGCTTTAAAAACAGTAGTGCTATCAGGGCGCCTGGGTGGCTCAGTCGGCTGGGCGTCCGACTTGGGCTCAGGTCATGATCTCGCGGTCTGTGAGTTCGAGCCCCGCGTCGGGCTCTGTGCTGACAGCTCAGAGCCTGGAGCCTGCTTTGGATCCTGTGTGTGTGTGTGTGTGTGTGTGTCTCTCTCTCTGACCCTCCCCTGCTCATGCTCTGTCTCCCTCTGTCTCAAAAATAAATAAAAACATTAAAAAAAAATAAAAACAGTAGTGTTCTGTTAAAGAAAGATTTTTCCTTTTGTCATTCGAGAAAGGAATCACATAAATGCTGTCCACGTATTTTGGTTTTTTTGTGATGCTGTTCTAGGTTGACAGATAAAATACAGAACACCTAGTTAAATTTGACTGTAAGATAAACAGCTAACGGCTTTTTGGTGTAAGTATATCCCATGGATAAATTTGTTAAATTTAGAAACCCTACATTGAGTCATGAAAAGGAAGTTCATAGCCTATTTGTTTTGTCCTTCCTTAATGAAACAAATTACTATTTTAATGGGAACATATATATAGTCTGTGACTATATCAAAATTTCCATAATTTCTGAAAGTATAAATAAAATTTCAGGTCATGTTGTATTTTAAATAATAATGCTGCAAATTTGGGGTGATCACTTTTAGTTAATTATGGGGTCTAATTATATTCCTTAAGTACCTTTAAAATTGGTTACCCCCCTGGGGTGGCTGGGTGGCTCAGTCCGTTAGGCGTCTGACCTCGGCTCAGGTCATGATCTCACAGTTTGTGGGTTTGAGCCCTGCTTTGGGCTCTATGTTGACAGCTCAGAGCCAGGAGCCTGCTTCGGATTCTGTGTCTCCCTCTCTCTCTGCCCTTCCCCCACTCACGCTCTGTCTCTCTCTGCCTCTCAAAAAATGAATAAACATTAAAAATTTTTTTTTAAATTGTTTACCCCCCCAGTAAATATTAAAAAATTTTTAAAAAACGGTTATCCCTAAATTAAGGCACGTGCCACTGTGTTAGACGAGCAAACTGATTTAACTTTGCCCAAAGAAGTCTCAAACAGGATCTAGCTTTGTGGAATGAGAAAACTGGCAACAGCGTGAACTTGGAGATGTGCATTAGTTGAAATCACAAGTCACTGCGGGACTTTGAGGAAGCCAGTGGTCTCCATTTTCTAACTTGTAAAGGGGATTGCGTGGGATCGAGACTGCACATTTGGTAAATATTAGACTTCAGAAACTCCATGCTGAATCGGGGCTCCTTGATCACAGGCGAGCTGATGGATGACAATCCAAGTTACAAAGGTGTTGCCCATGTGGATTTCAAATGGTGATTGAATAGAGGACCCCGTTTCACCTTAATGCAGAACTTCTAATAACGTTGGCTGGCATTTTGGGAGTTAACCAGCATCAGATCTCTGAGTTCTTAAATGTATCGAAATTCTACTGCAAAGCTCAGGTTTTTATCTTTCCTCCCATGCAAAAGAACCTTGCCAGTAGTCAGAAATTGATTTCAGGGCACGCTGGCATGCACCCATGTGCTTCTTATTCATTGTAAAGGGAGTGAGTTATTATTAGAAAGCCAAGTGGTAGCTATCATTAGTGAGATTTCGGTAATACTTTCTACTGCAACATAATTCCTTTAATTATCTAACATGGCCAAGATGAGAGTCGCCTTGTACTTGTACCTTTCCAGGTAGAAAAACACACACACACAGTTATGCTTTCATTGGCACAGAAGCTAATAATTGAGCCCCTCTATCTACTACTTTAAGATTTGTCTTCTGGCTTTTTCCTCTCTAGTACTTGAGGTTGATGTAGCTTTTATTTTTCCAGAGTGCAAATTTGAGTAGCTCCCAGGTTGAGAAATATTTTCCACGAAGGGCTATGGAAACTAAAAGAAAAATGATATTGACTCTGGTATTTTGGTCCTTGCACATGAGAAAAAGCTTTTAAGAGATTATTCCTAAAAAAAGAAAATGCCAGCTTTCCAGGGTTTTTTAGTAATCATACTCTAGCCTACAATTTTCAAGGAAAAAAAATGCCTCAAGCTTTTTGGATTGAAAGCTAACTTGAGTGTTGTTTTGGAACATCCTTATTGAAGGAGTTTTGCCACTGGTATTGGAAACCAGACTGGGTTTGCTAAGCTGCTCAAGTAACACCTTCACTAAACAAGTGTCCCTGTGTCTTTCAAATATTTTTTTTTTCCAAGAAAACAACCCATCTATTTCTTTGGCTGAAAAAAAAAGCTCTTATTGCCAATCCGCGCAATAAAGAAAGGTTTGGGGGGGAAAGCGCCTGATGCTTAAGAAGCCAATTTCTCTCTTCCTTTTCCGCCTGAGTCTATCACAGTTTAGCTTCTTAATGCCACCATCCACCTCAGTCATCCAGTGTTGGCTTCCATGTTGCAAATCCAGGGGCCATTTCTGAGTCCCTTGGGAGCATGTGATAGAGAGGATGCTCTGCCTCCAGGTGTTTTCTTTTCTTGGCTTTCCGGAAATCACACGGTCTGGGTTTCCTCCTGGCTTTGAATTTCTCCATCTCCCTGACTTCTTTAGGGCTGAGACCTTCTGCTCTTACACCTGTTTTTGCCCTGGGGCCTCTTATCCAGACACGTGATGTTAACCCGCATCTGGAGGTTGTTTCCCAAATTGATATCTTGAATCCAGACCTCTTTGCCCTGTACCTCCAAGTGTCCAACTATCTTCTTGACATTCCCATTTGACTCTCATACTGAAAATGGTTAATGTGTATAAAATCTGTTATTTCCTGACATTTGAACCCACTCTGAACCCAACTCCTTCCAGGTACTGGACTTTATTCTTACAGGTGCTCAGACTAAATGCTATGGGGTCATCCTTGACATCTCTGTCTTTCTCTCTTTGCTCATTCCTTGGGCCATCCTATCTACAATGTCAGCTCAACCTTCCTCCTCATATTTTTATCTATTCATTTTTACTCCTTAGCACTTAAGAGTATCTAACATATTGTGTGTTACACATACACACACAATATAAGCTATAGGATGAAAAGTATGTATATATACAGCCTTTCCCCTCAAGTCAAATAAAATTTTATCAGAGCAAGATGGTTGTCCATTTTGTTTACCACTATATCCCTAGGCTAGGGGCTCTGCCTGATACACAGTAGTTGTCAGATGAGTTTATTTAAAAAGTTAATGAATGGGGTGCCTGGCTGGTTCAGTGGGCTGAGCATCCTACTCTTGGTTTCGGCTCCAGTCATGATCTCGAGGTTCGTGGAGTTCGAGCCCTGCGTGCCGCTCTGTGCGGAAACCATGAAACCTACTTGGGATTCTCTCTCTCTCCACCCCTCCCCTGATCTCTCTCTCTCTCTCTCTCTCTCTCTCTCTCAAAATAAATACATAAACTTTAAAAACATTTTAAAAAGTGAATGAATGGACAATAATTATATACAAGATAGCCTTTACTAAATTTAAGTGAGATGAACACAAATAGACAGATCCCAATGAAGTAGCAGAGTTATCTCTTTTAGTCCCAGATCTCACAGTGGGGAAAGGGGATTACTAAAGCTGGCAGAGATGCAGAAAACAGTAGTAACAACCAGAGAATGGAAGAGTTTACTTTGGGTGTTCTACTTCCTACTCCACTCAGGAATTACTCTGTCTCTGCCCAAACCAGAGAATTCTATAACATTTCCCTCACCTATTTTGTCACATCTTTTGCAACAGGTGTGGTGTCCCCCCCCCCCCAGAGGACATTAATATTAGGAGGGCACTTCAAGGATACGTGGAACAGCAATTAGAAGGAGAGTGCTGAGATGACAGAAATTCAGTGGGTGAAATTAATATAATTCGAAGACAGTTTTGAGAAGGAAGGCAGACCGAGTACCATCTGCAATGAACACATCCCCCCTTATTAAGGAATTTGGCCAAGTCACAAGACTACTGAGAATTAATAGTCGAACCAAAGCAAGAGGAAGACGTTCTAAAGACTGAGGAGTTCATTAGTGGCTGATCATTTTTTTCTGGCTCTTTTCACATGTATTTATTCTTTACGATACTGCTAACAATGCTTCGCCATAGTGTTCTAGTATTTTAACTTTCTTGTCATATATGATACTCAGCTCAGGATGGTATTTGACATATAGACAGAGGCTCCTAAACTCGGTATGTAATAAAAAAGGCTAATGATTCGTTGGAAGAATAGCCCCCTTTTCCTATGATCACAACAGCTTCAAATGTTCAGAAAAGATACATAGAAAAGTTGGGTTTGGACCACAAAAAGATTGGACCACAAAAGATTTATTGCTAAATGATAATCTTCATTGACAGCTAGTTAAGTACCAGGACTTGGGGCAAGAACCATACTTGTATAATCTCATTTAATGTTCCCCACGACATCATAAGAAATTGGCATGAGTGAGAATATGAACGTAGAGACGTTCACAATGAGTTTGGCGAATGCTTATTAGCTTTAGCTAGCACTAAGACTTTGTTTTTCAAAGTAAGGAAGATTGACTTCGGAAAGGAAGGTGGATTTACCATAGTAATAAGCGTTGTCTGAAGCCCATATTTCCCTGCTGCCCCAAACATTATTTGGGTCTCTCTTCTACTTACATTCCCAGTGTCTCCTACATTATAAGGTTTATTTCCAGGGCCACTGTTCTTGGGTAAGAGTGTGGCAAATAGTCCCTGGGTTTCAGCAGTAGAGGAAGATAAACTACCCAACAAATCTCAAGGGAGGGAGCCTTATACTGGCGAAGGCAGGAAATTAACAGCTGACCTATGATTCTTCATCATAAACCTCAAATCCACCAATGTGATCAAACTAATATAATCTGGTCCAATGACCTGTGTATATGTATGAGAAGCAATATCTTAGGACCAAGTCACTCAATTTTTGGAAGGGTTCTTTGGAAGATCCATGACTTTTTTCTCTTCACTAAAATAATAACTCCTATTTCTTCCAATATTTTCAGAAATTTATTAACTATGAGGCATAACAGACATGGCTTGCTGCTACCCATCTTTACACCTTCTTGACTCCTCTTCGTCTAAGCCTATCTGCTCTGAAAAATTTAACGGGGGTTGTTCCCCTCTCTTGTTGCCCCCAGAAACTCTACTTCAATCAATAGTTTCTTCAGCATTGAAAGGATTTGGCTCACTAGGATAGTAAGTAGTAGAAAGTCTCCTTAAAGCAGACTTTTCCTTTCCTGTCTTCTTCCTTCCCTTCCCACCCCCTACCCCGCCATATTGTCTTGGACAGCATTCTACACACAGAAGGTGATTAACATATTCATCTTGTTGAGTATTTAGTAGCATTGGAGAGCTATGTTGATATGATTGCTGCCCGTAGAGGGGGAAAAAAAATGAGAAGGTGTTTTACAGTAATGTGGTGGCATCACAGAGTTCACAGATAAATTTTCCTGTTGAAATATTTTTAAATTAATGTGTGACCCTTCACTGGGGATCATTTTGAACACAGCTATAACTTTTGAAGAAAATAAATCACTGAATCAGACAGTGTTTATTAGTCAATGTTCTGTTATTTCCTAAAGCACTGTTTCTACTTGTGATAAAATTGGCGGCCAGGGAGATAAAAAGAGTATTTGAAAGTGTTTTATCCACAGGTCCTAGATGAATCGCAGAAATACAGTGTATATTACAAGAGAAATTCTGTTAATTTCAACCCTAATGTCTAAAAAATACTATATTTTTATTTTGAGAGAGAGAAGCAGGAGGAGAGGAGATCTTAAGCAGGCTCTGTGCTGAGCGTCGAGCTCGATCCCATGACCCTGGGATCATGACCTGAGCTGAAATCAAGTTGGACACTCAACCAACTGAACCACCAAGGTTCCTCTTAAATAGTATTTTTTATTTAAGCCACCAGGAGGCTCAGTTAAGCGTCTGATTTTGGCTCAGGTCATGATCTCACCATTTGTGAGTTCGAGCCCCGCGTCGGCCTCTGCCCCGACAGCACAGAGCCTGCTTGGAATTTTCTCTTTCCCTCTCTTTCTGCTCCTCCCCAACTCATGTTCTCTCTCTCTCTCTCTCTCTCTCTCAAAGTAAATAAATAAACTTCAAAAGTATTATTTAAAAATATTTGTTATCTTTTCCCCAACTCTGTTTAATTAAAATATTTCATCATTATGTATTGAGGGAAATCAGCATTCATTCATTTATTCTCTGACCTTTCAACAACCAGCCTCTGATGTTTGTAAATTATAAATTTGGGTTTTTTAAAATCTGTTTTGTGTTCCATGTTCTACAATAGCTACATCACTACAACAATTTCTCTGTCTTCTCCCCAGTCATGGGCAGCACAACTAAGTTCTCTGATAGCTTTTCGTTGCACTTGGGGAAAGATAAAAGGGCCCATCAAATCTCAAGAGATGGACAGCCAATCAATCACAATATAGTTATGAGGCAGGTCGGAAGGATGGTGTCTTGTTAGAACCCTCCCGGGGTTCTCTGGGATGGTAGGCCCTGGCACATTGCCTTCCACTGGGTCAGATGAACTTGCTCCTGACCAGTGATTTGTAGGTTTCGCCATGCATGTTGGGCTTGGGAGTTCCCAGTGCAATTATAGGAAAGCAGTTATTCAAGCAAGCCATTACAGGAGGCAGACAGCGTTGCTTGGTGGTCTGTGCCTTTCTGGCAAACGCAGAGCCTCTGTGTATTGTCCCCGTTCTCGCCTTCACGTCTGCCCAGGGGTCAAGATGTCAGCTCATCTGTAGGCCTTGGCACTATCTCTGATGGTGCGAATCCCTTCAGAGAATCTTGCAACCCTCTCGTTTTCCGGTGAATCAGTCTTTGCTCTTTTCCTCCCCACCTCACAGAGCTTCCAGGATCAAGGAGGCACAAAGATCAAGGGGCCTGTGAGGACATAAGTGGGGCTGTGGTGGGAGACGTATTGGGTGGGCTTTGGAGAGACCAGTGGGGGACTGGAGTTTTCTCTTCTGGAGCCCAGAGTTAGATAACAAATCACCCTTAAAAAGTGTCCATTCAAAACATGGTAAAACATGATGGACAAAATGCACTCCTGGTCTTCAGGAAAATATAAAATGCTAAGGCTTCTTTCTACCCCACATTACTAAAAGGCATGCGGCCTACACACCGTCTAAGAGAAATGGTCTGGTGACTTCCCCGGACCCCTGGTCACATGACCTTTCCCCTGCACCCCAGCCTTCCAGACAGGATTTGCTCTTCAGGCTTTGAAAGGTGCAGCCTCCTTTCCGAATTTCATTTCAAATTCAGAGCTCTCGTTTGATGCATCGTCTGCCAGAAACAAGCCACTGAGCCAGGTGACGTCCTCGCGTTGGGTCCTCTGGCTGCGCAGACCAGACGCGTCTCCTGGCCGCCTGTGTACGCGGGCAGCCCCGGGGGACCCCCGACACACCCCCTGTGCCGGACTGAGAGCCCTCCTTTCCCGCGCTGTTCACGGCTCTGCTGCACTGAGTGCTCTCACCGTTTCCAAACCTTCCCCAACGGCACCTGTGTTCACGGCCACGCGGCAAGTGGACGGAGTGCACGCGCTTAGCCAGGAGTAGCCGTCGGGGTACTTGGTTGGGCTGGAGCTTCGGCTAAAGTGGCTTAGGGGGGAAGCTGGTAAGCAGCAACAGGTCTCTACTTTCTTGTGCACAACAGCTGGCAGGAATCGGCTCCTTCTCCGAGCTCAGGCTGCTGCCGGCCAGCTGGCATGGAGCACGGAGCAAGCGAGCCAGCTACTTAACAGCTGTATTACTGCGTATCTGTCTGTAGCACATACCATATGCCAAAGCCCGGAGTAGGTGGGGAGGGGATCCCTTGAAAAGGAGATTTTCAAAGCCGCAGAGAAAAAGCATTTTCTCCTATCGGGTCCATGCTTTGATCTCATAGCCCCATGCTCCTTTTTTTCCCCCCTTCCTCACCCAGTTTGGATGCCCCACATCCTTTAGAATTGATGCAAAATCGTCATGGAGCCATTTACTTGGTCAGCTTCAGGAAATCATTTTTCAGGTAACTGTAAAGAAACTGAACACCTGTATCCATTTTTTTTAAGAGATTCATGTAATCATTTAATTTGGGGAAATAAAAGCTCTTAGGATGTTTAAAAATCATTTATTTATGTCTTCCCATTTCATCGTAATGCCACATTTTGAACTGACTTTGACAAAAGCACGGAATAAGGACCTTCAGGAAATATTCCAAGATTTTCTTCATCTTCGTAATTTTAGAAGTTCATAATCGACGGTTAAGGAACACCATATCCCAACAAGCTCCTCCAAGGCTGTTCTTTCCTTTCCAAGGTCACGGGAGACCGTGAGAATCGGACTGTGGGCCAGTCTGAACAGATACTCCATTTTATAAAAGGAGATGCTCGGCTAAGGAAATGTGGATGCTAGAACGAAGACCGTTTAGAGTAGTCAATCACTCCCAGAAATCATTTCCTGCTGGAAATGAGAGGAAAGTATTTTCCCACTCTTTGGTGAGCATCCCGAAATACAGATGGCCAGGGGCAATGGACGAGGGAATGCAGAAGGGCTGCTGGTGTCACTCAGAGAGGGTACAGCCACTCACTGACCCGGAGCCCAGCTGCACTGGGCAGGCGGTGGCCCTCGGGCACACGTTCGTCCTGCTGTATCCCCTCGGTGCAGACCTTGCTGCAGTCCTGGGAGAGGTGACGGCAAGAGCCAGGTCTTCATGGTGCTTTTCCCCCGTATCCACGTTTTACTTTGATAGTTCTGAGTTTTCCCTCCATTCCCTCTACTGTCTCATATTTATATGCCACTTTACTGTTTTTTTAAAAAATGCCTATTCGTGGGGGGCTTGGGCGACTCGGTTAAGCGTCCAACTTCAGCTCAGGTCACGATCTCACAGTTTGTGGGTTCGAGCCCCGCATCGGGCTCTGTGCTGACAGCTCGGAGCCAGGAGCCTGCTTCGGATTCTGTGTCTCCCTCTCTCTCTGCCCTTCCCCTGCTTGTGCTCTCTCTCTCTCTCTCAAAAATAAATCAAATAAATAAACATTAAAAAATTTGAAAAAGCAAAAAGTGGCTATTTCATAAAATATTTCATTCATAGACACATTCAGTGTAGAAAATGATGGTGTCCTTTGGAAAGAGACACAAGCTGGAGCAGAACTGACCTTGTCAGCACTGTTCAGTGACGGGTTTTATATTACCCTAAATACAAGCAGGGAGCCACGTGACATGGTCTTTGCATGGAGTGGTGTTGAAAAAGAGTCTACTCTTGAGCAGTAAATAAAAAGGAATTCTAATTTTTACTTTCGTTTCTCAAAGAACATTAAAAGGAATTCATTTTGCAATTTTCAGCAACACTTCTCACAAACTCCTTTTCTCCATCTTCCAATTGTTTACTCATTCTCCAGACTGTGAATCACAAGGAATCTAGGTTGGCAGAATCTTTTGCTGACGTCATAGGTGCAGTGTGTGTGTGTGTGTGGGGGGGGGGGGGCAAGTATGTGTGTCTATGTACATATAAGTTCCATTTCAACTTACTCTCCAAAAAGTCTATAACGAATACATTAAAAACATGCCCCAAATAACATTATTGCTTATGGGAGAGAGGCAAAGTCTTTGTCCTAGATATGAGTCTCCAGAGTTTAGGGAATCCAAAGGAATATATGAATATGGTCAATCGAGTCAGTAGAGCCCCAAATGTGGGAAGTGTCCCCTAACGCATCTCTAGAGGACATTATGGGATATACAGAGGCAACAGGGACAGTCTCTGTAACAGAGATGTTTTTGTCTGCTGGGGCTCCCATAATTAACCATTTAAGCCACCGGGTGGCTTAAACAACCGTGATTGAACAATTGTGGCTTTAGTTAAGCAACTGTGATTTTCCCTCCAGTTCTGGAGACCGGAAGCAGGAGACCAAGGTGGGAACAGGGTCAGGTTCTGGTGTGAGATCTCCTCCTGGCTTACAGACAGCCGCTTTCTTGCTGTGTGTTCACAACGGCAGAGACTGAGATCCCAAGAGAGTTCTCTAGTGTCTCTTCTTGGAAAGGCACTAATCTCGTCGTGAGCACTCCACCCTCTGACCTCTGACCTCATCTAACCTTAATTGCTTCCCTAAGACCCCATCTCCAAATACCATCACGTTGGGGGTTAAGGCTTCATCATGAGAGTTTTGGGGAGGACACAAGCTTTCAGTCCGTAACAGAGGCCATCCATCATTCTTTCTCAGTAAGGATTCCTGGCTTATGAAATATTTGGTGGGGAGTTTCCAGGGACACACAGCTTTGTTTCAGTCCCCGAACACCGAGGTGGCTACGTTGCACTGGCCATGCGATCCACGTACAGGTAGCACAAGTGCCCTTTTGGCGTCCCCTGAGGTAAAAGGTCATATTATTCTAGAAACGGCAAGAAACCCTTCAACCCCATATGTTATTTTCAGTTCGGGGCAGATGATAGGAAAAAGAGGCCTACACAGAAATTAAAAGAAAAACAAATTCAAAACAGATGTCAGGAAATACTTTGCTCCCCGGAGGAGGAAAAAAAATAGATGAGAGGAATATTTAAACAAGGCAGTTTACTGAGCTGAGAAACTGGGCTCATCATTTCAAAACCAGGACAGGGTGCAGGGCTGCGGGTGGGGGGGCACCCTGACTTTAGAACGAGAAGCGTGACCTTCCATGGCTGAAGACAAACCCAGGGTGCATCAGTCCCATTGCTCACGCTACCTGCCCCCGGGTTTCCATCTCTCCTTGGGTGTGTGAAAACGTGTGCTCAAGTTGTGTTTAGGAGACAGTAAACTCAGGTGTTAGCAGCAAACAAATCTGTCCTACAGACCTCGGTGGCGGGGCGTTTCATTAGGTTGGGAGCCCCCTTCACCTGCATTTCCACTTTTGACCCCACCACACTGACGGAGCTTTCCAGATGAAGGTGTCAGAGCTGGTTTCTGAATGACTCCGGGTTTACAGATCAGAATTTCCTGAGTGAATATCGCTGGGGGAGGTCCTCACTCGGCTGCGGGTTTCACAAGCTGCAGCTTCCAGGGTGAGAGTAGCGTGGGTTGAGAAGCTAAGGGAAGCGTTGAACCAAGAAAATGGTTTCATTTTAGAAATTCGAGTGCAAGGAAGCCAAACATTTTTAAGCTGAGGACACATCCTCGTGGGGGCCTTCACCTCTGCATCAAACCACTCTTCAAAATGGCTCAAGACGTTAGGCTGCCTAAAAATGATGGATAAGTGGCATTAGACTTTAGAGAGGGGAGGGTTTGATAAATTCTGCACAAAATTAAAACAAACAAGACAACATAGTCCCTGATGGGACGATGTTCACAGTGTAGCGGAAAGTCAGTGGAGTTCTCGGGGGCCCAGAACAGTGGGTCCTGACAGAATTTCACACAAAATGCTATCTTCTTCAGTGACATGGTCCCAGGGCTTAGCGGGAAACTTGGCGCGTCCTAAGTGCTCTGTAACTCACATGGAAGGAATAAATATTCCACGATTTTAGTCTTTGTTCAGATTACTTCTGCTTTTCTTTCCTTTTCTTTTTTTTTCCATGCAGCACACTATTATTTGCTACATCTAGCATCAGTTATAACACCTTATCTGGAAGCCTTCCCGAACAGATTCCCTGCTTCTACTGCCACCATCACGCAAGGATTTGTTGTTGTCTCTTTTGAGCTGCCATAAACCTTTGGCCATGCTGTACTTACAGCAATTATAGTATTGCGTTGTGATGATGTGTCTATTGGTGTCACTCCGTCAAAGAAAACACCTGCTGTCGGGGATCAGAATGTGCTATTGCATTGCTCATCTTCAAACCTGAGCACATTTCCTAGAATAGGGTTAAGAGCCAAATAAAGTTTATTGAACTGAAGTGGTCTGGGAAATGTCTTAGTTTGGGTTCACTCAAAAGGGGAGCCGGAGATAAGATCTTGGGTGTCGGGGAGTCTATTTGGAAGATGATTCCAGGAGTGAGGGCATGGGGAAGGAAAAAGCCAGTGAAGTGTGTGTCATTGAAAAGGCCGAGAAAAAGTGGTTATCACTGTGAGCAATGGGGCTCAGATCCTCTGGAGATCCACCAAGAAACAGCATCTCGTGGAGTCCAGAACTCCCCTCTGAAGGAAGGCAGGTTGGGGCATTTGTCTACCCTTCCCTCCAACCACCAGTAATGGTTGTCCCAGGGAACCACACCCCCAATTTCTTGGATGCCCAGACTGGGCGTGCTCCCAAGGCTTTGGGGGAAGCGTAGAGACGACAAAAAAAAAAAAAAAAAAAAAAAAAAGCTGAGAGCCACCCAGAGCTGAATGTGGAAGGAAGCTGTCAGAAAGCGGAGAGCTGTCCATCCAGCTGCAGCTGAAGCCAGAGATGGGCAGAGGAGGCATGGTGTGGAGTGTGCTAGCATCTGCTCAGCTCCCAGCAAGAGCTTGTTGAATGGACAAACCAAGGAGTGAGTGAGAGAAAAGGCTGGAGAGTGTTGTGAGTGGATGGGCAGGTTGTGTCCAGATACTATCCTGTGATGAACACGGAGGGGTACATTTCCTGGGTGTGTCCAGTGGTCTCTCTTCTCTCCTCTGGGCTGACATGACAGCAACCTGTAGAGGGTCATAGGGGAAGAAAACACAGAGCCCCGAGCAGATTGACAACTGCATATGCGTGTTTTACAGAGGCAGGAGGAAACAAAAGAACATCTTTCCTCAAAGACTTTATAAGGGCATGCTCCCATGTGTTACATTTTCCCGGGCTTTCTAAGTTCCGATGTGCATAACTATCAGAGCCCTAGGATTGCCTATGAAGTCATAGAACTAGTCTAAAATTCCGTGGCATAATCCATCTAGGATCTTTGAAAACCTTCAGGTGTTTATTTACTAATCCTAATCACACTGGTCCGCCTGGACCAGAGTTCACCTTACAGGTAGGAAATATTGGACGCAGAAATGAAAAGATTCAGGATTCATGATTACGAGAAAAACAAATTTCCTGACGCTTAACTTTACCACCATCAACTAAATTCAGCAGCAGTCCTGAGTCAAGCGAGCACATTGGTGCATGTAAGTCCAAGTGAAGGACCTTGCTGAAAAGGGCCAATGAAAATTGGTCAGTCTGGTTTCAGATTGAAACCATCTGAAAGATGGATGGCCCCTTTGTGGCAGACTTTCGTCAGATGATTTTATTTGTAGAATACTTTTGCCCTTATATTATGTTTGACTTTGCAGTGAGAGGCAACTTGATATTTTACTTGGTAGAGGATTAACTGATTTAGAATTTAAAGATTGGGATTACACAAAAGGGTGTGAGTGATATTTAAACAAGAGAGGATCTCAATGATGTGGAATGTTTTCTAGCTGGAGATATAATGCTGCATTTTAAAAATAAAATACTATGTTTTCTACAAGAAAAAATAAGATTCGTGCACGCTGGCCATCTCCAGGTTAAATGGGAAACAAATGAAATTTTATATTCTTAAGCAAGAACACATCATATTCTGCAAGTATACACTGTACAACAGGGACCCACTCATGCGATGGCATTGGGTCACTTTGGGCTCACTAGTGACTCAAACTTAATACTTGGGACATTAGTGAACGAGAAGACCCTGTTTATTTCCCAGGAAATAGGGAACGCAATGTATGGGGAATAGCAAGTGATTCTGGAAGTTTGTCTTTGAGGACGTCTTCACAAGCCCGCTGTATCAGAACAGCTTTATTGGTGGGAAACTTCAGTTGAATCTGATCATACCCTCAGTGGTGACCTTCTCATGGATAAACCCAAGCTGTATAAATAATGATGCACTAGGTAATAAAGACTAAAGCTGTTTAGAAAAGATAAATTCTGTTGTGTTAGAACAGAAGAGTCAATAATTTATTTGGTCTGGAATACATTCTACATATCTGCAGAGGCCAAGTAGGGTTGACCAGGGACTTGATATTTATCCTGCTCTTAAGAGAACAAGACCATGAGAAGACACTGGTGAAGGAGTATTGAGTTATTTAAATTCATGTGAAATCGAGACACAAAGTGCTGGAGGGTTCATTCTCCCCTGAAGGCTTGGGAAGACCCATCCCAGGCAGCCTTCTGGTCCTGGTCTTAAATGGGCCAGAGAGAAAAAAAAAAACAACAAATGATCATTTTAAGGAACCTAGGCTGTCAGGATTAGAAGGGGCCTCAGTATTCAAGTTTAATTGCTCATGTGGAATTTAAGCCCTTCCTACAATATCCTTTTCAATGGTCTTTGGGGGTGTGTTTGAGTTTAAGCAGTATTGAAGCATCTCATACCTCCTAAGACTGTTTCTTCTGTATTGAGAGGAATGATTTCTCTGACAGTTTGCAATTCCTTGAGTATTTCCCCCTATATGCCTAGATATTCTTCAAATGTAGTCTGAGGGCATTCCAGAAATTATTTTAAATTATACATTCCCAAAATGTATCTTAAAAGTACAGAGTATTAAATTCTCCATTAAATAAATTATGCAACTCTTAATGCAGATGAAGACCAAATCGATCAAATTGGAGTGGGTTTGGCAGTCAGTCACATTGCACTGTTGATTTATAAAAAGCTTAATCTACCTATGCCCCCCCGCCCCCCCCCCGCCATGGCTTTTTTATGCCTATTACCACTGGGACATCAATTCTCAATTACCTCCTCATAGAAAAAGTTTTAAAAATAGAATGCTGTCTACTAGTTTGGATTCCAGTGGGCAATTTTATCACATTCTAGGGAGACCCTATGGCTTGCATATACCTCTTTCTGCCCTCCCTGGCCCGGCACACCCAGATGATATGGCTGGAATGTGGCAGGGGCCCGCGTCCTTCCTCTGCCCTGTGCTGTGTTACCTTGGTGACCAGTCATCGTCCCCACACATCTTCAGAGCTGTAGTCCTCAACATCTGGCAAATGTCCGAAGACATTTTTTGGTGCCGCAACAGGGGTGGGCATGGAACTGGCATCCAGAGGGTAGAGGCCAAGGATGCTGCTAATATCTTGCAGTGCACAGGCCGGGCCCCAGCACGGTGCATTCTACAGCCCACAGCCTCAGCAGAGCGGAGTTCACAACCCCTGATGCTGATCATTTTTACCATCAACAATATCAATGACGTGCCCTCCTGTGTGCCTCGCGATACGTAAGAGTTGGATTTAGTCCTTGACCTTGGGGCATTTACTCTCTAAAACAGCTAATCCCTATCAGGGAGGTGTAGAATGTGTTGGGGGAGAGCACAAGAATGAACACGAATGTGTTTGCCCCCGTGTTTCACGCCGATACATTCAAAAGGAAGAGCTGTGACAATCTCCGCGGAGAGACGGGGTGTCAGAAAGTTCTTTTAGTTTGATTCACAGTTAAACCCAGATGAGTCACAATTGTGAATCCAAATGCAAGTCTCAGGTGCTGGTCTCTATAATGTGGACTCTATTATAATTTATAGGACTCAAGTGCCTACAGTTCGGCGCCCCCCCCCCTTTTTTTAATTCACGTAACATTAATTGCAACTTCAGAGAGAGAAAGCTTCCTGTAAGGCTTCACCCCATATTTTATTTTATTCCTTAATATGAATTTACCAATGCGGTTTCAAATTTCAGGTGGTTTGACTTCTCTCTCGCAGACCCAGCGTGATTTACATCTCAGGTAGCTCCTATAAAAATGAGTGCTTTCTGTGGAAGCGTTGATTATTCGTTGTGGTAGATGATCCTGATGGGTTTGTGAAGGAACTTGATGTTCTCTACCTTTCCCAGAGCTACCTGTTTTTATTGCCGGGTTTTCCCTTCAAATTTAAAATTTTGAGGGAAGTGCTCAGATGCATTCATCGATATCTGGCCTGCCTCTTCCAAAAACTCTCCCTTCTGCCAGTCTCCGTTCCAGCCCCTCTCACCATTTTCATGCTTAGACCGAAGAAGCAGTGAATGTGGAGTTTATTTCAGGAAGTGTTAGAATTGAAGAGGTCAGGAGAACCAGGAAGAGGTAAATGTTTTGCTTTGTTTTTTCATTTTTTGTTAAGTTTATTTTTTTACGAGAAAGAAAAAGAGAGTGTGTGAGTAGGGCAGGGGCAGAGAGAGAGGGGGACACAGAATCCGAAACAGGCTCTAGGCTCTGAGCTGTCAGCACAGAGCCAACATGAGGCTCGAACTCATGAACTGTGAGATCATGACCTGAGCCAAAGGCAGACGTTTAACCCACTGAGCTACCCAGGCGCCCCAGGGATGAATGATTTTAATGGTGGGAACGATAATTATGGTGAATCATTGTCAGGAAGTGTTGGTAGAATTGGAGATGTTGAACAAGCAGTAAGAAGAAAGAATGGGGTGGAATCCTTCCCAGGTGAAGGGGTGGGTGGGGGGAGTCTGAGTTTTCAAGAGGACTTCCCTTCTATCATAACAGGAATGAAAAATAAACACGGATTCAGATGCCTATAAATCAATATACGTGGTCTTTGGATGTTGAAGGAGTTCAGCTCTTTCTTAATATTTTTGTTTTCTGTCTAGGAGATGATGAAGTTGTCTGCTGAGAGCCCAGAGCTAATTAGGGGGGAAGCATATCAAGTAACAGGGAAGAATATAAGAGACAGCCTTTGGCCTTGAAAAGCTTTCATGTCTATTAAAATTTAGCAAACAATAAAGGGACACTTGATAAAGTCAAACAAGGCTGCATTTTAAAGACTCTGTCAACGTGACAATCACAGCTCAGACTACTGGGTATGCTGACAACACAGCAGAGATTTCGGTGAACCCAAGAGTCACGTAGGGAGGTAGAGACCACAGAGCACTTCATCACCGATTGGAAACGTGTGTGTGGTGGTGGTGGTGGGGGGGGGGTGCTGTGAAGTTAGGGAATTTTGAAGTTCCTCTGGATCTGATCTGAGTAACTGCTCCGGCTTGGGTAAGCTGTGTGACTTATAAGTGAGGACTTCCCATTTCATAGTTGGGTCTGCAGGTCAGGGAGTTTGCATGAGAAGTCGTGGCATTAAACCAAAGCATCCCTTTAAAAGACACCAATTGGGGAAATGAGGCCAGCACAGGAGACAGAGGTAGGTGGAAATTGGGGAGGGTGTAGAGATATGGAAACAAAGAGAACCAGCTGCCTCACGGTGAGCCATCGGCTGTGCTTAGCAATGTATTACTTGTTTGTTTTCTTTCTGTTAAAGAAGACACAAAAATTTGTTAAGCTGAAGGCTCCACAGAACTGAGATCAGCCCCTGATCTTTATCATTACTCATGAAAAGAGATTGATGGACATAACATTTGTATTTAAGAAAATCATTAAGCGGGGCGCCTGGGTGGCTCAGTCAGTTAAGTGTCTGACTTCAGCTCAGGTCATGATCTCTCGGTTCCTGAGTTCGTGACCCGCGTGGGGCTCTGTGCTGACAGCCTGGAGCCTGGAGCCTGCCTCGGATTCTGTGTCTCCCTCTCTCTCTGCCCTTTCCCCTCTCTCTCTCTCTCTCTCTCTCTCTCTCAAAAATAAATAAACATTAAAAAAAATTGTTTAAAGAAAATCATGAAGCATGACTTTGCTATGTGTAAATTTAGTTCTATTCAATGACTTGTTTTTTCTCATCTTTAGAAAGCATTCAGTTAAAGAAAGAAGCATATGTCTTAAATATTAAGAAGTACCTTATACATCCTGCGGTCGCCTACTGTCCCTCTCATGGCGTCAAGATTGCACATGAGGTAGTAACGCTCGCTCACATTTATCATGAGAGGAATGTGTCCCTCAGTCAGCTGACACAAGCAATACGTTTGGGTTGTGACTAGTTTAAAATGCAAACCTCTAAAAGCAAAGCTGCGCAGGTGGGCAGCAAAATATTGGAGGGGAAAGACATGAGCTACTTTTCTTAAGAATGCACTTGGGGGGCATCTGGGTGGCTCAGTCGGTTAAGCGTCCAACTTCAGCTCAGGTCACGATTTCACGGTTTGTGGGTTCAAGCCCCGCGTTGGGCTCTGTGCTGACAGCTCCGAGCCTGGAGCCTGCTTCAAATTCTGTGTCTCCCTCTCTCTGCCCCTCCCCTGCTCACGCTCTTCTGTCTCAAAAATAAATTAAAAAAATTAAAAAAAAAAAAAAAGAATGCACTTGGAAGTCAATCCTTAGAGTCACAGGTTAGACCGCATGGTGAAAATCGAGACTGAATGGTAAGTTTCATTTGTTAGACACAAATGAATGAGTATTCCAAGCAGCAATGCGCAATGTGAAGGAAGTTCCTTTTATGGTTCATTTCAGGAGACCACTCTAAAGACTGGGAAACTAAATAGCCCATTGTTTGACGTTTGCAGGAAGGACTTAGGATGAAGTAGCTCTTTTGACACTTTTGACCTCGTACATCAGGCTTTACTCAGACATACCTGTCTGCATGCGAGCAAATGCACCAGCAAAAAAATGAGTAAACTCACTCCCCATAGTGTCTGAGTCTGGGTCCTCTGAGGTCAGGATGCAGCCCTGTAGCCCCCCACCCCCCACCCGCATAGCACAGTGAGCAGGAGGACGGCGCACTGAGGCTTCAGGTGACCCTGGAGGAACAGCCAAGAGACCACAGCCTGGATCGAGACGGGCGTGGGGGGGGGGGGGGGGCGGGCAAGGGAAAGTGCAGTCGGCTTGGGCTGCCATCCCAGAGTATCAAAGGACAGATATTTCTTTCTCATGGTTCTCGAAGCTGGGAGCCTGAGATCAGGATGTCACCATCTGGGGGGTTCTGGTAGGTCCTCTTCCAGGCTGGTAGATGGCTGTCTTCTCACCTTGGGCTCTGGTGGAGGGAGAGCTCTGGTCTCTCTTCCTCTTCTGAGAAGGGCACCTCTTCCGTCACCTCCCAAAGGCCCCACCTCCTACTATCATCCCAAGTGGGGGAGGCTTTCACATGTGGATCTGGGGGAGACATGAACACATGGTCCATCACAAGAAGCCAGACCAGAAGCGAGAAACAGAGCACTACTGAAGTTGGCACAGTCTATTCATATACAGTATTATTCCATTCCATTTGTTTATGTATGTATGTATGTATGTATGTATGTATCTACTTGTTATTTTTGTAAATTTATTTTGGAAAGAAAGTGGCGGAAGGGCAGAGACAGATGGGAATAGAATTTTGTTCTGACAGCAGCAAGCCCAAGGAGGGGCTCCGACTCACAAACTGTGAGATCGTGATCTGAGCTGAAGTTGGATGCTTAACCGACTGAGCCACCCAGGTGCCCCAGCATTATTTCATTTTCATTTAAAAATTCTATTGTTTTGCTTTCCAGTTTTTCCTCTCTAGTTTTCTTTTCCTCCCTCCCTCCCTCTCTCTTTCTCTCTCTTCCTTCCTTCCTTCCTTCCTTCCTTCCTTCCTTCCTTCCTTCCGTCCTCTTGCATGAAACAGCATTATACTGTTCAGTTTAGCTGCTGCTGGCATTAACAATGTGCAACGAATGGACTAAAATTTGCTTTGCTTTTGTTTTTCCTGAGGTTAAACTCATTAATGGCAAACGGGCTTCAGGCAGCCCTTTAGCCAACCGAAAATAGAAAATAGCCAATAGAAAATAAGTTTCTATTTTTAATTTAGGGGGAAAAAACCCTATATACAGAAAATTAATATGAATTAGACAATTATTTCCTATTAAAAAGATGAAAGTTTAAGGAATTAAAGAATACCAGCGTGTCAAATTAGAAATGAGGGTATATAATGCTTTTTAAAAAGTGTTGTTTCAGAGGTTCCATAGAACAAACCTGAGGATGTATGAGACACGGGTAATAATAGTTACTACAGTGCTCATAATTAAATTCTCCAAAATGAAAGCTTTAGTTGCATCCTTAAAAGATGTGACCATCCAATATTGTAAATAGTTCTCGAAAACACACACACATGCATATTTCTCTATGGAAGGCCAGGGTTGGCCAAATCATAGGCCAAAAAATAGATGCTTGCCCATTTATAAAACTGAAAAACAGGCACTTAAAATCATTTAGTGTACATTTGCACAGGAAGCATAATAAGACGCCTTGCTCTTTAGATTCCTATATGTTTGGCAGATTTCTTCGTGTGTCCTCTGTGATTGATATTGATAGGACAGCTCTTCATTGTAATATGGCAGGTTATTAAACCTTGGGGCCACCAGGCATAATTTATGTTCCCATAGTTTTCAATACTGGAATCGGAGTCGGTACTTAAGATATTCTTGGATGTGGGGAGGAGAGGAATGGCTAGCCCCCGTTCTTGTGGAAAGGCTCTATCATTTTCTTCAGTCTGGGTTAGCTTTGGATATGTGGAGCTTGATGGTACATTTTGTCTATTTCAGTATCTGACTAGATAGACCCCTTGGAAACTTCTCTCATTCCCTTGGCTTTATGGAATTTCTGGAGCCTGCTTCACAGAAATAGTTGTCTTTATGCTTTCCCCCATCTCTTCTCCTCACCTATTTTATTCACTTCTGTGTCATGCTGAAAAGAAAACAACCGAAATAAAATACGATATTTGACCTTGGCAATATTGGATTCTTTAAAGAGGTAAAGCTCTTAACTACCAGTTGATGAAGCAGCCTTGTTCTGTAGGTTTGTGTGAGGCTATCTCAGCATAACAAGCATACTTAATAAGCATAATTAACAAACAATGGGTAACAAACAATGGGTAACAAAAAATGGGTAAATAATGAATGACTAAACTGAACCCCCTGGGTACCAGAAGAGCCACATTCCTAACCCCTCCCCACCCCAAGTCACTCTTCCCAAAGTCTTCCCATTCCAGCTAATGACAACTCCTTCTCTTCAATGGCTTAGGACTGAAACTCTGGAGTTATCTTTGATCTGCCATTTCCTGCCCACCTCCAGAGCAAATCCTGTCAACTTCACCTTCACAGTATCCAGGCCCTGCTCTCTTCTCACCACTCCATTCATACCGCACTGGTCCCGGCCGCCATTACCCCCTGTGGACATTCTACAGCCTTGCAGCTCTTGCCTTGGCTTCCACCCCTGCCCTCTAGAATACGTGTTCAGTAGATGGTCCTTTAGTTACCTAAGGAGATGGACTCACTCTCTGAGACTTCTCATACCATTTCACGTAAGAGCCAGAGCCTTTGAAGTAGCCCACCTCTTTGAGGTCTGCTTCCAGCGCCTCCATATTGCTGCCCTCACCCCCTTCTCCCCTAGGTCTTGATCACTCCTCTCCAACGTCATGGGTCCCTCTCCCTGTTCTTCTGACACAGAGGGCATGGTTTCAGCTCAGACCCTTGGCACTGGCTATTTTTTTTTTTTTTTTACCTGGAATGTTCTTCCCTCCTGTATCATTAGGGCTTACCACATCACCCCTTCCTGCTTGGTTGCCACTCAAATGTCACTTCAGTGACACCATCCCTGACACCCTACTTCAAACGTTCAGCCCTCATATAATATGCTATATGAAACAGGGTGCTGTCGAAAAAAACCACCAGACGCCGGATAGAAGTGAGGCAAGATTTTATTCACGGCCAGGCCAAACCTGATCTCCTGATCTTAAGGAGAAAAGTGCAGAGAATGTCCCCAAACAAAGGTAGCAGTGAGCTTACATGGGTTTTAGCAAGTCAGAATACGTCATTATTTAGCTAACCAATTACAATTTACAGCATTTCATGGTAGCCAATTATATTGTGACATACAGACGTTAGTTTTGGCAGGAACCTATCAATTTAAAGTTCTTTGTTCTAAGAGGGTTTAAAATGACCAATCATAGTTAGACACCTAAGATACCGTGGGGCAGCGAGTTCCTGACTTTTTACATGTTGGTCTTTGCCTAGGCCAGATCTTGGTAGAAGGGATGGGGGAGCGTTTTGCAACCTAAATTATCCATTTAGCAAGCAGGCGAAGTTACAGAAGCGAGCTAGGGCGGTTAGTAATTTCCGGTAACCCTAATAGGGAACTACATAAGCTTTTATCTCAATTATTCATGAAAGGTGAGTTTAAGCCGAACTTATACACAAGAAGCTTTCTGATATAAGTCGACCTATTACATACATACATATATGACATATACTGCGTGTTTCTCCTGTTGTCTCTCTCCTCCACCCCCACGCTGAATCACCGTAGAATGTAGATTCTATGAAGGCAGGGATCGGCACATGTTTCATCCACTGTGCCAATTGAGACCAAAAGGGCCTGGCTCGTGTATTCCCCAAATGCTGGTGGAATGAATGACCGATAGCAAATATTTCTAAAATCTCTCAAAAACCTTTGTAATCTTATTTTTGAGTCCCTACCGTACTGCTCCCTTTTATAGTACTTCTTTTCTCCTGCGCCCAGAAAGCCCTGCCACCCATCTCTGCCCGATCTGCTCGGTCCAGCCACTCCCTCTCCATCAAGCTTTCTAGATCACAGCTGCTAGAAGTGTCTTACTCTCTTTCTGATGCTTCTTGACTCCAGGTCGTATCTTGGTTTTGGATATTTTTGTGTCTTGACTCACTTGTATGTTACATTCCTCCAAAGCAAGGACGTAGCTTCTCCAACCCCTGGAGCATATTGGTACTCCTAGTTGTGAAATCAACCTTTATTGGCTGGCTAGAGGAAGACATGAATAAAGGATAAAATGAATGAATGAAAAATACTTTGCTCTTGAGCGAATGGGAAGAGCATACAAAATCTGGAAAGGATTTCTTTATGGGTTTATTAGCAATATCCCGAATACACTTGATGGATTAGGCTGCTGATACTTTTTAATCATACACATCTTGGGTGCTTTTTCATTTGATTGAACTTCTTTTGGAAGACATTTTATTGAAAACTTATATTATCAAAGCTAAGAGCCACATTTTAAAGATGAAACTCCCCCTTTGTTCTTGCCTTGATAATGATTCTTTTTTTTTTTCCTATTGGAAGTTGAATTTTCCATGACTTTTTATTTTGTTATCTTTAATTATCTTCAGAGTAAGTCAGACTTAAAGGAGTGTTCTAAACAAAGCTAAAACCAGCGTCACATCGTCCTGAAAGGAGACACATTCTTTTTCATACTAGTTCAGGTGCTTATTACAAATTTTATTTTTGATAATCATTTAATGACAGGAATTTATATATCCCATAATTAGACTATTCCAAAAAATGGACTAATATTTTCGCTACTGCCACAGCAAAGTTATTGATATTCAGTAAACATTACTATGCAAATTCCAGCTGGACAAATTCTCACAGATTGGACAAAGTGAGGTGTATGTGAGTCTGTGGAAGTTTATAATGTGTTGAGCATGTGTATGAGTGTGTGTATCTTTATGGTGGGTTTACATATAAAATATCTATTGAAACGATATAACTATCTGGAATCCATCCATGTTAAAGAAATATAAGAGGCTTTATCTACTGAAATGAGCTCTCACCTAAAACTCAGAAGACATTAGTTCTTAAATAATATTTATGCATGCAACTATTTATTAAATGTGTAGGTAGTACTAAGTGCTTTCCATGCGTACTTCCTTAATCCTGTCAACACATGTGGAAAACAAGCACTCTTATCCCATTTGGCAGCTTGGGAAACAGGCACAAAGAATAAATGACATTGATGATGATACGCGTCGGAAGAGAGGCCACCGAGCTGGGAAATGCCCACGGGACTCTAATGGCCACATTCTCAGTATCTTCACCTGTGAACCAGGGACCAGAATAGCTGTTCTGTTATCTCACGGTTGATTTGTGGCAGAATTTTCACGCGGTTCAATAAAGGACACCACTTTGAACGCTATGGTTGCATTTTAAAGACACGAGTAGGATTACTCGCGTACATTGATGCTTCCTTTCCTGGACTGTTTGCTTCTTTTTCCAGGGAAAGAACTACATATTTTTCACCATTCTGAGTCTTCCCGGGATGCTCAGTTCCCACATGCATCTGTGGTAACTGCTTGCATCTATTTGACCTCAAATTTTCCTTGGTTTATGTCTTCAGAATTGACTTAATTCCTTTAATGTCCCAGTTGACCAACCATAGAGAAACATCACCCAGTGGCCTGGTTTCCACTCCGCCCTATAGCTGTGGTACTTCCGGTTCTTTCAGATTGCGTGGCTGAGTGCATTCAGGTTAATAAATGAATGTTTTCCTC
Organism: Acinonyx jubatus; assembly: GCF_027475565.1. NCBI lineage: Eukaryota > Metazoa > Chordata > Mammalia > Carnivora > Felidae > Acinonyx > Acinonyx jubatus. The sequence continues at coordinate 76,043,199 of NC_069380.1, forward strand.
CTGTGTTCTCAGTGTTGCTGCTTTTATAAAACGTGATTAAAATGGTTGTTGAAACTACAGGATTTGACCCTTTGTATTTCAAGTGACGAGGACTGTGAGCAAGATTTCACTTTGATGAGCCAATAATTTTTAACTATTTTAAGTACATTCCCCAAATATGGCTTTTCTTTCTTTCTTTTCTTTTCTTTTCTTTTTTTTTTTTTTTTTTACTATTTGAAAGTAACGGCACATACCACCGCTTTGAAGAATTCCTATTGACAAACGGATCCTTTAGATCTGTATAGAAGCTCGCCGTGTGACGGGGGGTGACTTGTTAAGGTCTATACGAAACCAAGAATGAAAAGCAGAAACTGTGTCTAACATCTGTTTGTCTATTTCTCCATTTTCCACTTAGAATTGATATCGGCCTCTTTGACCTTTCAGCTCATGAGTTGTTGATGGCGTGTAGCCATTTTCTATGGTTCGATTTGTTTCATTTAGAAACCATGACATCTTTGTTTTGGGTGCATCCACCCCGGGGCCATTCAGCACCCACCTACCACGTGCCTGACATTAAAGTGACAATTCGGGATCTTGTGCAGGATAAGGGGCTCTAACACCTGGTTTCCAGCCTCTGAGGTCTGTGTTAGCTTAATTGGTAGCTAAGTGGCTAAGACATTCTCAGGAAGAATTAACCCATGTGCAGCATTAATAGTCTTTTATCATATTCTCACAAACTACAAAGCAATAAAGCACACTAAAGTCAATCTAATCTTTTAAAAGTAATTTTAGAAACAATAGAACTCACTGACCAGCTAGGTCTGAAAATTTTAGAAGAACAAAGTGTGATACCCTTCTCTTGACTTCTTTCATCCATTTTCTCGAGGCTTATATCTTTTATAAACGTGTATTGAAATGTAACTTGCTGAAGGAGTTCCAACGTCGTTAGAACATGGACTTCAGTGAGTGTCCATATAAATAAGCTGCAGTGAAGACATACTTTGCATTCTGAAACATGGAATGTTACATACAGAAATAACTCTATTTGGAACACTAATTCCTGTGGCCCATATAAATGTATGTCTTTTCTACAAAGGACCAAAAAGTGAATATTAATATATCAGACAAACATAGCCAGCAAAGTTAGCTCATTTAAATACAAAATTCAGGGGCGCCTGGGTGGCTCAGTCGATTAAACGTCCAACTTCGGCTCAGGTCACGATCTCACAGTTCGTGGGTTCGAGCCCTGCGTTGGGCTCTGTGCTGACAGCTTGGAGCCTGGAGCCTGCTTTGGGTTCTGTGTCTCCCTCTCTCTCTGCCCCCTCCCCGGCTCGCACTCTGTCTCTGTCTCCCTCTCTCTCTCTCAAAAATAAATTAAAACATCAAAACAATTAAATACAAAAGTTAAAGTCTGTTCCATGTGCTTGATGCATTTGCTTTGGAAAAATGTGTACTCTACTGTATCCAAGAGCTAGGGAAACATTTCTCAATACAAATACTAAGCAGAATTCTGTAATAAGCGATGCATGAAATCAAATATAGTTTGATCAGACATAAAAATTAAAAAGAAGAGTTTTTGCTTTAGATTGGAGAGGAGACACCAACCTGAATTATACCTAATTTCGAATACACATGCTTTAGCAAACATGGAACACACATGCACAACCGACGTGTATATTCACACATGCACACACATACACGTGCATGCGGGCACACACACACACAAATACACATATGCACACGGTGTACATTGACACATTAACGTGTTAGTACTAAGTTAACTCTTGATCAGTAATAAATTGCAAACTGATTTTTCTTTCTCCTGAATTGCTGGTCTTTTCTTCTTCTTCTTCTTTTTTAATGTTTATTTATTTTTGAGAGAGAGAAAGAAAAAGCACAAGCAGGGGAGGGGCAGAGAGAGAGAAAGAGAGACAGAGAGCAAGACACAGAATCTGAAGCAGGCTCCAGGCTCTGAGCTGTCAGCACAGAGCCCCATGTGGGGCTCGAACTCATGAACCTTGAGATCGTGACCTGAGCTGAAGCCAGATGCTTCCCCTACTGAGCTACCCAGGTGCCCCGCTGGTATCTTCCCTGCCATAAGGCCAAGCATATGTTCAGCACATATTAGGGACGCTCAATAAATATTTGTTAACTTTGAATTACCTGAATTGAATGAGTTCAAGATTATGTATAGACTCCCCGATTTATGGAAAGACGCTTAAATTTGCAGTAGGGGACAGGACTGAGTAAACAGTGTTTTTATTGTCAAATTCTCTTGCCATCTCCCATAGCATCCTCAACACCAACATAGACGCAGGAACAGAGGACAGAATATTGTCAGGTTGTGAAAGCATGCCGGTTGGTGGCTGCTAAAGGTATACCTTTAAAAAACCGAAAGCAGGTGACTATTCTGAATTCCTTTGTCTGTTCCTATTCGCAGTTTGTCTGGCACGGTATCCGTTTTTCTAGGAAGTCTCCAATGCAGAAAGGAAACAATGCCTACCCTTCTGAGGCCGGAGGAACTGTTACCTTAAAGGAGAACGCATCATTTGGCCCAGTTGGGGAAAAATTACCATGAAAAGAGGACAAACGGAAACAATTCTCAGGATTTTGTTGAGCAAATTCCCAAATTTGGCCTACATTCCCACGTAAGGACCTTTGTAGAGCCACGTTTCTCTTTCAAAGCTTTCTTTTGTATTTTTTTTTTCCCATTGAGGAATAAACTACAAAGTGGACTTCTGTGTTTCACTTTTTGGGTTAAACTAGCACAAGCAAAAAGCGACCAGTTTTCCTGAGGTATAACACCGTCTGCAGGGAAACAAGTCACGTGCAGCCTGTGGTATTTAAAGTGATCTTTTCCGGACAGGATGTGGACGCATGAGGCGTGTCCTTAAGCAAGGCCTTCCAAAGCGCCAAATCTAAAGTAAATAACGTTTCGATATCTTCAGGGAGAGCACCCAGATTTCTGAGAGCTTTCTTGGGCAAGGAACAGGTCGGCAGAAATCACCCAAATCAAATGGCAAACCAGATAAGATTATCACTTAACAGAACTGCTCAGTGGTGACGGCCAATCTCTGTGGGAATGTTTGGTCAACAAGCAAGCCATAAAAGGTTCGGGGGCGCACGTAGTTTATTGGTCTCATGGGAACACAATATTGATCAGACAGGTAATTTCACCTAATAATCTTCAAACACTAGTCAAATAGCTGGTGACTGATTTGAGGATAATTTTTAATAATTGCTTTGGTGTGAAAAGAATTCTTCATTTCATTCAGTATATAGTCCCTTGAAGAATGTGAGGAATTACGAGGTTTAATGCTCTCTTAAAATAGAAAAGGGAGATGTTCAGGTAGGTCTTTCTTTGCCTTATGAAACTAACAACAGATGGAAAAGAAAGACAGATGTATAGCACGTTACCCCCACACACATGCCCACGTACAGATATATGAATGCAGAGTCATAGAGCCTTTCCACAACTTTGCATTTACCTTAAAAGGATGGGGAATCTTAAGTTTTTATCAGAATGTAGATTTGGCTCTACCTGCATTCCAGGTAGGACCATGCATTTTCTTGCAGATGTAGCGCTTTCCGAAAGGGGAGTCTTTTCGGAGGCAGTCTGGGACACAGGAAGAGACCAGGGCTGGTACCTTTCTCTGGGGACTGCTCTCCCCATCTGGCTCACTGGTTAGTATGGACCGGGAAAAGCATTTTCACAAAAGCTGGGATCACTGTGATGTTCAGCTTGCTCTTTAGAATAAAGCAAATCAACGGGGTTATTTTCCGATATACGGCGACGCTCACTTTTCCTACCATTATATTGTTTGCCTGATTTTGGAATCTATCCTGCATTTCCCGGACACCAAAATACCTTCAGCAAGCCTCCTCTACACTCCGTGTCTCTAACCTACTTGCAGTTTATTTTGTGTTCAGGCATTTGGGCAGAGCTTCCGGTTCCGTGATAAAAAAAGAAAAAGTGGAAAGAGTTTGTTTTTGCTCCTTTGGTTTAAATTAACATCGGCCATCTTCCTGACCTGAATTCTGACAACACAATTGCTATGAAATATTGGTTTGAACTTAAAACCAGAAATCCTGAACGTAGCTTTCTGCCAAGTAGGTGCTAGTTAGAACCAGCTGTCCAAAGCGGAACTGCTGAGTGCTTCAAGGTCCCTGTGATCTGAGCGGGTCTCAGGCAGCGCCTTTTTCAAAGGAGAAACTGCCAGTTCAGATACTTCTCCGGGACAGATTAAGATTTATCTGTAGCCCAATCAACGTGCCATTTCTCCTCTCGTTTAATTTATCATTGTGTGGATCCCAAACTGAAGCAGAAATAATAAACTGGAGCTATGTTGAGGGACTTCAAGCCATTGTTTTAGGAGGTAAGTGGCGGTGGAAGGCCACTTGGGAAGGGTCTCAAGGGGAAAGGGTGGAAAACCAATAAATCTGTGGAGGATCGTCACGGAACACACGTCTCAGAAAGAGGCCTTTAATTGTGGGTGTGTAGTGGAAAGTACGAGTCAAAACAGGCTCAGTTTCACACCTGCACTTATCCTTTTGTGCAACAGGTGACCCTAGATCATCCAAAGCAGTCAGAAGTTTAACTAATAGAAAAAAAAAATTCTCTGTGGGTAGAATTGGCCATGGTCATCTCATTAAGCACACAGTTCTGTTTTCAACATAATTAGTCATCTAATTACTCCTCCAAAATTAGTTAGTGCATTCAGATGCCTAATTAATTATAATTTCATTCAAAGAACTCTGTTGGTAATGCTTTTGTTCTCTGTTCCGACAAATCAAATTACTGAGGGACAGATTTGATTTGGAAATTGGTTTGGGTTGAGCCTCATCATAAACATATTAAAATATTAATGAATAAAACAGTGAGAGTATTAATTTCCATAATAAAGAGAACCCCCCCCCCCGAATGTTAACTATTTCCAAGGAACACTGCAAACATTAGAGTCACAAATCTCCTAGAGTCTCAGATTGGGTGCTAAGGCGGAAAGAACAAGATCTGAGTTCAAACACCCCCCTGCCTGGTGATGAAGTTCTGTGCACGTCAGACTGGACGTGAGTGTGGAACACGCAAAACTGGCTGTCTGGTTTCTTATGATCAATACGTACTGTTCACTATTGTTTGTCCATGGTCCACAGCTAACCGGGTACAGTTATTCTAAAAGGTAATCTAATCTAGAAGCCATGTGATAGCTCATCTACAACGTTAGTATTTTTCGAGGGAAAAATTGTGAACAGCTGTTATTTGGGTCCGACCAGGGACCAGTCCTTACTCTGAGGGATTTGAACTTTAGCTCATTCGATCCTTCCAACCGGCCTTTGAGGTAAGTGCTATTAGCCTCACTTTCCAGAAGAGGAAAGGAAGGCACAGAGAGGTGGGATCACCGGCCTGAAGCCACCAGAGGGAAGGAATAAAGAGCTGCTTTCTTAGAAGATCAACCTTAACGCAGTGTATCCTGAGTTTTGTCTGAGGAATGTCTGCAAACGAAACATCTCTGAAAATGAAGATTGATGATGAAGAGTATTCAGGAGGATTTCCTCTTTTTTCCTTTGAGGGCCAGGCTGTGGTGGGTATCCATGTTCGGTAATGTCAGTGCGAGAGGAGCCGGCAGGTGCCCACTGCTTACCTCAAAGTCACGTGTATTGGGGAGCCTGGGGGGCTCAGTCGGTTAAGCGTCCTACTTCAGCTCAGGTCATGATCTCACCATCCGTGACTTCAAGGCCCGCATCAGACTCTCTGCTGACAGCTCAGAGCCTGGAGCCTGCCTTGGATTCTGTGTCTCCCTCTCTCTCTGACCCTCCCCTGTTCATGCTCCGTCTCTCTCTGTCTCAAAAATAAATAAACATTAAAAAAATTAAAAAACAAAACAAAACAAAAACAAAAAACAAAGTCACGTGTATTAACAGGACCATGGATGGCAACGTGGTCTTGTTTTTTCCGAACATCGAAAGCCTAGTGATGGAGGCTTTGAAGGAAAGCTGACTTGAAACGGAATGGGAGACGCAATGAAGGCAGGTCCAGCTGTATTCAGCAATCTCTCAAGAAGGGCAGGAGGGAGGGGGCCGACTCCAAGTTGTAGTTCCAAACCCCGTCCCTGTTAGCAGCGTAACTTGGGGGAGGCCCGGAATTTCTCTGCAATCTCTATGCCTCTTTGCAAGATGAAGGGATGGGTCTTTTCCGTCTAAAGATGCATCATGTGAATGACTCTGCCGAACTTCTTTAACCTCAACTGCCTTATCTACATAATAGAAGCAAAAAATGGAAATCATAACGAACATACCATAAAAATAACAGTGAATAGCAGTGATGAGCTCCAGGGGCCCAGGCAGGGGCAGTGAGTGCCGCGATGGCTTTGGTGATATAAAATGACTTGACGAACATTGGTTTGGTGTGTCATCTAATGTCACAACATCTAGTTACCTTTTTCTCCTCGTTCAGAGCCATCTTGATGGACGCTTTGCGCGCAAGAAGGGACCCTCGGTGAATTGGGGCCATTTCTTTTCTAACTATACTGTAAACTATGGTAAAAAAAAAAATCTACTTTTTAAAAAACTGGGCCACTGACTCATCTTTCTATTATGGTTCTAAAGGAAAAATTTAAACTCCTCAAGGGAAAGAGACAAAGCAAGAGAACCCAATTACCCAGCTGAAACTGTACAAATATCAGCTCGCACACCCAGCCGCAGAACAATAGGTATCGTAATGAATCACCTTCTTCCATGAAAAGCCCTCGGTTTCTATCCCCTGGTTTGCTATTTTCTCCGAAGGTTGCCATCCCGTCTGAGCTATAAAGAGGTGATGGATTGCTTCCCTTTCCTCATTGCCACCTCTTGAATTCAGTACAAAAATTAAACCGTTCATTTTCATCTTTCTCAAGAGTTTTCTCGCCTTCATGAATGTTTTTATGAGATGAAAGGAAAGAAAGGAGTGACGATGTAATATAGGAACAGACTAGAGAAATTCTTAAAGGGACCAAGTGTCAGAGGAAGGAGGTGAGGGGAGAGTCCAAGGACGGGGAGCCGGGAGCTGAGAGCTATGGTGCTTTGCACTCAATTTTCTTCATTTGTGACTTTTCCAAATCCCTCGCTCCTCCCTTTCCTTTCTGGGTCCTCCTCTGTTTCTGGTTGTGCCCTTCAGAACTCACCCCAACTGGAAAGGCTCCACGTGTCCCTTCCCGGATCCTCTTTGAATGATGAAATAATATAAGGTCTATGCATAATTGCTCTGTGCTGTTCACAAAGCATTTTCTTGAAGGGAACTTTACACTTTGTCCGTTTCAGCTACTAATGTGTGGATAACATGCCTTCATTCCTAATTATTTTGTCAGCATTTTGTTAAGTGTCCAGAATCTACATTTGAACTAAGACACTTTAATTATCAAATTAACACAATTTCATGGTTGGTATGTTCAATTTCTCACCACTGGACTTTTTAATTTTTTGTTAACTGGCTCTTTCCTGGGCCTTTTCCCCAATTGTACAAAGACACAAATAATGCCCCTGTTTCACATTCATGAACGCTTTCCATAAATATCCAGAAATTAAGGGTTGCCTAAGAGCACCCAATCTTGCAACAAAGCCTTCCTTGTAGTTTTCCTTTATTGATTCTAGCCCATCAATGACATTTATTTATTCACAGGTTAGGAACTTTGGTTCACTTGGAAATATACAATTTTCATAGCTTTTTCTACAACTAATTACTTGAACTCAGTCGTCTGATGTACAAAAAGAAAGAACTTAGCATTAGTGAAAAGAAAAGGGGCATCTAAAACTCTAGCTGACATTAAGCTATGAAAAGAAGAAAGATAAGGGGTTATTTTTTTAAAGTTGTCAAACAGAAATGACAGAAGTGAACGGGTAATGGCTGAATAAGAAAGAAAGTAATTACGAGATGCGGAATAATTAATTTCTGAAGTTCTCTGTAGAGCTGAGTCATTGTACTTTGTAGTTTCTAGCATGTATTAAGCAGCCTGAACACATTTGTTCCTACACACTAGGATTGCAATTTGGCCCTTTGTGAGATTCAGAGCAGAATCAGAGGCAAAGTAATGATAATAATTCTGAAGTCTAGAAATTCATCTCGATGAGGTCAAGCTGGCTGAGTTATCTGCTGGCACCCCCATCTTGTCAAGCATCGTTTTAAAATTACTAAGATGTAACTTATTGAGGTATAATTCCTATACTACAAAATTTACCCTTTTAAGTGTATAATTCAATGAACGTTAGTAAATTTGCATAATTATGAAACATTACCATAATCCAGATTGGGAACATTTCCATCACCCAAAGAGATCCTCTGTACTAATTTTCAGTCAGTTTCTGTTTCTACCCCCTGACCTTGGGCATCACTGGTCTTTACACATATTTATTTTATTTTATTTTATTCTATTATTTAAAAACTTTTTTTAACTTGGGGCACCTGGGTGGCTCAGTCGGTTGAGAGTCTGACTTCAGCTCAGGTCATGATCTCACAGCTCTTGAGTTCCAGCCCCACGTCAGGCTCTGGGCTGATGGGTCGGAGCCTGGAGCCTGCTTGGGATTCTGTGCCTCCCTCTCTCTCTGCCCCTAACCCATTCACATTCTGTCTCTGTCTCTCTCAAAAATAAACATTAAAAAAATGTTTTTAAAGTTTATTTATTTATTTTGAGAGAGAGAGAGAAAAAAAAAAACAGAGCATGTAACTGGGGGAGGGGCAGAGAGAGAGAGAGAGAAAGAGAGAGAAAATCCTAAGCAGGCTCTGTGCTGTCAGTGCAGAGTCCGATGTGGGGCTCAAACTATGAGATCATGACCTGAGCCAAAGTCAAGAGCTGGATGCTTAACCAAATGAGCCACCCAGGCGCCCCTATTTATACATATTTTATACATTTGCCTTTATGAATATTTTGTGTAAATGGAGTCATACAATACATGGTCTTTTGTGTCTGACTTCCTCCACTTAGCATAGTGCTTCTGACGTTTATCCATGTTCTGGAAGCATCCTGTCATTAACTTCAATCTACTGTTGGAACAATTCTTCTGACAGGTTTTGGTCCAAATCATGGTTCCTCCTACAATCACTTTTGCTGGAGTTGGCTATATTGTGTGTTACCTTTCACTGGTTATAAAGATGAACAAATACCAAGTTATGTTGATGCGGAAAGATCATCTTTTACATGATCCCAAGAACATTACTCAGAGTGAGATGTGAGAACAAGTACAACCACAAGAATATAAACATCTAATATTTAGTGACGAAATGTTTGTTAAAGAAGGCGACTCTGAATGGAGGCATAAAGCAATGTGAGAAAATAGTTTGCATGAAATATTTGCATCCTTCAGTGTGAAAAAAAAAATTAGAAATGGTAATATCTTCATTTGGAGAGTGAAGAGTTAAGATGCATCACACAAGGGCCACCTGGGTGGCTCAGTCAGTTGAGTGTCTGACTTTGGCTCAGGTCATGATCTCACGGTCCATGAGTTCAGGCCCCACATTGGGCTCTCTGCTGTCATGGCTAAGCCTGCTTGGGATCCTGTCTCTCTGTCTCTCTCTCTGCCCCTCCCCCACTCATGCCCTCTCTCAAAAACAAATAAGCATTTAAAAAACAATGCATCAGACAAGACAGATTAATAGAAACAAAATGAATGAACACTATTTATTGAGTATGCATCGTATTAGATGCTAATATGCTACACATATTAGAAAGTGTACAAAGGGATTTTTTTCCTAAAGTATTCACAAAATATAAAGATTTCTATATGATGAATATATAGAAAGCAAGTGCCCTCTCACTGATTAGGAGATTTTAAATTTTTTTTTTTTAACATTTATTTATTTTTGAGACAGAGAGAGACAGAGCATGAACAGGGGAGGGGCAGAGAGAGAGGGAGACACAGAATCTGAAATAGGCTCCAGGCTCTGAGCTGTCAGCACAGAGCCCCACGCGGGGCTCGAACTCACAGACCGTGAGATCATGACCTGAGCCGAAGTCGGACGCTTAACCGACCGAGCCACCCAGGCGCCCCAGGAGATTTTAAAATTAAGAGTACATTCAGTGGAAGTAATTAGTAGGAGAGGAAAAACTACAGATATTTACCATTGATATAGGACACTGATATTTTTCTGAAGACATGTTTTCAACAGTGTATTATTATTTTTAATTTTTAAAATAAAATTACCAGCAAGTTTTTTCAAAGCAACATTTTATGATTCCTGAATTTGAAATTGGCTCTTTTAGCCAATTGGATGATTTTTTTTTTTAACTATCCATTTGCTGAAGGTTTTGACTGCCCCAAATCATAGCTTGCTATAGTATTTTTAGATTCAGGATTTTTTCTTGAAATAAAACTTGACTCAAATTCAGTGGAAACACAATGACAATCTCTCTCTCTTTTTTTTAATTAATTTATTTATTTTAAGAGAAAGAGAGCACAAGTAGGGGAGGGACAGAGAGAAAGAGAGAATCCCAAGCAGGCTCCATACCATTAGCACAGAAACTCATAGGGGGCGTGAACTCACAAACCGTGAGATATGACCTGAGCTGAGATCAAAAGCTGGACGCTTAACTGACTGAGCCACCCAGGCACCCCACACATCAACAATCTTAAAATGAATATTCCAGATATTGGGACCTTCCCAATATTGAATGAGTTGGGGATATGGCCATTGTTGAGTGAGCTGTATTGGAGCTCAAGGTGAAAGGGAAAGTGCGTCCTTGTATGCATCCTTTTATTATTTTTTTTTAAATAGATCTCATTTTTGCCATTTTTAGAATTACAGACTGATTAAAACGTCCAGCGAGTCCTGATATACCTCCTTACCCAGTTTCCTGTTACATCACATTAGTATGATACATTTGTTATTAGTAGTGAACCCATATTGGCGCATCATTATTAACTAAAGTCCGTGGCTTATTCAGATTGTTTTGCTTTAACTTGATGTTCTTCGGTTCCGGGATTCTATTCAGGATGCCACATAACACCCCACCATCATGTCTCCTGAAGCTCCTCTTGGCCGTGACAGTTTCTTAAACTTGTTTTTGATGCCCTTGACAGTTTTGAGGAGGACTGGTCAGATATTTTGTAGGATGCTCTTCCTATTGGAATTTGTCTAGCTTTATTAGACAAATTTCGGGGAGGAAAGCCACAGAAAGAAAGTCCCATTCTTGTCTCATATCAAGGTTACCTGCTATCAGCGTGAGCTACCACTGCTGATGTCAACACGGATCACGTGACCGAGGTGGTGTTTGTCAGGTTCTTCACCGGAAAGTGACTGCCCCCGGCTTTCCACACTGTCCCTTTTGGGAAGAAAGTCCATTCACAGTCCATACTTAAGCAGAAGGAAGGGCTGCTCTACCTCCTTGAGGGCAGAATGTCTCCATAAATTACTTGAAATTACTCTGCCTGGGAGATTTGTGTGTTGTCTCCTATTTATTTATTTATTCAGTCATTTATTTGGAATAGCATAATCTCATGGATGTTGAGGCGCTTATTTCATAATCTGGGTTAGATTCCCATACTACTTCATATTGTTGCTTGACTTGTTCCAGTTTTGGCCATTGAGGGCTCCTTTAGTTGGCTCCTGGGTCCCCTTGACACCTTCCCCCGCCATCAATGTAGATCTTTATTTTTGTTACACTCCCTGGTTGACTGTCACTACCAGAAGCTGCAGTCTCATCAAATATATCTGCTGCACAGCCCTCAATTCAGCCAATGGTCCCCAGAGCCCCACTTTCTTTTCTCAGAGCATGGTATTAGATACCAAGATCTGGCCATGAGGTGTCATTGCCACTGACGTGTCATTGTTTCCAGGCACTGAGCTGACGCAGCAAGGAAATACATCTATGACCCCAATAGTTTTAAATGAGAAAATACGCTTGTTATAGGAGCTGAGATTGATTCTAATTTGAAAACAAACTATTCCGCATGGATACTATTCTCATTTTTTATTTGCTTTCATATTAAAATATATCAATATTTCAGGGGTGCCTGGGTGCTCAGTCGGTTAGACGTCTGACTCTTGATTTCAGCTCAGGTCATGATCTCACCGTTCATGAGATTGAGCCCTGTGTTTGGCTCTGCGCTAACAGTGTGGAGCCTGCTTGGGATTCTCTCTATACTTTTATTCAGCAGATCATTTTCACAAGACTTTTTTTTTTCTTGAATGCTTTTTAGGAGAACTAAATTTAGATGTTGCACATTTATAGCCCTTCTCAGTTCACTTCGATTTGCTACAAATTACTGTTTTACCCAATTAAAACTAGGAGCTCTGTCAAGTGATATTTACGCTGAATCAATTTATTTCAAAATGCAATTATAAAATATCACATTTAAATTTTGAATACTTTCTGAATTCTCACCACTGAATTTGTTTGGTGTACCCCTTGCTCTTTAGGAGAAATTTATAATATCTTCCAATTCAGACGCTTTGTTTTGAATTATTGCAATTTGCTAAAAGCTTCCTAAAGTTGACTTTCTTTGGATACTCAATATATGAAAGAATGTGAGTAAAAATTTTCAGGTGATTTTGAACAAAATTACGACTAACGTTCAGTATTATTTTAAGTATGAAACTGTAATTCTTCAAGGGCTCAAAATGTTCCCAAACCTGACTGATGGCTGGGTAGCAGAGTGAATGGCCCTGCTGAAGGATTTTTTTGTATTCTTTATCAGCGTCCTTCAAAAATTTGCAGCTGAGTTTTTTTTAAGTATACACATATCACAATATTCATAATCATTCTATATTTGACAGAGTATTGAAACTTATTTGGATACAAATATGAATTCTCTGTATACCACAAGCAAGCTCCTAGGTTTCTTAATTTAGTAAAAGGATTGTTTTATCACAGTGCTGTTCTTGACCAAAATGTATATATATATCATTCAAATCGAATAAATGAAACAGTTAGAGCATGTTGTCTTATCTTCAATGTTGAACGTTTCTCTTGATTTTATAAAAGCATTTGCAATCACATTTCACCTTTGACGGAGACTTCCAAGAGATTTACTTTGATTCTGTGAACTGGATGAAAACTTAGAAGCCTTATTAGGACTAACTTCTTTCCCCTTTACAGCACCTGATGGCACTCGTATACAACTGGCATTGTTTATTTAACTCTTTGACACATTCTTCCTCCCGTGAAGCCAACACATGAGAAGGTTTCACTTTTTTGTAGGTGCGTACAAAAAGCTGGAATCAGAAAGAAATGAGTGTGGGTCTCCTGGCTGGCTCAGTCAGTAGAGCATGAGACTCTTGATCTCGGGGTTGCGAGTTCGAGACCCATGCTGGACGTAGAGATTACTAAAAAAAGAAAAAAGAAATGAGTGAAATTAATTAAGAGAGTCATTGATCGAAATGAAACATCGTGCCTTACAGACTGATATGGAAATGACCTTTTCTAAAGGTATTAAATAATATTTGGGTCAAATCTCAAAAATAAAAAAATAACTTTGAAGGTATATGCCATGGAGCTTTCAGAAGTGGTTGATGCATCATTAGGGCCCTATTCCTCTCCCCCTGTGAAGGTAAACTTTGAAAACAACCCAATCCATGCAGCGGCATCATCAACTTTCTTAGAAAATGGAAACTCAGTGACGTATTTTCAGTGAAAATAATTTTTCCCAGCATTTAGTTATCCAAAGTATTTACTGGAAAATAAGGAAAAGCATCATAAAACCATAATAAAGAGATGCATTTGTTTTTCACTGTACATTACAGGGGACAGACTCGTCTCCATCTGCCCTGTTTCGTGACAGCTCAACCCCTATTTCCTACTCGTATCTTCATGTCTATATAGCCTAGAGTTTCTCCCATGTCCTGTGGAGACAACTGATTTGCAGCTCAGTGGCTTCGTGACCCTCATAGCACAAGGCAGAGGCCACCCACACCTGGCTGTGGTTTGGAGTTGGCGAGCGGAAACAGTGGTGTAAGGCACGCCTCTGCTACGCTGGAGACAGGAGGAATTAGCTGACCCAGTCACTTGAGTTTGAATCCACTTTGCTTGTCCTGGGTATCTTGCATGCTCTCCTTGAAAGGAAAACCAAGGGGTATGGTCAGCCTGGTTGTGACCAAATGTCTCCTGTCTTGTGCACAGTCTTCAGCCATGAAGAATAAGAACTGGGAAGGAGTTCCCACTCTTGGGGTCATGGACCACTTGAGTGGGAAGCTATCCATGGAAGCTATGGATGGGCTTCGGGGAGATCCCGAACCTCCTCAATTAGTGTGCATGTTGCTGTGGAGTGAGTGACCCATAGCTTCCGTCAGTTCTCAAAGAGGCTAACTGCTTTCAAGAACAATCATTTGAAACTTGGAATTAAGGCAAAAAAGTGAATTGTGGGCCCTTTCCATATCATATTGGGTTATCGTTCATCACACTCACCCTAGTGTTGTTCAACATGTTTGACTTGGTTGTTTGCTCTTTGACTACAGCATAGGTGCCATGAAGTTACATGTTAATTGTAGATTTCTGTTCAGCAGGAAAAAAATAATCCCACTAGACTTTGCTCTTTTTTGTCCTATAGGATATTAACGAGTTTTATATTTGACTGACCCATATCTCATTACAGTATTTCACTTTTTTAATGCATTTCTGGAAGGTGTATCCAGACCCCTCTTCCTCAGATGTTCTTGGATCCAGATTTATCACCTTCCTGGTTCCCTCACTAATTAAGGAGTTGAATGAAACCTTTGAACACCTTCATTCTACGTGGGTACACAGAATATATTTTTAACTTTTTGGAAATGACACATTGACAGTCCAAAATATTAAGAACCTCTGTGCAGAGGGCTATCAGAAAGACACGAGGGCATAAGCTTCTCCTCCAGCTCCCTACTCCCACCATGGAGACTATCAAGCAAGGACAAAGATGTGTCTTAAACGTAACTTGTTGAAGAAGAAAGCAAAGGAAACTGGCCTTTATTCAAGAATCAACAAAAAACAAGGGCCTTCCTATGTGGTTGGGAAGGCTCTATAGAATATAACTCCTGAAATCCTCTGACCTCTTAGGCTATATGCTCCTCTGTTGTTATACCAAATTCACAGCTGCAAAAGTCTGTACTGAAGAAGGAAGTTTTTCAGAATGGGGATCAACAAACAACCCTTCTTTCCATATTAAAGCATGTCTACACACAGAAGAACCACCTCAGGGGCAGGAATATCACTCACGGTGAAGAGAACAGTGTAGTATAATCCATGGTGGGCTCAGAGAGACGTTCATTGATAACTTTATCCATCCCCACATGCATTAATTTATTATTTCATTCAAAAAGTTCTTCTGAGGGGCACCTGGGTGGCTCAGTTGGTTGAGTGTCCAACTTCAGCTCAGGTCATGATCTCGTGTCCATGGGTTTGAGCCCTACATTGGGCTCAGTGCTGTCAGCTCAGAGCCTGGAGCCTGCTTTGGATTCTCTCTCCCTCTCTCTCTCTCTCTCTCTCTCTCCTCTCTCTCTCTGCCCTTCTCCTACTCATGCTCTCTTTGTCTCTCAAAAAATAAAAAAAAGTTAAAAAAATTTTTTTAAGTTATTTTGAGTGCTTGCTTGATGTCAGGTGCCAGTCTAGGTGCTGAGGTTTCAAGGCAGATGTGGGTGGGGATTAATCCATCAAATAGTTCAAATACAATAGAGTTTCAGGGAATATAATGGGGGCTGGGTGGGGACGATCCTTGCCCACATTATGGATGAGGTGACAACCTGGCGTCTGCTAAGGCTGAGTAACAAAAGATGGAAACAGGCGGAGAGAGCACAGAGAGCACAGAACATGGAGCCTCATGACCCTGGAGGAATTTGCGTGTGGGTGAACTACAATATTTCAGACACATGGCAGTGAGAAAGGAAGCACAGGAAAAGCTAGTGGAGGCCAGCTCATAAAGGGTCTTGAAGACCATCTTAAAAAGCTGGGTTTTGATATTTTCTAAAACAGCACATCTGACTACACTTCAAGTATTGTCACGCGGTCAGGCTGTAGGCGAGAACTTTGGGATGGTTTTATCCAAAAGAGAAACCTTCCTTGACCTTTATATCCCGGTTTTTTCTTTCATGAACTTTGAACTTTGATTGGAAACACAGGCTAGATTCAACCTGAAGGCTGGGCAATCGATCCACACACCTAAAATCACTACGCACTGATAGAAACAGATGTTAACCAAATCCCAAGCTCTTCTGTGTGGGAAATAAGCCACAGCTTATTTAGATCATAATTTATTTATCAAGATCATAATTTATTTATTAAGATCATAATGGATTGGGATAGGGAGGGATTTGGGCTAGACAGAGGAACGGTCTGTCCATGCAGTGGTTGAAGGGAAGAGGAAGTTACATTCAGGGAAGGATTTTTGGAACTCATATTTCAAAAGCTTAAAAAGCAATTTTAAACATTTTGAAAAGTAAAAAGCTGTTTTCATTTGTTTCTAAGCAGGAGGAAACAAGTGACTACAGACCTATATCCTACGTATATTAATTAAAGTGTACTACACAAATGGCAAAAAATCACTTTACTTTAGAATATCTCTCTCCCCCAAAACAACCTTGTAGTAGGTGCCTTTAAAAAATATATTTAATGGTAGTAGTGCATTTAAAGATATAATTCAATGTATAAATATTTGCAGTGCAAACTTTTTTGGTAATAAATCCACTTCAAAGAAATGCATGAAACGACCGGAGGGTAATTTATCTCATGTGAAATTATAAATTTGTAACTCCAAATGTGTTCACTTTATGAAATCACTTTTTCAGACTATATATTAGTTTGGTTTCCTGTTTTTTTTTTTAATTTTAGGTCTTTTTTTTTTAATTTAGTACATATTGGTTCACCTATTAGAAAGATAAACTGTGATTGATTTCTTTGAATAGTCTTTAGTTGTTAGGTCGTAACTGAGCTTTCTCTTTCAAAAAAAATTTTTTTTAAGTTTATTTAATTAAAATTTTTTTATTATTAAAATTTTTTTTAATGTTCATCTATTTTTGAGGGGGGAGGAGGAGCAGAGAGAAAGGGAGACACAGAATCCCAAGGAGGCTCTGGGCTCAGAGCTGTCAGCACAGAGCCCAACACGGGGCTTGAACTCATGAGCTTTCAAGCTGTGAGATCATGACCTGAGCCAAAGTCGGCCACCCAACTTACTGAGCCACCTGGGCGCTCCAATTTATTTAACTTTTGAGAGATAAGGAGAGCAGGGGAGGGGCAGAGAAAGAGATAGAGACAGAAAGAGAGAGAGAATCCCAAGCAGACTCTGCACTGTTAGCACAGAGCCCTACGCGGGACTCAAACTCATGAACCGTGAGATCATGACCTGAGCCAAAATCAAGAGTTGGATGCTTAAACGACTGAGCCACCCAGGCAGCCTTTTCTCAATATAAACCCCTTTGGTGTGTTAATCAGAACATTTGCTATTTTCTGCACCCCCTAAGGGACAATAACCTGCTTACCAGCGCGGAGTGCACCTGCCCGACAGGCACTGGGAATGGAGACACACGAAGGAGAAACATTTAGGTTTCCCTTAATCAATTCTCTGATCTGCTGGCATTTGTTTCAGAACAATCAATCACAACTGAGTTACAGAAAAGAAACTAAAGTGAACTTCAAAACTGAGGTCCCTACTGCAAGGACTTAAGGCCATTTTTATCCAAGATTTCGTTACAGTCCTACCTGTTGGATGCACAGCTCAGCCATTTTGGTGGTATATTGTTGAAGGCCATGGAGGCAAATCACTTCCACTTAGATTTCACAAATGATCCTTTACATGCAGACATAATACATGATTCGAAATTTCCAAATTATATTGTGCTTTTTATATAAGTAGAATGATGCTCTGGATTCTCTCTCTTAATAAAAATAAGTATAGATATACAAATATATTTTATATACAAATGAAGGCACATATATATATATATATATATATATATATCTTTATACATATATATATATGTAGAGAGAGAGAGAGAGACAGAGGGAGATGAACAGTAGGGACAGTGCACACTCTCTTCAAAAATTTGCAGAGAGACTAAGGAAAATAAATGTATAGTAAAACCTTGGTTGTGAGCATAATTCCCTCCAGAAACATGCTGGTCATCCAAAGTACTTGTACATCAAAATGGATTCCAAGAACCATTGGCTCAGTTGTGATCATGTGACACTTGGTGTCACGTGCACTCATATTGCAAGATACCAAGTTAAAACGGATTAGAAATGTTTGCTCGCCTTGTGGAACGCTCACAGAACAAGCTGCTCGCAACCCGAGATTCTACTGGACTTTCAACGTTAATTAAGTGAGAAGTTCTGAGCTATTCTTCGCATAAAATAAAGCATCGGCCAGAATGAACGGCTGTATCAGAACCTGGCTAAGCATCTTCTATCGCGTCTTTAGGGAAAAAAGATAATAGAGCTTATCTTGAAGACGAGCAAAGTTTTCAGGAGTGGAGGAAAAAATGTCCCCCCATGTTTTAGGAGTCCGGAGAAGAGATTTAAGTCAGAACAGAGGAGTACAAATGCTCTCATTGTGTCCTAGGACAGGAGAGTAACAAGGAGCTGTGCTGGGGAATATGGGAAGGGTCCTTTTGTCTCATTCCAGAGCACTAAGGAGTGTGTGCACCGGCTAGAGGTGAGAGGAACTGAGGAAGCCCTGTATGCGGGTGTGGTGCCCACGCAGCAGCCTGGCAGGAGTTTGGGGACCTCGCAAAAGGGTGGGAAGGCAGCTTTAACTGCTGCACTTAAGGGCTTGAGCTAAGGTGATGGCAGGGGAAGGTCACAGGAAAATTGAGCCGACCGGGCCATGGTGGAGGAAAATAACAAAGAAGACGGGGTCCGAACCAGTCTGAAAGTCTGGGGTGCTCTCACTGTGTGTCTTCTCAGTGCTAAGGCAGTGCCTGACAGAGTGTAGATGGCAAGTAGGTGTGGAATTGATGAACAGAAGAACGGAGTTGAAGATAACACCAATATTTTGACCGATCATTCTATCAGTTAGAGGAAACGAAGCTGGGGCACGAAGCTGGTTGGAAAGTAAACGCAATAATTTAAACACACAGACTTGGAAGGGAGGGTGACCTACCCAGGAGAAAATACTCAGCACGCCATGTGACTCGTGGGGATTTAGGGCTGCAGGGAAAGGATTTGGTAACCTGTTGTGTAAAGACGATAGGGGGAGTCTCGGGACTGGATGGTATATCCAAGGACAAGAGACTAGAGAGAACAAATTCGGATTCAGATTGAACGCAAATGCCATTCTGGTTCACGTTGCACCCCAGGACTTCCATGACCTTGTGTGATCGTCGCCACAACGGGGTGAGGTAGACGCGAACACCTCACACGTGGTAGAGGAGGAGCCTGGGCATGAGAAACAGAGCACGGCTTGACGAGAGGCCTGGGGTTTGGGGACAGCATGACCGAAGGCAGCTGTCTGTGCCCCAGGGCCACAGAAGCTTCAGAGCGGGGCCTAAGCGGTAGATATTGGACAAGGAGCACAGAGCTGACCGTTGCTATTGAGAAGCTCACATGTGCCTGGGGTTCGCTGGCTCTGACTTTTAAAGCAAATACAAACCAGACCATACTTTATAACCTACTCTCACTGCTTCCTCCCCTCCCTACGACATTTTCCTCTTCTGGTTGGAACTTTCTGTGTATTTTTAGTCCCTGGTTTAGATATCACATTTCGGTTCAAACATAAGCCATTAAAATGACTTATAAGGTAAAATGTAAATCTTTTCCCAGCAAGCGGTCTATTTATACATTTTTTTTCCTTGAAAATAATTAAGGGCTTATTCATGCTTTTGGATTTCTTTCTTCTGACATGCATTTTTATATCACTATTAGCAAATGGTATCAGACGCAAGATAATCTCCAGCTAGCCGCAGGAGGAAAGCAAATATGTACTGAATGCCACTTAAAAGTTCTCTACACCTTGGCTTTCTTAAGTCTTTTACACATTAGGCTTATTTAACCATATGACGCGGCTACCGGCCCCAGAGCAGAGCAGTCGAGGCACAAAGATCAGCAGAATGGATTTATTAAGGTATCGAGTCCCCCCACCCCCCCCCCACCCCCCGTGCACTGAGTATCACTGAGAAGAATCTCAAATCTCCAAAAAGATGAGGGTCTGAAAGCAAGACGGAAAAAGCAGTGCAAGTACCAGACCCAGAAATGAATTTTTCTATCGACTGGAATCTAAGCATCATTGCAACGTGTCTTACCACGCTTTCTTGAACTGAGGTATGTTTCACCCAGATGGCGAAACTGACATTTAAACAACAGGTTGACTTTTCAAAATAAGGGCGCCCTAATTTCCCCCTCTCTTCCTCCCCAGATTATGAGCCTATTGATGGCAGAAAGCTGGATGTCATCTTTGAATCGTTCTGGCCTGGACACAGAACTTGACAGATACCGAGAGCCACAAAATCTCCGTTGAATGGCTACGCGAATGAGTCGGAAATCAAGGTGAAAGTCCACACACGTGAAGGAGGACCACGCTAACGTCCCAGTTACCTTTCATGACTCCCAGAGTTTACTTTTCACCCCAAGACAAAGCTCACATGGTCCTTCATTCCTCTCTCTCTCTCTCTCTCCACTCACTCCCACCACAAACAAAACAAAACGACAAGACAAAACGGGTGGGGGCGGGGGGGAAGAGTTAGCTGACAGATAAAATTAATCCCGGAAGACACGAGCCTGAAATGTGACCGAATCGATCGGTCGGCTGGGTTGACGAAATTAGGGAAAAGAGTGAAAGCAGGTATAAAGGTGGGATAGCAGAATGTGTGAAGACCACGATTTCCCCACTTGCCTCGGATGGCGGCACGGTGTCGTTATCAAAGCAGTGCCTGTCACGCTGTGACCGAGACCCGTGAGGGCTGGGAAATCAGTGTGTGGGTTCCAGGGGGCTCTCCAAAGACTAGCCGAGGAGCAGTGGAGTGAGGCAAGAGAGAAAAGAGGAAAATTCATGAATCTTCTGATGCGCGTATGCCTGTAGAGATGACTAGGTCATAATCGCATGGGAACATGTTAAAAAGGTTTGAAAATCAGTGTAGAGAGGGATGCTACAATAAATTATGCTCTCAGAGTTAGGAGATTTAATTTCTTCTAGGCCTCCATAAAAGGCACGAGAGCTTTCCCCCCTAATCACTCTGGCAGATCATATCCAAGTTGTGACAAGTCACTAGCACGCCAATTCCGTAAAGTCACTGACTCGGCGTGACCATAGGCGAAGCCTCGCCATAGAAAAGGCACTGCCTTGCGCGTGACATTTTCTCAAATACTGTAGAGACATCACTCGTCGCAGGGAAGGTCAGACTGATTCAGCCCTACAACAGAAAAGCCTGTTCAAGAACTCTTGGAAAAGAAAGCACTTTGGATATTTTCTCACCTCCTTGGCTCTCAGCTGATGGGGCGAAGGCTTAGCGCTTCTGTTAAGTGCTTTGCAGAATAACTTGGAAGCAATCGCGAGGGGCACGCTTGTTGTATGAACGCAAATTTTGGCTACAATGGCTTACCAAGAATGTATTGACCTTTGCTGCAAAAAGGGTTCATTAATTATCCTTCATTTCTCCGAGCACCCATTTTCACATAGCTTGCTACAAATGTGCCCTGTCCATGTTTCGTTTCTGATTTTGTTATTTATATCGATAGTACCTAGTTAGCTTCTGTATATACGTATTTGTACGTTCATTTATTCACCTTCCTTCCCCTTCCCTGAATTTTAACAACATTCCAGGTTATGTGCTCGATGCCGGGGAATAAGGACACATAGGTTGGTTCTGCCTTTAGGAAGTTTGCAGCTTAGTGTGGGGTAGGGGGAGACAGGCAGATGAGCCAGTGTGATGAGTTTCTTGACAGGGTGCTCCGGAAATATTGAGGAGGGATGTTAAGATCGGACCCGATGGCAAGGAGAGCAACCCTGGAAAAGTGACACTTGAAGTTCTTTACCACATATCCTGCTCTCTACGAGCAATTTGAGATTCTAAAGTGTTTGTGTTCATCTTATCGTTTCCCTCAGTGGGAAGATAAATGTTATTCTCACAGCTAAGATCTTCCCGACTGGCCCCAGGTCTCCTTCTAGCCTTGCCTTCAAGTCTCAGGTATGAATTCTACACATCCCTGAAGCTGGTCCAATGACTGTTCCTACCTCTGTCCTTCCCTTATTTCTAGTTAATTATCTCAAAACCCACATCGGCAAGAGTAGAGATCATTAAATATGTCAATTATTTACCCCCTTCCCAGCTAAAATCTTTGGCTATGTCTGTACCCAGTCTGAGCTGCGTCCCTTTTGTTTCAGGGAAAATACACACCCTCTCCTCTCTCTTCCTGACCTTCACTACATGTGTTCCCTATGAATTTGTCCTTACCCCTCTCACCTCCTTCTCCCCTCCACCCTCTGTATTTTACTGGGTTGTTTCCTCCAAGTGTGTGGCTTCAATTACTGCACAACGACCGATGACTCTGGAAAAGCAAGGTCTAGCTAAGACTTTTCACCCAAGATCCCAGTCTGCATTTCCAGCAGGGTGTATGCAGTGATATATCCCTTTCTTATTATGAGAAACATGGTTGAGACTGGAACCAGCCCTGCTTTTCAGCCTGAAGGAAATAGTTTTAATTAGATGGAAATAGATTAATCAACTCTTATTCACGTAATAGTAAATGGTCACCAATGCCAGCTGAGCCCTGAGATCCAGGATATATGCTAACTGCCCTTTCCTGCCTCATCGAATCCTCACGACAACTCCATGTGGTAGCTATGAAAATTATGCTAATTTCATAGAACAATAGTTTTAGAGTGACTAAATTACAATTTCCTCCAGGCCACGTACTTCATATTTAGTAGAATCCAGCCAAAAATACAGGTCTAATCTAACCATTGACTGGAATCCTTGTTTTTAAACACCTCAGTATATTGGTCTCGAATGTAAAGACTTTTCAACTTTTTTATTTTTTTACGCATTCCGCAGGGACCTGTGTTCATCTCATTAAAACTCCTACAGGTAAATATGTGGTTTATCCTCATACTTTGCCAACTAGAAATGAGAATACAAGGAGAGAACATGAGGAGGGGCTTTCAAAATAAGCATGTTCCCACCGTGAATGGCAGGGCAGGAATTAAATGCAAATTTAGCAATGGATATTATAGAGCATAACGAAACAGCACAGGCTGAAGAAGCGAACTTTAAACATGTGACTTTAACTTCTTACACATTTTGAATTTTAAAAAATTATGAAGACTGCCTAAGTATTGATATAAAAATATTTATTTGATAGACTATACCTTTCCTAAACTCATAGAAGCAAGAGCTGGTAATTCTCAAAATCACTAAAGAGAATGTCTTTCTCTTTTTAGTGTTATTTTGAAACGAGCTTCCTTAAGAACTATTCTTTTTCAGGACATCATGAGCTACGACTCTTTTGCGATTTGTTATCTGTGATGACAAAATGAAATATTACTGCACCAATTCTTTTTTGCCCTAAGACGAGAGCTAACTGCTGAGACAGCTCCCACGAATAGATAGATAAGACTGGCTTCAAATGACAGAAAAAGCAAAACCAACATATCAAATGCCTTACAAAGTCAAGCAAAGAGCGATAATTTTGTTCCTGAATAATCATAAGGTCAGGGAAAGAAACAATATGAAATTGATTGCTTAAGGACAGTCTAGAGGACCGAGTTTTTATTCTTGTGGATGTATATCTAAATCCTGATCCTGTGAACTCTCTCACAGGGTCATATAGAGTCTTATCCCATATTGTTGACAAATCAAAAAAAAAAAAAAAAAAATCCTTTAAGAAGTAACACTAAATGATAAAATAAACAGGAAGCAGATAAAATGACAAATGTTAAAGTTGAATAAACTCTTGGGTGATGGATGTTAAGGTCATTTATGAAAAAAGTTTCTGGTTATTTTCAGAGACCGATTCAAAGTAACATAATTTCTCCCAATTCTCCCCCAGAAGGGATGGGCTTAAACATAGGTAGTAGCTAAATATAAATGTTATCAGTATTCATATTATTTTTATTACCAAAGAAAACACTATTAAACGTCCTTGATTTATACCTTCTCCCACCCATTGTTTCCAGAACACTCCAGACAAGTCCTGGTTGATCCTCCTAGCTTACCCTTTGGATTCTGTCTCTGGTTGCTGCAGTCACCATTCTAGGCTTGGGCTGAGAGTTCCTGAGTGACTCCTATTCCTGTGTGATTATTCAGATGGCCGCAGGCTATGGGCCAGCTGCCTCTGCTTAAGGAAGGGCCCCTGGCATAGAGCTAGACTTCCTAATAAGTTCTTACTAGCGATTTTTAATACAGCTTAGTAGGTAACTCTCTGGCAATGTCTACAGTGCGCAACCAAATTATCCTTAAGGAAGAGCTTTTGTGTTTCCAGACTCTCTCTCTCTCCCACTTTAAAGTCATGTCTGCTTCTCTTGATTCTTAAACACACGGTCTCACTTGTGCTGTATGTAATCCCGGGTTATCAGTTTGAAATGTATTTTAAGAAGAGGTGACAAAATCTTCCTTGAAAGTTGTTCTGATATTTTTCTTGGAGATAATGAATTTAGACACCGACTAATAACAAAGATTATGTCCCAAAATCCTGTCTGAAGTAGTTTGGGACTTAGAACAGAAACGTTATAAAAGTTGTTACAGCGTGCATGTAGCGAGATAACATCAAATTGAAATATATCTTTCTAAAACCATCATAACATCAAATTAAATATGAGATATAAGGATTCAATTTCACATAAGCTTATGTTTTCCCTTTAAAAAATTATCTTTAGGGGCTCATTCTGTTAAGCGTCTGACTTTGGCTCAGGTCATGATCTCACGGTTTGTGGGTTCGAGCCCCACGTCGGGCTCTGTGCTGACAGCTCAAAGCCTGGAGCCTGCTTCTGATTCTGTGTCTCCTTCTCTCTCTGCCCCTCCACCACTAATGCTCTCTCTCTCTCAAAAATAAATGAACATTAAAAACTTTTTAAATTATCTTTAATAATTTATTATGACCTCATACCCAAAATGTCAGTTGTGATGCTGAAATGCCCTTAGAATCCCTAATACTTACATTTGGAAAATAACCGCCTACTCAGTAGTTATGGTCTTTAGAAAAAATGTGAGTCCTCATGTATAAAAAATTATCCCATGCCTCCCGTGCACATTAGGCTATTGATTATCACTTTTTAAAAATCTGATTCACTTGGGAATTTGATTAATGGCAATGAAACCATCCTTAGAAAAATTCTCATTTGAATTCCTATACTATGTGTTTTTAAGGCCAGTTCCATGGGCCAATCAACTCTTCAAACCATTGTCTCTCAATTCCTTGGTTATCAGTTGTGGTTCCCCCAGTGAACCGTTGCTCTTATCAGCCAAGGAGAGCCATTTTGACCAGTTTCTCCTCCCTGCCTCATAGAAAACTAAGTTGACTCTATTCTAAAAGTATCTCTCTGTAGCCTGTACAGCAACATTGCAACTAAAGACAATCCTAAAATATGCAGTACCCAGATAATTTCTAGTCAAGAAAGATGAATTCATTTGAGAAGCTCAAAGTAGCTATGCTATTAGCTGCTGGTACTATAGATTTTTTAATGCTTATGTATTTATTGTGTGTGTGTGTGTGTGTGTGTGTGAGAGAGAGAGAGAGAGAGAGAGAGAGAGAGAGAGAGAGATCTCAAGCAGGTTCCTGCATTGTCAGTGCAGAGCCCCATGCAGGGCTAGATCTCACAAACTGTGAGATAATGACCTGAGCCCAAATCAGGATTTGTTTGCTTAACCAACTAAGCTACCCTGGTGCCCCTCTGCTGGTATGGTTAATAGCAGGATTTATTCACATTCAGTTCATCAAACCAAAATGGTGACTACCGGTAATGAAGAAATATTTATGTTATGGACGCTTCATACATATCATCTGGAATGTCTAAGACATTCTATCAGGGTAGTTGTATTATACCTGTTTCATAGATGGGGAGATAGGTTCAGAAAGGTCTAAGTAATTTGTTCAAAATCGTAGTTAGTACCTCGCTGAGGTGGGGTTCAGATTGTATTGTTACAGGGTCAATCTCGGCAAAACACTCCTGGTCACTTGACAATATTTAGAAGGGGCGAGATGCTTATATTAGGCAGGGTTTTCCATAGAAATAGAGCCTACGTGAGATTATGGGGGCTGGCGTGTCCCAAATCTACAGAGTAGGCTAGTAGGCTGGAGCCCCGGGGAAGAGTTGATGTTGTAATGCTACAGTCTTGGATCCAAAGGCCATCTGGAGGCGGAATTCCTCCTTCCTGGGGAAATTTTAAGGCCTTCAACTGATGGGATGAACCCCTCCCAACATTATGGAAAGCAATCCACTTTACTCAGTGTATACTGATTTAAATGCTAATCTCCTCTAAAAAATATCTTCACAGGAACATGTAGATTAGCTTTTGACCAAAAACGGGCACCATAGTCTAGCCAAGTTAACAGGGAATATCAACCAACTCAATGCACACTAGGCAGAAATGTAGTAAAATGTCAGGAACCTGGCTGGTGATTCACAGTTTGGGAACCTTTCTGAGATTCTGTGATTTCATCATTCTACATGTGAAGCAAACTGCAGATGGTCTGGGTGCTTAGAACCGAGCCAGGAGAGGTGTCTTCAAAGAGTTCACCACCCAATAAGAGAATTGACATGAACACAAAGAAGGCCCAATAAAGATGAAGTTTACCAAGTGACTTTCTTGACTGTTTATAAAGAGATGGTGGACATTTGCCAGTGCTCTTTGGTCTTGACCTCTTTCCTGAGCCATCGTGGCTGGCCAGATTTCAGAATGAGGAAGCAGAGATCAGAAAGGTCGATGTCGTAAGTCAGCAGGGCTGAGGCTGACCTGAGATGTATCATGTAGCCGTCAGTCCCTTTCCTGCTGTCTTGTTTTCTGCCTCTGCCTCACCAGTCCAGGGCAGTTGGGGTAGCAGAATGCTCCCGGGCAGGAAGTCAAAATTTGCACAGAAGTCTGCCTGGACTTCCAGTGGAGTTGCAGAACTACTTCAATATTCTTGACCAAATAGTACCCCTCTTGTTGAGTGCCTTGACTCAGATTCCATTTCAGGCAGAGACAGTGGGCAGCAGCTAGTGAGGAAGGAAGACCTTGCTAAGTGGAGGTCAATCGTACAGCCTCGGGTGTGATGGGTACTGCAGCTTGATGACCTTGACGTCCACGATCTAACCTTGACCTGTGAGGCTTTCTCATTGCCTGAGGCCCCCTGATGAAACCTACACATGAGGGTAGCACTCAACAGAGTTCAAGTGCAAAGTCAGCTCACAGCAAATATGATGAAACACGCTTCCCTACCCCTGCCTACTCCAAAATTACTCTTCCAGGAAATCTCAGTAATGGCCGGAAAATAAACGATCCTCTTTTATTCCTACCCAAATTTATTGTGCCACCTGGTTTACAGTCTCTTCATCTTGCTAAAGGTCCCAAATCATGATGTGAAGAACAACAACAAAATTTTATTAGGAAGGCCTTTTATAAACATTCTGAATTTAACTGTAAAAATGAATAAGCCATTAAAAATCAAGGCTGCCTTCTGAAAACTAAATCAGCCTCCAGCACCTTAGAGTTTCTAATGTAAGGATAAGATTTTAAAAACCAAGTTACTTAAGAATTTGAACAGAAACTTCACACCTGCAAATCATCTTAGAAATGTGCAAAATGCAGACACATTTTTAACAAATATAGAAATAACATCCACACATTGGAAATAGAAACTGAGAAACATGAAATCTTACAAACTTGCAATAAACTTTTGAGATGAAAAAATTAAATGGCCCCCAAAAGAACAGATCGGTGACTTTTAATCATTCTAATGCTAAGCCAGGGAGACATTTACTATCGTTTCTAACACATTAATTTTTATATGAAGACATTTCAGAAATCACTGGACCGAAAATATAAATTTAAAACAAAGATTTTTTGTAAGAGGGAGGCTTTGGCTGTGCAAAACTTGAATAATGTAATTAATTATATTAATTTCATGACTTTACCCCACTAATCCTTATGCCACCTTTAACCTAAAAAGAGGAGTTTGCTCTCATGGTGGTTTATAAGAGGAGTATTGGAGATGCTATCGTAGCAAGCAAGAAATAATTAGAAACCAATATATGACCAAGCATTAAGTAATGTGTTAAAGCATTTGAATGCAGCAGACATCTAGACAAAGAGGAGACAGTGTGTGCAGCCAGGAGGATATCATGGTAAATCCAAAATCTTCCTGAAGGAAACTACCTGTGCATTGAATTCAACACATATAGATACAGCGACAGATTTTCATGTTTGTTAGGCTTTCAGGGAATAACAGGTGAAAAAAATGTTTTTTAAAAAATTTTTCAGAATTGTTACCTGTATTCTATGATTTGATAATTTGGGTTTTTTTTACATTTATGTATGTTTTGAGAGACATAGACAGAGCACAAGTTGGGGAGGGGCAGAGAGAGAAGGAGACACAGAATCCGAAGCAGGCTCCAGGCTCCGAGCTGTCAGCACGGAGCCCGACGCGGGGCTCGAACTCACAAACCGTGAGATCATGACCTGAGCCGAAGTTGGACGCCTAACTGACTGAACCACCCAGGCGCCCCTGGATTTGATCATTTTTTAAGTTTATTTATTTATTTAGAGAGAGACAGAGACAGGATAGGTGGGGGAAGGGCAGAGAGAGAGAGAGAGAGAAAGAAGAGAGAGAATCTCAAGCAGACTCTGGCCTGACGAGGGCTTCCAACTCAAGAAACCATGAGATCATGACCTGAGCTGAAACCCAGAGTCAGCTGCTTAACCGACTGAGCCACCCAGGCGCCCCCTACGATTTGATAATGCTAACCTAAGAATGGACACTATGGTCACTCAAATAAAATTTAAAGAAGGCTAGATGTAGTTTTCAGTACCCCTGTCATCAGCCATAGACTAAATTTATATTTAAAAACGCAAGCAGTCATCAAGTCCACCTGTTTTCATTCCCCAAGTATTTTTTATTTTGCTCCCACATTTCATTCCCATTGTCCTTGCCACCGGCCACCCAAAAGCCGGCCCACCGCATAGCTCCAGGGGCAGGGGGCACGCCTGCTCAGTGAGCGTTCCCTTGGTGTCCCTCCGGTCCCTTGGGCTTGAGGCCACCGCAAGGCTCTGATTCTCATCCTGGAGCTCCCGCTACTTTATCCTGCTCACAGATTTTTTATCCGTTCTGGTTGTTTTTTGTTTTTTTGTTTTTCCCCATTCAAATCTACTTTCTAAACTGGCACAATAATTACCTTCTGAAAATGCAAATCTGACTCTGTTCTAATTCCTTATGTCACCATTTCATTCCTCCATTTATTTATTCATGAGTCAAAACACTACCCATAAACTCATAGTTTTTATAAGAACTACTGTGCTCCTCAAAAGCAAATTTAAACTGCATGGCATCACTTTTTTGCTTCATTTCCACAAATATTTGTCATCGTAAGTCGGAACTTGGGTGGACCCTGCAACGGCCAGAGCCCCCTTGACAGACCGGCCCATCTCTCCAGACTCCTGGCTGCTGTTCATCTCGTTGAGGACCCCGCAGCTGCTTTCTGGAAAACACCGGGCTGTTCTCTGGCTCTTTGCTTTCATGTGTGCTGGGGTTTTTTTCTCTAAAGTTTCTTTTCTCTGCCTTTTCGTCCTTCAAGATCCACTAGAATGCCTACAACGTCAGCAGGAGGGAAGGGGGTTTGTTTTCTTTTCCCTGAGGTATTCCAGGCACCCAGAATGGTGCCTGGCTCATTTGGTGAACAATAAACATCAGCTGAATGAATGAATGAATGAATGAATGTATCAATGAATCAGTGAATGAAGGCTCAGCTCCTATTGTTTCTTCTGGGAAGCATGGGAGTTGGGGAGTTACTTTTTTTTAATATTTTATTTAAAAAAAAACTTTTTTAAGTTATTCATTTTTGAGAGACAAAGAGAGATGGAGCATGAGCAGGGAAAGGGCAGAGAGAGGGAGACACAGACTCCGAAGCGGGCTCCAGGTTCCGAGCCGTCAGCCCAGAGCCCGACGCGGGGCTCGAACCCACGAACTGGGTGGTTATGACCTGAGCTGCAGTCGGACCCTTACCCGACCTTGCCCCCCAGGCACCCCACGTGGGGAGTTTCTTACACAAGCAGCTGGAAGGAGTGAAGCTGGGGAGGTGGCTCAGGGACCCTAGGGGCTTCCCATCCCAGAGTGAGTGGAGTCACTGCCAGGAACTTTCCCAGGGAGACTCTCCTGAGGGAAGGCCTCTGAAGGAGGAGGTTGCGGTAAGCGTTAGGCAACAGGGTTCTGGAAAGTGTGTGTGCTGGTCTTGAGATGTGCCAGCCCAATAATGAATCTTCGCATCGCGCGTGTTCTCTTGATGGTCTTCATCTCTGACTAACCTTCTGGTGAATCACACAAAAACGGGTTTCTCCTCTGTAAGTGGGACGTACCCAGGCAAAATTAAATGGAAATACGAGGAAAGCATAAAACAAACACGTAAGAACAATGTCAGGAAAGGCTCAAGCCCATGAAAAATAACAGTCATGAGAAACCCTGGGGGAAAAATACAGATTTTTTGTTTGAAGCAACAAGAATGAAGAAGGCATAGGCCTTGGGGACAAAGGACGCAATGTTGGCCACAGGTAGAAGTGCAATTTCCATTTGGTT
This sequence comes from Acinonyx jubatus, assembly GCF_027475565.1. Classification (NCBI taxonomy): domain Eukaryota; kingdom Metazoa; phylum Chordata; class Mammalia; order Carnivora; family Felidae; genus Acinonyx; species Acinonyx jubatus. Next base: position 76,073,798 of record NC_069380.1, read on the forward strand.
TTAGTGCCTTCGACTCTGAAATCGGTCCCAGACCGTCAAGGTCCCAAACAGGGCGAATCTGATGGGCTGCGAAGAACAGATATGATTAAACTTATCGATTTAAATAATTTCAAATCTTTATGTACATGAGAAGTACATCTGAATGTGTTAAATACATTTGTATAATCTCAGAAACACTTCATAATTAAAAAATGTATGGATTGTACAAAGAGTTTTTTTTGTTTTTTTTGTTTGTTTGTTTGTTTGTTTGTTTTACTGGAGAATGGCAAATATTACAGATCTTCTGGAATTTCCAGAAACCTAGAGACTCTTGTGAATTTTGTCTGAAATATGCAATTAACTCTTTGTAGGGAATACTCTGGTAGTATTTAGAAAATAATGTTTAGTGGGGCGCCTGGGTGGCTCAGGGGTTAAGTGTCACACTCTTCTTTTTTAATGTTTAGTTATTTTTTCAGAGAGAGAGACAGAGCACGAGCAGGGGAAGGGCAGAGAGAGAGGGAAACACGGAACCCGAAGCAGCCTCCAGGCTCTGAGCTGTCTGCACAGAGCCTGACACAGGGCTCGAACCCACGAACTATGAGATCATGACCTGAGCCGAAGTCGGACGCTTAACTGACTGAGCCACCCAGGCGCCCCTGTACGTGTCTGACTCTTGATTTCAGCTCAGTGTCGTGAGTCTGAGTTCTGCGTGGGGCATGGCCTGCTGACCACTGACTGCACAGAGCTTGCTTGGGATTCTCTCTCTGCCCCTCCCCCGCTCACGCTCTCCCTCTGTCTCTAAAAAAAATAAATAAATAAAATTAAAAAAAAAAGAATCTTTAGAAAAGAATCTCGTGAGTTTACTAAAAACACCTCATGTCAGACCAGAGCAACTTACAAATTTTTGTTAGAATTACTAGGGCGCATGTTTCCTACATGCCCTGTGCAGTTGACAGTTACTCTCACGTATATTGAAATGTCGAAGGAACAGAATGTACTGGGACCAGCACAGAGTGATAACGTCAGGATTCCATCTGCTGTTTTATTATTTGAGGCCACTACGGATTGCAGGAGTTCGACACGCTCCTGTCCTTAGATCCACCTGTCTCAAGGTGTTTATTAATATCTAAAATCAAGGCATAAAGAAAGGCAACTCTATTTTATGTTGACGAATATATTTGAGGGATATTTACCATACTGTGCTGCATGAATTATGATGCTTGTAATGTATTTTGGAATACCTGGGGCACACAGAATAAAAGCATGTCTTAGGGATTACATACAATTAGCCATGCTGTGTGACATATGATACTTAAAATTTCTGACAATTTGAAATACTTCCATTATTATACAGCTAGGTAGATATGGGTAAGATTTTTCTTTCTCTTATAACATTTCACGAACTAGATTAAGATCTACAGGTGAGAGACTATCTTTATGGCCGTTACGACCAGAACTGGCATCGTCGAACCTTTGAATACCCCTTTCTTTTCTAGGTGGATATTTGTTCGATCCTATGCAAAGTAGGTTTTCCCAGTCCTGTTCTCTGGGTCCGCATCACGTGCCTCTGTAAAGCTTTGGTGGGTATGTCAGAGAGAGGGAACTGAGGACTGTAGCAACAACATGCAGACGGAAGAATTCGCACTGGAACCGAGACCCAATTCTGGAATCGCCTCCTGGGTGAGTGTTCACAACTCAACCTGCAACCCCAGCCCCAGCCTTCTCATCAGGTACACGGAGGGCATTGTGTGATATGGTACAAACACTCACACGATTGGCGTTGTCTTTATGTAGGTTTAGAACGGGCCCCCATATGCGTTGCTGATCTGATACAACGACCACATGAGGGGTTATCATAAATCCCTTTCACAGGCGAGGCGACGGGTACTCTGGGAATTTGAGGGCCTTGCTCTGAACCCTAACCGAGCTGCTCCCGTGGGGTGGCACCAGGGGTGAGGCAGCCCGGGCCACACTCTCCAATCCCTGCTCCACCATCAGCAAATTGGGTCCTTGATGCAGTACGTGCCCTCGCAAACAGGTTCGAGGTGCCTAATGCTCCTAGTGCCAAGTGGTGTGATAATTTTGTATCAAAAACTATGTGGGGCGCCTGGGTGGCTCCGTCTGTTGAGCGTCCGACTTGGGCTCAGGTCATGATCTCGTGGTCTGCGAGTTCGAGCCCTGCGTTGGGCTTTGGGCTGACAGCTCAGGGCCTGGAGCCTGCTTTGGATTCTGTGTCTCCCTCTCTCTCTTCCCCTCCCCTGCTCATGCTCTGTCTCTCTCTCTCTCTGTCAAAAATAAATAAACATTAAAAAAAAAAAAAACTACCTTTAGGGGCAGCTGAGTGGCTCAGTCAGTTAAGCATCCAATTTCGGCTCAGGTCATGATCTCGCGGTTTGTGAGTTCGAGCCCCGCATCGGACTCTGTGCTAATAGCTCGGAGCCTGGAACCTGCTTCGGATTCTGTGTGTTCCTCTCTCTCTGCCCCTCCCCTGCTCACGCTCTGCCTCTCTTTCTCTCTCTCTCTTTCCATCAAAAATAAATAAACATTAAAAAAATGTTTTAAAAACTCTGTTTACTTAAATAGTGCCTTTATTAATCCCGGTACTAAATGTTAGTAACTCTGAAATATAATAGTATCATAGAAAATATGAAATGTTAGTACAGACTCATGTGTCTTCATTTTTCCTACCTGATCGCAATTTAAGGGCAGTTTCCTGAGAATGTTTTGAAAAAGAATCCCTGACAGCTGGTTGACTTTACTGCCCATTTTTATATGACCTCGCTCTTCGAAGTTCTGACCCACATCTTAATTTCCAGCTTAAAAAATGTGATTACTTCAATAGATGATGGATCCTTCATATCCTTTCTTCTTTTCAAAAATCGAGTATAATTCTACAATTAAAAAAAAAAAAAAAAGAACCAACCAACGAAACAAACAAAGAAACAGTTCAGGCTTTTCAGTATGACCTAAAGCAGCAAATCCATCCCTCGGAAGTTCAAATAAAGGCTAGCATCTGTAGATACAACTTTAAAATAAACTTGGAAACAGAACTATTTAGACTTTTCATTCTTGGTATGTAATACTTTTATTGCAGCAAAGAGAAGGACTATGAAAACTTTCAAAGAGGTCAGAAGTTCTGTTCTATCCTTCAGCTTGCCTTGACCGAACGGGACGGCATTTACAATGCAATGGGAGCAGTTCTCAGCAAACACATCCTTAAAGATCTTTTCAACTCTCTGCTTTCAATGGATGGTGAGTGGAAACATAGGTTTGGTTTTGTTTTTTTCTGAAAAGTTTTTAATCTTTACTTTTGAGAGAGAGAGACAGAGCATGAGCGGGGGAGGGGAAGAGAGAGAGGGAGATAGAGAATCCAAAGCAGGCTCCAGGCTCTGAGCTGTCAGCACAGAGCCTGAAGCGGGGCTCGAACTCACAGACCGCGAGATCATGACCCGAGCCGAAGTCGGACGCCTAACCGACTGGGCCAGGTGCCCCTGAGTGGACACATATGTTTATGAAGCATGTTTACTACCAAAGCTGATGCTAAAATAAAACTGCTGGCTGGCCTTCTGTATTCATTCTACCGATGGTGCTGGCACAGCCAGTTGACTTTCCTTTTCAGTTCTCACATTTTCTTTTCCCTGCACCTTGTCTCCTTCTACCCCAAGGGGACAATTCACACAGACCTTGCACTGCTTGCTCAGCCCTCTTCTACAACCTGGAGTGCACCCTGGGCTCCAAATTGCATGAAACGCTGTAGAGAAGCTTCCTTTCTCTGACCCGTTCCTTCAGTTGGTGATCTCCAAATTTCACATTTAGTTAGCTGATATTCCAAGACCAGCTGCATATAAAAATTCATCTGGGGCTCTGAAAGAAGCAGCTGGCACACTCACAGGGTTTCTCTGAGGTGAGTTTAATAAAGGGACTCTTTGCAGAAGGGGAGAGAAGAATTAAGGGAGGGTTGAGAGGAGGAGAGTCCAGGAGCTGGCTATCATGGGAAGTTGTCACCACCGTGGCCCTGAAGAAGTAAGGGTACGGAACCATAGTTTGGAACCCTGGAGAAAGGGTTTCTCAGTAGAAGCACTAACAAATGAACCTCTGTGAATACTAAAATCATGGAGAAGCCGAGCTTCTAGTTGAACCCATAAGAAGACAGAGGATCAGGGCACCCCCGGGGTGATGGTGATTTAGAGGTCAGTCTTCTGAGATGTGGAGCAGGACAGAAAGGGGTGAAGAATAATCTTGGTATCATGGGACAATGGAGAATAACAGCCCATAGCGAAAGAAGGAACACTGGAGACTGAGTGCTTCGACCCAAAGAAAGTTTTGCCCCTGAAAAAGGAGTTTCAGGCATGAAAGGGACTGCTCACTTTATGACAACACTCACAGAAGCAGGTTGAGCTGACCCCAACGTGTGCACAAAACACTGCGAGATGTGTTCAAACCTACATATAGTGGGCAATTTCCTCAATTGTTCAATTCATATAGCAACCTGAATTCCCACTGGAAATACTGGAAGGATAAAGCGATTCACAGATACTGATACTGAGATTTGACCATCAGAAATCGTGAGAAATAACAACTTGTCCCCGACAATAGGTGAGGACGATTTTCCAAACTTTCTTTTCAGGAGCAATAGCACCTTACCCAAAGAGCCACGCAAAGTCAAGTTCTGAAGTGGTTGGGTTTCCTCTCCCTCAAACCAAATTCCCTTGATTGTCAGGCTTCAGGCTGAGATGGAAGAGACAACCCCCTATGAGGCAGTTTCACTTCTATGACTTGTTCTGTAATTTTTATTTTTTAATTTCGATACACTCTTTTCATATAAAAAAGTTGCCAGTACAGCGTATAGAAACATTTTCTCCCCTGAGCTGTTGGAGAATATGTTGCCAGTGAGATGCCCCATTACTCCTCACACTTCGGCTTGTATTTCCTGTAAACAAAGACTCTCTTCCATGAAACCACAATGCAGACCTCAGGTGAGGAAAACGCCATTCATGCTGTGCCACCATCCAGTCTTCAGACCCTATTCAAGTTCTGTCCAGTTGTCCCCAAAATGTCTTTGTACGGCAAGATGTTTTGTCTCAGGATTGCACACACATTTCATTGTTATGACCCTGCAGCTCGTTGAACCTGGAAGAGTTTCGCATCATCCCTTGACTTTCACGATCTTGAATGTTTTGAGGAATCCAGACGATTTGTTTTGTAGCATGTCCCTCGGCAGGAGGTTGCCTGAGGTTTTCTCATGATTCAATTCAGGTTCCATGTATTTATCTCAGAATATCTCAGAAGCCATGCTGTGGCCTTCACATCACATCCTCCCTGGTGGAACCGATTTCAACTTGGTGCATTGTTGATTAAGTTAATTTTGATCATTGGATTAAGATGGTATCTCCCGAGCTTCCCCACTCTAAAATGTCATTTTTTCCTTTGGTAATTGATAGTTATTTGGTTTACTTGGAGAGGGGAGCATGGAGTTCTTGAGATTAGATGAAAAGCTCATTTCTCATCAAACTGTCAGTTTATTCATGTATGCATAATCTCAGTAGGCACTCATAGATACGTTGGGTTACAATCTGTCATTCATCGGGTTACAATCTATTATTGTCATGGTTTATTTAAATGCCCAAACTCTCTCAGATTTGACCAGTGGGATCCTCTTTAAGAAGACTTCTGTGTAAAAAAAAAAAAATTAAATTGAATTAAAAAAATGTTTTTAATTAAAAAAAAAGTCAGGTGCCTGGGTGGCTCAGACAGTTAAGCCTCCGACTTTGGTTCAGGTCATGATCTCATAGTTCGTGGGTTTGAGCCCCATGTCAGGCTCTGTGCTGACAACTCAGAGCCTGGAGCCTGCTTCAGATTCTGTGTCTCCCTCTCTCGCTGCCCCTCCTTGCTCATGCTCTGTTTGTCTCTCTCTCTCTCTCTCAAAAATGAATAAACATTAAAAAAAATTAAATTAAAGAAAAGATGTCTGTGTGCTTCTAACATGTTCCCACATGTTGTTTTGTTTTGTTTAGAGCATTTCTTTATCTGGTATAAGAAATTCGAGGGTTGTTGTGTACTGTCCTTGCCCTGGTGTTGGAATCAACTGTTTCTTCCAGAAGCCCTGGTTCCTTGCAGAGGAAAATGCATTAGAAGCTAAAATATGGATATAAGCTTTGTTCTGTGTTTTCATTAATCCTGGGCCCACTTACTTGACAGAGGTAAGGACTATAGCAGATACAGACATAAGGTATATACGAGGTGATTTTCTTACTGTTGGGAGAAAGGGAATTATAAACATACATACATTTACATCTCGGTTATTTCTTTATCTATTTATTTACACTAAAAGTGATGAGTTCACTCTGATAACTCATTTCTAATGCAAACACAGGATTCTTACCAGTTTCCCTTCTTTTCATACTTGTGATTTTTCTTTTCCATCAGTGAGAAACCTGCCTTGTATAACCTTTAAATTATTAACTTATGAGATCAATTCCCCTTTTAGTAGCCAATCTTGTCTCACCACTACTGCTCCTTCCTTTTTTTTTTTTTTAAGTATATATGTATTTCAATTTTTTTAATGTTTAATTTTGAGAGAGAGGCAGAGTGTGACCAAGGGACGGGCAGAGAGAGAGGGAGACACAGAATCCGAAGCAGGCTCCAGGCTCGGAGCTGTCAGCACAGAGCCTGACATGGGCCTCGACCCCACAAACTGTGTGATCATGAGCTGAGGTTGGATGCTCAACTGACTGAGCCACCCAGACACCCCTAATATATATATTTTTAATGTTTATTTATTTATTCATGTTCATTTATTTATTTATTTTGAGAGACAGTACGAGTGGGAGAGGGGCAGAGAGAGAGGGAGAGAGAGAATCCCAAGCAGTCTCCATACTGTCAGCACAGAGCCTGACCACAGGGCTCAAACTCACGAACCTTGAGATCGTGACCTGAGCTGAAATCAAGGGTCAGACACTGAGTCACCCAGGTGCCCCTGCTGCTTTCTCACACAGGCTGTGGCACCTGCTTGGCCAGCCACACCGGGGCCACCCCCTCACATTGCTTGAGCTGCAACACTTTCCCTGGGCTGGACCATTTCCTCATACAAATGCCATCCCAACTCTGCATGGGCTCAGACTCCTTGCATGGGGCTGCCTTCTTTAACCAGCTACCTTCCTCATCTCTTTTGGGTCCCAACTTCCCATGCTGGGCTGGGCAAGAGATCTCATAAACAGCAAAGGTTACAACCTTGGTATATTGCAACCAAATTTCAGGCAGGTAAAAAAGTAAAGGAATCTGGGATGCAAATTGTTCTATTTTTTTTTTTTATTTCCTTAGGAAATCTCTACTCCCAGCATGAGGCTCGAACTCACAACCCCAAGATAAGAGTTGCATCCCCATGGACTGAGCCAGGCACTCCTGGAATCTTTGCTTCATGCCAGATGATAATCCAATTAAAAATAATTCATGTCACTGTGAACCAAAAGCTACATCACAAAAATCTTCAGTGTAGTGATGGTGGGAGAAACTGTGTCTTCTACATCTTTAAGCATTTTGTTGAAAAGTGCGTTCTCGTCTTCCAGTGTTTAGATTTGCATTATAGGAACACTGTCACAAAGCAGTAGAGATGCCTGAGACCGTCACAGGGCCATTTCTACTCTCTTATCAACAAAACTCAACCTTTTGTGAAATGCAAATACCTAAAAAATTTACATTCAAAGGAGACTCTTTGAAGCACAGTTTTATTTCAACAAAATTATGTTTCTCCTTTTGAAGAATTTCTACCCATAATTAAACGGTGTGGATTCACTTTTCACCCACTTTTGTAGCCTGGAGTTAAATGCTACATCTAATAATTCCTCCTCAAACCCCTGGACTTTAGAAGCACCTCCACCCAGGAGTCTCCCCCTGCCACCGCATTCTCTGCCTCTGGTCCCAGTCTGATGCCACTTAAATAATATTGCCAGCAAAGAAAAAAAAAAGTGTCTTGTATTTCCTTTCTCTACTCATTTTCTAAAATGTCCTGCTTCTAAGGGTGAAACCTTCAAGGAAAACCCTTTTGCCCCAATCAAAGGTCACATTTTTTTCCAGTTTTATCTATTTTGGAGGAAGAGGAGAGACACTCACCCCACCCACCATTTTGATCTCCAGCCATAACTCTGAGCTCCGTTCTGCAGGAGGACTTGAGCAGCATCTCATGGCAATGCTCCATTGTGAACATAATCCTCGGGGAAAAGTGGACTGGTGTGTTTTGTTTTGTTTTAACAGAAAATTAAACTAGATTGATTGCAATTGTGGCTATACTGTTCTTAAAATGTGGAACAGATTTCGTTGCCCTTTCTTACATTTTGTGGCCAACACACCTGACCGAAAATCCGCCCCCCGCAGCCAGTATATTTCTACTGGGTGGTGGTAGAGGAGGAGCCATAGCTGGAGACTCGTGAAAGCCGCGTGTTCTCCTTCAGTGTGTTAGAAGCACACCTGAACTTTCAGCTTCATTGTTCAGGCAGGAAATCACCCAATTTCCCTGCATTTTATATTTTCTTTCTTTCAGCGTGTATATTTAAAGTTATTATTTTACAAACGGCTATCTCACAATCTCCCATTCACAGATGACAAAGGCCTTGGGGGAAGTTAATGTTTTGCTATTATTAACTTATCAAGCAACCGCAGTCCCAAGGCATTCTTTCAGGCAATAAACCATATTCCTTTCCTCGTTGGCTCACCCTTTATTTTTATGGCCCATTAACCAGTGCTGAATTAAAATCAAATTTGTATAAATGATATAATGCTGATATAAATAGTTTTGCAACCTAGTTAGTCATCTGAATATCCAGCACACTGCAATGCCAGAACGAGGTTATGAATCATATACAAGCATAGATTGTAAGGGATTGATGGTCGAAAATATTCCTTTTTTTTTTTTTTTTGCTTTTAAACCGATGACCCAAAATGGGAGAGACAATGTGAAAAAGTGCCAAACCAGATAAATTCGGCATAAACTTTAGAACACGTTTCATTTACACAGCAGAGCAGGAACTCAGGCTGGACGAAACCCATGCTCCGTGTTGGCAAAAGTACAGTTTCTTCGTGACACTTCATGTTGGCATTTGGAGGAACCGAAGGTTTCTGCGTGAATTTTTCCACTTCTCAATATGAATGCCATCAAAATATACCGAAGCTTTTCTTCTTAAATTCATTCACCATCCTGCAAGGAAAAGAAGACTAATCAGAACTTTTAAATAGGAAAATTTCTGTGATTCTAATGAGAGGCTTGGAGCTCACTGAACCACGAATTATAATGATTCGATTCTAATTCTCTTCCTCAAATAATAAGCAGTTCTTATTTTTGAGAGAATTTAACTAATTGATTTCCTCCTAAATAAGGAGGGTGAGTGTCTCAGTTTCTTTTTTAAAATTTTTTTAATGTTTATTTATTATTGAGAGACAGAGTGTGAGCAGGGGAGGGGCAGAGAGAGAGGGAGACACAGAATTTGAAGCAGGCTCCAGGCTCCGAGCTGTCGGCACGGAGCCCGATGCGGGGCACGAACCCACGAACTGCAAGATCGTAACCTGAGCCAAAGTCAGACGCTTAACCGACTGAGCCTCCCAGGCACTCCATGAATGTCTCAGCTTCTATGTGACTGTTCACAGAGGTCCCCTCTGGTCTGGCCCAACTGTGGCCACTTGACTCTTGGGAGAGGTGGACAGTGTCACTTGAGACTCATATAGTTGGGCACCAATGTCATCACCAAGCAGAGGACTTTCTCAGGGGGGAATTGCTGTAGAAATGTGATGATTTGTGCCCCCAGATAGTTCTCTCAGAGTGCATAAAAGATATCATTTCACTGTGTGCTTCTGTGAGAAATTTTAGCAAGCAGCCATCCAGTTGGACTGAGATGCTACACCTTGCATAGCGGGGAAGTTGTGTGACAGAAAGACAGGGTCTTTGAGTCTGAGGAACATGGCCCCAATCCTGACATCACCATTTAATGTACCAGCCCACTGAACTTTTCTGTAAAATGCAGGGGATGCTAGGTACCACTGGATTAAATGAGATAATGTAGGAAAGGCTGTTTGATGCCTGGATATTACAGAAGGTCAAGACAGAGATTACTATTAATCAAATAAAACAGATATGAACAGCCTTACGTATTGGAATCAGTTGATAGAAAAACCAAATAGTTTATCCAGATTATGTGTTCTGTTTTGCGCAAAATCTAAAACATTCGTTGTTTATTAATAACGTACCTCTTAAGCCGTCTTCACTCACCAGAAGTACAGTTGCTAGAAGGTCTTCCCTGACCAACCTATGCTCTCTTACCCACACTTTATCATTTTATGGCCTGTTTGTCTGCATTCCTGTGTGTCTTAACAGGGACTCTGGAGGACGTACATCAGGTTACCAGACAGGCCATGCATTTTGTCCTGTTCACAGGCCATATAAATGCAGGTGTTCATCCCTGGAGCATCTAGAATAGTTCCAGACATAGATTAAGCACCTATAAATAGTTGTTCAATAAACAAATGACAGGAGTCAAGTTTCTAAATGAATATTTTTTGCTCAGCCTTCCAGGCCCATCCATTTGTATTTTTTTCATGTGACAGCATTGATGAAATTCAAATCACACACCACACAATTCGTCCTTTTAATGGGTACAGTCCAGGGATTTGTGGCATAGTCAGAGTTATACAACCATTACAAATAATCAGTTTGAGAACATTTTCATCACCCCCAGAAGAAACTCTGTACCCATTAGTGGTCCTTTCCTGTTTCCCCACAGACCCTCCTCAGTCTACACAGCCATTGACATACATTCTGTTTCTATAAACGTGCCTCTTCTAGAAAGTTCATAAAAATTGAATCATGTGGGATTTTGTGTCTGGTTTCTTTCACTTAGTATGATATTTTCAAGGTTTACCTGTGTTGTAGTACATCAGTACTTACTCCTGGTGACTGAATAATATTCCATTGTGTGGAATATTCTACATTTTCTATACTCATTGACCATTTCATGAAAACTTTGGTTGTCTTTACTTTCTGAATATTTTGAATGCTGCTATGAGCATTCACATACATATTTTTATAAGGGCATATTTTTTTAATGCCCTCGATATACGCACAGAAGGAGGATTCTTGGGTTATATAATAGCCCTCTGTTTAATTGCCAAAATGTTTTCCAAGTGGATGTACCATTTCAAACTTATCCAGGCAATGTGTGTGGGATTCAATTTCTCCAATCTTCACTCGTAATTGGTATTGTCCACCTTTAGATTATAACCATCTTCGTGGGTTGATGTGATATCTCATCGTGGTTTGGGTTTGCATTTCCCTAAAGACTAATAATTTTGAGTCTTTTTGTGTGCTTATTGGCCATCTGTATCCCTTTTTTGAAGAAATATTTATTCGAATACTTTCATCTTTTTGTAATTGTATTGTCTTTATATTGTTGAGTTGTAAGAATTATGTTTGTTTGGGATGTTGGACCCTTATCAGATACATGCAAGTACTTTCTCCTCTTCTGTAGGTTTCTGCGGCACCATTTGTGGAAAAGACTTTTCTTTCCTCATTAAATTTTCTGAACGCATTTGTCAAAAATCAATTAATCATAATGTGTAGCTGATTCTTGGCCTCTCAATTATATTTCATTTATCTGCAAACCTATCTGTATGTCAACACCATGCTGTCTTGTTTGCTGTAGCTTGGTTGAAAGTTTTGAAATTGGGAAAATCTCTCTGAAAATAGAGATGGTTTTATTGTCTCCTTTGCAATCTAGACATCTTTTATCTCTTTTTCTTGCCTAATTTCCCTGGCTAGAACCTCCAGTTGATGTTGAACAGAAGTAGTGAGTGGTTATCTTTGTATTGTTCCTTATTTCATATGGAAATATGAAATATTTAAGGCTGCACCGGTAACTATGATACGAGCTGTTGGGGTTTCTTAGATATGATTTATCAGGTTACAGAAGTTTTCTATTCCTACTTGGGGAATGTTTCTATCATTAAAGAATGTTGGATTTTGTCAAATACTTTTTTCTTCATCTACTGAGATGATCATGTGATTATTGTTCTTTATTCTGTTAATGTGATGTATTATAGTGAATGGTTTTTGCATATATTTTTTAAATGCTTATTTATTTATTTTGAGAGAGAGCAAGGGAGCACAAGCCGGGGAGGGACAGAGGGAGAGGGAGAGAGAGGATCTCAAGCAGGCTCGACGTCGTCAGTGCAGATCCCAACTTGGGGCTCAATCCCATGACCCTGGGATCATGACCCTAGCCCAAATCAAGAGTTGGATGCTTAATCCACTGAGCCACCCAGGAATCCCTAATGACTTTTGTATATTAAACTAACCTTGCATTCCTGGAACAGATTCCACTTATTCCTGGTGTGTGCTGGTTTTCACATGTTACTAGATTCCATCTTCTAGTAGTTTGTTAAGGATTTTACTCTCTAGATCCATAAAGGATATTAATACGCAGTTTTCATTTTTAGGATGTCTTTGGTTTTTTTTATAAGAGTAATACTGTCTTCATAGAATAAGTTAAGAATTGTTCAGTCCTCTCCTATCTTTTGGAAAAGTTTGCTAAGACCTGGTGTTAAATTGTCTTTAAATATTTGGTACAGTGCAACAGTGAAGCCATCTGAACCTGAGGTTTTCTTTGTGGGATGTTTTTTTGATTACTCATTAATCTTTTGTTATTGTTCTATTCAGATTTTTTATTTATTTTTTGAGTTAATTTTGTTAGTTCATGTCTCTCTAGGAATTTATCTGATTCATCTATGTTGTCAAATTTTTGATCTATAATTGTTTATACTATCCCCTTATGATTCTCATTATTTCTTTATGGTCAGTCTCAATTCCCTCTCATTACTGATTTTAGTCATTTGAGTCTTTTCTCTCTTTTCTTGGGCAGTTAGGCTAATGATTGTACATTTTACAGACCTGTAAAAGGAAAACAACTTTTATGGGGTGCCTAGATAGCTCAGTTCATTGGGCATCCAGCTCTTGGTTTCAACTCAGGTCATGATCTCATGGTCATGAGATCAAACCCTGCTTCAGGTTCTGTGCTCGGCTTGGAGCTTGCTTAAGGTTCTCTCCCTCTCCCTCTGCTCCCCACCCCTTGCTCACATTCTCCCTCTCTTTCTCTCTCTCTCTCTCTCAAAACCCAAAAAACAAAAACCCAACTTTTGGTTTTGTTGATTTTCCTTATTGATTTTTTTTATTTTGTATTTCATTTATATCCACCCTAATATTTTGTAATTCTTTCCCTCTGCTCACTGTGTGTATATTTTGTTTCCTTTTCCTAGTTTCTTACAGCGAATTTGATTTTTGATCTTTCTTACTTTTTTTATAGAAACACATCTATAAATTTCCCTCTAAGCTCTCCTTATAGCTACATTCCATAAGTTTTGGTATGCTATATTTTTGTTTTAATTTGCCTCAAAACAATTTCTAATTTCTTTCACCCCGCTGGTTATTTAAGAGGATGTCGTTTAATTTTTACATATGTGCAAGTTTTTCTGATTTCCTCCTATTGCTAATTTCTAATTTCATTCCATTGCATTTGGAGAACATAAGTTGTATGACTTCAATCTTTTTAATTCATTGGGGCTTGTTTGATGGCTTAACATATGGTCTATTCTGCCACATGCACTCACACATATTAATACTAGCCTAGGATTTATAAATCCTCACTAAAAATTCAGTTTTAATCAACAACTGTACGATATGTGTCTTTGTTCCAAGCAAGGAAGCTGATCACTAAGGAGAACACAGTGAAGAAAGGAACTTATCTGTACGAGTCTATATAAGCCAGGTCCAGAATTATGAGATAAACACAGCCTAGGTAGTATCATAAATAACTGAAGTTTCAGCATATTAAACCAAGAGACCAAGGAACACCTAAGAGTTTGTCTTAAACACACAAGGGACCATCATTTTGTGGTGGGGGATTGTTCCTACCATGGGTACCGTTAGAGCCATGAGAGTAAATTCAAGTAACTGAGGAAGACATTACTGCTTGTTCAATATTTACAAATGTGGAAGGGGTGGTAAGTTTCTTGTCACTGGCGTGTTCAATAAGCCCTGGGTATACCCTTGACTGGGGTTTGTGGAGGAGGCTCATGCATCACACCAGATTGGTACTTGAACAACTTCGTCTTCGGTATTCCTCCAACACCTGGGAACTTTTGCTTCTGTGTGACAGAGTATCGAGAATTATTAAGCTATAAAACTAACCCTGGTACTGGCTCAAAGACGTAAGTTTCTGGGAACGTGAGAGGACCTAAGGGGACTCGGGGCTAAGTAAATAGGGAAATATATGTGAGGGACATGGGAGGATAGTCAGGGTTGGGGGAAGGTTCTGAGGAAATCTGCAGAGGAGGAAAGAACTATCAAACACACTCAGAGATCAATTTAACTAAGACGAAGTGGCCTATGGAGCATGGTGTAGAAACTGGAGTCAATGAAGTACAGGGTGATACAACCTATGGGAAGAGAGAAGATTTTATCAACTCAGAAATGCACTGCAAGTGTTAAGTTTATTCTGTTTTCACCAAGAGACTTTGACAGGTAGAACATCAGAAAGCTGGGCGGCAGGTAATGCTTAGGTCTAAGGGTGACCAAAAGCGTGCGTCCCAGCAGAAGCACAGAGCTACAAACCCTATTTGCTTCCAGGAAATGGGTAATGCAAGCAGTTGGCATCAGGGAAAGGACCCTGGCTTTCTAGAGCGACTGTTAAGAATTAGGAGGCACCAAAGTCTTGAAGAAATGATGTATCCTCAGCAAGTCACTAAGATACAAACTCAGATCTGAGACTGCAGACAACAGATCTCAAGGAACAAGTCAAAGCTCAGTGAATAGAACTAAGGTATACAATTATATCTTATGGCACCAATAGAAGCTAACTTGTTTCTGAGCCTCTGCATTTCTGACTTAAGGTTCATTAAACTTTGTTCCTTCCTGGAAAGGTGGGCTTCAGAGCCTGGGTTAGACCTGAGCTCGAGACCGGAAGGTCAGGGGTCTTAGGCACAAGGACGGAAAATAAGGGGAAGACGGAGACACCAAGAGCAGCAGATCTACATGAGCTGGCGTCTCTGACCATTTGCTAGCCGCTGTTTGGAACACAATGCTGGGAAGGCTTGAGAACCTGTGTTTCTACTCAGTATGGAGAAACACCAGACTCCAGTGACGACGACTTCTGTGGACATGGGACAGAGGCCAGCACACGCGTCCCATGTTCTTCATTCCTGCGCCGGAACGTTCCAGAGTAGGCTCAGGAACGACTTTGAGTCGGTGTGGCAGATCTTGATTACCAGATGAGAGGATCATCATTTTCTGTGAATGCTAAGGGCCATTACTGGAAGATCATGGCCAGCAGGGAGGCGCTCTTCCGGTGTTGAATTGGGTCGACCGAAAAGGTTTGCAGAGAAGACAGGTTGGTGGACGTGGTGTGGTTCCTCCACATCTGTGTGTGTGGCTCTCAGTTTTCACTCTAGTGTGAGAAATGGGATTCTGTGCCCTCATGTTAAATTTTCTGTGCAGTGAATTGTAAAAGCAATTGCCAATAAGAATTATTTCATGTACGCATAATCCCCTGTGCAGCATGCTGCAAATTTATTCATGATCTTCTCCAGCTAATATGAGGAAACTCAGCTGCAATGCCAAAATGACAGGATGATTTATATATAAAACTGAAATCCACATTAAAATTCTTCTACTTGATCTCCTGCTCTGGAATTTGAAGAGAAGTACAAGGGACGCTTAAAAAATAACCTTCATAAGGTAAGGTGTGCAGGTAGGAGGTTAGCACCCTTACCCATAGAAGTTAGAATGTATGTGTTTCTCATGAATATATGGGATAAAGGTACTGAAGAAATAATGCTATAAATACTGCGCAAACTTAGTAAAAATTATATAATTTTAATCTGAAGATTAAAGATACATATAAATATATATATATATATCCTCTGCAATACACTTTCGAGATGAAGAAAATGAAGCCCAGAGAGCTATAGAGACTCATCAAAGGCTCCATAACAAGCAGAAACAGGACTTGACTTAGATCTACCACGGACAGAGCCTTTGTGCTTTCTTCCTCATCATGATGTATTTTTGGTGTTCTATTTTTTATCCCCAGTTACTAAGACTAAAAATCTCCATTTCTGATGACCTCACTCATTCTGTGTTCCTTCCCCCAAACCCTCCTATCTTCTCTTGAGTGTCGATGTCTGCCTATCTTCTGCTGACCTAACTTTTTCATTTGGCTCTTCCTTTCTTTTTCATTTGCTCTTGAGTTGTTCAAATGGACTTCTGTAAGAGCATTCTCATCAGCTTGGGGGTTTTTATATTTTTTCTTCCTTGTTACATCTCATAAACCATCATCAGATTAAGGTTTATAAAACACATTTTGTGTCATCTTTCCCAGGATCAAAAGCTTTCAAGAGCATCCAGTTTCCTATTGATTCAGATCCAATGGCTTTGTCCTCACAATGAAGAATATTACTCCACCACCTAGCCCCAGCTCATGACCCGCTTCCAGAAAGAAAATCACTCTTTTTGTCCCATGCCATATTTTACATATAATGTTAATTTCATATACAGTGAATACATTGTACCTATCTATCTATCTATCCATCTATGCAAATGTGTGTCACCTTGTAAATGTGGACATATTCATTACATTTCATTTGCTCCATGAATTCTCCAGAGGCTTTGTGCTAAGACAGCACGTCTAACCTGATGTCTCTCTGTGGGGATTGTTGATAGCTTCATCATGGGCATTCAGGCATTTCATAAGTAAGGGAGAATTTCCTCCCAGCTTGTATGTCCCACGAATTTCTTACAGAAGTGTTTCCATTCTACTCCAAGAATATGTTCTGCACTGTTTCTATTCTATCACTCAGTGGGTTAAGTGTCTGCCTCTTGGTTTCAGCTCAGTTCATGGTCTCACAGTTTGTGGGCTCGAGTCCCACATCGGGCTCTGTGTTGACAGTTCAGGGCCTGCGTGGGATTCTCTCTCACCCTCTCTCTTTCTGCACCCCACACTGCTCACTCTCTCTGTCTCTTTCTCAAAAATAAATAGATAAACTTAAAAAAATAATTTAAAAAAAAAGAATTGCAATACAAGACACTTGATGATAAGTGCCCCGACACACTTTGTATTGGAATTATTTTTTTGCATGTTTTATTTCCTGGTGGATGGCAAGAGTTGTCCTGCCCATATTTGTGTTTCTTAGAGCAGTTAGTGCCAAAATGAAAGAGCAAATACGGAATGTTAATTCAAGATGGGACACTGACCACATTATTTTAATAATAACAAAAATGGAACTGACAGAGAAAAGGAAGGGATTATTAGCAAACCAAAACTCTGAGGAATTTCTTAAAAGTGGGAAAGCAGCTCACATATAGACATAGCTCAGTAGGCATTTCAGAAGTCCACAGATAGAGAAAAATTCTAAACCTTATGTTTTAAAAATAGCAGCATCAAACACTGAATTTCTCAATAGCAAAATCTAATGTTTGACAATAGAACAACAACCACAATGAAGGAAACCACGTTAGCATTTAAGCTTGAGGGCAAAATTAGGTGCTTTCCAACATAAAGAGACTCAGAAAGTTTATTTGGTCATACACATTTTTTTTTTTGCTATAAACAATATAAAATAAAACCAAGAAACAAATTCAAAAAGAAACATGAAAAAAAGAGGATATGAGTTTCAAGAAAGGTGGAACTAACTTATGCCTGGGAATAACAGATAAATCTGAGAATGACTTCTTTACTGCTGGTGAAGAAATATCATTCCAAATTAGAACATGAAGTCTGAGGATTGCATGAAAATGGCTTCAAGAAGAAAATAGTGTCATCCAAAATGAATGATTATGTTTTCTGTCAAGAAAAAAAGGTAGTTACAAAGTGAGGTTTAAAAAAAAAACAAATGAAAATAAATCACGGTCCCCCAAATGAAACTCTGATCTAATTTTTTTAACAGTTGATGGAGTTTAAAGAGCAGTGCCTTCTGAAACAACAAAGTCAAACAATATTCAGGTAATTCCTAGGAAGAGAGAACACTGACTGATATTATCAATTCAGGTATAATCACTGTAGATTTATGATAGCCACAAGCCATAATTACTATACCATCATTTTCTTTTCTAGGGAGTCATTTGTCACTTTTTGGATAATGGCCAACTTTGTAAAGTTTTTGAAAAATGGTATACTTTATTGGAACCTTTACAAATTTAGACATATATTTACATTTTTAGTTATTTATTTTGAGAGAGTACATGTGGTGTGTGTGTGTGTGTGTGTGTGCGTGCGTGCGTAAGTGGGAGAGTGGTGGGTAGAGAGGGAGAGAGAGAATCCCAAGCAGGCTCTGCACTGAGAGTGCATATGGGGCTCAAACTCAAGAACCGAGAGATCATGACCTGAGCTTAACTCAGGTTGGATGCTTCACTGACTGAGCCACCGGGGCACCTCACGAATTTATACATATTGTTGAGAGGAATTTTTTATTTATGTCTAGCAACTTCTTCAGTTTTATTTCTTTTTTCCAATAAATCTGAGTAAAATGAAGTACAACGTTTTGATTAAAATATTAACACTTGTTTTCCCATGATAACTTGTTTCTCTACTCTTCCAAATTTTATAGCACAAGTACATATTATTTTTAAAACAAAAACATACTATATCATTTTAAGCAGAGAACCTGGGTGGCTCAGTGGTTAAGTGTCCAACTCTTGATTTCAGCTCTAGTCACGATCTCAGGGTTGTGAGATCGAGCCCTGTGTTGGCTCCATACTGAGTATGGAACCTGCTTAAGGTTCTCTCTCTCTAGGGGTGCCTGGGTGGCTCAGTCGGTTGAGCAACCGACTTCAGCTCAGGTCATGATCTCACAGTTTGTGAGTTTGAGCCCAGGACTCTGTGCTGACAGCTCAGAGCCTGGATCCTGCTTTGGATTCTGTGTCTCCCTCTCTCTGCCCCTCCCCCACTCATGCTCTGTGTCTGTCTCAGAAATAAATAAATATTAAAAAAAATTTTTTTTAAAGATTCTCTCTCTGTGTCTCTTTCTTTCTCTTCCTCTGTCCCTTCCCCACTCACTTTCTCTCTCAAGAAAATAAAAAACAAAAAAATAAAAGTACAAAACAAATATCTTTAACAGCTTTATTTATAACATTGCAAGCCAATTCCAGAAAAAAGCTTAGAACTAATAAGAGATGAAGTAGATTTTCATTCTATTATGCTGTTTATTTCTTTTACTTTTAATTTTTTTTTAATGTTTATTTATTTTTGAGACAGAGAGAGACAGAGCATGAACAGGGGTGGGTCAGAGAGAGAGGGAGACACAGAATCTGAAACAGGCTCCGGGATCCGAGCTGTCAGCACAGAGCCCGATGCGGGGCTCGAACCCACGGACCGCGAGATCATGACCTGGGCCGAAGTCGGACGCTCAACCGACTGAGACACCCAGGCGCTCCAATCTTTTACTTTTTAAAAATTCAGTAAACCAAATCTTACTTTGAATGAAGAGTTTCATTACTTCTGAGTAAATTTAATTAATTAATATTATTATTAATGTTTAAGCCAAAATTATTTTCCTTTCATCTTAAGAAACACAAATCTCCAAAGTTTAATTGAAATCCATCAAGATGAAATACAAAAAAAAAAAAAAAATCTTGCTCCACAAGTAAAGGAAAAGACAGTCCATTTGTTAGGCTCTTTTTATTTTATTGATCAAACATAAAGCATTTAAGCATAGAAGGACCTACACAGACACAGTGTGACAGTCATGAAAAGGAAAATCCAAGATGTGGAAGTTGGTCAGTGGTAAATGGAAAAGAGAAGATGGTGTAGATGTGGCCCTTCTGTAATTCAGTTGGGGATCAGACCCGACCTAGAAACGTCATCCTCCGGTGGGAAGGAGGAAGTTAATGGAACTGGCTGGAGCTGGGTGGGCCAGCACTCCAGAACTGGCTCCTCCCTAGACACCTTAGATCCGGATTTGAGGGAGGGGGGCTGTCAATCGATGTTCGTGCCTAAAACAGGCACCTGTCAGCTTTGGAGTCAATCAGGCCTGGGACAAGATCTAGCACCGTAATTACACAACCAAATTATTTGACCTCTTCAAGCTGGATTTTTTCCTGTCTTCAAAATAGTGATAATAGTACCTCATATTTGCTCAGAGGCTGGTCCAGTCCGGACAAGTGACATTTTTGTGATCCTAGACAATCCACTTTGTACAGCAGAGGAATTGAAAGACAGGCGGGGATTCAGAGACCAGCTGTGGCACACACAGAACTGGAGTGCGGGCAGGATATTGACACAGAACACAATTTACATGAAATGGACACACACAGGAATGGTAGAAAATGACTGGACCTTGTTAAACCCTGAGGTCCCTGGTTCACTGCAGCCACGCTGGCTACTGGATGCATAATAAAGCCAATTTGTTTCAACTTTCAGTTTGCTTGAGGTGGGTCGGGGTCTTGTCCGCCCTTCGGGCTTCATCTGGTTTAGTTCAAAATCCAGTTGAACCGAATTTACAAATAATGCCTCTTAACTGTACGGTGGAATGACAAATAAACATTTTAAAATTACGTTCCTATGTGGGTCCCACTCCTAACAATTTTTATTCAGTTGGTCTAATTGAATTCCTGGTGTAGCCGGGAATGAGAACCTCTGAGCCAAATTCATTAGTGTCCACAGCTAAATGGAGTTGAAAAATTTGGGATTGCAAATTGCTTCCTCAGTTATAAAAAGATGTTGCCACCCCCTTACTCTTGACTCTAGCTCTAGAAATGACTATTGTCTTGGGTTCGATATCAAATTTTAATTTAATGTAGGTAATATGAATGCATTCCACAGTTTAAAGGCTATAAGATAACTCTTTAAGTGAAGTAACTCACCATAATATATCCTCATGAATAGATGTTAGAACAACAGAGAATACCTGTGTTGTACAAGGCTGCTGGGAAAGCCTAATGTGTGAACATGACATTATGATCGCAGCCTTATTTGCCAAGTATTCAAGTGCACTTTATATATATTTAGACCGAAACATCCTCCCTCAGTGATTTGCTTGTCTACATGAGGCTCCCGAAAACAGAGTGAGACAGTATTAAAGCCTTGTTCCTGGCTGTTTTGGCCTTCGTTTTCCAACTAATCAATAAAGATAGACTTTTTTTTCCTACTGACAGCACTCCTGAGGCTACTACTGTCTGTGACATTAGCAGATTGCTGTATATAGATTTATTTTAGTTCCACCCTACCAAATATATATTGATTGATTAGTTGATTGATCGATTGATTTACGGGCTTATTTACGCATTCATTCTATTCCATTTTCCAGTAAAAAGTGAAAACACGATGGCCTCTAACATACAGCCATGACCCCTCTTCCTTCACCTTCCCTCGCAGGGGTCCAACGTAGGTGGAAGTGGCCAGGGAGTGGCATGGTGGTTTGCCTGTTTAAACACTCGGAGTCTGTGTGATGACGAACAATCTGTTCGTTACTCATCCTTCCATATGGCCCATTGACAGCTGGTAGCAACTTTGCTCATCATTATAGTTGGGGGGTTGACAGATGACAGATGTCAGTTGGAGATGGCTCTCTCACACATGGCGGACCAATCACCAGGCACTCCCCAAAGGTGGGGACAAGATCCCAGCCAACAGATGGCTTGGCCTGTCTTGATTAGGCGGTAATTAAACATTTTGGCTAGAAACCTCCTTTTTTTAGGTTTTCCTTAAGAAGTTGTCACTCAATCCCATATGCGCTGATTTTTCCCATCCCTAAACATTCTTTCACACTGTCATTCAGACACTTGACAGAAGTTCACACAAGTACATTTTCGGTGATTCTGATCAAACAAACTCCAGAAAATCTAAAGACAAAACCGCTAATGTTTAAGACATCACAAAGAAACAATTGAATTCTAAATAGCAGCTTTATGCACATCAGAGGTGGTTTTAGTCCAAGACTCGTTGCTTCCTTTTAGAAAATGATGTTCTAAAAGGCATTTATTTTTCTTACAGCTTTCTTCGTGTTCTCGCTAATGTTTACGTTTTAAGAAGATTGTTCTTTTTCCCAACTGGGTTTCTCCATCTGATTATTTGTGTAAAAAAGTCCCACGTATTTTGGCCAAAGGCATGCTATCTCAGATTGGGTCCTACAAGCCCCCTGCAGAACTCCCACCCGTGAGCGGAAGGAACAACTTCATTCATAATGAAAGGAAGCAGCTTTATCTGGGATAGTCGTCACCTGAACCCTTCATCCAGACCCACTTCTGGAGATTCTCTGCTTTGTAATGCCTTTTTCCGTTTTATAAAATTCTTCTTGTGTGTGACTGAGTCCTCTGTTGCACAAATATAGAAAGTGTTTTTAAAATACCACATATGTAGCTAATGGAGGAATACAACACATAATTTTTAAAAGGCTGTACAATATTTTGACATCAAAATGCGAAAAGGGCTATAAAATGTAAAGTTCTGTTTATTTTGTTTTTCTCTGCTAGGAAGAGAACTGACTTTCCCCGGGACAAATGATAATTTTTTTGAAAAATCATGTTGAGTATAACTTTTCCTAAGGGAAAGAAAAATATCTCTGCAAAAAATCGGAATATCTTTGACTCAGTGAGCATGCTACAGAAAAAATACATATTTAAAATAAATTCATACCCATGATTTATTGAAGGAAAATCCTGCAACATATTAAATTATGATGACCAACATGCTTGCTTTCATCAAACTTTGTGCCTTACAGAACTCTAATTCAACTTAATTGTTGTTGTTGTTGTTGTTTCTTTAAAGAAACATTAAGCACACAGGATCACGAAATGCGCCTCCGGAATTGTGTTTGTGTATGTGCTGCCTCTTCACATGTTCACCCCCAGCGGCTACACCCCTCACATCTGTGGTCACCCACAGTTCGTTCATCCTGGACACAATGGGAGTGCATGGCGTCCACAGTCATCACCGTGTGCAGCGAAGGTATGCAGTATGGGGGTCTCCATCTGTGGATCAGGGACAGGACAAGTAGAGATAGACCTTCCAAAATCTACATCGGACTGGAGCCTGTTAATTGTGCATTCCTGGTACCATTTCTTCCTTTTTTTAAATTATTTATGTTTAGAATTTTATTGAAATCCAAGTTTGTTAACATATAGTGTAATAATTGTTTCAGGGGGTAGAATGTAGTGATTCATCACTTACATATAACACCCAATGCACATCTCAACAAGAGCCCTCCTTAATGCCCATCCCCCATCTAGCCCATCCCCCACCTACCTCCCCTCCAGCAATCCTCAGTTTGTTCTCTATATTAGAGAGTTTCTTATGGTTTGCCTCCCTGTTTTTTATCTTATTTTTCTTTCCCTTCCCTTATGTTCATCTGCTCTATGAGTGAAAATCATATGATGTTTATCTCTCTCTGACTAACTTATTTCACTTAACATAATGCATTCTAGTTCCATCCACGTGGTTGCAAATGGCAAGATTTCATTCTTTCTGATCTCACATTAATATTCCATTGTGTAATATTCCAATATTTTCCATTCACCAGTCGACGGACATTTGGACTCTTTCCATAATTTGTCTATTGTTGATAGTGCTGCTATAAACATTGGGGTACATGTGCCTCTTTGAATCAGCATTTTTGTATCCTTTGGATAAATACCTAGTAGTGCAATTGTTGGGTCATAGAGTACTTCTATTTTTCATTTTTTTGAGGAACCTCCATACTGTTCTCCAGAGTGGCTGGACCAGTTTGCATTCCCACCAGCAGCGCAAAAGGGTTCCCCTTCCTCCGCATCCTCACCAGCATCTGTTGTTTCCTGAGGTGTTAATTTTAGCCATTCTGGCAGGTATGAGGTGGTATCTCATTGTGGTTTTGGTTTGTACTTCCCTGATGATGAGTGACATTGAGCATTTTTTCGTGTCTGTTAGCCATCTGGATGTCTTCTTTGGAAGTGTCCATTCTTGCCTTTTACCCATTTCTTCACTGGATTATTTGTTTTTTGGGGGTTGAGTTTGATAAGTTCTTTACAGGTTTTGGATACTAACCCTTGTACAATTTCTTTTCATATTTCTTTTAGATTTGCCCTCATTCATAATACAGAGGTTTACTCAAGAGTTCTCACCTCTAGGCTTCTATCAGAAGCCTTTGGGAGTCCACACAATGTGTTTTAGTATGATCTGTGTAATCTACATATTTATAATCCCCACCTTTGAAAATCAAGTCATTGGAAGTTATATATATTTTTTAAAAATGTTTGACTTTTGACTTTTTTTTTTATTTTAGAGAAAGAGACAGTGTGAGCTGGGGAGAGGGGCAGAGGGAGAGAAAGACAGAATCCCAAGCAGACTGCATGCTCAGCCTGGAGTCTGATGTGGGACTGGGTCCCACAACTGTGAGATTATGCCCTGAGCTGAAATCAAGAGTCAGATGCTATCTGACTTAGCCACCCAGGCACCCTTCCGGATGCTGATTCTTGATGATTCTGTAACTGCTGGCTTTTGTGCTATAATGAAATCAGTAAAAGCAGATCAAATACAGGCTTGTTATCCTTTTAGTCTTACTGTTGGTATGAGCATCTAAGCTCCGGTTCTTCTAGAAACAGTGCCTGAGCAAAGGATCTGAGTGCCAGCAATTTATTAGGAAGTGCTCCAGGGAAAGCAGAACAGAGGAGGGGACGTGGCTAGGCAAGGATGGGATTTCAGCAGACCTAGACTCCCCAGGATTCTGCAGGGACCCTGAGAACGTGTCCAGACTCAAGGCCCAGTATCAGGTGTTTGTACTTCCACACCAGTCATTGACTTTGAGCTGCCGCTGGTGGGGGTGGGGGTGGGCAAGAGGATTTCTGGCTGTTTTTACCAAGTGGGCAGTGAATTGGGTGGTCCACACCAGTCTCCGAAGGTGGCCAGTGTGAACCATTAGCAGCCTGTTCACGGAAGCTGGGAGAAGGATGCTCAGAGCTGGTGAAAGACAGACTCTACTAGCTGGGGAGGGAGGACACGAACACAAACTCTTCCTGCTACACCGACCTTGGGAAAATGACACTTTCAGAGGACGGGGTTCCTTCCCTGATGAGAAGGGGTGTGTGCCTGTGGAGGTGGGAGAGGGGTTGCCTGCAAAGACAGCACAGTGGAGGATAAAGGGACACACGACCGTGTGAAAGTGCCCGACACAGCACCTTGCGTGCCTCAGTTGCCCACGGGAACTTTCTCTCCAAGCTTCGCAAACTAAGCGGCTCCTTCGTGTCGTTCCCTGTTGAGGAACATCCAGTGTTCCTCGTTTCCCACAGAAGGCAACTCGTGCGGCATTTTTACCAACCAGCCCACAGATCGAAACTGCTGGATCCTGAAGTCCTGGAGACCCAGGACATCCACGAACCCTCTGAAATTGTGGGAAATGCAGAATGCAGCTCCCTCCCCACCCCTCCCCCCCTTAGAAAAAGGGACTGTCTTAGAGAGGCAGAGCGGTGCTGAGCTCAAATTCCAGGTCACTCACTTCCTGCTGAGGGACCTTTACACCATTTTAGTCTCGTTGCCTGGTATGAAGGGAAATGATGGAGTTGTGAGGATTAAATTAGTCAAAAGTGCCTGTCTGTGAAACAGCGCGCAGCACATTGAAATTGTGGGGTGTGTGTGTGACTATTTATGTCGCTAGAGGTATCGTTACTGCTACTATTATCCTCGTCACATCAGTAGGTGCTTGAAGGGGTCCTGTGGCCAAAAAATGTCCTGGAACTATGGCCCCACGGCAGCTGTTGAGGCCGGAGCCTTGGTTTACTGTGCTGTTCCTGCATCTGGGCCTCTGCCTTCTTCCCTGAAATTTGCTCTCCGAGTGGCACTCTTGCACCCATCCGCGGGCCAGCTCCCCCCTCAGCCCTCTTGCTCCCCTGCTGGAAGTCCTCATCTCCCCAAAGTTCACTTAGCCGGTCCAGGGTGATGCAACGCTTCCCAGACCACCATCCATCCTACAAGACTAAGTTGCAAGAGCGGCCTTGCTCCTGTGACCCAATGTTCTACTCATCAGGGTCTCATCCAACCAGTCAATCCTAGGATGCAGAGTAGACGCTCATATACAGTGTGTTCAATGCATCATTTTTTTTTAAGTTTACTTTTACAGAGACACAGAGAGAGAGGGAAAGAGAGAATCCCCAGCAGCCTCCATGCTGTCAGCATAGAGCCCGACATGGGGCTCGGTCTCACAAACCACGAGATCATGACCTGAGCCAACATCAAGAGTCAGATGCTCAACAGGCAGAGCCACCCAGGCGCCCATCAATGCATCATTTCAAAGTAGCTCATCCCCATTGCCAAAATAAATATCAAACAAGGAGTTAGTTCCTCACTACCAGTGTTCAGGGACGTCAACGTTATGGGCACCTCACTAAATACCTGGCACACAGTAGGTGCTCAATACATACTATTGAGTGGAAAAAAATAATCAGTAGAAAGGTTTTCCTTAAATTACTGTGTTTGGCGTGGGTACCAACATCGATGAATTTACGGTATGTTTACATTTACAATTTATTAAGAGAGGGAAACTGTTATTTCCATTACAGCCGTGGAGATGTTCAAGTATCAAAACAGAGCTGGAAGGGAGAGAATGGACTTTTCCAGACACTATCATTGTTGAAGTGTCACCAGCTACAGTAAGCTATTGCACGAGTCTAAAATAACTATTTCTTTGGGGCTGGTTAATGATACCTCATTACTGATAGAAGATAATGGGATGATAAGGGCAAGATTCATTGACCTTTCAAAGGCTTTTGATTTAGTAAATGACACTGTTGGATAAGCTAATTAATTTTGGCTTTCCTCCTGTAGTGATGGAGGAGTTCTGATCTCATTTGATTAGTAGGAAAAATTAGGGGCTGTTCTAAGGCTATCAGCCTGATTTATTACTCTTCCTATCTGATGGTGCCTGAGGGCTCAATAACTGATTGAATTTATTTTATTTATTTTAAAATTATCTTTCTGATGCTAGAGATAAGCCAAGGATTCACTTACAGAGCAATGATAATACCACTTCAAATAATGTTTCCCTTAGTGTCCCCGTACTTCATATGTTTTTGCTTCTGAGTCCCTACATTTGCCAACAAGGAAGACTCTGGAAGATAATGGGGAAAACATTGCTTGGTGACAACCCCCCCCCCCCCCCCCCATGCAGGTGAGGGCAAACAGATCTGAATCTAAGAAAGGCAGGAAGGCAAGTGTAGTTGGTCAAAAGGTCTACCTAATTCTCAGTTTCTAGGTAACTTGAAGCATGGTTCTGCAGCTCCCAAAGCTTGGCATTTTTTCCAATAAATACATCTCTGGCCTCCCAACCCGGGTCCTCCTTTGCCCTACAGAGTACTCGGCAATGGCAAAAAAATGACTACATTTATTTATTAGACCGAAGCATATATTTAAAATGTTTGACACCTACAAAAAGCTTGTAATTCTATTCTTCATTGAGTTTGATTCTATTCTTTGCTGACTGAAGTTAAATGGAAGGAACATTAAAGCAATCCTCTTTTGAACTGAAATGGGTTTATTTTTCAGAACTTGCGAGTGTAGATTTATTTCCCTTAGACTTTCAAAGACATACCTATAAATAGTCATTCAAAAAGTTAAGCTGAACTCTAATGAAGAAATAAATCATAGTTCACAGCTAGAATTTATAGAAGATG
Organism: Acinonyx jubatus; assembly: GCF_027475565.1. Lineage (NCBI taxonomy): Eukaryota > Metazoa > Chordata > Mammalia > Carnivora > Felidae > Acinonyx > Acinonyx jubatus. The sequence goes on from NC_069380.1 coordinate 76,101,438, forward strand.
ATACACCGGGCTTCTGACCTCTCGCTTACATATAATAGAGCACAGCACCGAGTTAAAAAGCCTATTAGCCACATACACTGACCACATGACCCCAAGCCATTCTCCTAGGCATTTATTCAAGAGAGCTGAAAGAAAATTTCTGTACACAAATGTTGGCAGAAAATTATGGTAAGAGCCCAAAACTGGAAACTACTGCCATGGCCAGTAACAGATGAATGGATAAAAAAAAATAATAATAATGATTGTGGCTCCGGGGCACCTGAGTGGCTCAGTTGGTAAAGCGTCTGACCTCAGCTCAGGTCGTGGTCTTGCGGTTTGTGAGTTCGAGCCCCACGCGGGCTCCTTGCTGTCAGCCTGTCGGCGCGGAGCCCGCTTCACATCCTCTATCCCTGTCTCTATGCGCGCCCCCCCCCCCAACTTGTACTCTCCCCATAATAGATATATATTTTAAAAAGTTGTGGCCTGTGCATACTATGCTATACGACTCAGCAATAAAAATACAAATTATCAGTATATACGGCATTGATGGAATGAAAAAACCAGACAATCAAAGAGCACGCACTGTATTATTTCATTTGTATCAAGTTCTTAAAAATCCAAATTAATCTCTAGTGACAGAGAACAGATCAGTGTTGCCTGGGGCCTGGGGCCTGGGGAGGGGAGTAGGCCGGGGCTAGTGGGGGGATCTATTAGTCATGGTTCTCCAGAGAATCAGGACCAACAGGATGTAGAGAGAGGGAGATGTATTTTCAGGAACAGACTCACAGGATTGTGTAGGTACAAGTCCAAAATCTGGAGGGAAGAGTTGTTGCTATAGCTCAAGCCCAAAGGCCATCTGGAGGCAGGATGTCTCCTCACTTGGGGACCCCATCTTTTCTCTTAAGGCCTTCAACTGACTGGGTGAGACCCACCCACATAATAGGGGACAATCTGTTTTAGTTGGCATCTACCAACTTAAATATTACTCATAAAAACATGGTCACAGAAATATCCAGAATAATGTTTCACCAAATATCTGGGCACTGTGGCTCAGACAAGTTAACCATAAAATGAACCATTACAGGGAGGAACAAGAGTGAGGATTATAAAGGCCATGAGGAAATTTGGGGGTTTTTGCACATGCTGATTATCTTAATTGTGGTGACAGTTTTTACGTGTACGTAAGTTAAGGTTTATAAACCTGTACATTTGACATATGTACAGTTTATTATTTGTCAATCATATTTCAGTAAAGTTCTTAAAAAACAGAGTCAGTCTTACTGAAAAGGCAGTCACTGGGGTGCCTAGGTGGCTCGGTCAGTTGAGGATCCAACTTCGGCTCAGCTCATGATCTCATGGTTTGTGAGTTCGAGCCCCGCATCAGGCTCTGTGCTGACAGCTCGGAGCCTGGAGCCCCCCTCGGATTCTGTGTCTCCCTCTCTTCTGCCCCTACCCCGCTCGCATCTGTCTCTCTTTCTCTCTTCCTCAAAAATAAATAAACATTAAAAAAAATATATTTTTCAAAAGGCAGTCACCGAGCAGGCTGGCTGGAACTATAAAAGGGGAACCTCCGAGGCCCCATCTCTGTGCCTTCTGACTTCTGTAAGCAAATGCTCATCGACAGATAAATGAAACGTTTACGTGTGAAAACAATCCATGCACAATAATGGCCCATAAGTTCTACTATTAAAAAATGACGTGCTAAAAAAAATTCAGCAGGTATGGGATACTGCACTTTTGACAGTGCTCTGGGAGTAACGGCAGACTTCACACTTCCGGTATTAACTACTCTCTTTAAATACAGTAGTTTTAAAAAAGAGCCCATTCTTTGGTATGTGGTTATCTGGTTCTGTGAAACAGATAAGGGCATGTCACACCCCAGCATACAAATCCATGTTGACAGGGGACACCATGTGCCAAAGGAGGACGACTTCTGGCAGGATAATTAACTCCTAAATGGAATGAACCACTTGTCTTTTTCTCTCTCTACCCCCCCTCCCAGTCCCACCCCCCCCCCACTAGTAATTGGTAGATAATTATTTTAGAAGCAAAACAAACCTTCAAGTTATATACTCTTTCTTGTGGGAAAAAGAAATGAATTAAATTCATTTCATGGTTGTAAATGCTAACGAGAATCTGAGAGACGTGTTAAATGGAAGTCCAAGGGCTAAGTTAATATCATTTAGGCCCAGTAGGTTCAAGGCCTTCAAAAAGAATGATGAGTTATTCTTGAAAGTCAAGAGACGTTTGAACATAAGAATGAAGTTGACATTTTTAAAAGCTTTTCTAGTCTTTCTTCTGCGTTTTGAGTTGGTGTGACCCCTATGTTGGGGATCACTCATTGATCTTCCTCTCGTATAATCAATTCAGTGAGTTGACTCAGGCCAACACCGCCCCCCCCCCCACCCCCGCAAACTTGCCTCCCATCGCAGAATAAAGATAGGGGAGTCTTTGAGAGGCCATACAGGCTCAGAATCTTCCTCAACACAACGCTCCGGGAGGCGCTGACTATTGCATGGGTACGAGGTGATGGAAACAAATTTATTCTCACTGGTGCACATGGCACGGAAGGTGTCGAAAGATCAACTCTGAGGACAGACAGCGGAACCACAGGTCGAAAATATAAGCATACCAAATGCCTCTTCCCCCTTCCAGCGACACCCCTTTCTTAGCCAAAAGGCCATACTCTCTCACCTCTAGAAAGCTGAGGTTGGAGAAAGAAGGACTGATTAAGGCAGAATATTCTCCTTTCCTGCGGGGAAAACAGGATTCTTTAGCCCCTGCTTCCGTTCAAGGCGTCTGCCCGATTCCGGGAGACGCGGCGCTAGACTGTGATCCCTCATTAGTATTCTCCAGGGGGTGGTGGAGTCACTGTCATTAATAACCCAAAGGGAATAGTCCCTCGTGAATCTTACAAACCTCTGTAGTTGTTGAATAATTGATATTTTTTCATAACACTGCTGTAAAGGAGTAAGGGGTGGTCAACCTGCTTGCTTCCGCCTTACGTGTCAGGGAGCAGAGCCACAGGAGGGCGCAGGGCTGGGTGTTTGGGGACAGGTCCCGACACAGGGAGAGCAAGGCACTGCCTTTTCTTGTTGCAAGTGGGTTTCTTTCTCCTGGGGAGACTAATTCCCTTACGCTCCCCCACCCACCCCCTCCTAGTTTATTACATAGAGGAGCCAGTGTTTCTCCCAGAAACATCTGTCTTCCCTCCTATAACACTGACTGGGAGTTACCGAAATGGAAATCAGGCGCTCTCTTTGTTTTCGTGGGACAACCCATTTATCGACCGCTGTGTCTCCGGCGGCACTAATAACCTCAGTAGGGTTTGGCCTCTCTGGTTTATATAAGAAGCATAAGTTTTCTGTGGATTCTGGGGGAAGCGACAGACAACAGGGGGCCCGGCTGGCCCTGGCTTCAAGTTCGTTTACTTTGCATCTCTACAGGGCAAAGGGATACTTTCTAAAATGCTCGTCTGATTTCCCCAAATTAAAACCCGTGTTTCTGAGCAAGCTTTTCCACTTTCACCCTGGATGCGTCTCCTGTGATCACTTCACATCCAGACAGGAGAAAACAACTTCGGTAATTGCCGACTTAATTGGCAAGCATGGGTCTCCAGGCAGCACTTACGTGTCTTGTCATGCCCGGATGCTGCGCGCTTCTTGGCTGTTCCAGAATCATGTTATTCCCAAGATGGGCACCGTGCATGCCTTTCATTTTCCAGCTACCGTGCTAAATCCCACCCTTGGCTCCTGCTGGTTGCAACGACCTAGACTGTGAGGAGGAGGGAGGGGACACACCTACAGCTGCTGCCATGTCACAAGGAGGCTTCTTTGTGTGCGTGGGGGTTTGTTTGCAAACCCTGTTCCTGAAACTCGCCCACTGGTGGCCCTCAGCCAGCGGGGATCGAAGGGTCCCTCAGGGGTCCTCACAGTACAGGCCCTGTGGAGCTGTGGCAGGGGGACGTGGGCGAAGAATTTCTCAGCAGGCTGACGATGAAATTGCTTATTGAAACTAGAAATAAAAATAATGAAACCACAAGATCACAGAAATCCAAGGATTGTGGACTTGAAAGGGACTGTGGAGAACATCTAGCTTAATTCCCTCTTCTAGGATAAAACGTGGTCTGAGACCCAGTGAGGTTAAAAGATTTTGAAAAGGATGATTTCGTGTTTCTCTCTGCTTTCTTCCTCGAGGGCTTTCTATACTTTTTGTTTGTTTTTGTCTATATGATGTCTTCTTTGAGAAGCAACTCTCAGTTACACCGGACGTGGGGTGGGAAAGGCAGATAAAAGGGGGAGGGGTCACTCACATCTTTCTTTTTGGACTTCACGTGTGAGTGCACGATAGCCAAGAAATTCAGAGTGTTAAAGAATGAAGCTGTATTCCTCAGACCATCCTCATGTCAGAATGTAAACTTATTGGAAGGGGTCCAAATTGCTCGTTTTGACTGCTGTCTATGTTTAAATCCAATCTCCTTTCTTCCTATTCCTCTGAACCCTAATTTAGAGGATGTCAAATCAAGCCATGAGGGATGAGAGCCAATGGTCTCCCTAAACCCTCTGAAATAACTATATATTTCTGCTCATGTGAAAAATTAGGTATTTATACATTTATCACCAGTGCAGGCCACAGTAATGAATACAGGGCGTGAAGAGATCAGTAAAAATTCCAAAAATCTCAGAGTTCTCCTTGCTTCTGCTTCAGATTCAGCACTTATTTCTAGCATATTCACTATTCTTTTGGAGTCATAGACCTTTTGGAGGAATCTGACAAAGATATGGTTCTTCACCCAGGAAAAAAATATATCCACACACACCAAATTCTGTTTATAATTTTTAGGAAATAGAAAGATAGTGGGTCAAGAACCCCTATTATAGATTATCTGTAAGAAACTTAGTCCATTTTTCTTGTGATTTAATAGGTGAACTTGTGTTTAGGGTCAGGCTGAACTAGAGGTAGGTCAGCCAATGTTAAGAATTGGGATTTTTAGCTAGAACTGATGACTGAGTCTAGTGAAAAAGCCACGAGCCAGACCAAAGATATTTGAAATAATCAAGACTTCTTGTGAATTGGCATAATGGAGATTCATCAACGAAGAATTTTGGAAAACTCAGTGATAATTACCTTACTGGTGAATGCGCATAAAAATACAAATGGGATGAAAAGTTGTTAATGAAATGTTTTTGTAAATTTTATTATTTCTATCGAACCAAAAGCATGGGGCGCCGATGTGGTTAAAGTAAAAGGTTTTTTTTAAACCACCCTCCCACCAAAGGTGAGCCAAAGGTCAAAATAATATAATCCATGTAGCGTGTATATATTCCAAGAAAAGCAGATTACGTGATGTAGTTGCAATGCACACAGAGTGAAAGAAAATAGATGTTGTGCACTGGACCTTGAGAATTCCTAAGTTTGTTCTTTGATGAAATTCCAGAAACAGTTAAGAGGGGGATCTGGAAGAGGAGAATCCACCCGTTGGATGGATTTTAGGAATTGTAGAAATACCATTTAGGAATGGTAAAAAAACAGAGGGAAGACACGTTTCTTAAAGCACACACGCTTTGGTAATTATACAATACAAGGACACACTGCAAGTTATGAATTTAAAAAGCCATAATTTAATGCAATTATTTATGGAAATATATATATTATATGTATATAATATATACAATATATACCTTGTGGGGGGCATGGGACCAGACAAGATAAATAAGGAGGACAGTAAACCCAGTTAAATATAGATAATTTCTACCATCAACTAGATATACAGAAAACCGTTAAATAATAACACAAGGCGGCATTTGAGTATTGGCACACGGAGTGATTTTAAAAATAGAACAAGAAATGTGAGGGAAGAAAGGGATCAGCGGAGACATATGTGAGGGAAATTGCTTGGTAGGAGCTGGGAGTTATGATGGATAGATCTGAGGTATGGAGAGGGTCTGGAAGAGAGTCGGGAAGCAAGGCCTGCTGTCTTCAGCTTTAGCAGAAGGCTGCACTTTCAGGGGTAGGCTGAAGGAGGTACTGTAGTCTGTTGCCAGTCACTGAGGGGCACTAAGGAGCTGAGGACTTCACAGCTCAACTCCCAAAGCAGTAACTTCAAAGGCAGACCAGCGTGTCCACTCCCCACCCCTCCCCGCCCCTGCCCGAGGGCTGCATGGGGGGCGGGTGCATTGCAAAATCAGGGCACGCCTGATGCTTGTCCAATTAATTTGGCGGAAATATTGGCCACCAGGATTGTTTGGTGCCATGTAGACAAAAAGAGAGAATGCAGTGGCCAAATCTGCCACGATTATCAAGCTATTCTTTTAAGATGTGCAATCACAGATCTCACCTCTTACTGTAGGGCTTTGAGGATGTTTACCTTAATGAGAGTGTGGGAGTAAGGTGTTCTGGGGGTGGGAGGGGAAGGTTATATTTTTCCTCAAGGGAAAAGGATGGTCTTCTCCAATGGAAATTCTTACCTGGTTATTTCCAAGGAAGAAGTGAGGAAAGGAAAGACTATTATTTATTTCTGGGAGGTGGGGCTTGCAAGGGAGTGGTTTATAGGAGGTATCCCAGAGTACACCGCGGGACTTGCCCCAACAGTGTCAAATAAATAAATCTCATTGGCTACTGAGATGATTTATCTGAACTGAATTCTTTCAGGTGTCAAAATGCTTTCTAGTTTTTTTAAAAAACGCAATTTGGACTTGAATACCTGCGGAACATGGTTTGGATTCTTTAGTGGCAGAAGGTCCCTGCCACCACGGATTCCAGGGAAGAGTCTCAGGTTTGCTTGTTTTTGCTTGTACTTTTGAACTACCTATTCTACCTTCGGATAAACAAACAAACAAACAAACAAAAAATCCTTCTTTAATGTCACTAGACATGTACACAGTTATAAATGCAGCCAAAGACACCAATTAATGGTATTGAGTAGGCCTTTCCAACTACTCAATCCCTGGAGATTTAGAAATGCCCTATTGGCCAACTGGACTCTTGATGGCCTTATTTGCCACTCCCTGAAGATAGCTGAAAAGATTTCAATGGCTACAACTTTGTGAATTTATTTTTAGTTCTATTTTTCATGCTCCTTCTTTTAACAGCATGTTTTCAGATAGGCATCCATAAGTTCAAACATGCCACTTTGAAACAGGGATTAAACAAATAAGAAGAAAATGACACAAATAGCACTTAGATATGCAAAAAAGAATAAATAGGTCCAATCATTTCCATTTTCGCTTTTCCTCCTCAAGAATTGGTTACAGGGGTTTTTGCATGGGAGGCTAAGCTCTGTCTGTAATGTGGATTCAGAAACATCCGTTTAAGTATGAAGGGCTAGAATCTGTCCATACATTTGTGTTGTGTGAAGCCACTCACCAAAGTTGAGTGATGGGCCCGCTAGACCCAAGGGCTGTGTGTTAGGGTTAGAAAGAAGGGTAGAAAGAGAGGTGGTTGTGAGGAACTATATCAGCTGATCGACTTGCAACTGGGGACCTGTGAACCCACGCCAACGTCCTGGAGTGAGAACGCTTTTCAGAGAATGAGTCAAGAGAATAGATGTGGGCATGTAAGATCTCTGAAAGGTCCTGCAGTAGAGAAGCGTGGCCTTGTGTCCTGTGGAAAGAATGAAGCAGAGCAAGAAGGCAGTACCTGCACTCCCATGACCCTCACCACTCGTGAGGGGTCAGCTGCACACATGAATGTGGAACAGAGCATGGGGCTCAGTTCAGAAGATGGAGCCCCCTGCCTCTTTCAGCAGTGAAGGAACAGGAAAGGAGGCAGACATCAGAGATCTTGGTGCTTTTCATGTTGAGGAAAACCCCACGAAAGTGGCCAGGAGGCACCTCATGTGACACTACAGTCAATCTCAAATCTCTGCCCCCTTTGGAAAGTTCTTGAGGGATTAGAGACAGTCTCTCAATCCTCCAACTGGGGACGGAGCCAGAAATACTGTTATTTTTACCCCAGGAGAACATGGGCCACTCGTATTCTCAGTTCAGGCCAAGAGTCTTAAGGAGAAAAATGTTTCTCACATCTCTGATTTCCACTGAATAATAAACCATTTCAGTGTCATTGAGTTCTGCCAAGACTAGGCTCCCAGGGTTTGAATTCTGCAGCCATCTGGCTTGGGTCAGGTGATTTCAGCTTTCTGCACCTCAGTTTTGGTTTTCTTTTATCTGTAGAGCAGGGATAAAGTCGCTACCTTATCGAATTGCGGATCGAATGACATGAATGTAAAACGCTCCCATGATGCAGTTGGTGGTGCTGGCGACCCCTTTTGCTCACCTTGCGCTGCTGGCTGTGACACTGGACCCTTTCGCCTGACCAGCACCTCTGTGCTGATGGCTCACTTGCTTACACCGCCTGGCCCAACCTCAAGCCTGAATCCGAGGTTTGTTTATCCACGGTCTACATGGCCGTCGGAGGGATGCTTAAGAGGAGGGTGAGTATTGCCTAGATGCTTCCGTCTCCAATGCTACGTGCTACTGCAAAGTTACCCTCTGTGCCTCAACTGCCTCGTTTGTTAATTGGGTACTAGTAATACCTATTTCTGGTGTGTTACAAAGTCTAAATGAGTGAAATACTGATAAAATGCTTAAACCATGCTCGGTCCATAGTAAGTGCTCAGTGCATTCTGGATCATATTATCGCTAGTGAATTTCTTATAGGTATCTTGTTTCCTGCCATGTCCAACCCCATTCACTCATACAGTGATTCAGCCAGCAGTTACAGAGCACCTGTTCAAATGCCACTGGAGACATGGTGGTTAAGAAGACAGGCTTTCTTTCCTCACAGAGCTGACCCTCCAGGGCAGAGGAGCAAAATAAATAAGTGAATACACACTGAAATCCGTTTCCTTCTCTCTGCCAGCAGTCAGGCTCTGTCACATGGCTCTATCTCCTGCCTCATCTCGCTCATGGCCTCTTCCCCTCACACTGCTGCAGCCACACTATTTGTTTCTGTTTCTCCAGTGTCCCAGGCTTATTCCAGACCCTGAACACACTGCTTTCTCTGCTGGGGGCATCCTTTCCCCTAATTTTCCCGTGGTTGGTTCCACTGGGAGCTCACTCCCGATACACTTCCTGGAGGAGGCGTCCATGGCCTGACGTTGCTTAGTGCTCACCCTCGGCAACGTGCTGGGTCTTCATCCTACTGACTCTCTTTCTGGCACTTGCTTGCTCTGAAGTCATTAATGTTTTGCCTCTTTATTGTCTACTTGCCACCAGAAAAAAATGGCATGAGGACAAGGATCTTCATCTGGTGTGCTGCTTCGTCACCTGCCTTCTCAGCACTTGGCCTTGGGAAATGCTTACCAATATTTACGCATATGCGAATAAATGGATCCTCATGTGCCACTGTTCCCCACCAGTGAGGTCTAATCAACACGTCTACTTGGTCCGGGTCCCATCTGAGAAGAGGGTCTCACATGGTCACAACTCAGGAGTGGCAGCAAAGCTGGCACCTGTCTGAGCTCCTGGGAGACCTTACCAGCAGCGCTAACCAGGAAACAGACCTGCTGAGGGAAAAGAAGCGACTTGTCTAAAGCCACTGGGCAAGTCAGAAGCAGAACCAGGACGGGCCCAGCATGTCTGTGAATCCCCAGTCCAGGGTATACTGCCATATGGCACGTGGCCTTGTCACACCCAGTCCTGAGCAGAGACTTTCACTCTGTGCCACACACAGTCCGCTCAGCCCCACCCACGGGGACACTGCAGGCACCAGCTAATGGTGGGGCCCTGTGTGGCTCATGCTTGCTGGCAGTGATCATGGTGGGTGGGAGCTAACCTCAGCTTCCAGGGCACTGTCACTGTGGACACCGAAATGGCATAACTGAGTTAAGATGAGTAAGTGACAAATAAAGCCAACTTTTTACAAACAAACAAACAAACAAAGGAGGGCCTCACATTCAGACTCTAAATGAGATAATACGTTCATTAATGGTGTGTGTGAAAATATTATTAATGAGTATAAAAGGAAGCTTCGAAATGTTACAACTTGTATGATCTTTCTTGAGCATTTCCTCATTAAAAAAATTTTTTTTTAATGTTTTATTTAGCTTTGAGGGAGAGTGGGAGCAGGGAAGGGAAGAGACAGAGGGGGACAGATGATCCAAAGGGGGCTCTGAGCTGTCAGCACAGAGTCTGATGCAGGGCTCAAACTCACAAGCTGTGAGATCATGACCTGAGCTGAAGTTGGATGCTTAACTGACTGAGCCACACAGGCACCCCTGGCATCTCCTCATTTTTAAATGTAAGTGGCCCTTGCTTTGCTGACTGTCTAAGAAGCTGGCATCAGCCATTTCTCAAGTGCTTTTGAACTCTCTTCTTTCTCCAACTGCTGCAAACCCTCACTACGCCATCTATTTTTAAGGAGACAGAGATACACCCCTTGTCAGCGGTTCCTCTTGAACCATATGTCCATAGAACAGTACAATCAGATACCACACATTCAAGTACAAGTAGTGAGGTTTGGTTCAACACGCACACTTTAATATTTTTAAATAATTACATATGAATATATTATATGTAAAAGATTTATATGTGTTGTGTATAATGTCTAGAATCATTGTTATTATCTTACCTATCTAGTCATTTATCAAATACTACTGAGCTTTTGCTCTGTGATAAGTATCATGTTAACTTTTAGAGATGGAAAAGAAAATGACAAATGAAATTCAGGAGTGTGAAATTCAATGAAAAAGGTACGTATGAGGAACGTATGATCGTATAGTATGGGCATCACAAGTAGATGAATATACATAATGATATACAGATACAGAGGGGAGCCAAGTTTCTGCCTTCAGTCAGGGAGGCTCCACGAGGAGAGTGATTTGAACTGAGCCCACAGTAGGAGTTTTCCCAGCAAAGAATGTTGTGAATGGCAATCGTGAGGCACTCATGGCTTGTATGGTGGCCGAAGAAATCAACAAGTTTGTGTGGAGACACAGTATGTGGTGACAAGCAGAAGCAAATGTCAGAAAAAGGGTAGACTGTTGCTGAGTTGAAGGTCCTTGTTGCACTGAGTTTACATTTTATATTCTGGAAAGCCGACAGAATATTATAAGCTTTGGAGTTGCTTGATCACCCCTTTTGGGAAAGATTATGTTGACAGTGATATGATAAAGGGATTGAACTATGCATGTTTGGAAGTCAGGACTAAACTATGGTCATTAAATCCTGATGGAAACTGTTTTAATACTTTGAAGAAAACATACCAGCATCACATAGTGTTAACGTAAAGGGAGAACCGTGCCAAAACCTTACAATGGATACCATTTGGTTATTATTGAGAAGTCAGAGGTTGCAAGTTTCCGAATTTAGAAAGCTAGATGACAACGAGGTTATTAATCGAGGCCCAGAATATAGAAGGAAGAGCATGATTTAGGAGGAAGAGCATACCTTCCATTCTGTACCAGTGGTTCCACATATTGTAGTTAGATATTGAGCTCCAAATGGCAGAAGGGAGTAGGGCAAGTAATTTGGTATTCAGATAGATGGTACTTACCAACACAAACAGAGTGAGGCTATGCTGGGCAGTGGAAGAGGATCCAGGTTCAAAATGTGTCATGATAGACCCATGTTTTGAAGAAGGAAAAACTACAAGGGCCTGGGAGATGGAGAAACATGCAGATGCAATGAAAGCACTAAGCAGCCAGCAGCGGAGAAAGTATTAAGTGGGAACTTCTAGAAAGGAGAATGCAGAAAATAATAGAATCATAATCACGGTGGAGAGGTATAATGAAAATTAAGGAGCATGTACAAACCTGTGATTTTAATTTTTAGGGTCACTGAGAATATGGTCTCTTTATGGTCCTTGTCTTATTTGTTCTCTGATAATTTGGCTTTCTCCAGGCTCCCTTTCCTGTGTGTCTTCATATTACTCCCACCCCCTTCCTAGTACTTAGGAAACTTGAATGAGTCATTGTTCTTTTCAATTAAAAGAGGCTAGCCTTTATACTGCATGTGGGAGAATAAGCTGATTTAAGAAAAAAAAAGCTTTGCATGAATATGTAACTATGTAAGTTATTGTAACTGTATGTACATATGGATCCAGGAATTCCAGAGGAAATAATCAGAGATGTGCAAAAGATTTGCCTATAAGGATAGATATTGATGAGAGCGTTGCTTTCATTAACGCAAATCTGGGAAATATCTAACTATATACAATAAGGCTAAATACTTTAACATGCATGTACCATGTGGGAAGGAAGGTTACATTATGACATAATATGGTATTAGGCAAAATTAAAAAGGTTTAAAAACTGTGTGTATTGTAAGATTCAATTAAAAATACTGATCTATTCCTAGATGCAGGCTGAGCCACACCAAATGTAAAACACATGGGTTATCCTATGAGGTTGGGACCTTTTCTTACTTATATACTCTAAAATAATGATTGTGCATCAAGGTTTTAGTGAGAGAATCATGAAGCAAAATCTAAAATGAAATGCAGAAAGGCAAAGACAGAGCTCATTGATGCCATGGCTGAGAGGGCTCAGGAGGGGAGGGGATCTATGTTGCCTGATTAAAAATCATAGCTTAGGGGTAGGGACAGAATGGTTCCATCGTATCCTGCCTTTAAACCCATCACTCTGCACCATATATTTCTTTCTGTTTATTTGTCTTTTCCAAGCAGCTTTCAAGTCTATGGGAGCAGAGGTATTTTTCATGGAGAGTTCCTGGAACAGTGTCTGACATAAACCGGCAAATCACCAGATACTTGATGGAAAGATGAATAAAGAGGGTTACTCTAGGAGAAGAGCAGTGATACTTCTCCTTGACCAGAGAGAAAGAGATAGGAATCGGTCTGAAATTGATTTATTCAAGTAGAAGGGGGTGGAAACTGAGGGCATTTCTCCAGGGGGAACCTTACATTCTTGTGGGTGGACATAAAGGTCATGTGCTGGGATGAGGGTGCTGGGGGATGGAGACAAAAGTGAAGGACAATCACCTTGAGTCAGGGTCCAGGATGCCAGTGGCTTTAAGGGACAGCGAGATGTCCTCCTGACCTGTGTGACTACTTGGGAAGGTGGGTCTGTGGGAGGGGTCAGGGGGTGATTTTGGCTTTGCTCTGATGAGAATACATCTACAGAGTTTGCGTATCCTGCGGAAGTTTGTGCTATGACCACCCTGTGTGTCCTGAGATGGAAAAATCCTTGAGCAAAGGGTGTTTCCTGGGAAGTGTCTAAGAGGGATATAGTCTGTCACTCATTTACATGTCTCCTTACTCACTTGGCAAGCGGCCCCTCTTGCATGTTACTTACATTCTTCCCTCTCCTGACATTGGCATTCACCTTTGTGTGTGTGCTCAGTTACTTGGAATTTGGAGACCCTGGGTGTGTACACCTTTCTTTTTCAAAATAGGATCACATTAATTGTGACAGCTGGTTTGTTTGTGAATCTGGCTGTATTTGTTTTCCTGGGGCTACTATGATAAAATGCTACAAACTGAGTGGCTTAAAATGTCAGAAATGTTTGCCTCACAGTTCTGGAGAGTAAAAAATATGAAATCAAGCTGTCAGCAGGGCCATGGTCCCTTGAGACTCTGGGAAGAATTCTTCCTGCCTCTTCCTAGCTGCTGGAAGTTTGCCAGCAATCTTTGGCATTCCTTGGCTTGTAGAAGCCTCACCCTGATCCCTGTCTTCATCTTTACATGGCGTTCTCCTTGTGTGCTTGTCTGTCTCTATTTCTGAACTGTTTTGATAAGGTCAATGGTCATTTGGGGTTAAGGGGCACCCTAATAACCTCACTTTACACTTCCGTAAAAAACCCTCTCTCCAAATAAGGTCATATTCTGAAGTATTAGGGGTTAGGACTCCAACATACATTTTTGGGGGGTACACAATTCAAGGGCATTCAAGGCCCTTGGGTTGGTTCAAGTATTTTTGAGCTTCTCCCAGTCTTGCATGAAAGGATTCTAAGAATCTAGTAGAATCTTCGCTTTCTAACCGTGGGAATGCATCCTAGGCAGTAAACCCTGCGTGGCTTTCTGTTCTGTCACTGGTCAGAAGGTTCATGGTCACCTGATTCTAGGTGATCTTGTGAGGCCTCCTCCAACCTGACTCTGGTTGGTCGTGTGAAACCTGCCATGGTAACACTGCCATGTTTGCCCAAGATGTATCCTTAATGGAACATTTTTCAGATCACCAAAAGGAAAGAGCCAGAACCCCACAGCTCCCATTACAGGTGGTTGTCCATTTTGTTTGCCATCAACTGTCTACAAGTATGGCTGCATTTTGCTGAAATCAATGATCCTCATAATGAAGGTGACCATAAGACCCGATTTGCCAGCACAGTCTCGGTTTATGCCTGTTGTCCACATATAATTACTAAAGCTTTCCACTTCTGGTCCCAGGGGGGATCTGATTTGGTAGCAAGGTTGGGGAGACATCTCTAACACCCACCTACCTTTACGGCCTTGGCAGAACATGATGCTTGTGAATTAATTCTCCAGCTGTCTTAAGTGAAGGTATAACAGGGTACCCCGTAGGATTCTGGTGGAGGGAACCCCAAACGAGCATATTGGAGCAGCAGTGGAACAACCCTGCATCCTCGTTAGCTATGGAGAGAGAGAAATCACCCGCTTTGAAGGGAAACTGGTGCTTGAATGAGTAGCTGTATGTACAATGCTGTCTTGATGCCTAAAGGACCTTCTCCACATTACAGGGCTTAAGAGCTACTCTAATCTCTACCAGCGGGCTCCTTGTAATGACAGATACCCGACAGATATCATGTCTCAAGGCTTCAAGCCAAGTTCGGTGTAATATGGTAAATTTTTGATGACTCTGATTCCCATATTTGTTGGTGTCATTTGTGTCCGTTAGGGCAGTCTTAAGAGAAAGTAATTTGAATTATCCTAAATAAATGATGTACAATGATATTGAATCAAAATGGAAAGACCTCAGGCCAACTTTCAGATTGATCAACCCAGACATCAGCTTAACCCACTGTAGGTTCACTCGCTGATGATGAGATGCCTTCAACTCACCCTGCCCCTCAAGGTAGGTGTTCACAGCATTTGTGCCAATTTAGTTATAATTAATATTTACGTGGTCTTTAATACTTCATAGGGTAAAGAACTACCCCATTTCTTTTATCGCTATTGAAAGCTTAACGTCCTTTGGTTTCTTGATTGACATATGGTAGACATCCAATGTTTGCCAGACTGACTTTAGGCCTGAGTTTCTGTTCATCCACATTTAGGATAAATGCTGGTATTCCATTAGCCTCCTAAGTAGTCAACACCTCGTATGAATTGAACGTCGGGCTCTTAGAGGCTACCCACTCTTAGGCGGGTTCACACATTAGATTACCTCATGTGTTTCCTGCGAACTGTCAGCTGTGTCTGAATTCTGTGTGCGTAACCTCGGAGCTGGCCAGTGGCCTAGGATAAAAGCTACCACCAACTTAGCACTTAAAACGTCGCTATCTTCTCCCAGTTTTCATGGGTGTGAAGTACAAACAAGATGCTGTGGGTCCTCATCCCGGGTTCTCATCAAGGTGCGGATCCAGGTGCCGGCTGGGTCTGTGGTCTCATCCGAGGCTGGTATCTCTGCCCCAGCTCGCAGGTGTTGTTGGCAGAATTCTGTTCTCTGTGGTCGTGGGCCTGCGGGCCTCAGCTCCTGGAGGCGGGCTGCCGCTCTCTGCCACATGGCCCGCTCCACATCATGGCTGTTTCCTTCTTCAAGACCAGAGGGTGGGCATTTGCTGCTGATGCTCTGATGTTTGTCCATGGATTTGGGCCCTGTGTCAGGCTCTGTGTTGACAGTGTGGAGCCTGCCTGGGATTCTCTCTCTCCCTTTGTCACTGCCCCTCCCTTGCTCTCTCTCTCTCTCTCTCAATCTCTCTCATAAACGAATAAACATTAAAAAATTTGGGGGGGCGCCTGGGTGGCTTAGTCGGTTGAGCATCCAACTTCGGCTCAAGTCATGATCTTGCAGAGTTTAAACCCCACGTCGGGCTCTGTTCTGACAGCTCGGAACTTGGAGCCTGCTTCAAATTCTGTGTCTCCCTCTCTCTCTGCCCCTCCCCTGCTCATGCTCTGTCTCTCTCTGTCTCTCAAAAATAAATAAATGTTGAAAAAAATTTTTTTTTAATTTTTTTCAAGTGCTTCCCTGATTGGTCAGATGCATTCAGATTAATCTCTCCTTTGATTAACTTGAAGTCAACTGATTGGAGACCTTAATGACGCCTGCAAATCTCTTTCCCTTTGGCACATGTTCGGAGGTCTTACCCATGCCCAAAGGGATCTGTGGTAGAGAATGTGTACACGACGGGGCAGGGATCGCAGGGGCCATCGTAAACATGACATCCCCTGTGCCACCGAAGAGAGACAAAACTTTTGTACGCGTCTGCACATTGTGCACTGCGTTACCTCCACCCGTGCCCAGATCCTGAGGATTAAGTGACACAGAACATTCATTCATCAAAGCACCTAGCAACATGGTCAGCTCCGAGTGACTTGTTGAAAAGAGCCACACCGAACCTACCAGAGGCTTAGAATTGCTTCACATTCCTGCTGCAGCAGAATGTAACATATTTTAAGTGCCTTCCACTCTTCCTCCCAGGCTGCCCAGGGAGACGGATGCCTACACCAGGGAGGAAAAAGTGCCTGCATTCCTGTAGACTCCAACAGCATTCCAGTCTCTATTGGTGTGGGTAAAATATAACAACGTAATATTCGGGGGTTGAGGGGGACATTCAGACATCGTATCCCAAACATTTAACAACTAGTAAGGTACCAGAAACTTCCAGTAAGGACAGCCCAGATTGCTAGGTGGAGCTGGACCTAAAGACTCTTTGTGGGCCCAGACATTAACTCTTCAGGTACTGGATAATGATGAGGTTCCATCATCTAAGGTGGGGCCCAGGGCTTATGAGTAGTTTATTTAACTAAAGTTGTAGAGATGTTTGGATATTTTATCGGTCGTTATGCAAGACATGCATACGGGCTAGAGATTGGCCCTGTTTGTAGTTTAAGAATATTTACCTCCAGGCACCTGGGTAGCTCAGTCAGTTAAGCATCTGACTCTTGACTTCAGCTCAGGTCCTGATCTCGTAGTTCATGGGTTCGAGCCCCGCGTCGGGCTCTGTGTTGACAGCCCAGAGCCTGCTTCAGATTGTCTGTCTGTCTCTCTCTCTCTCTGTCCCTCCCCTGCTTGTGTTCTGTCTCTCTCTCTCAAACATAACAAAAATAAACATTAAAAAATAAGCAAAATAAAAAATAAAAGAATATTTACCTCCCAAGAGAATTCTCAGGAGAGGCAACCTGTTAAAACCATTTTCAGGGCTAGTGATTAAACCATGAGGTTCTGGGGGAAAGGTTGTCTTATGCAAATGACTTGATGTGGTCCAGGTCTTTACGGTGGGGAAGAGAGAAAGACTTGCAGAGAATAAAAGGGGGCCGTTCCGGAGTCCAGCCAGCTCGTCTCCCGTGGGCCTTGTTCTGCCTCCAGGAAAACCTCTAACATCTGTTACACGCATCACTTACATTGCCACAGAGCCCCGGTACCGCTCTCGCATACACGCGACCATGGGAAACTGGCTTTATTAATTAGAGTGCTTGCCCATTGGAACTATTTGCTCCCATTCATAATTCATCGACATCCTTGCTAAATAAATATTGGGGCATTCACTCATCCCAAGCAATTATCTAAAAGAAGCTACATCCATCATAAGGGTTCATAAACTGGGAGACTAGAGTATGAAACATTCTGATTAAAGGAAGCCTACTTTGAATGGCAGGTGGGCCCATTCTCATCCATATGCGTTAAGTACTTACCAATGCAGGAAATGAGGTGCCAGCTGGGACGACACATTGGGACACAGCAGCAGGCCCTCCCTGGCGGAACGCAGCTGGCACGGTGGTACATTCAGAAGCTCCTGTCACCTGTGATCAGTGAACAGCAGAGGTTCTGGGTGTCCGCACTGAGGCTCTTTCATTCTTCCCCTTGCGCCTTGGGGGAGAACAAGCCTGGGGTCCTGGCAGCGTGCCTGGGCGACTCAGCCCTCTTGTCTTTGTCAGAGATGGATACCAGGGTTCCACGAACCGCTCCCACGACTTGGGCACCCAGCAGCCACACTGGCCCGCTCTCAACACTCACTAAAGTGAGTGAAAGTCAACAAAAGGTTGAAAATCAGGCTCAGCATATATTCCAGGATATCAGAGATCAGAGGGTGTGCACAGGAGATTTCTGCCTCCTTCCAGCTCTCAGAGCCTTGAAGGAAACCTTTGCACCAGCCTGGCCCTCTTCCTTCTTTCTGCTCTGAATGGCATGTCGTTAGGGCTTCTTCTAGGGCTTGAGTTGGCCCCTGAGCTACATCAATTATGCATGGAAACAGGCAGTTTCTTGCCCTTCTTTTGCTCTTGCAGGGTTACACAGCCTTCCACGTGAGGTCCGTGCCTTCTTGGGTATTGTAACAAGATCCTCCTGTTGATTTGATGTAGAGGCTCGGGCAGCTGTCCAAATGGCTTCTCTGTACAATCTCCTTCCTGCTTTTATCCCTATGAAAATGGCCTCCTTATCATTATCCTCGAAAATATTATTGATTCTGGTACAGGTCTATGCACAAATATCCATGCCACAGTCGGTCCTGGAAACTGTTTTAGAAACCTCAGCTTCCCGCCGAACTGTTGCCTTCTCTGGTTCCACCATTTACTAACGGATTGATACAACCTCCATAATTAAGTCCTGATGTTCCGGAACACATTGCTCCTCCCCACTGCCTGATATTGTACCGTACACTGAGGGGGCTGGGGAGGGATGAGGAATGAAACATTCCATATTCTTAAACATCAAATAAAAAACTCAAGTTTGTTTCTAACATTTCACAGGACCCTCTCACTAAAAGCAAGTTACTTTCCGTTTCCTGGTTTGAGCAAAGTGGTTTTGAGCCTCTGGGGCCAGCTCTTGGGGAGGCGTGGGACTATCGCTGCTTGAGAAGTTTGTGACAATGAATGTTGATAATGAGGGTTTGAAAAGTCAGCACCGTTCTAACGAACTTGTGTGAAGGGTTTTTCAGAATAGAGGCTGACACGCAGGCACCAGGTGCCGGCCATTACTAGTCTGTTACTGGCTCCATATTGGAAGGCCCGCGTTGTTTGGCTTCCCACCTTGAACAGCAAAACAATACGGTCTGCCGGCCGCCTGCTTGTCACGATGGATGGTGGAACACTTGCTTGGCCCTTGGAAATTTTGTGTAAGATTCATTCTGAGGATTGAGCGGCTTTATGTGTTTTATTTGTTTAAAAGGACACAGAATTGGAACATCGCTTCTGGGAGTGTGCTTACCAGTCGAGCACAGCAGCAAATTGTCAGTCACAATTAACGTCAGTGAAGGAACGATTACTGAATCTTTTCTGATGCGCTGTGTCGCGTGACACAGCAGCGTCTCAGGGCTAAATGACAAAACGGCAGGTCGCTGTGGTAAAGTGAAGGGTGCGCTGTTACTCTCCATTCTGAGAGCAGCTATCGCCTCCTCAGGAGGCTTTTTTCTGGAGAAAATAACAAGTCCAGCCCGTGTGAGGGTCTCTGTCCGTCTTCAGAATTTCCAACAGCCTCTTCCAAAGAAAGAAATATAGCATTCATATCAGCAATGGTTTCTTTTTTTGCGAAATGTGTATTTTTGAGAAAGGGCGTCTTTCAGATTCCAGAAGATGGTCTACTGCTTTGTGATGAGTCATCGCGAGGTGTCAATTGCCTGCATAGCATGATTCAAAGTAATGTCAACAAAATAAAATTATTATAATGATAACACCTTGAACTCATATAACATTTATTATGAAGAGTATAGAGACGGTCATATAATCACATTTACTTGTAAAGCCTCTGAAAGTCAGCGGGATGCTATATTTCAAAAGACGGTAATACAAAGAAACGCTCTGTAATTCTAAAGTTGGCAATAAGTTGAAGGCAGACTCATACTTCCTATCTCCTACGAAATGACTCTCCGTCAATAGTTGTTTACAAAATACTGGTGTGGAAAAAAATGATGAGTTTTTCTCGTTGTTCCTTCCTCCTCTTTCTTTCCTTCATTCTTTCTCTGCCTTCCGTGAACATCTGCTGCAGTTATTTATTCATTCAACAAGTATTTATTGAACACCTACTGCATGCCCTACATTGTACCAGGTCCTGGGGAAAATTTCCTCTTTCTCTTCTGGTCCCAGACACGTCGGGAGCCACCAGCTTTGGTGCCGACACAATCAAGTCCAAGAACCACACCGCGTGCAACTAGTCATGAAAATGGCACAGAAATGGCACCAAGAAACCTCATCACAAAGATAATAAATCTCCAGAGAGGGTGAATTCCACATTCCTGAGGAACATGTGCTTTACCAAGAATGCAAGAAGGGCCCAAACAAGATGTAGGCAGGCACAGCCCAGGCCATCAGGACCATCTTCAAGCCCAACGAGATCAAGCCCAAGATCCCAAAGGGTGGCAGCCGAGAGCTTAATCAACTTGCCTACATGACTCATCCCAAGCTCAGGAAACGTGCCCATGCCCGTCTTGCCAAGGGTCTGGGCTCTGTTGGCCAGAGGCCAAGGCCAAGTCTCAAACCACGTCCCAGGCTGTAGCTCCAGCTCCAGCTCAGGCTGCCAGAGATGCCCAGGGCCCTACGAAGGCTCCGGTGTAGAAACTTAAGTAGGCTGATATGAGGACAGAAGTACTGGTGTGACCCTGAGATCTGTCAAAGAAGACAAAATAGAGGAAAAAATTTCTACATCAATGAGGTGGTATCACAGGGGAGATCTATCTATCTATCTATCTATCCATCCATCTATCTCTACGTAGAGAGAATATTAGATGTTAACAATTGCCATTGAAAAAAGAAGCAGCAGGAAAAGGGGTAAGGAGGCCAAGGTGGGAATAATTAATAATTTGATAACTTTAAAATAGGCTATTGGCAGAGGGACCCCTCAGACCATGAAGCCAGGCACGGGGATGGCCACAGGATGAAGACGGCATGTTGGGCAGGTCTTTGCTGTGGAGCAGGCATGGTCCAGGGTGGGAGAGGCATAAGGGAGAATGGCTGGCATGTTAATGGATGAGCATGGCAGACACACACCGTGGATTTGCTCTCTGAAAGCCTATACAACCCCTTCCCCTTCAGCCTTCTTCTGCCGTAATGGCTGGGGAAGTCAAATCCTTACTATTTCTGCCTTCTTGCAATTGGGATACTCACATGGCCCAGTTCTGGCCAGCAGGGGGCAAGCAGAAGTCCCTGAAGAAGGCTTCCCTTTCCAAAGAAGAAGACAAATGTAGTTGGAGAACGTCCACCACCCTTCCCCACCTGCCCCCCAGAACATCGGTGTGGTGCCTGGAGGCTCCACAGGGAACTTGCCATCTTGAAGATGAGAAACAGAGGTCCTAGGAGAAGGGAAGAGAGAGATGTCATGTCCCGATGACACTGCGTGCAGCTTCCCACCCTGGACCACAGATTCCATACTTCTATGGGAGAAAAATAACTCCCTATTAGGAAAAAAATAAGGTGTTAATTTCACGGCTATTCATTAGCAATGGCCTGAACAAACCAGGATCTTTCTACTGCAGTGAAAGCCTTAGCCAGGATCTGAGCAAGAGGGGGTCAGGAGAAGCTAGTCTTCCCAGCAAGGATGACGTGGGAGCTGGGTCCCTGAAATAGAAAAGACTTTTCTACGTGCAGAACCAGGGACCCTGGTGGGTCATGTCTCCATGTGGTGACCGACACCATCCTTGTATCACTCTGACAGGGGAGCACTTCTCAAAGGAAGGTGAGATTTACTGGGGATCCCCAAGAACTTTTGTTTGTGTGGGTTATAACTATGGACATTTGTGATATTAGACTTTAAACTCATTAATATATTTAGTTATTAATTTTTTAAAGGGGCACCTTAGGTGCTCAGTCAGTTGAGCTGAGCATCTGACTCTTGATTTCGACTCAGGTCATGATCTCATGGTTCATGGGTTCAAGCCCCACATCTGGCTCTGCGCTGGCTCTCCTTTCTCTCTCTCTCCCTCCCCTGCTCACTTGCTCTCTCAAAATAAATAAATAAACTTTAAATTTTTTTTACAAATAATAATAACAAAACCATTATATGCTCAGGGAAACAACATCTCTGTATGAAAATAACCATATTTTCCAACAAGTGAAAAAGTGAGAAGCATGACATTGGTTTGCGTTTTGCAAATCTCTCTAATGTCTGCCTTAACAGAAGATACCTGCTTTTGCATTCAATCTGTTGTAAGCTATTGTTTTGGCTCAGGTATAGGAGAAAAAAATCTGGCCTCGCACAAATATGAGGTTTGAGAAGAAAGGAGTATTATCTCAACGTTTTCAGGTAACTCTGATGTTCTGCTTTGTTACTTCAGCAAAATTCACTAAGTGGTTGTTTCAGGAAGGTCAGGTGAAACACGGGACCTAAAATCACATCACGAACTTCCCATGTGCTTTTGCTTTAGAAGCACTTCAGTCTAGCTTGTGCTCTGGTTGGCTATTTTACCGGTGCACAATTTGATAAATTATGCAGCTAACATATTCCTATATGATATTTTACAAATCACATTCGTTATTATCATAACTAATCTAATTAGAAAGCCTCTCAAACATTGGAAAACTGTTAAGCTTCACAATGACAAACACCAGTTGTCCAAAAATTCTAATTTTTGCTCCAAACTCAACGTTTGGCAACAAATACCGTCGATTGTTTTTCTTGTGGTGATGAATTCACTTTATTCATTTTGGAGAAAATGCCTGCCAGATACTCATATCTGAATAACCAGTTTCTCTGTCAGTTTTTCTTTCAAGTAAAAATATTGTTCCATGAATCAAAGCTGCCAGCTGCTAGTTCAGCTCGCAACTCAAGGACTATCATTACTTTTCCTGCAGACAATCATCCTTCTCTGGTTTTGAAGCAAAGGGCTTTGTGCATACTTCCCATTTCATCACAGAGAATAACAAAAAGTAGTCACCCGAGGGTCAAGTATTAGTAAAAGTAATTTTTTTTTACTGTGTAATTAAGAATGTGTTTAAGTGAAATTAGCATTTCTTTTTAAAAATTGCATGCTCATGCTGGTAAAAAATATATTGACTATTAGGCAAACAGCATCTTAGTGTAATGACAAAGGTACATTTCCTTGCAGCTCAAAAAGGTCTCTGGGATCTGCAGAGACCTGCAGCCATGCTCTGAGAACCACGGCTACAGAGAACTGTGATTCTCAGATCCGTGTGCATCAGATTGGCCTGCAGCGCTCAGTGAAATGCAAATTTCTGGGCCCTACCACCAGAGATCCTGACCAGGTAGGTCTGCGTGAGCTCAAGAGTCTATTTCTGACAACTTGCCAGGTGGCGCTGCTGATTCTGGAGAACTCAGTTTGAGAACCAGTGCTGCAGATGAAGGGAAATCCAGTCCTTTAACGTACAACTTCTACAATATCTATCTCTTACTTGGATGTTAAGATCCCTATCCATGCAGTTATAAGCACGTCCTATATCCTTGCACCATCTAGCATTGCATTTTGTACCAAATTAACATGTCCATAATTTGGGAATCAAAATCACTTGAGCGATGTTATTTCTATCTCCTTTTCAGACTGCCAACTTGGAAGAGAATAGGATATTAGAAATATGCCATGGACATGTTATCATAAGCCAAGATCATGTTCAAGAACAACATAGCTTTTGCTCCCTGGGTGCTGCAATGTTTTCTGGAGCCAGAGAGAGTTGACAGCTTGGTTATGTCTATCTGACTCAGAAAAACACTGTCTTTGAGGATCGGCTCTTTGAGTGTAGATCCCAGATTGCACTCGTGGCCTCAGTTTCCAGTGAAACTGAATGCGCTCTTGGTCTTATACAAGGAAATCTTACTGAAATAAGGAAGGGCTGCTTACCAAAGTTTCAGAACCGGTCTTCAAGGTTACCATGTCTAAATAACTCTAAGGTCACTTGAAGCTAAAAAAAAAAAAGGTTGATGGATGAGGAATGGTAAGGTAGACAAGTTCTCATTTCAAATATCAAAATAACTCAAAATGTCCACGCTTTAATTACTTTTGTCAAACCACATATTTTAGATTCATTGAGTTCAGGAAAGGATGGTTAAACGTCATGAAAAATTGAAAATGTAGTTTTATTTCTGCAATGATGAAGTGACATTGCATTTCTCAGTACTCCGCTGTTAGCTGGTTCTTCAAAATTTATTGGCATGATATCCCAGTCAGCCTCAACGTCAATCAAACTTATTAAATATTTGTTTTCTGCGAAGGAAAAACAACACGGACGTGAGACATCCTCATAATCAAGTGCATGAATGAATATTGAAAGAAGCAATTTTTAGGTGGCTGGTACCAAATGTGTCACTTTTCATTGCACTTATAAACAATATTCCTTGATCTTTAACACATTTTCTTTTCTCATAGATACCATTTTATATTAGGATAGTGCGAATACATTTTTATGTATTGTGGTTAGGTTTTAAGACATTCATTACACACTTCTGAATTACAGAAGGATTTAAGTATAAAACTTAATAGCATACCATCAAAGAAGGAGAATGAAATGCTGGAAAGAGAAGATGCTAAATCACACATTTTGGCTGTAGTGGCTGAATAATTCTCGCGAAAGAATAATGTCCAAGTTCTTAGGACCAATGAAGGTTTTATTTATCTAAAATTATCACCACCAACATTGACTTTCAGAAAGTCACAGAACTAGAATAGGTCATTCTGGCTACTCTTGCCTATTTTCAAACCAACGAGCTAAAGTACTTTAAATAATCGTGACCCATTACATTGTCACGTCCAATGTCAAGCTCGCCAGTTGGTGGCTAACACAACTCATCCACCTTCAATAGATTTTGGTGTGCTTTGCCTTTCAAGTAAAGTTTTGTGCTAAGACATCAAGGCTCCCTCAGTAGCATAACTGAGGTTTTGCAAGCTGGTAAAATCCTGGCTTTCCCTGAAAGGGGCCTTTTAACATGGAGAAGTAATCAGAATATTGGATCCCTCGGTACCATTCTGATGCAGCATCACCACGTGGGGCTAGCCTGCTGCCTCTGGGATGCCCACGCAGTCTCCGTTCATCTGAAAGGTGGCTCATTTAAGGACACGTGGGAGGCTTCTGTTGCCGTTGAAAACCCATATTGAAATAGCCCCAAATAAGGGCTTAATGGCAGCAGCCGTGAACCAGAACGAATGGACCTATCACACCCCGTTATCAACCGCCCCTTCTTCACCAGCTGCTGTTCCATCTGAGGCTTCAGGACTTTGGGCAGGAGGCAGCATGAGGAGGGCACAGAATAATTGCTTGGTGCTATTGGTTTCTCTGGATTAGCTTTGTATTTTTTTATCTTTGGAAGATTGCTTGTAAAGCATATGGCAAAGGAGAGGGAAAAAATAATGAATGTCTTCAAGAGGCAAATGTTCCAGAACTGTTGAGTGCGGTGAGTGCTGTGTGAATGGATGCTCCAGGAATGTCCGTGGCCGAACCCCAACTTCCCAGATGTTTATGCTCCATGCTTCTCGGTGCATTTCGGGGGAAAGATTGCTCAATAATTTTAAAAAATCAACTTCATAAAACAACTTTTACATATTTATTTTATGCATAAGCAACAGTAAAATTTTTTTGAGAAATATTGTATGTGTATGTGATTCAGAAAATGTAGTCAGGAGCACCTGGGTGTCTCAGTCGGTTAAGTATCTGACTTCGGCTCAGGTCATGATCTTGTGGTTGTGAGTTCGAGCCCTACATGGGGCTCTCTGCTGTCAGCAAGGAGCCTGCTTTGGATTTTCTTTCTACCTCTCTCTTCCCGTCCCCTGCTCTCACTTCCTCTCTGTTTCTCTCAAAAATAAATGAACGTTAAAAAAAAAGGAAAAGAAAATGTTGTCAAAGTAGTTAATTCCATGAGGAAAAAGGTAGTCAGAGTTGACGCTTAGTATTGGGTAAACCAAAAATAGGTTATTGTCTGTGGTTTTCACTCTTTATTTGAATGTGTTATGATCTCACGGGTTGTGAGTTCGAGCCCCATGTGGGACTCTGTGCTGACAGCTCAGAGCCTGGAACCTGCTTTGGATTCTGTGTCTCCCTCTCTCTCTGCCCCACCCCCCACTTCTGCTCTCTCTCTCCCTCTCTCTTTCTCTCAAAAATAAATACAAACATTTAAAAAATTAAAAAAAAAGAAAATCAGAGGATGACAGTCTAAGGTTGGAATGATTAATTGTGAATTTTCTGTGATAGAATTAGCCTATTGACTATATGAAAAAAGGTCAATATCAACCAAAGAGGGAAAAAACTGTACAGAGCTCAGAAAAATGGAAGTCAGAAAGTACAAAATTATAGTATTCATTCAACTTTCTCTCATATTTGAATTATTGAATCACTAGAGTAGCGTGCTCAATTTCAAGACCTGCAGAGTCCACTAGGTTTATATATTATCTGGGACAATTATTTACTAACACTGTTGAACATTTGCTCTGATGCCCCCCCCTGTGCTCAAAACTGCAGAGTGAACCTGTAAATTCTGCATAGTAAGTTCAAGTATTTTGATCTCTGTAAAACACACGTTCTTCTTCAATATTATAACTTGGGTTACTGGCCTATACATTGATCTCTTGTAAGTTGGTCCTCCAAATCTCCCCCCTTCTAATATACTGGTAAATATCAAGCTTCTGTACATGGAGTCTGAGAGCCCAAACCTTTCACATGGGGACCCCATTGAATCCTTTACGACCAGGGAAGTCCTAACTGAACAGACAGCCAGTCATTATCCTCTTTGTTCTAACCACATCAATAAATTAAATGTTGCTCTGAAGTCACTATTGCCAACCCCTAATTATGCACCTGCATCCTATAATTTCTGGAACCTTGGACCGAGCATAAAGGTGAGCGCACATGTGTAACTGCGATGTCCTTTGTGTGTCCACACTTCTTGGGATAGGATTTGGGGTTTTGCCACACTTCCTAGAAACCTGTGTCATTGCAAGCCTCCTCTGTATTCTTGCTTCAAGGAGAGTCGAGGAAGGTACGCACTGAAGATGATGCCCTGAGTCAGGCTCTGGACAAGGCTCATGCCGGAGCTTTTTGGCCACACAGCCACCATGTGGCAATCTGTTGTCATCTGTCCTCGCAGGTTGTGGTGAGAAGCAACCCCTGGCAGCTTGGGTCCTACAGATCTACAAAAGTCACAGTTGAATATGTTGCTTCCAGTACAATGGCGGGAGTAACGGTTTTGTTCCGTTGTTGGAAGTGAGTATTTACAACCCACCAATTGTGTGCTCCTGATGCTCTTTGGAGTTACCACTGTGTGAGGGAGGTGGTGTGCCAGGTTAAGGTGAAGTCCCCGCTCAGAGAGCAAGGAGGTGTGGTTTTGAAGAAGGAACATGGCCTTAGAGAGTATCTTAGGGACTGGAAAATGGGTCTCAGCTCCCAGGTCATTTCCAGATGATTGGTTGTAGCCTCCAACCCAGTGGCTCAAGTTCTGTGCTAGGGCAAGACTGAACTTCTATCCAGACTCAATGCTAAAAGGGCCCTGCTGATTGGTCATGTTGGCCATGTATGTCAAAGCACCTCTTGAAATATCTTCCAAGTGTAAGCCATTCCTAGGCTTGTTCGAGCCTCTCACTTTTCAGCTGGGGAAAGAGATTTATAAAGTGCCTGCATTCTCCTTTACCAACCCAAAATAGATCAGAGGAAGAGAAAAGAATCATTGACTTCCTAACCTTGGGGATAGCTGCTCTTTCATTAGCCTCTTTGCTATGAACAATAAAAATAATCACTCCTCACAGGGAATTCTGTTGGATCTGGAAGTTCAGCATCTCTGGTTTAGATATGCCATTGTGATAAAGACGTTGAGCTACAGTCTGCCCCCAAGTCTTAGTGAATATTTAGGAGTCGAGAGTTTTATGTCTAATAAACTGCTGTAATGTTTAATTGAGGTCCTACAGATTATTAAAAATTACATTGGCGAGACATACTATATGAGGAGGAAATCAGGGACTTTTTTGAAGAGCCGGTGGTGTGCAGATAAGTATTTGATGAAGGGGTTGAATGCCATGCAGGATGCTGGAATCACTCAGGGTTTCTCATGCCTCAGATCAGGGTTTCTCCATCTCGACACTGTTGAAATTCGGGGCTGGGTCCTTCTTTGTAGTGGGGTTCGTCTTGGGTGCTGTAGGATAGTAAGCAGCATCCCTGGCCTCTACTCATTAGATGTAAGGAGTACCCCTCCATCCAAGTTGTCAAGACTGAAAATGTTTCCACATATTGCCACACGTCCCTTGGGGGGCAAAATCATCCCAGTGAAGAGCCGTGCTGATCTAACTACATCAGTAGCTAGAAGCCTCTGGGAATTAGTAAGGAAGGAAGTACATGATGAAGACTTTAAGGGAGATTAATTTGTCATCTCTAGCAGATGGATTCTTTGTTTAAACTTTAAAAACTATCTATTTGTATGGTATTTGAGAGTGTTTTCAATGGATGCTTGTAAAGGAAACTAGTAGAAGAAGAAATGACTTTTAAGAAGCCATTTCATTCATTATTTTGGTTGTTCATTCAAAAATATTTATTGGGTACCCAACATGTATCATACACGGGGAATAACAGGGTGTTGGGAAGCGTGGTCCCTCCATACATGGGGCTGATGGTCTACACGGCACGCAAGTGACCAACGGCGACACAACAGTGGTTCTTGTGAGTTAGCAGAATCAGAATCACCCGGAAGGCTTGTTCAACCATAGATTGCTGGGTTCCCCTCCCAGTACTACCGATTCAGTAGGTCTGAGATGGGGCCAGAGAATCTGCATTCTAATCTGATGCTGCTGCCCAAGGAGGTAAACTCTAAGGACCATGATGGTAGAGTGTGCAGGTCGACTGACGAGGGCATGGTCAGTTGCAGTGGAAGCTGGCCTAAAGTATGGGATGCGATTTAGTGAGGTGAATGGAGGAGGGTTCCAGGCATAAGTCTAGAACAGAGGCCCAACATGGCACATAAAAAATACATTTTCTGCATTTTGTTTTAATGTTTATTTTTGAGAGACAGAGAGAGACAGAGCATGAATGGGGAGGGGCAGAGAGAGAGGGTGACACAGAATCTGAAGCAGGCTCCAGGCTCCGAGCTGTGAGCACAGAGCCCGACGCGGGGCTCGAACTCACAAACCACAAGATCATGACCTGAGCTGAAGTCACACGCATAACCGACGGAGCCACCCAGGCGCCCCATGTTTTTCACATTTCTTAACAGAAAGCTTTTACCAAAACTTGTGACATTATGTCGGTGTTATTCATAGATAGACTTTCAGCGCAGCAAATATAAAGCTGTGTTGTGATTCATAGATAGACTTTCAGCGCAGCAAATATAAAGCTGTGTCTTGTAGACATGAAAATACACACAGAAATATTAGGAAAAAGCATTTGTCATAATATTGATCACACTGTAATTTAATTGTCTATTTATTTGCAACGGCTTTCCAACTGGACTGGGAGTGGAGGTTTGGATGGGTTTATTGTAACCCAGCCCCAAGCCCAGTGCTCAGCACAGGGAGGTGTCCTCTCATCTGGACAGCACTAAACACATATTAATCACATGTTTTCCTTACATTTTTGTTTCCTAGACACCATACCCGGTGTTTTTATTTTCAGGCTGCAACTTGAAAATGCTAACACCACCATGATTTCCCCCAAATGTATCAATATGCACCTCTCTTCATTTCCCCTTCCCATTGTCATGGGAATCTTGTCCCCAGACAATGTTATAAACTGAAGAACTTAAGCCAGAAGAGCTCAGATGTATTGAGCTAGATGTTAGGTATATTGACTTTTAAACATGGAGCATCAGAGGTCACTTCAGCAATTGTCTTGTCCAGAACCTTCCCTGTGACAGCTGACGAGCAGGCTCATTAGATTCTGCCATTTGACTCAGAGCACTTAACTAGGTACAGGAATCCCTGGGACACAAATCCAAGTCTCCAGAAGCCCATTCAAATGTTCTTATTTCTCTGTCAACGTGGTCATCTCCGATGGTACCATTAACTGTGTATGATTTGATAAGATAGGTTAAGTACTACCGGCAACGGACTCCCCAAAAAGCTCTGCAATGTGTAAGGAGGGTTGGATCTGCTCTAAAAGGAGTCATCCTCATTCCTCTCTCTGTGAAGGCCCCTTGCATGTTCACTGAGGCACGTGCATACAGATGAGACGAGAAGAGACCCATTTATCCCCGGAGAAGACGAATCACAGTCTCCATTGTCTGACATGTCTGCTTCTTGCGGAGTGCGTTCAGGATGGTGGGATCCAGGATTCTGTTCCTGCTCTGGACACAATCTTCAACCACCCCAGTCTTAGGAGAGTGTGGAGTTTCTTTTTAAAAAAAAATTTTTTTTTCAACGTTTATTTATTTTTGGGACAGAGACAGAGCATGAACGGGGGAGGGGCAGAGAGAGAGGGACACACAGAATCAGAAACAGGCTCCAGGCTCTGAGCCATCAGCCCAGAGCCTGACGCAGGGCTCGAATTCGCAGACCGCGAGATCGTGACCTGGCTGAAGTAGGACGCTTAACCGACTGCGCCACCCAGGCGCCCCGAGTGTGGAGTTTCTGATGGCTCCCTTAAATCGTTCTCTATTCCAAATGCTTTATAACTGCCTGGCAATTCCCCAAAAGGTTAATTTGGTAATATTTTGGTGGCGAGAGCAACCGGTCTTTTAAATGATTGCAGCTGAGGACGTCTCAAACTGTCATAACGCTTTGTGCTTACCAAGAGCTTTTCCTCGCCGGGGGTCACGGCGCTCCGCGGGACCCTCAGAACCACCCACTGCACTAGAATTTCAGCTTCTGTGTCTGAAAGTCTTTACTCAGAACCTGACCACAGTTTGCTTCCTAACTTTCTTCATTTGAAAGTGAAGCAGTTCTTTTAAATTTGTCATGGCCTTTTCTACATGCGAATACTAAAATCTGGTACTTTTGAAAATTGGGATGGTTGTTGGTAACATCCAATCGTACGCTCTGCTCTTAAAATGCAATACACATCACATTTCCCTCTTCCACCTTGGATTATCTTGTTCTTCCACGCATTATGTGAATTTCTTAAAATGCACTCAGTTCGGACAAATCTTATAAACATGTGCTATCAGTGCATTGTAAAACAATATGGCCCAAACGGTGAAAGGGGCCTTGAGAGAACAAAGTCCTTTTCTAGCTCTTCGCTTCATTAAACAGTCTGAAGAGCCCATCTAAAGGGCAGAGCCTTGAATGGTCAGGTTATCACAACGAAAACCACAGCCCCATGGAACCTACTTCAGCCAAGAGACCCCTCGGTGCCTGCGCGTAGATGATAAAAAAGAACAAAGCCCCAGCCCATTCAAAAGGGAAGAATTCACTCAGCCAGGCTTCACTGTGAGCGCAGAGTTTAGAACGTTCTTAAAGCGCAACAGAATGGAGGAAATGATTTACTCCCGTGTTATTCTAAACTTCGAAAAAAATCGCATCCAACTGGGGGACTCTGGTTTTGAGGGTAACTGCATCAAGGTAATTGATAGGCACATAGGTCACAATCATGAAGGTGACCTATCCGATCTTGATTATAGGCACAGATAGGATAACAGGATGGGCTTTTGAACAGCAGCCGGCATTTTACTCTTGCCTGTGCCCCTGTTATGAATAAAATAAATTGTAAGGTGACCAATGGACAGCATCATATACATTACTGATAAATCCTGCTCAGAAAAGACGTTTTGATAAGTAGTATGAGCTTTTGGAATTCTACTGACCCAAGCATGCAGTAAAAGAGATAAGGAGCCTTTATTGCTTACTTTTGCAGGTGGACATTTGACTAGTTCTTTACCAAGTTAACATATATGATAAAACCTTTTGATCTTCTCTTGGTGAGATAGGAAGAAAATAAATTACAAATATTTATGTAGTGTCTAATGTCCCAGGCAGGGTGGTTGTAAAATATGGAGACCTACTTAATAAGTAGCAAAATAGTAGGCATTTTTTGAATAGAAGGGTTGCTGTCTGTCTCAGCATTGTTCAGTTCCTGCAGCAAACAAAACGGATGCTAGACAAGTAATTTAAATATATAAATAATGAATTTCTTACTAATGGGGAAGTTACCCTATTCGTGATATTTATTGTCAACTTAATAGTTACAAAGCTTTAACGATGCTTAAGAACTTCTGCTTTTGTTGGGGCGCCTGGGTGGTGCAGTCAGTTAAGCGTCCGACTTCAGCCAGGTCACGATCTCGCGGTCCGGGAGTTCAAGCCCCGCGTCAGGCTCTGGGCTGATGGCTCAGAGCCTGGAGCCTGTTTCCGATTCTGTGTCTCCCTCTCTCTCTGCCCCTCCCCCGTTCATGCTCTGTCTCTCTCTGTCCCAAAAATAAATAAACGTTGAAAAAAAAAATTTAAAGAACTTCTGCTTTTGTTTATATAATAATCAGGGTAAGACTGTATGAGTTTCGTTAATGGATCCTGATGATTATTCTGTGTTATGTATTATATGCTTTGGAAGTATGGACAGGAGTCAGTCCGTCACTAGGCACAAAGGCTTTCCTCAGTGATACTTGCTGTTAGGATACAGGATATGGCCTTTGAGAGGAAAAAAGAGAGTTGTTTCTGAGTCTCGCTGCCACATACAAATCTTCAAAAAATAAAACTTTATTGTTTGTGGTGGGAAAAAGTGTTACGAAAGGAGGTGATACATAAATTGAAAGACAAGAAAATAAGCAAGTGTTATTTATTTGTTTGCTTGATGTTAAACACACACACACACACACACACACACACACACACACACACGCATGCAATTACCCTGCAAAAGCATTCTGCTTAATGCTAAAACGTCAATGCACCTGGCCCGCACACTCCATTCTCCTCTTCTATTCTTAAATCTCCCCTAATCCCTTTATATTGTTCCCACTTCAGATGCTCTATATAGCTGAGAGTGATTTGAGCTGAAATGGAATTCTTAGTAGACATAATTTTCTCCACCTTTATAAAGAAGAATTCTGGGCCAGAATCTGATGAGCAGATCCTTTGCTTCTGCAACAGTTAGATAAGCTTAGGGCTGATTCACTCCTTGCTAGAAGAGACCGAGCCTGAGAAAAGCAAGCCTTAGCCTATATCAAATGCCCTTAGCCCCTGTTTACATATATTTCTGTTTTCTTTAAGTCGAAACCCAATTTATAGAAACCATTGTTTTCCGGGTCATATATCGCAGTAATCATGAGGAAACTCGATCTGTGATGTTTGTTTAAAGTCCTCTCATGGGCCCAAATGTCTGTCTCGGGTTTTGTGCTCACATTTCCTGCACCTTTATGTGATCTTTATTGAGTCAGAGGATCTGTGTGTTGCCCGTGGGAGCAGGGACATGGCCTCTGGAGTCATCTCATCTGGCGGTTTAGCCATGCAGAGACTGCTTGCCCTGACATCCTGACATTCTGCTGTAAATATATCTAATCTTGTGGAAGCTCAGAAATCTGGCTGGGCTGGGGCGCCTCCAGCTTATATCTGTGTCTTCCAGCATCTTCCATATGGGTCACTTTCCTAATATCATCCATTCTGTGTAGAATGGGTTGGGGAAATATAGAAATGATGTTGAAAACCTGAGCACAGACATAATGAGGATATGATGAAGCAATTTGCGAGCACGGGGCCTGGCACAGAGCTGGAGACAAATTAATGTCGAATGGAAATGACTGGCCATTTGTGAGTTTCATTTTTTCTTGCAACTTCATGGGTTTTCTAGAGCAGGGCTCTATTATTTGACCCCTTTTTTTCTTCATCAGAGTGCTATCATGAAATTAATTAAACAAAGTGCTAGCTTTGGTTTACCATACCCAGTAATGTAAAAAAGTCAATCAATCAATCAATCAATCCTGTCTCATAGAGAATGATCTATAACTTATCTCAACATAGGTTCCCAAGAAAACTAAATTTTCGTGATGGAGAACACCCATCGGATTACTTTCATAGACTTTTGCTCTTTTTTTTCCCGTCAGGGCTCAGTACCCGATTATCATTAATTCCACTCTATTTTCCTTAAAGCCAAAGGCATGTAGAATACGACTTACTTCCAAGTTTCACTGCAATACATTTAATTTTTGTATTTCATTAACAAAATGGCAATACAATTGACACTAAATTTATGTAGGCAGGCAGAGACTGTGTCTGAGATGTTTGATAGTGTTATGTCAGCAGGATGAAATATATTGTTTGACAAAAATCCTCCTTATGATATATGACACTTAGATTTGCTGCCGCACATTTTATCATCGCTAAAACATGATTTATATAGTGTTCTCCATCACTGAAATAAAACCCTGAGCAAATCCCCCTCACTGTATATCTAGATCTTTCACCTTATTAATGATCTTTTGTGGCTGAGAAGAGTGAGTGCTAATAAGAGCTCTATGCAGATTATAATATAGTCATAAATAATTGCCTTCTAAGGTTGTGTACATGGTGCTTGAAGTTATAGGAGGATAAACATACGAGAACACAAAGACGGCGTTCTCAGTGCTTCATGTAGACAATTGGATGAATCAAATCAAATGAAAATCAGCAAAACCTTTTCCTCCCCGCTCCAGACGATCTTTGAGCGTCATAGAACACATCTTCATTTCCCTTCTCCGTGGAGCCATCTTGGTGCTGTTTCCAAAATTCCTTTGCTCAGCCACCTGACTCGCCATTTCCAAAATATTTTCCCGTTTATCCTAGCTGCCCCTGTGCCTGGGAGGGTTTGTGTGAGTTCTTCATCACGTAATGAAATTCTGCTCAACTCCAGTGAAACATCCTTCTTCTTGGAAGCCCTCCTTACGTCCTGCACACAGAACTGAGTGCTCCATCTTGTGAATTCCTATAGCGATATCTGTATCGTATCTTATCTATCTATCTATCTATCAGCACATTCAGTAATGCTGTTTACATGCATTATTCTTCAAAGCACATGCTTGTCAAGCTTGTAGTCCTATCGGATCACAAAATGTCTGGCATTAGGCACTCAACAGGTAGTCTGATGAAGGAAGGAAGGAACGAAATGGAATAATTGTAAAGATATTTGAAGGAAACAAGTAGTAGTATTAGCATTTATTTCTAAGACTATTTCTGGATTTTAACACCCTTATACATGCTAGCTGTTTGCTCCTGACCGCCTACTATGGCTATAGCTGTCAACCAGGGACTGTGCTCTTTTTGATTTATTGCTTACTTTCTGTGTTCCTCATAAGAGTGGGAGTTCACTGGGGTTAGAGCCTTTGACTTAGGCTACCCTGTATCTGCAGCCTACACTGTATGCGGCATGGAACAGGTATTCTATAAAAATTTGTTGAATGAATGAACACTCAGTCTTGATTCCGTGGCGGTTCTATGGGTCCTTCTAGAGGGACAGCCCTCTCTGTCCATCTAAGTATTTCAAACATTTCAGTTATGGTAGCAGAATAGATATGTTCTTGCCCTCAGAGACCCTCCAGATCAGCTTTTCAGGATATCACCCATAGTCATGCTGGTGGTCCTTCGCCAGCAGGGCACAAAACTCATTTCTTCAACTTACGATGGGGTTACATCCCAAAAAACCTATTGTAGGTTGCAAATGTCATAACAGCAAAAATGCATCTAAAACACCTAACCTACCCAACACCACATCTGACCCCTGCCTGCCTTGAATGTGCTCAGAACATTTATAGTAGCCTGCAGTTGGGCAGTCGTCTCACACAAAGCCTATTTGATAATAAGATGTGGGATATCTCATGTCATGTATTGAATACCGTACTGAAAGTAACAACCAGGGGATGTCTGGGTGACTCAGCTGGACAAGCTGGCCCGGGACAAGATTTGGACAAGATCCAAATTCCAAATTTGAGGTTCAGTTTCTCCTGAATGTGTGTTACTTTTGCATCATTGTAAAGTCTTGTCAAACCATCCTAAGTGGGGGACCATCTGTATACCCAACATTACCTGTTGATATTGAGTCAGCTTACATTTACATGAAATATGAATCAAATAATTTTTTAGCAATTGCTAACATTCCCAGTAGACTTTTGGGTACTTGGGGTGCAAGAGAACTAAAGCCATAATCTTTGCCAGCAAGCCCTGTAGGAAATGCTTTATGTAATCTCTTTATGTAAAAATGTGGATTGCTTTAGTAGTTTATAGTATTTTTAAAAAATCACGAAAATTTGAAAAATCTGGAAGTACTTGGAAATTGGCATTATTCTGATGCTCAACCCAAACATTTCAATTGATGAACTATTTAACCACATATCAGGAAATAGTTTGAAAGAGTTTGCGTTAAATCTCCAGGATACTTGATCCACTTGACTGTATATTTGTATGTCGTATAGACAAGGCTAAATTCTAATTTCAGGTTCACCAACTTCAGACAGATTTCAATCCTTCTTTCACATCTGAGGGGATAATACCATGGATGTTTGTTGAGTGACATGAATACACCAAAAATAACAAAAAAACATTGCCTTACTTTTTTAGAAGGTACAATCAAATTGGATTTCTTTTATAACATTCATGGTAATCTAAATTTTGGACTGAGGGAAAATGTGAGAGTTTCAGAAATAAAAGTTAACTTTAAAAACACACACCAGGGACACCTGGGTGGCTCAGTCGGTTGAGCGTCTGACTTCGGCTCAGGTCATGATCTCGCGGTCGGTGAGTTCAAGCCCCGCGTCGGGCTCTGTGCTGACAGCTCGGAGCCTGGAGCCTGCTTCGGATTCTGTGTCTCCCTCTCTCTCTGCCCCTCCCCTGCTCATGCTCTGTGTCTCTCTGTCTCAAAAATGAATAAAAACTTAAAAAAAAATTAAAACACACACACACCAAAATTGACCATTTAAGAGATGCCATGTAATGATTGTCCTCTAAAGGCTAAGTCTCGTTTTATCTTGGCTTAAGGCCCCCCCAGCTACATATGTTCTTTAGTCGGTGGGTCCTTTCCTGCACATTGAGTGGGGTGTACAGTCAGTCTCAGCTCATGGCTGTCCTTCCTAGAGCCCGTGCAGAGCGCCTGCGCACTCCCCGTGCATCACGTTACAATCCTGCCCTACAACTCCCCCGTGTTTGTTTAGTCTGGGGCTGAGTGTCTGTCTTGGTTTCCTGTCTTGTACCATTAGTCCCTTCTAAGAATGGAATTCTGCCCTGGATTCCAGCTGACTTGGTTTGGCTGGCCAAGCCCTTCTCCTCAGGGGCTGGATTGGTGCCCACCTCCCCAGACACCCACTGCTTCAAAACCCAAGGCTGTGTCAGGTGGAAAGATCCTGCAGAGGACTCATTGTGTTTGTTCATCATTGTCTTCCCCATGCCTCGCATTCATCTACTACGGAGGAGATGACAATTATCTGGCCAATGGATGAAAGAATGCATTAAGTCCGTTTTCCCTTTGAAATAACGACCCCAACTCCATTGTCTATTCCTTGCCTTTACAGTCAAATTTTGCAAAGACTCATCCGTAACTCTCTCCTCTTCCCTTTACAAAATATAAGTCTCCTAGAAGTATTAGGCTTAAGATTTCTCTTAGGTGTCCCTCTGGCAGATAAGGCTTCTGGTACATAGGGAGAACTACAGATTGAAATCTGTTTTGTGCCGTAACTTATGGAGTTGTGATTTGGACTGCTGGTCACCCACCTTGGGTCTCAGTTCTATAGCCATGCTCCCTAACACTACTTGGCTTCCTCATATTTTCCAATCACCTCAGCCTCCCACTCTTAGAATGGCAGACAATTATCCCAGGCTCTGGATCTGCCTCAAATGAGGATGAAGATACAAACCCAGTTTTCTCAGTGGTTTTCAGGCTTTAGAGGGATCTCTGGAGAAGTGGGTTCTTCTCCTGTGCAAGGAGAAACATCAGAGATGAGACCAGGTAGAAAAAAGTTGAGACCTTTGGTAATAACTCATTAACTTTTGTAGGATCAATTTCCTCATCTTAAATACAGGTATTATAAAGTTCATCTTAAGCATTTGGGAACGGATATTTAACAAAGTACTAAGCAAAAATCACTGTAAAGTATTATTTAAATTAGGCAAATAATATCAAAAGTATGCCAGGGCTTCATATGAAGCTTACAAAATTCATTAATTTTATTACAGATTATAGTTGACCCTTAAATAATGTAGGCGTTAGGGGTGTTCAATCCCCAGGCAGTCAAAAATACATGTATAATTTTGACCCTCCCAACACTTCCCTACTAGTAGCCTACTGTTAACCGGAAGCCTTCCCGACAATATAAACAGTTGATTAACGTGTGTTATGTTTTACATTATATTTATTTTGTACTATCTTACAATAAAGTAATCTAGAGAAAAGACAATGTTCTCAAGAAAATCATTAAAAAGAGAAAATACATTCATAGTATGAACTGTAAAAAGTCCACGTGTAAGTGGACCCATGCAGTTCAAACCTGTATTGTTCAAGTCAACTGTATATTAAATATGGGCTACAAAATATTCTTATTAAAAACTCTCTCAAAGTTTGTTCTGTAGGATGAAATGACCTTAGAGCAATTGAAGTAGTGTTAACTATTAATTCCCTGAGACCTTGAAACTTTAATTTATGTACTTAACAATTAGGGGAAAAGAGTTCACAATTGTCTTATGTTCATATTGACTTAATCATAGGGTAGAATCCTTTTTCCTTATCTATTATTAATTTTGAAGTGAAAGTCCTTTTTCTTCAAATGATAGTAAAGAGAGTTATTTACCATTAAGAAAAAAAAAGTCTTGCTGTCTTCCCCTTTAGCATAAAAGCACCTAGAGTGAAAAAAACCAACATTGCGTTGGATGACAACTGGTTGAGCAGACATACAAGCAAGGTCTGGTTCTTGATGGTACATTCCCTCACACGAAGCAATGGGCTATCTCATGGCTTCAACTTGACCCTATAGTTTGTCACATGGACAAGAACTTGCGGTCGATTTAGGCCAGGATAGAGCTGAGTGTTGACCACCATACCTTTCAAAACACAGATCTACATTCCAAGAGGATTGGGAGGTAAGGCGACAGGGCAGCAAATGTTGAGAGGCTGAGACGTGCCGGGCACCCACACCACCGTGTGCACGCCTCTGTTTCATTTCCACTGTATCTCAATCCTGAAGGGGGATGTTAATTTCGTCATTTTAAAAACAACAGAACTGACTCTCAAAGAGAGTAAGTTAACTATAACAGGATTACCTAAGTAGCTAAGAAGGATTGAATAGAGGGTTGAACCCAGGTTTGTCTGTCCCTACATCGAATGTTCGGTCTACAAATGTGTTCCTGTCCATGTCTTACCCTTACAATGTAACCTAAAATCCTAAAATTTCTGCTCACACTTCATCACCGAGACAGCCTCTCCAAGGACACCAATGCCCTGCACAGTCCAAACCAAGCGGCCTCCTGTCAGCTTGCATTCTCTGTGATTGCCGAGCATCATGGCATCCTGTTGACCTGACTTCTTCTTCTTCTTCGGACTCCTGTCTTCAGCTCCTCAGGAAAATATTTTCCCCTCGATTATCCTCTTGTGTCTTGGGTCACACCTTTGGTGACTTCCACATGCTTCTGTTTTCAAAAGTGGGCATGTTCTGGAACTTGACACTGAAATTCATAATTTTTTTTTTCTTCTAATTTCTTCCTAGACAAGTCAACCTCATAGAATTAGTCATCCAATTGGTATAGATAACTCCATAATATCAACCTGTGATATATCTACTTCACATTGTCTCTGCCTGGATGCCCTCTTCACTTGTCTACCACTTGTTTTGATTGGCTGACACAACATTTACTTTCAGGGTTTTGAATTTAAATTTCATCACGTGTAACATATGCTTTTCATTTTGCTGCAGACCCCACCATTCTTTAGTACTTATTTTGAATTTATTCACATAGTTGGGGGAGCTGGTAGGTACTATAGGCATTTAAGTTTGTGATTTCTCAAAACTCAACCTTTCCAATGTCAACTCATCTAGTTTAGGGGTCAGCAAATTACCATCCATCCAAGGCCCAAATCTGGCCTACTGCCTGTTTTAATAAATAAAGTTTTATTAGAACTCATCCATGGCCATTTGCTTACATGTTGTCTACCATTGTGCTTTAACAGCAGAATTAAGCAGTGCTGACAGAGACAATAGGGCCACAAAAATTTTTTACCATCTGGCTTTTTATAGAAAACATTTGCCAACCCCACATCTCGTTTCTATTTCAAATTTCTTAATTTTGAGTGATGGCAATATCATTCTTGCTATAACTCAATTAAAAACTATGTCATTATGACTTTTCACCTCTTCCATTTCTAATTACAAAGACATTCTGTAAATTTCCTTCTTTTTAAAGACTCTCATATTCTATTCTGTTTTCTGTGACTCGCTACACTAGTCCACACCATAATTATAAAGGACCTTTGGCTAATTCCCTACTGTTACGTTTCCGTCCGTTGATCATCATGTGATGGACTCCTTATTAATTTTCCTAAATTCACAACATCACCTTTCCTTCAGAACTCTTATGGAGTCCCTCATTAGAATATCTCACAGAGTCACCTTATTATATAGTGCTTTATCACAAAAAGCAATATGGGTCACATGTACACACACCTTAACACCTAAAACCTGAATTAAATGAGGTCACTGGGGCATAAATAACTTGTCTAAAATTATACATCCTGGCCAAGGCAGAGCTGGGATTATAATCTAAATCTCTTGGCTGTCAATGGAAACTTCTTTTTACTACTTAGCTTGGTATACACCCCTGTCCGATCTCAGTGACGTCTCTGAAGATTTGTTATGATCATCCTAAATGAAACCTACAGTTCTGCAAGATGTTCCCATTTCCCACCTTTGCATTTTAATCTTAGCCCTTGTTCCTACATTCTACGCCCCCCTCTCTACTTTGTATTTGTTGTTAGCCCCCCTCAGAACACTTACCTCTATGAGTCTACCACGAATTTCCTCCCTTCCCAAGCGCCCTGCTTCCCTTGTTGTGAGATTCCTTGTTTGTGGCAATACTATAACCACTACTGACTCATATTACGTTCCGCCAAATGTAAGTCTTTCTAACCGTATTGTGAGCCTGCTCCTTCACGGAGTTATGAGTGGGGTGGTAGGGCTTGTGGGACACGCTGAAGCCTGGAATCCAAAGCCGGGGATTCCAGTGGGGGGAAGAAGCTAGGCCTGGAAGGGCTACGTGCTGCGAAGAGCAAAGCTGAGCACCGTTGGGGAGGGTGACCAGAAGTCCACTCTGGTTTCCTTCTGGTGAATGTGTCTGTGTACACAGCTTCCATCTTGGTTGAGAAGCACACTGACAGACCCCATGTGTGCAGAATGCCAGGGTCAGGTGGTACACAAGAGGGCCCCTGACCCCTGGCTTCAGGATGCAGTTGGAGGTCTATGGAGCATAGAAGGTGGAGCTGATGAGACACGGCTTTGATGGTGGGACAGGTTTGATGGTGGGACACTAGCTCCCAGGGCTTGGAGGCATGTTAAGACCTTAATCCCAACAAGGAAAAAGAAAGCTGAGAGGAAAACAGTGGATTCTGAACTGAAGACAGTTACGAAGCCTGGTCCAGTGTGCCGGGGACGGTGAGACGCCATGGCTGTATGAGCACGGGGGGTTCTCAACCTCAAGGGGCAGTGAGACCCGTGGGCACATGGTCCAAGAAGACTGACCCACAAGCTCCTTAGTCAGTTTGGGCTGGTGGATCAGTGGGGCTAAATCTTTGTTGAAGCTGAGAGTGTTCCCTGATGAAAGGTTCTGGGGACACACAGGAACCGGTGTCTTTCTACAATGCCTCTTTTGATCCCGAGCACTTAGTTCTGTGCTTTGACTCCCATTGGCCTCTCAACACATTTGCTGCTGCTCCTGATGAGAATGGCCAAGTCATCTTGGGTTTACTTAACACCTTACAGGAGGAGAGGGATGCGTGGAGGACGGGGGGACAGAGATGAAACAACAGAGGCAAAAGTGAGGGGACAGAGACAGAGAGACAGAGAGGGGACAGATGGAGACACAGGGTAACAGAGGGGGGACGGGATGGGGACAGAGATGGAGAAACAGACTGGGGGACAGGAAGACAGAGACGCAGTGACAAATAATAGCCTGGAGACAAAATGTCCGTGCTCTGAAACTCCCTGTGTTGGGATGAGCAGTGAGTGGCAGAAATCAGCTCTTTATTTTTTGCACTAAAATGCAAACACTGTTAACACTGAAAATGAGGGCCACCTGGGTGGCTCAGTCAGTTGAGCGTCCGACTTCAGCTCAGGTCATGATCTTGCTGTTCGTGGGTTCGAGCCCCGTGTTGGGCTCTGTGCTGACAGCTCAGAGCCTGGAGCCCGCTTCAGATTCTGTGTCTCCCTCTCTCTGTGCCTCCTACCCTGCTCATGCTCTGTCTCTCTCTCAAAAATAAGTAAACATTAAAAAATATTTTTAAAAAACTACTGAAAATGAAAGACCGAGAAGAAAGGACACAGAAGAAGACGGTGAAGGACCCCTGAGGCCAGAGTGATCACTTAGCCCTGTCCAGCACAAGCCTGGCCTGTGCGTGCCGGATGCCTGGGAATATGATCGTTAACCGATGGGAAGAGAAAAGCAACATTTTTGAGATGGAAAAAGGATATTCAGAAGCAAGTGGCGATGTGGAAGTTGACCGTTGGAGGAAACGTGTTGAAGAAATGTCTGCCCCGAGTGTCCAACCCATCCACTCCCCAGCCACTTAACGACAGAGCAAGGATGTTGTGGGCAGAAAGTGTGACAACCTCATCCGTCTGACGACATCTATTCAAACACGCCAATGGCATCACCGAGAGGCTACGTGTCCTGATCACAGCCACCCACCAAGCCCTAGGTGGATCCAAGACCACATTTCATCTGATCTTGGCTCCTACTCACCTGTTAGCACTCCTCCCTGTGACAGGAGCGTAAGGACTGTAGGGTCAGACAGGAAAGCGATAGCCCTTACCTAAAGAAATGGCGCTTAACCAAATAATGGATTGACATTTAAGGTGCGGGCAGAAAAGTCCTGCTTGGTTTAAAAATCCTACTTTTAAGGCAATTTTAAGGTCTGTTAATATTTAAATTCCTCTGACATTTTCTGAGCAAAACGGAGCCCAAATTCAGCCCCCATGGAGTCCCCTGCCAGGCTTCCCACCCCGAAACCCTACCCCACAGAAAGCTCACAAGAGTGTTTATTTAAACTATATTCTTTTATAACAAACCGGAATTTATTTCTAGACCAGCTGATTGAATGCTTTAATTTACAAACAGGTTTCACCAAGCTCGGCAAAGCCACCAGATGCAAAGAGAGTGGCCGCACGGCCGTGCTCAGCCTGTTTAATGCAGGCAATATTGTAAACAGTTCTCCGGGGGCAGGTTTTAGAAGTGCATTTAATTGCATTTTCCACTTCTCGTAACAGCAAGGGATTAAGCCGAGATGGGGCGTAATGGAACCTGCTCCATCCTGTCACCTTCGAGAGGGAAAAGGAGAGGAATACACAATGGTGAGCTTGTCGGGAAAGAAATGCCATCATCTGTACTCGAATAAGTTCATGAACCAGCAAGAGCAAACGCATCAGTTTAGATTTTACGGTTTCTGGTGGTCCGTTTGCAGGGACAAAGGCCCCAAGGGAACTCAACTTTATTAGAAACGCCGTCGGACTCTCACAACGGAACCGTGATTTCAGGAACAAATTCTCATATGCATTTCATATGCAGCATCATTTGAGTTATTGACGTCATACTGATCCATACAATATATAACAGGAATACGTGGCCTGGAGAAGCTGCTGGGTCCTATTGGCTAAGCCCTCCATATACCCGGGCCGTTGGAACGCTGGGAGGCAGAAGCCCCTCCAGGTGGATCAAGGTGAGTCAGGCATTCGTTCCCACCAGCACCACACCCCCCTTAGTGCAATACTCGTGTCACGTGCAGAGATCCGGCCTGTGCCGCCCTTGATATTGACTGGTGCTATTTTTATTCTCCTGGTTAGTCTCAGAAAGCCTGGACCTCGACGACCGGGGATTAGACCTGAGGCAGCTTTTTCCAAAATGGAGTTCACCCTTAACCATCCACGTCAGAATCACTCGGATGATTATTAGAAGGAAAAAGAATCAGGCCTCAAACCTTGTGAGTTAGAATCTGAATTTTTCCCCAGGTGCTATTTGTACACAGTCAATTTGAGAGCTGGTGTTCTACAAGAATACTAAAGGTCCTCTTTGGTCGATTTATAGGTTTTTGTGGGGCCAGTTAGAAATCGTTTTGACAAGAATTGGCAAGCCGTCCCAAAGTAGAGTGTTTTT
Source organism: Acinonyx jubatus (assembly GCF_027475565.1). Taxonomy (NCBI): domain Eukaryota; kingdom Metazoa; phylum Chordata; class Mammalia; order Carnivora; family Felidae; genus Acinonyx; species Acinonyx jubatus. The sequence goes on from NC_069380.1 coordinate 76,145,633, forward strand.
CCCCCATAGTTTGTCACAAGCATCAGTTCTTGCCAAGCAGCAGACGCTTCAGATTCATCTTCAAAACACATACTGTCTCCGTGTCTAAAACCAAACTCACATCCAAGTTACTCAGGGCAAGCTCGTGGCTGTAACGAGCTGTGACCCCCCAGCCGCTGAGCGCCCTGGAGGATGATTTGTCTCTCCCACCATTGTTCAGAGACCTTCCTCCATATGGCGGCTCTACTGTGCCCTGTGGCGCAGGGTCGGCATGGGGTGCTCTGTTTCCAGCTGGCAGAGGAGGGAAGGGAGAAGGGGCAGGTGGCACTTGCAGAGGCCAAGCCCGGAAGCGGGCAGTCTCACTCAAGCTCACATTCCACTGGCCAGAAATCCGTCCTAGGAGCCCACTCGGTTCAAGGAAGGCTGGGAAATGGGTCTGGCTGTGTGCCCACCTGGAATGAGTCCTGGTGCTTGATGAACCCATAGCGGGCTTCACCACGTAGAAGACACACTTAGTGTCCATTCCACGAAGACAGAAGCCTCTCCAGTCTGCTCCCTGGCCATCCCCAGCCACCACTCCTGACACTCATTGGTCCTCTGCGTTTCGTAGCTTCTTTAGAAATTTAACTCGATCATGAAATGACATAACATATTCAAGGCGCCCGGAGTGGTGGAATGCATGTCGTCGGGACTTAATGTAAGAGAATCCCCCTCCCGTGACGTTTAGTAAGTAACAGTATTTTGAAACTAATCATAGTATAATTCTTTTGTTTACATATTATCTTCTAACTTTTTTCCACATGGCACGAGCTGGCTTTGATCTTTACATTGCTAGGGTCCGAGCGAAACGCTTAGCGAAAGTTCAGACGTGAAGGCTCTGGGCTAAAATCTAACACCTGCCATTTACCAGCTGTTCCATATCTCTTGGTCTCAATCTTCCGACTTTTAGCCTGGACATAACAGTAGTCCTCCCATCGTGGGGTTGTATAAAGAGCACAAACACACGACTGCTTAGCACAGCGTCTGGCATAAATAATCGACAATAAATTTTAGTGAGCATAAATCTTAACTCCACGGCATGTGGCTCAAAGCTTGTGAGGGAACGTGTGAGACCGAAAAGGCTGGTGAAAACTTGCACACCTCAGCACAGCCATTCTGTTCCGAGAAAGCCCCGTGAAATAACCTGTAGATGATAGCACGTGAAACAATTTACCGCAAAATTTAGAAGGGCGCAGAGGCATGAACACACACGAGTTTTTTATTTTGCTGGCAAGACTGGAAGTGCTCCCAGTAAGACCATATGTGCTCCCAATTTAATAGAAAGATTTTACATTCCTTTTCCTACATAACAAAATTTACCTTCCAGTTAGGAATGAATGAACCTGAACGCTTCCATGTTGAAGTGGGAGTTGGTGGGGAAGCTTCTAAAATATACATGAGTCAGCCATGGACAGAAAGAATCCAGTTCTCTGGGAAACCATAGTTCTGATGCATCATCCGGATCTAAAGTCTAAACAGCAGTTAATACTGAATTTAAAAGATCAGAAAACATAAAGCAGTGTAACTATCAACAAATGAATGCACTTTAGTATCAGTAATTATTAATAGTTCAAAGTATATTTGAATTTGCTTCCGCCTGGTTAATAAGAAAGCCGTCTTTCTTTTTGCTCTTTACAAAATTAAGCATTAACCAGGCATTTCTCATAACAAAATGCTGGGTGAGCCATACTGTGGACTTTCATCCCAACACAGACAATTTTCTCAGTCCTGTGTATGTATGACCCCAGCCATGAGACAATAATGAATTAAGTACATGATTCAGTGAGATGTGTGGAGGGTTAGCTCAGGTAACATCCACCTGCTTTCTCTGCCACCTTCCCCAGTCCACCCCTGAGATGATCTGTAATCCCGAGGGGGAAAAGAATTCATGTTAATAGTTTAGATAGATGGTCTTTTAAAATGTCATATGGACCAGGGCACCCGCGTGGCTCAGTCAGTTAAGCATCCAGCTTTGGCTGTCTCCCTCTCTCTCTGCCCCTCCCCTGCTCATGCTCTGTCTCTGTCTCTCTTTCTCAAAAATAAATAAACATTAAAAAAAAGTTTTACAGACCATCCTTCATTTAGAAGAATCAACACTTGGGGCCCAGGATGCTCCCAGACCCTTGCTCTGAAAGAGACAGAAGTCCCCAAGGGTTAACAATTGCTGCAAAAGAGAAAAGATGTGCCTAAGAAGAGAAAAAGAGGTCAGATCTTAAATTGCCAGTCAGGTTGGAGGACCAGGCTTCTGGTCTACCAGCTACCTGAATTGCACGGCGTGGATTGGCAAGTAACGCTAACGGGGCTTCCTCCAGGCCCCGGGGGAATATGACAGGGTAAGTCCTGTAATAAGAGAAGGTCGGGTCTAAGCACAGGACTAGATGAACAGTCACGGACTTAGAAGAACAAACCTCCCACGTCGTCTGAGCCTGGCTGGAACAACCTCTCTTGAAGCTCTAGAATCTCCATACTGCTTCAGCTGGGGTCCCACATCTCCCTCAAAGCTCCCCCTCTCTTGCTGCCTCATTCTGAACTTCAACTTGCCCCTTCTTAACTCCTCTTCCTGGTCAATCCTTTTCTTAATTATGTTTTTTCTTTTTATTTGAGAGAGAGAGAGAGAGAGAGAGAGAGCACACAACTGGGGAAGACGGGAAGAGGGAGAGGGAAAGAGAATCTCAAGAGCAGGCTCCATGCCAACCACAGAGCCCAATGTGGGGCTCGATCCCACAACTCTGGGATCACAACCTGAGCTGAAATCAAGAGTCAGACACTTACCTGACGGAGCCACCCGGGTGCCCCTCTCACGTTCAACCCTTACACCATGGGGCCCTAGCTTGGTTTTGTCTGCTTCCTACATTGCCTACCCACATGCATTTCCAACTACATCTTGCTCACTGCTCAGATACATCACTGGTCCAAGAGCACCTCAGACGAGCAGTCCGGGTTCTGGGTCAGAATGTTGTTGAGGTGCTAGAAGGCTGCTTTCATGCCAAAAGAACTATTCGCGTAAATATACGCACGTCACTGGGGCAACTGGGTGGCTCAGTCGGTTAAACGTCCGACTTCGGCTCAGGTCATGATCTCGCCCTTCGTGGGTTGGAGCCCCGCATCGGGCTCTGTGCTGACGGCTGGGAGCCTGGAGCCTGCTTCGGGTTCTGTGTCTCCCTCTCTTTGCCCCTCCTCTGCTCGTGCTCTCTCTCTCCCTCTCCCTCTCTCTCAAAAATAAATGAATGTTACAAAAGTTTTTTTTTTTTTTTTTTTAATTAAGACCTGAAGTAAAAAGAGATAGAATATATACCTCACATGGTACAGCCGGGTGGAAATACTGCTCTCTGAACATTTGGGTGTCATGGCCCCGGACTCTGTCATTATGCCAGACACCAACGAACAGTCATGTCTTGGGCGTGTAAAATTTCCAGGCACTGTTGCAGGCTCCAAAGACACAGGAAGGAACAAAAAGGGACACAGGAGCTTGTCTCTAGGAAGGACATTCTGATGATATTGCAAATCATGAAAATAGCCGACATGTCCCGAGCATTTCCCGCAGGCTGGTTCTACGGTCATCTCATGAATTCTAGAAGCTGTTCTTCTGGTATAGGTAACATTTTCATTCCACTTTATAAATAAGGAATGTTATTTCTCAGTTGCAAGTGTTTGGTATAAACAAATGGAATAGTGGTAGTAAGAGTAGTGAGAAAAAGGCATCACGTCTCTGCTTTTCTAAAGACTGAATCGGAGCACTAGAATCAAGTGAGACGTTGGCTTGGATCACTTTGGGTTTTGATGGCTATGTCTCCTCCCACAGTTTTAGTAAATTAAGCATATTTAACCTGGGTTACTCACTACTGGGTGTTCATTCTGGATGTGAAACACAATGTGTTTTCCATTTGTGGTTCAACCAAATTGGTGCAGGATGTGGCAGGGTTATTTCCCAGGTCACTTTTGTTGGTTGGGCTTCCTGATCTCCATCGCTAATTAATTCCCCTAATTAACTTCGTAGTATTGTTTTTGAATATGAAACGAAGCAGTTCACGTAAAGCCGGGCTCACCTAGCTGCCTGGTAGGTATCACGTGGCCCCTATGTAGTGGTTACTAAATGTCCCCTCGGAGATGGCCTAAAAGGCCATTTGGAGGGTGCTTTAGGGGGCCTGGCTTGTATCCTCAAGGGATGGGCACAGGGATCAAAAGAGAATTACTGAAGACCTTCCAAGGCCGTGGGATTTCATGATCCCCCTGGGCACTGATGGACAAAGAGAAGTAGCTTGGATAAGAAGACCCTGTGCAGGGGATCAAGGGCAGAAGAGATGAGGTGAACAGAAGCTCGGCCCTGTGTCTAAACAAGAGGCAGGTGCAATAGACCAAGCCTGGCTTTTCTTGCTCACAGTGAAGAGCTTGTATATCCTGAGAACATCGATGTGCACGTTTTGGGGAAAGGACATTTGCGAAGGGGAGGGGCATTTTGACGGGTGCGGTACAGGGAGGCTTTAATAGCAGCTCAGCATCTGAACGCAACTGCTGCTGCCCCTGACTCACCGGCAGTCACCTAGCAAAGTGGAACAAGGATCAATCTATTCTACACTTTCCTTTCCTGTAGACTATACTAGTTTGTGAGACTCAGAAACCAGCAGAGTATTCAGATCCACGGACCAATTGCAACTTGAAAGGAAAGGGAAACCCACTGAGTATCTCTTCAAACGTTGGCTCTAGAATGGCACCCAAGTAGGATTTGGGGCGCGATAAAGACACCAGAGTCCATGGAGCCCGCAATTTGCACATAGTAGATGTCCGACAAATATGTATCGACTCTGCAGCATTCTAGGTTTGCAAACTGACTTAAAGACATGCTGCTTCAACTTCATTGGCTCCTTCAGTCTTTAATCGCTAAGTCATTTCTCACGGAAACCATTATCTCATTCACTGGCCCTGATTGTTATAAAGTTCAGTCCAAGTTGACCCAAAATCTGCTTCATGGTAGTTTCCATCCAGTGCTCTTGGCTCGGCTAAATTTGGCTTGAACTAGGGGGTATTGGTGCCCAAATGGATGAGAGTGCCCCACTCAAGTGAGATAGTTGCTTACTTGAGAATTTTGCCTGGAGCTCCACTGCTCTTCACAGTCGCTAAGAATGTTCCTCCTTCCGCATCAACGTGCTATTCCGCTGATACATCTTATGTTCCGATTCACTGCACTCCGTCTCCAAGACTCTGAGAAAGTCATGATTCACATGTACATATGGTCACATTCACCCAACCAGCGAGGTCAGGACCTATGCCAAATCCACGATGTTTAGTTTTCCTGAATACGTGAAACCATAAGGAAGGTATCTGGTTGACAAAAACAAAATTCACTGCTTCGTTCTGTTTCATTTCTCTAAGTAAATGTAAGTGTCCTTGCTGAGAAATGCAGAAGGTACGAAAACATAGTAATCTCATTGGAAGTGATCTAAGTTTTAGGAATAATAAATCGAATATTTGAATTAAACTATAATGCATGGAATTTAATCCACGAAGGATAGTGGTAGCTACTCTTTGTCCCTCCAATGATATTCCATTTAAAGATGAAGAATGAAACCAAGAAGAAGCAAGCAGTTCCAGAGCATACAATGCTAATTTTACATGTAATTAGAACTAACAATTTCTTTTCATTTATAGAACATACTCTGATGCCCTTTGAGGCTGGTGGCAGAATAGGACATTAGCTTATAATTATGCTTTGATTTGCAATGAAAAATTGAAATGACTATTCCTGTCCAAGCTAAGAAAGAGCAGGCTGTGAAAGTATGAAGCATGACTGCCCTCTCCTGGTAATATTTGGTCTAACATTTCTAAAAAGGATTTCAAAAAGAAACCAAATTTTAGAAATCATTTTGCACACTAGAAACAGTCTCCTGTGTGAATTTACATACAATCTCTTTCAAAATTGTTATTTCATTTGGCTTTTTAGAATTAAAAGTGGTGCATAAATCTTTTGAAATCTGGATATAAATTAATGAGCCAGAAAACGTAGGAAAAATAATGATGGTTGTTAATATCATGCGCTGATACGACATTTTCAAAGAGCCCTTAATACATGTTTTCTCATTTAGTCTCACATTATCCCCAGGAGGAAACAAATTATTATATTTTATTTGTTCAACTTCTTAGGTCTGGCGTGGCAGCTCGTAATTGATTTTTCAAATGCAAGTTGTAGACATTTAATTGCTTTTGTGATTCAGTTATGCTTTTTTTTTCTTACCATAGCAGCAAAAGACTGTGCAAATACATGGACAAAAATGATGACGTCTCTTGGAATAACCCTGATCCTTATGCAGAACCAAAGGGACAAATCCACATTTCCAAGGAAACATAACTTGTTTAGGGATTTCTGCCATTTCATTTTGTCTTTAAAAAGAAGAACTAAGATCAAGAGATGAGATAAGGCACCATTTAGGTATAATTATGATTTATGATCCACTTAAGCATTGACACCCACTCCAAATCAGAGTTTACTTCATATTTTTGTCCCCAGAAGAGAAAATTGCATTTATCCTTCGCTTAAGGACTTGAGAGATTATGGAATGATTGCCGTACTCTGGTTTATATCCACGGCTGCACAAAGGGAAACCCAGATGGGGAATATTTGCTTTGGATTTGTGCAAGAAATTTCCAGGGTTTTGTTTATGTTTGTCTTCTCTTCTGTCTTCTGGAAACGTCGCGTTTTTGGGGTCTGCAACCATGCTTACAGGATATTCCTGGCTGTACATTTGGGTCATCTCATTAATAAGGTTCACCTGGGTAATGCGGCAACCAAATCTGAAAGCTTTATCCTAATTGTTCTGCTAAATAAAAACCAATGGCCTTTTCCATGTCTTATTTTATAAAGCCCTGGAGTGTTCTCATGTTAAAGTGTTTTACAGCAAGTTTGTTTTAGTACTTAAGAACCGAAAGTCTAATGGCGAAAAGCAAAGTTGGCCGTCTTTTACTTCCTCGTAGCCTATAGCAACCAACGTTCTGTTACTACCATGCAGTGAGCTCCCCAAAGGCGGTTTTCATCCACTGATTCAGCAAACCCACAAATATGTAGTGAAAGCCCTTCAGGAACCCGTCATTCTGTTGGCAGAATGTATCCTGGGTGAACCAAACTGATGGGGTTTTGTCTTCAAAGACCCCAGTTGAGGAAATAGTTACACAGCAGATAAAGAGACAGACAAATTTAGGATTGGGATAAGCACCTGGAAGAGAAAAGAATTCTGGTTGGGGAGAAGAGCATGCGTTCCTGGGTGACCAGTGAAGGTGTCTGTGTGTGTGTGGCACAGCATTTCATCACAACTCAGACGCACTGATTATAAGACACTTTGATATTCTATGTTCCACTGAGGAAAAAAAAAATGTGGCCAATTGAGCTGTAACCCTAAGCTGTCCTTTAACTAGAATCTCTATTTGTACTTCTCAGCAGATATTGTTCCAAACATACTCAGACATAGACTTTTTTCAAATCACACGTCACCTTCGAGTGAACAGAAAAAAAGAAATGTGACCAAAATAAATGGAAGCAATTTAAAAACTTACACCTGCTCAGAGTTCAGTGGGAAGAAGGGGAAATAAAGAGGAAGACCTGGGATGGGAAGTGTTGAGAAATCTGGCTGTCAGCAGAGCAGAGAAGTGGAGCCATAGCTGTAGACGGACAGGAAGACAAGAATGTGCCTGGGAGGGGAGGGGCGAAATATCCAGAATGCTCGCAAGAGTGATCAGCGGAGGGCGAGGTGGACAGAGGCAGGACGGACAGAGAGCTAATGGAGCCACATCCCTGGGAAGGGGCAAGGGTGTGGGAGCCTGGACTGGTTGTGTATTGTTCTTGGATGAGATAGGTGTCACCCCACTCTTCGGAAGGGCAGACAGAAATAGGCGCTGACTCAGGGAGGGTTTTAGATTTGAGAGGAGACGGTCACAGGGTTTCAGTCTGACGTTTTCTGGTCTCTCAACTGAACATGAGGCAAAGTCATCAGCTGAAGACGAGGATTTGTGGGGAGGAGGTGACAGGAGTCTTGAGAATTGGAAAAGGTATCCAAAATCTTTTCGCTATGACAAGGAAACCTGGTGTTTTGTTGGACAGTGTTGCAAGGAGCCTAGGGCTTATGTAATCGGGCTACCTGTGTGCTGGAGGGATCCGGCCACTACTTTCTGTAGGGGACAGGCCAGAGGTTTATACATTTGTATTTTTCCTGTGTTAGAGTTTGCCCAGCAAAGAGCTTAGGAGACTAGCCTCAAGGGAGTCTGAGTAGTTGCAAGGAAATGACTGTAATAAAATAGTGGGTCACACCTTCAGGGCACTGACTATGTGCCGAGCTTTTAAACTACTTTGCAGGAATCACCGATGCAACCCTAAAAATAGTACCTTGAGGTAGTTATGGTAGAATTATTACTAGCATCCCCATTATAGGTGAGGAAACTGAGACACAGGTAGGTTTAAAAAAAAAAAAAAAACTTGCCCAAGGTCACATCTAGTAATTAGAAAAGCCCAGAACGAAAACATGGCTGTGTTTGGAAACCCCTACGTGGTGGTTTTTCCAACTGTAATGCTTGCTTAATCCCGTGATTTCAATGCAAAGCAGTCATAAACAAGAAAAAGACACTGGTGGGTGAAAAGAAAATCATAGGGTTGACAAATTAGAGGATTTGATATAATCCTTAGTAGCCATGGTAAGGGTGATTTTTGCCAGTGTGTGACCAAAAAACATAATGAGAATGTTATACAAAAGGAAAAGATAATCAGATTTGTGTTTTTTAAAAAAAGTCATGCTGCCACTGTGGATAAGGGACTGAAGATAATCAAGACTGGAATACAAAGTCCCTTAGAAAGCTCTTCCCACAATTCACTAGAAAAGGTAGTATCATCCTAGGGGATTGACTGTTGGAATGAAAAACAATGAACACATAAGAGAGACATTTAAGAGATAGAATCAATAAGACTGTAGGTTTGTTTGAAGGAGGAAGGGTAATGAAGAGTCTCAACTTTCTGGGTAATTTAACCAGATGTTGGAACCACCTATCAAGGTAGAAACAGTAGTTTGAGGACTGTACGGATGAAGATTCTCAATTTTGGATATTTTGAGTTTGAGATGCCTTTTGTTGGATGGAGAGTTTTGTTGGGATTTTGTTGGGACTATGGAACACAACAGAAACCCAGCCTGGATTTCTGTTGTGCTGAAAGTTGGCAGCTTGTTGGTTGTAACTGAAGTCACGGAGAGGACGAGCTCACCAAGGGGCATTGTGACAAGGAGGCAGAATTAAGAGAAGCTGAAAATGGGTCAGGCGGATGGAGGAAGTAGGAGGGAAGGCAAAGAGGACTGGCTAAAAGAGGCAGAAGAGCAATCAGAAGAGTTTGTGGTCATGGAGCCATGAGAGGAAACATTTCAAGAAGCAGGGAGTGACCGACAACTGCAGGAAGGTCAAGAATGATAAAGCTAGAAGTGTCCACTGGATTTATTGACAAGGAAGTCATGGTGATCTCAACGAGAGGCACTGCATTGAAGCAAAAGGGTGGATGGTGGATTTCGGGGGTGAGAGGAGGGCGGGAAGGGGAAGAGCTAGAGATAGCAAGTATAAACAAGTTTTTGAAAAAGTTAGTTGAAGTGGAGGAAAGAGCTACAGCTGTAGCTAGTGGTGTCAAGTGTTTGTTTTAGGATGAATGATGAAGAATGTTTAAGTAGTGCTTGGAAGAATCCAATAGAGAGAAAAAAAGCTAAAGCTGTAAGGGAAAAATCATCAAGAGAAAGAAGTCCTTGAAGATGTCAGGAGGGAACAGTGTCCTAAGGCAGATGGAGGGATTATTCTAGGCGGGGACAAACATATCTCCTGTTGCAAGCAGAGGAAGAGTCAATGTGCATGGCACGTGTGTGCGTGTGTGTGTGCGTGTGTGTGTGTGTGTGTGTGTGTGTGTGTGAGTGTGTGTGTTGAAATAGTCATCACTAGAGACAGAAAATGAAAACATCTCCTGTGATGGCTTGTCTTTTCTTTGAGAAGGGGAAGGTGAGGTCATCTGCTTAAATTAAGTGGGTAATAAGAAAGTCAGTGATCTGAAACAGGACAAGATGGTTGGAAATAATCAGTGCAGAGCACAGGATAGAGAGAGCAAATTTAGCACGGGACCAGTGTTTGTTGTCATTGTTAGACATCCTGTATTCGTAATGGCGGCATCTGACGGTATCACTGTACCTTTTTTTCTTCTGGAGTTCTTAGCATCCTAGGTGAAAACGTGGAGAAACATTGATCAAGGTGGGATTTTGACAGGGAAGAGTAATAGACAATACCTGAGTTAAAGGTGTGGGATTACCCCAAACCAGTGAGAGACAGGGATCGTACATGGCTACTTTAAGAGTATTTCTGGAGTACCTGGGTGGCTCAGTCGGTTAAGCATCTCACTCCTGATTTCAGCTCAGGTCACGATCTCACAGTTTGTGAGTTCGGACCCCACACTGGGCTCTGCACTGACAGCACAGAGCCTGCTTGGGATTCTCTCTCTCCCCCTCTCCTTCTGCCCCTCCCTGTTCATGTTCTCTCTTTCTCTCTCTCAAAATAAATATAAATAAAACCTGAAAAAATTTTCAGAAGAGTATTTCTACCATGCTTCCCTTTTTTGAATGGTCTTTGGTTTCTATCTGGTTGCAGCCTATTAATTAACTTATTTATGGGGATTTGGTTCGGCTTATTTGTATTTCATAAGCCAGATTGTTGAGTTCCCATTTTCTGTTACCTGGTCCCTTCAGAGAAGAATACAGTTAGGTGTTACTCCATCATAGCCAACTCAACAGACTAGGTTTTCTTATCTTTCCTTTTTTGCCGTGTCTCATTACTTTCTCTCCACTGTCAAGAAATTTCTGCATCAGCTCTAGACGCATAAAGGTCCTAGGAAGGTGCGAGAATCAGGTTGAGTCAAGAATTAGGACATGGAGTTGTAATGGGGAGATTTAGGTCACATGAAATTTTGTAGCACTTGGCAAAAGGAATTCTCCAAAGGAATCTGGAATACTCCTTCATCACCAAGCTGGTGCCCTCTCCATGTGGCAAATATTGACAGCTGTCATTATTCTGCTGTTTAAACGACACTTCCAGGAATTATCCACGCTGATACAAGAGCACGTGTTGAGATTCAAGGACAGCTTTTCTCAAGCTGTTTCTGAATGACTTCTCCCTACCATCATTTGTTAGTGCCTAGGAAATATCATTTTTTAAATTAATCGAATGTAATTGTTAAGGTGAGCAGGATGCCAAGAACACATAGAGTGCATACCAAAGCCAGACAAAAATGACTTGGGGGTATTCATGCTTTTGCAACGTCTCTACTTATCTTCCCCATTAGCAAGGAAAACTAATCATTGCTTGAAATTTCAAAGCAGCATTTGTATAAAAAACTACCCAACTCCTAGTATTCAATAGTGATTGCTGTGTTCCCTACTTTGAAAATATCCTCTTAACTAATTTGCTTTGTAATCTCTCCAAGATGTGTCCCTTCTGATTTGAGTAACCTGGAATAAAGTGGCCCATTTGGCTCAATCTAATATTTCTTTTGGCTCATAATCTCGTAACATAGCACTACAATTGACTTTACTTCCAGAGCAGAAAAATTGTTCTGCCAACATTTGCTAATAACACTATCTCTCTTTACCGTTGGGCAGCTAATTGTGCTCTAGGTACAACCAGGAACATAAAGAAAGGTTCCTCATTTTTTATAAACTTGTTTATGAACGAAGAGCTTGTATGGAAAACAGAACAATTTTTTAAATAAAGGAATTCTTGAGCTTTCCGAAAAAGAACTGGTTATGATCCAACAGTTGATATTAAAGTTGTTTGGCTGAGATATTGAAATGCATTTTCCTGTAGATGCAGTGATACGGGCTGTGGTTAGATTTCTAGCTCAGTAATAATAACAATCATTTATCAACAGCCTACTATTTGTTAAATACCGCCTATGATTTGTGTCCTGCTTACCTCATCAGTGCCTCATTTTTCCACTTTTCCCTGAATTTGTGTTTTATCTCTTTCAGAGGTTGGCAAACATTTTCTGCAATGATGCGGATGGTACAGACTTCAGGCTTTGTAGGTCCCTGATCTCTGGTGCGAGCACTCAAACCCGCCACCCATAATGTAGAAGCAGTCACAGCCGATAAGTAAATGGATGAGACTGCGTTCTAACAAAACTTTATGGAACCTGCAATTTGAATCTCACATCTTTCTCATGTGTCTGTGTCACAAAATATTCTCTTTTTTAACTATTTCATTTTATGTTATTTTCTTGTGGCAAGAGGACAACATGAGATCTAACATTTTTTAAACATTTAACAACGCATGAATTGGTCTTAGCTCACTGGCTGCATAGAAACAGGGGGGCAGCGGGATTGGGCTCACGGCCATCACTTGCTGACCTCCATGAGTTTTCTCCCAGTTTTTGGAAACTACCAAACTCCTCCACACCACCTCCCCATGTCCATGCCTTTCCCTCTACCTGGTAGGCTCCATAGTTTTCCACTTTTCCCTTTGTTTGTTTTCTCCTCATTGTATCAACACACCCCTCAGAGCCCACCTTGATTGCTGTGTAGGAAGTCTACATGAACCCCAACACCAGTTCTGAGTTCATCCCCACCCACGATCTGCTGTCACAGCACATCCCGCCCTTCTCCCTGGAAGAGTTACCGCAACTATAAGAAATGACAAATGATAAGGTTAGCCATGTAATATCTGTCTATACTGCCATAGTCTATGTCCTAAGCTTCTTGAAAGGTGATTATATTTGTGTCGTTCACAGCTGTATGCCCTGGGCGTAGCACGATGATGCCCACAGAGTAGGGGCTCAATACACGTCTGTGAAATTAACCAATCATCGCACTTAACGCAACTCTGCAACATAAATATCCCCACTTTACATGTGAATACACTGGGGCTTCCATAAGATAGATTCTTTTCTGGAGGCCATAGGTTAAAAAGGTCATGTCTGCCTAACTCCAAAGGTCTTGCGATTTCCACCATGCTGCTACTGTAATAAAAGATTACATTAATTTGTATTGAAACACTGCATTTCCACTAAATGATGAAATCCACTGATTGTATTTAAAATAGTAGCAAGCATTGTGCAAAGCCTAAAAATAACAGTATAAGAGCTTGTTTTCGTATGTCTGTATAGGTTCGTAAGGAGTTTTGTTTTGTCCTTGAAATATGGAGATTTTGGACCAAGTCTACACTTAGATATTTATCTTTTCTCTTCAATCCCGTCTGGAACTCAATTCCAGACATACTTCAATAATTTCAATTTCCAGACATAATTCCTCCTCGGAGGGAAATTTTCTTTTATTATTTGTTTAATTGGCTATCTTCTACTCATTACATTTTTCCGGTAAGTCTTATGAATCGCTCCCGAAAGTTCCCTAGCTTTGCCTTCACAATTTCTATCTTCGCCTATAGTTTTCGACGACTTGAAATAATTTTCCTGCTTGACCTTCTAGACCTTCACAACATTCAATTTAGCACCTGACTCTTTACTTCAAAAATCAGATTAAACAACAACAACAACGACAACATCCTTCCAAACATGTGTTTTCCAACATGCCTTAACATCCCGGAGTGCTCTCGTTTAATTTTTAAAGAGTTGTCACTGAACTTTTCCATCTGCTTGAATTCACCAGGGAGCTGTTCTGTTTCCTCACTCCTCCCTGGCTGCTGAGGCCTCTCAGACCGACAGTTCTTGGGTACGTTAAGTGCCAGAGGTGAGGTGCCTCAGCCTCTTATGGGCTGGCATTTCAGGGTGATGGAAAGGACAGCATTTTCTGCTCTTGGGGCCTGTAGTGTGTCACAATAGAACTGGGCAGGAGTTTCTCATTGAGACTCCAGAAAAATACTATTTCTGTTCCCATATTTTCTTGTCTTTCTCCACCCAGATGTTGAGCTCCCTATTTCCACGGTGGGGGGTGGGTGGCGAGTGACAGGCACACTCACACAGCCTGTGGACCCTTTTTCCTGGAGGGAATAAAGGGCCACTGAAGTCCAGGGTCCTGCCTGCATCTCTGCCCTTCCTCACCCAACACTGGGTGCAGGTGCCCGTAAAGACACCTCTGCCCCTCAACGGGGAAAACCCCTTCCTCGTCTGAATGTCTTCCTGAAATTTAGAGGAAGCTCCTTGAGTCGGGTGCTTCCTCTTAGGTAGCTCAGTGTTGGAATCTAGGTCACTGATGGTCTTTTATATTATTTTGGACGGCATAGTTCTGTATCCGATGCTGTGAATTTCTCTTCTCCGTGAACTGAGTAGTAGATGAAAAATTCACAACTATATTGTGATGAACTCTGAAAGCGCCAGTCTCCTTCTTCCTAGATTGTATCAAGCAATAGTCTGACCCCAGGCCTGCTTCACAGCCCTGGTTGTGAGAGGGTCCCCAGCATTGAAGTGGTGGGACAGGACTAAGGAGTTGCCCCTGTTAAGATGATTCCAGGCACACGTTCTACCATAGAGCACAAGAAAGTCATTCTATGTCTCTTCTGGGGGAGTCATTCAATTATAAGCGCTTATTCGAAAGATCCCCACAATCTTATTATTTAAAATTAATCTGCAGAAAAATGTTAATTTTCACTAAGAACCAAAAACTTAGTTTCCAGCATTGGGAATCTTTTAGATTAGGTGACGTGTTTTGTTTTGTTTTGTTTTGTTTTGTGTATATCACGGAGACGAGGCACACAGTGGTTGGAGTACGTTATTTGCTTTTCGCCTTATCGTTTTGTTGATGTTTTGGCTTCGGATTCACAAATAAGTCTTTATGATTTCATAGTAGCCTTACTTTTTTTCTTTTTATACTCCACTTCCCTGAAATTGGTTTTTTTATTGAAGTACAAGTGGCATACAACATTATAGTAGTTTCAGGTGAACAACATAGTGATTATTTACTTTATTATTTTTTAACATTTATTCATTTTTGAGAGAGAGAGAGAGAGAGAGTGAGCAGGGGAAGGGCAGAGAGAGAGAGGGAGACACAGAATCCGAAGCAGGCGCCAGGCTCCGAGCTGTCAGCACAGAGCCTGACGCGGGGCTTGAACCCACAAACCATGAGATCATGATCTGAGCTGAAGTCGGACACTTAACCAACTGAGCCACCCAGGCGCCCCAATGATTTGATATTTATATACATAATGAAATGATCTCTATGATAAGTCTATGTACAATATTATCTACTATATTCCCTATGCTGTACATTATATCCCTGGGTATTATTTATTTTCTAACTGGAAGATTGTACCTCTCAACCCCCTTCACTTATTCACCCCTGAAATTCTTTTCTTTTTTTTTTTTTATTGTGAATTGTTCTGGTAGTGTTTTAGTTTTCGTACTGTTTTCAGTTTGTTGTGTGAGACTGTTAGCCATATCTACCTGTCTTTTTTAGGATTGCAACTTCCTTCTTTAAAATAATGCTTTATTGGGGCGCCTGGGTGGCTTGGCCGGTTAAGCGTCCGACTTCAGCTCAGGTCATGATCTCACGGTCCGTGGGTTCGAGCCCCATGTCGGGCTCTGTGCTGACAGCTCAGAGCCTGGAGCCTGTTTCAGATTCTGTGTTTCCCTCTCTCTCTGCCCCTCCCCTGTTCATGTTCTGTTTCTCTCTGTCTCAAAGATAAATAAACGTTAAAAAAAAATTTTTTTAAATAATGCTTTATTACCTACCTTAATTATTTGTGTTTACTCAGAATTCAGCCATAGTTAAATATTTATGATCACAAGTATTTGCGAACATAAATACGAATTTCAGGGGATAGGCCTTGTAAATGGCCCATAATATTAGGTAAGATTCTCTTAGGTTTGGGTGGCTCAGATTGATTCTTTATATAGGAAACAGTGGCCCCATGACTCAGAATGGTATTGATTTCTTTTGTTAATGAATATGGACATCACTTCCACTGCATCACCTAGTAATCTGAATAGTTCAGAGTTTGTAACGGATTTTTCATCAATGTATGAAGAAGTAAAATTGTATACCTGTTGTATAAAAACAAAACAATAAATAATGAGCTGTCACAACGAGGTCAGTTATTTTATTCCTTCCAAATGGGTTTCCTTACCGGAAAGAAAATAAAAGAAAGCAGAAACAATGTTTAAAACATTTGGAAGCCTCTGCCCCTTCTAAAGTTCATTTCCTTCAGCCCTTTGCTTGTTCATTTCACCTGTAGCTGTTGAGCAAATGATTTTAATTAGGGCACAACTATGGCTACTTAAGTTGAATTCCAAACTGGTGTGAGAGAATGAAGAGTTCTCTCTTCATTCCAACAAAACTCCTTCAAAGTGACTCCACATAAAATGTTTATCAATAAATAATGCCAACACTTACTGCATGTATTTTTAAAGATTCGTTCTTAGAAAAATAAAGACCTTAAGAGCTATAAGATTGTGTCCAACATTTTAGCATTTCTGTATAAGTGAGAGCCCATTCAGTTTCCTTCAATGAGGTCATAATCCAATATAGGGCGGGAGTTGATTTTGCCCCTCTTAGGTTATTTGGCAATGTCTGAGATGTTTTGCTTGTCATAACACAACAGGAGTGGGGACGCTTCTGGCATCTAGTGGTAGAGACCAGGGATGCAGATGAATATTCTGCAATGCACAGGACAGCCCCGCTCCGTGACAAAGAGTTATTGACCCCAGAGTGTCAACAATGCAAAGGTTGGAAATACCTAGAGACATTACCCCTGAAGAGCGGCCACAGGATGTTTTCCTTCAATACACAGAGTGCTGTTAAGCCCAATGATATCGAATGTCTCAGGATCGGTCTGCAATATAAACCTATAAAAAAAAAAATCAGGAATCTGGATATTCAGGGAGAAAAATCTTACTTTAAGAGTCAACTTGAGCATGCAGGAAAGAATGAGGACCCAAATAATGTTTCTCAGAAAGTCGATTCATATTTAAATGAGGGTCAGAATGAGGGGAGCTGAGATTCCAGAATGCTCCCTCCTCATGTGTAACACAGTCAGGCAGTTCGTGCAGTCAGTCCAGTTTGATGAAACAAGTATGTCTGAGGGAATTATGGTTCCTCCTTGGACACAAATCTCATTGATATTAAATATTTGAATAATTAACGGGCCAAGTCAGTATTAAATGGCATTGCCAATGAGAGCTACTTTGTAGATATTGTTCCTATTGATGAACAAGTGCTCTTTGTTGAATTCAACAAAATTATACTTAAATCTATTGATTAGGTCGTAGATACCAAGCAGCCAATGCACAAATATGCACAGGAGAAAGAGAGGGAAAATGCTACCAATTCAAATTATTTTGAATTATAGAAAATTAATGCAACGTGTTTGATCCACTTATTAATAATGATCAGCATTGGATCCTGCAGGCAAATATTATTTGTTATGGGTTGAATCATGTCCCCCCGCCCCAACCCATAAAAGATATGTTAAAATCCTAACCCCCAGTACTTGTGAATATGACCTTATTTAGCAATTGGATCTTGGCAGATATAATCAAGGTAAGATGAAGTGATTAGGATGGACCCTAATCCAATATAACTGGTGTCCTTCCAAGCAGAGGAGAAAGAGAAGGGAACACCTTGTGTTCAAAGACACAAGCAAAGAAGATGGCCATGTAAAGACAGAGGCAGAGGCTGAAAAGATGCTGTCACAACCCAAGGAACACCTGGGGCTACCAGAGCTGAAAGAGGCAGGAAGGATTCTCCCCTAGAGGTTTCAGCGGCAGCATGGCCCTGCCAACATCTTGATACATATATCGTGTCCGTAAGTAGTACACTATTTGCCAAAGAATCAAAATAGATCAACGTTTACAGCCAGAAAGTCGTTTTATAATCTTATGAAAGTGTACAGGAGACGAAAAACAACATGTGTAAATATTTAAATGCTTTTTATAATGTTAGATTTAATCAGGATGCTTTACTCATTAAATATAAAAAGTACACATATGTCCACATCTATATACACACATATATTAAAAACTATTCCACATAATTCTTTTTGGTTTATTTGGTATTTTGGGGGGATGTCAGATATATATATTTGGGGATGATTGTCCTTTATTTCTGATGTATTTGTAACTTTTTTTTTTAAACATTTTGCTCTTTTTTTTAAATTTTTTTTTTTATGTGTATTTATTTTTGAGACAGAGAGAGACAGAACGTGAACGGGGGAGGGTCAGAGAGAGAGAGGGAGACACAGAATCTGAAACAGGCTCCAGGCTCTGAGCTGTCAGCACAAGCCCGACGCGGGGCTTGAACTCACGAACCGCAAGATCACGACCTGAGCCGAAGTCGGACGCTTAACCGACTGAGCCATCCAGGCGCCCCTATTTGTAACTTTTGAAGTCATTAGGATACTTATTAACATGGTGAAAAACCATTAAAATTTTTATTTCATTTTCTGCTATCTCAACACCCACAAAATCCTATAGGCACATAACTAAATTTATAAATTGTGCACCTGAATCGATCTTGTCAATAAAACTTCAATTTTTGATGGAAAATCAATCCAAACAAGTAGAAAAAGATTAAACTCTCTTTAATTTGTTGGCATCTACATGTTAGACGTTACAAAGGAAAGGAGCTGGAAATTGTCTATGAGACTACCACAAAGTGTTCAACCATTCTGACTGATAAGACCCCTAGATTTTTCAGCCATATTCATGAAAGATATAATGTTCATAACTTCATTTTTTCTTATAAAATTAGATGGTTTTGATAGGGTAATGCTGTTCCCATAAAATAAGTTAGTTAATGGTCCCTCTTATTATATTTTATGAAAGACTTTGTATAGAATTAGTAGTATTGTTTTCTTAAATGTTTGAAACATTGACTAATGAAGCTACTTTGTACTGGAGTTTCTTTTTGAAAGGTTTGGACTGTGAATTCAATTTTCTTTACTAGATACAGGGCTATTTAAGTTATCGATTTCTTCTTGGGTGAGATTTTGTTGTTTGTGAGATCTTTCAGGGATTTTTAAAATTTCATCTAACTTTCTGAAATTATTGGCAAAAGGTTGTTTGTAATATCATCATAGTATCTTTTTCATTCTGTAGGATCTGTAGTAATAACCCTTTAGTTATTTGTTATATTGGTGATTTGTGTTCTTTCCTTTTTAGAGGAGTCTAATTAGAGTGTTGTCTATGTCAATCACTTCTAGAAACAAATTTTTGGATTGGCTACTTTTCTCTGTGTTGTTTCACAATCTTGCTGATTCCTGTCTTAATCAGTTTGGGTTGCTATAACAAATTATCATACAATGAGTGACTTAAATAAGAGACATTTGTTATTCAAAGTTATGGAGGCTGGGAAGTCCAGGATTAATAGGTGTCAGCAGATTCAATGTCTAGTGAGTCTTCTATCTAGTTTGTACTGGCAATTTTCTTGCTGTGTTCTCACATGGCAAGAAGTCATCATTTCCCTCATGTGTCTTTTATAAGGGCAATACTTCCATCAGGAAAGCTCTACTTTTATGGCCTAATTAGCTTTTAAAGTTTCCATCTCCAAATACCATAACATTGGGGATTAGGGTTTTAACATATGAATTTTGAGAGGACACAAACATTAAGTCCATAGCAACAATTCCTCTCGTTTTTAATATTTTCTTCTTTCTACATGCTTTGAGCATATTTTGCCCTTCTTTTCCTACTATCTTGCAGTAGAATCTTAGAATATTGATGTTAAACCTTCCTTATTACCTGAAATAAGCATCTGAATGTATATATATTTGTCTGAATACTACTTTAGCTGTACCTTACAAATTTTTATACATTGTATTTTTGGTATCATGAATTCAAACATTTTCTAATTTCTTTTGCGATTTCTTTGAATGCATTTAATTTTAAAATATTAAAAAAATAATTTCCAAATATATGAGTTTTCCCAGATATACTATTATTTTTGGCTGTTTATTTAATACACTTGTGATCATGTAACACATTCTGTATTACTTGGATCCTTGAAAAATTTTAAAGACATGTTTTATGGCCGTGTATAAATCCTATTTTTTATACTATTGTTTTTTGTTTACATTATACTATCAGCACTTGGAAAGAACTTGCACTCTACCGTTAAATTCTACCATTGTTCTATAAGTATCAGATATGATTAAGTCATTGTTAGTGCTCTGATCTTTTATATCTTTGCTGATTTTTTTTGTTCTTTTCTGTCAATTGCTGAAAGAGAAGTATTAAAGCCTCCTACTATCACCTGGAATTTCTCACTTTAAGTCTGTCAATTTTTGCTTTATCAATTTTGAATGCGAATGTGATACATTCACATTTATGATTGCTATAAATTATCATTATGCCTATCATTATGTTATAGCCATTTCATTATGAAAACTCCCTTTTGAACTGATACTACTAGATTCTTAAAGTCTGTTTTAATGGATATTGAAATTTCGGGTTTCTTATGCTGACTGTTTGCATGGTATATATTTTTTACATCTATTTGCTTTCAATCTGGTTGTACTTTTTATTTAAAGTGCCCTTTCTTGTAGACAGCAGATAGTTGGGTCTTGTGATTGTACCACTCTGTCTGACCATCTCTGTGTTTTAATTGGAATATTAATTGCATTAACATTTAACGTAATTATTGATATAGTTGGATTTAGATCTAATATTTTAATATTTATTTTCTGTTTGTCTCTCTGTGTTTTGTTCCTTTGTTCTCCCCTCTCTGTCCTCTTTTGGATTCTTTGAATACTTTCAGAATTTCACTTTATATTGTCTCCTTATCTGTTTTTCTCTGAACTTGGTGTGTAATTTTTTGTAATTGTTCTTGGGATTATAATATGCATCTTTATATTTTCATAATACTTAGAGCTAATATTGTACCAATTTATGTAAAATGTAGAAATCTTGAACCTGTGTGGATCCATTTCCTCACCACCATTATAGTTGTCGTTGTTTGGCGTATTACACCCAATAGCATTATAAACCACGTGATGCAATATTATACTTTCTGTTTTCAACAGTAATTTTTAAAAGAAATTAAGAAAAATTATTTTTTATATTTACACATATATATTTACCTTTCCCAATGCTCCTCATTCATTCCTGACAATCCCAGTTTCCCACTACCATTTTGCTACTAAAAAGGCTGCCCTTTTTCTCAGTCTCAAAAACTTCTCTTAACATTTTTTACAGTACATGTCTGGTTTGTAGAAGTTCTCTCAGTTTGATTTGAGCTGAAAATTCTTTTGCTTCACCTTAACTCTTGAAGGATATTTTCACTAGTTATGGAGTTTTTGAGAGACAGCTAATTAGTTTCTCTCAGCATTTAAAAAATGTTGTTCTGGTCCCCTAATTTCTGATGAAGTGTTGGCAGCACTTTGCTTGATTGTTCCCTGTATATAAAGTGTTGTTTTGGGGCACCTGGGTGGCTCAGTCAGTTGAGCATCCGACTTTAGCTCAGGTCATGTTTGCGTGGTTCATGAGTTTGAGCCCTGCATTGACAGCTCAGAGCCTGGAGCCTGCTTCAGATTTTGTGCCTCCCTCTCTCTCTCTCTCTGCCCCTTCCCCGCTTGTGTTCTGTCTCTCTCTCTCTCAAAAATAAACATTAGAAAAAAGTAAAGCGTTGTTTTGTTCTGGCTACTTTTACAACTTTCCTCTTTATTTGAATTTATTTTGGTTTTTCTCTTTATCTTGGTTTTTTACTATGATGTCTTCAGGCATGGGAGTGGTGACGTTTTCATCATGGAGTCAAAGTGAAGATCATCATTAATGGGACAGGTTGAAATCATGTTTTGCATGATAGGATAAACCTTTCTGATATTCCCTCAATATAATACTGTGAAAAGATCAGAAAAACCCAAATGGAGGGACTTGTAAAAAAATAACTGGCTGATGGGCCACCTGGGTGGCTCAGCTGGTTAAGCATCTGACTTCATCTCAGCTCATGATCTCCTGTTTCGTGAGTTCGAGCCCGGCATCAGGCTCTATGCTGACAGCTCGGAGCCTGGAGCCTGCTTTGGATTCGGTGTCTCCCTCTCCCTCTGCCTCTCCCCTGATTGTGTTCTCTCTCTCTCTCTCTCTCTCTCTCTCTCAAAAATAAATAATAAACACTAAAATTTTTTTAAAACACTGGCTTATGACTTTCAAAACATCAAGGTCATAAAAGTAAGGAACATACGAAAGAACTCTCTCAGGTCACGTTTGGGACAGTGGGTGAACTTTTAAATAGGATCCAAGGATGGGATGGCATTAAATTTCAATATTAGCTTTCTGATTTTGAAGATTGAATTTAGTTATAAAGGAGATTTTTATTCATAGGAAATACCCCCCTAAAATATTCAGAGAAGATGAGGTTCAGGTTGGCAATTTATTCTCAAATGGTTTGGAAAAGAGGGGAGAAGTTGATTGGACTATTCTTGCACCTGTTCTGTAGGTGTGTGATTGTTTCCGTGTAACAAAAAAGACTACAAAGTTTTCCATAATCAGAAATACATGTTTTTAAAATAACAGAAACTCTAAATTAAAAGGACAAAGTTGGCTAAGAACACCACCAAATCATTATGTTTAGAAGTCTCACACCACAAATTTTGGTAAAATTGGAATATTTAGATTGGTGAACAAGTGACCCGGCTTTCTCTTTTGTATTTGATGATGAAATAAGAATTTTAGTTCATATATTCAGTAGGTAACGCAAATTTACAGTTTTGACTTTATAACCTAAGATATCAGGCAGCGTTTCATTTTCATTGCAATTCTGATATGTCTATATTGTTTTATCATACTTTTATTACATAGTTAAATTTGACAGTGGCCCAGTGAGATTTTGGGATCTTTTTTGGGTATATGAGTGATAAGTATGTACACGTTGCATTCATGGTATTAAGTAACTGATATGTTAGGTATCTGTTAGTTACTAATGTGACAGGTACGTAAGGTTACTCTAATGATTAATTTTATAATGCTAAGTAATATTGAAATATATTGCCGTTAATTGTTTTTTAAATTTCACTATATATAATTAAATCACTGGTCCTTAAATGTACACTCAAAGAGAGAGATTCCATTAAGAAGAAATGCATTAATATTTATCTGGGAATTGAGTTCTGACCTTCATACAGGTAACCCCAGATAATCTAAATACAGGTTTATTAATTTAACCCTTCCAAATGTATTTTCCCTCAACCGGATTTATGTTGAACAACTTCTTATACGAACAACTATATATAGATTCTTTAATTTCTAGTGAGTTCTTGTTCAGTGTGTTAGCTCACAAATAAGCTTGGGATTTACATAATAGTCCCATTACCATATTGAATAATGCAAATAACTTGTAATTTCTGCACATGAAACCTAGCAGATGTTATGAAGATACTTAATTTTGGCTTATTATCAGAAAGTAGGCTAAACACCAGCATAGTCTGTTATATCCAGAATCTCCTATTTGTTCACATATGCAATTGCACTCATTAATATCATCTAACTGAAAGTGAGTACAATGCATACTTCTTCTCTTACCAATTAGTAAAATCAACTGCCCAGTGCTTTCCAAACCTACTTATTAGATGCTATTTTTATGTATGTATGTATTATTTTTAAAAATTTATTATTTATTTTTTGAGAGGCAGAGAGAGACAGAGCACCAGCAGGAGAAGGGCAGAAAGAGAGGGAGACACCGAATCCGAAGCAGGCTCCAGGCTCGGAGCTGTCAGCACAGAGCCTGACGCGGGGCTTGAACTTACGAACCAGGAGATCATGACCTGAGCCAAAGTCCGACGCTTAACTGACTGAGCCACCCTGGTGCCCCTGTTTTTTTGTTTTTTATTTTAGACAGAGAAAGAAAGAGAGAGAACAGGGGAGAGGCCGAAAGGGAGAGAGAGACAATCTTAAATAGGTTCTACACTCAACATGGAGCCTGATGTGAGGCTTGATCCCACGACCTTGGCATCATGACCTGAGCTGAAATCATTAGTCAGATGTTAAGCTCCAGTATATGGGTTTTTTTGTTTGTTTGTTTGTTTTGGGGTTTTTGTTTTGGAATATAGAGGTTTTAAAGATTTCACAAGTTAGAAGGACCAAGTTTAAAACAGTAACATCCAGAACATATATATATTTTTTACTGTTTATTTATTTTTGAAGGACAGAGAGCATGAGTAGGATAGAGACAGAGAAAAAGGGAGAGAGAGGATCCAAAGTGGGCTCTATGCTGATGGGGCTCACACTCCCAAACCGTGAGATCATGACCTGAGCCAAAGTCAGAAGCTTAACCAACTGACCCACCCAGGGCCCCAAGAATATACTTTTTAAAAAATTTATATATCATGCTATTTTTGATTCTGAAAATCAAGTAAACACCAGATTAAAGAGTCACTTAAAAATTAAATATTTTCTTGAAAAATAGGTTTTTATGAAATTATAGGAGTTTTCCTGGGCACCCTAACATGTGTAGACTTCGTGAAGAATGTCCAACCTTGTCCACAATGGTCATTGTTGTCACTGATTTGGACGCAGTGTTGGGTTTATAATGAGCCACTCTTTAATTTTATATGTCCTTGGTAATACCACTTATTTTCTCCCTTTTGATATATTTCCTTCTGAGAAACAGTAATTTTCACTACCAATTTTGAAAGAGCGAATCCCAGCCACTAAATCATTGGGTACAAAGATAATTTGCTCACTTGCCAACAACAGACCTAGAATGTAAATGTAGCTGCCCGTTCTCTTTAAGGCGTGTGCCTGGAGCCTTCACTAAGTCATAAAGTTGTCAACATTGAAGATAGTGTCTATTATTCATCTTGACCGTCGACCTGAATGCTATGGTACTCTATTTCAATTAGTGTCAACTAATTTTCTTTGGAGTTCCACAGGCATGTGATACGATCATACTTTTAGTCAATACTGAAGCCAAACCCTCATTCTAAGACTCGAGATTTGACAAGGAGAAATCTGTGCATCGAACATTCTGCAAATTCACTAACCTTGAGGACCAAAAGGCAACAGTGGAAAAATGGGGTCGCTTTCCCCAGACAATGTCACTGAATTTTTCCCACGTATTTTACAATTAAAAATGCAATTTGTGGGGCACCTGGGTGGCTCAGTTGGTAGGTGTCTGACTTCAACTCAGGTCATGATCTTACAGTTCACGGGTTCGAGCTCTGCATCAGGCTCTGTGCGGACAGCTCGGAGCCTGCAGCCTGCTTCGGATTCTGTGTCTCCCTCTCTCTCTGCCCCTCCCCCATTCTCTCTCTCTCAAAAATAAACATTTTTTCAAAAATTTTTAAAAATGCGATTTGTTTTTATTATTTAAGGCTAAAATTGAATTTTAACTAGTTTTATTTATTCTAGTCGCTTCCCAGATGAAAGAGAGCAGGGTTATATGCAGAGTTCTGTGACAGAAGCAGAAGGGCCTGGCATTAGAAAAATCATACTTGAGTGCAAACACAGGTGTTCACTACTTGTGTGACCTTGACCTGCTTCCATGCTCTCTCTGAGACTTGTACTTCCTCCAAATATTTAGGATGAAAAACACCATTTGTGCAGGTTTGTTGTGAACGCCAGAAATGAAGGGCGAAGAGTGCCTGACCTTGACAGACGCCTAAAGAAAAAGTTCCGTCTCCTTTCAGCCTTCCGTGTGCTTTTAGCCAATACACCTGGCGTCACTCATTTCCCCCCAGAGCTCTGATCTCCGAAGCTGTAGTCGCTGTCATGTTCAGAAAGTGGATGCACCTTTCCCACACTGTCCCCTTCACCTGGATTGATAGAGGGTCAGACAAGGCTTCGGACACAACGCAAGAAGTCTGGGCCTTGGAAGTCGCCACAGCAGAGGTGGCCACGGGGGGTTAAAGGAAGCAGAAAGTAAAGTCCGCTGTGCTGAGCTATTTGCAGTTTTGTTCTCTTCTTTGGAGAGGAGGTAGCTTTATCCTAACAGTCTATGCTATGCTGCCATGACACAGCCCCCCCGGACGACCGCAACGTCTCTAAATGTGCACGGGTTGTCCACGGCCGCGAATCCATTCTTCTTCCTGGATTTATTTAATGAATGGCCACACTGGAAAGCTGAGATTCCTTTTCATGTCTTTGTTTTCGGTTTTTTTTTTTTTTTTTTTTTTTTTTTTTTTTTTTTTGTCTTGCACTTGTCTTTAACACTCATATTCAGATTATCAGGCCCCACTAATTCTACGCCATAGTATTGTCCGGATTCATCCCTCTTCTCTGTCTCATTCACTGCCGCACTTCCTCCAACTCTCATTATTTTTCACTGATGTTACAGTCCCCTTCCTTCGTTCGTTCGTTTCTTCTTTCCTTCCTTTCCTCAATCGATGCCCTAGATTCCTGCCCAGGAAAAAAAAATTAAATGCATGAAGTTCCTTATGCGGCATAATTTTTTTAAATTTTTTTTTCAACGTTTATTTATTTTTTTGGGACAGAGAGAGACAGAGCATGAACGGGGGAGGGGCAGAGAGAGAGGGAGACACAGAATCGGAAACAGGCGCCAGGCTCTGAGCCATCAGCCCAGAGCCCGACGCGGGGCTCAAACTCACGGACCGCGAGATCGTGACCTGGCTCAAGTCGGACACTTAACCGACTGCGCCACCCAGGCGCCCCTAATGCGGCATAATTTTTAAAATATTCTCTGATGGCTTTGTCTTATGTTGAGGGTCAAATCCAAACTTTTTGTTTGTTTGTTTAAATGTTTATTTATTTTTGAGAGAGAGAGGGAGAGAGAGAGAGAATCCCAAACAGGCTTCCTGCTTTCAATGCAGAGCCCAAAGCAGGGCTCGATCCCGTGAACTGAGATCATGACCTGAGCCACCCTGGCGCCCCTCAAATCCCAGCTTCTAAGCTGGGTTATCAGAGCAGCCTCTTGTCTCTCCAACCATGAGGGTCTCTTGGCACATTTCTCTGCCCTGTACACAGAGGTCCCTTTGGCTTTGGTCTTCCGCACATGACCACATACTCCATCTGTCCTTTGCTTGCTAACCTCCTACTTGATGATGAGGATGTCACTTTACCTGTGAACCTTTAACCCCTGCCAATCAGAGTTAAGTGCTCCCAGAGTCCTCTAAGTTTGCCTCGCTCCTGACTTTCTCTTTCCATCATTGTTGTATGCCCTTTTCCCACACTGGTCCAGAAACTTCGGAGAGATCAAAATTACTTCTTTTGTATCTGTTTCTCCAAAACCTAGCTTAGTCCCAGTGATGTAGAAGCCTTCTCAATAATTTTTTTTTCAATAAAGGATTGAAAGTCATGAATGTGGGCAGTTTATGGGTATGTTTAAAAGAAACTAATATATGGAGATGTAAGGATATCCATACTTTTCTCAAAATGAGAGGCATTAAGTATTGATTTTAAACCCCAATCCCCCCCCCCAACCCTTTCTGGAAACATTAATAAAATAAAAACAGAGGAAAAGAAATTTATATAATGCTTTCTTTGAATCCTGTAAGACACGTCTTTATTGCCCAGAGATTTTATTGGTGTTTGTCATAGGATTTAAAAAAAAATTTTTAACGTTTATTTATTTTTGAGAGAGAGAGAGAGACAGAACGCAAGTGTGGGAAAGGCAGAGAGGGGAAGACAGACTCTGAAACAGGTTCCCAGCTCTAAGCTGTCAGCACAGAGCCTGAAGGGTGAGCTTGAACCCATGAACCAGGAGATCATGACCTGATGATCGGACACCCAACTGAATGAGCCACCCAGGCGCTCCCATCATATGATTTAAAAAAGAAATGTACCCCCTTCCTCCACACTTTGTTCTGATTCAAGCTTGCTTGCCACTTCAGGACAGGTTCCCAGTCCTCTCCGGAAGAGTTTAGTCAACAGGGGTGTGTGCTTCCTGGACAATACAGTGCTGTCTCCTCAGATGATGAGCACTGAGCATACTGGGTTCCCAGTCCTCTCCGGAAGAGTTTAGTCAACAGGGGTGTGTGCTTCCTGGACAATACAGTGCTGTCTCCTCAGATGATGAGCACTGAGCATACTGGGTTCCCAGTCCTCTCCGGAAGAGTTTAGTCAACAGGGGTGTGTGCTTCCTGGACAATACAGTGCTGTCTCCTCAGATGATGAGCACTGAGCATACTGGGGACTTTGTGACAGGAGTACAAAGAATATTGTGCCTGAACTTCGTCCTGCTCCCTCTAATGGCACAAGAAATAAATTTTCACTCTACACTCACCTTTGAGAAAAGCTTGAGGGAGAAATAGATTGATTGGCCGAGTTCACAAGGAAAAGAAGGAAGAATCTGGTGTTGATCTGTTCCTGTGAATGAGATCGCATGCGGATTTGATACATTAAATAAAAATTCTGCAGGATTTGACTGTGGTTTGTCATTGCACGGGGTTATAAAGTTCAAGATGGATTACTCTTAAAATAAAGAATTGCTGAAGGTATTTTCTCTAGTCTTCGATCTTTCAAAATATATCTGCCCTTTTGAAGGAGTAATGTTAGTATAGTTATAGTTCTAGTTAGTGTATAGTTCGCAAATTATTCAGAAACATACAAAATCAGTGGTGTCGTGAGGTGTTGTGGGCATTGTCAGAGGGCGAGGCTCTTGTTCAGATGCTACTTCTCCTTAAAAGTATAAAAATGAAAATTTCTCAATAGCTTAAAAAATGTATGCAATAAAATTGGATGGCTAGGGAGGCTAAATTTCCATTTCAGTTGAAGCGTATTTTTTCCAAAATCAAATGTTGAAAGTAAATTTTCTGTATTTTATTATAACATATGTAAATCCAAATGTCTAACCTTGAAAAAGTCAAAGTCATCGTTTGCAAATGCCTTCTTATAAGGGTATTATATTAGTGCTTTTCACATGCTTTGACAGTTCACCTAACTCATTTTGAAAACAATACTTCTTTGTGAGGCATTGTAATAAATTACAGCACCAACGTTCTCACTAGAAAATTAAAGGGTCTTGGTTGCACAACCAAAGTTATTCTAATTATAAAGTATTTAATGTATTTCACATCTTTTAATTTCATGTTTTTCTGATAAGATCATTTAATTCTCTTTTCAATTCTAAGAATCATAGGACAGTCCACGTGGTTCAACAATGCCATTGACAGAGATTGAGATAGCTCATTTCAAAATCCTGAAGTTGAGCGACAGAGAGAGGCAAAGAGACAAAGACAGAGAGGAGAGAGAGCAGTAGAAATTAGGAAGGAGCAAGAAAAGGGGAAAGAGGTCAGAATCAAAGCAAGTAATTAAATCTACTTGTAACAAACTTGTAACAATATAAAGACTTTGATATATATTGGGCCTAACAGATGCGTAAAGAGTTTAATTTCAAATGTCTTACTGAACATAAGTATGAAATTTGAAGAGATTCAGAAAGCTATGGAAAGACCTTTTCTGAAAAACCACATAAATTAAAAAAAAAAACTTACATTGTTTTAAGGGGAAAGAAAAACTACACTAAAAAGAAAACTACGAAATTTTAGACTCTATGGTAAAAATACCTGAGAACACTTAAAATATATTTTATTATTTATTCATCATACTGTATGTTTTGTGAATTCAAATCTTTATTTCATTGTATTGCGTTTTAGAAGGAGAATCACATTAAATCAAAATGCTTTGGCTCAACCAATGCAGCAAATGTTTTCCAAGA
This sequence comes from Acinonyx jubatus, assembly GCF_027475565.1. NCBI lineage: Eukaryota > Metazoa > Chordata > Mammalia > Carnivora > Felidae > Acinonyx > Acinonyx jubatus. Next base: position 76,175,188 of record NC_069380.1, read on the forward strand.
TTTTCATCAAAATTGAATCATTACTTAAAGGCTTAGAAGCAAATTTTGTTGCTGTTATATTTCATTTACTGATAACTTTTGTGTGCCCTTTGAATTGAGGGGAAGGAAAAAATACATAGACATGTTATTTCTGGTGTTATAATGACATTCTAGGCAATTGCCTCAGCAGGAGCCAAGGTTATATGGCCACATCATCACACGGTGTATCTGGAGACATTATGACAGAGGATGTTGACCTTGGAAGCAAGATTGCAGCTAGACAGACCAAGTCATTTAGGTCGCCTTCAATCCATGGCGGTGGTTCCCTGGTCTTTTCCACAGTTCGAGATTGCAGCTGGACGGACCAAGTCATTTAGGTCACTTTCAATCCACGGCTGTGGTCCCCTGGTCTTACCCAAAGATCAACAAAGTCAGCAGAAATTATTATCTTAACTGTGCCGCTCTATTTTTTCATACCATATAAAGAGATAGCCAAGAATAAAAAGATAAAATGAAGACACAAAAGAAAGAAGCTAAATAAAACGCTGAAACCTTTATATTTAACTAGATAATTTTTTTAAGTCTCCATTGCCAAACGGTCAAGCTTAATAACCTATTTGCATAGAGAAATTTGGCCAATTCTATTCTGAGAGGAGTCACTTGGGGTCAGCAACACAATGATAGTGAGAGAAAAAGCAAATTGACCTGAAATGAGCAAGCTAGCTGACCAAAGAAACGAGGTATAAACAAACCTTACCAGTGGCTTTAAAAAAAAAAAATCTTCAGTATGTTTAATTTTTAATATTTTAATGATTTAAGAATTTGCAATTTAAGAAAGAAAGCATCCTGGGTGGCTCAGTTAAGTGTCTGACTTCTGTGCAGGTCACAATCTCAACGGTTTGTGAGTTTCAGCCCTGGGGCAAGCTCCGTGCTGACAGCTCAGAGCCTGGAGCCTGCTTCGGATTCTGTGTCTCCCTCTCTCTGTCCCTTCCTCGCTCACACTCTGTTTCTGTCTCTCTCTCTCTCTCTCTCTCAAAAATGAATAAACATTTAAATTTTTTTAAAAAAAGAGGGGCGCCTGGGTGGCGCAGTCGGTTAAGCGTCCGACTTCAGCCAGGTCACGATCTCGCGGTCCGTGAGTTCCAGCCCCGCGTCGGGCTCTGGGCTGATGGCTCAGAGCCTGGAGCCTGTTTCCGATTCTGTGTGTGTCTCTCTCTCTGCCCCTCCCCCGTTCATGCTCTGTCTCTCTCTGTCCCAAAAATAAATAAACGTTGAAAAAAAAATTAAAAAAAAAAAAAAGAAAGAAAGCATCCATCTAGCTGCCAGCATACTTACTACATATCGTTTAGTGAGATTGGCTTATTTTTACTTCATTCTTAGTCTTTCAGAATTGATTGGCCTGAGTACTTCTTTCTATGTTTCTACTTACTTAAGAGTACGTTAGTGAATTTAGAAAAAAATTAAATAATATAGGCATTTGTAGAGTTGTTCCTATTTTTTGATCTATCATACATCAATAAATCTATGAAAAAAATGGAAATATGGCCCATTAAGTTGCAGTGCAAACATTCAGATGCTTATCATGATATGAAAATAAAAGTCACAGGGAGGAAAAGGAAGAAAGTTCAAAGAACAAGTAACAGATAATAGTCTTCCTTTCAGCCTTTTCCTAATGGCCACAGAGAACTTTAACTTTTGCTTGAACGTTCACTTTCCTTCCGGCACAGTCCATGAGAAATGGACACACATTGAAACTTGCTTTTTGAAACAAATGCCCTTGTAGGTATCCAGCATTCAGACAGCTGGTAGCTCTGGGCAGTCGGTGTTACAGGAGCTGAAAGTTTTCGGAGAAATAGTTACTGTTTCTGTAGCAGCCTCTATCTATAGATCAATATCCACAGTCTGGCTTTCAATGACAGTTGTCAATATGAAAGCATTTGAAGATGTCAGTTATAGTCAGAAGTAGGGAGTGGGTCAAGCATGCAAATGCATTAAAATATCTGGGGGTGGGGGGGGGGGAAGAGGCGATAGGCTCCCCCGAGACTAGAATTAGTGAAATAAGAAATGTTACTCAAGAGTCCTGCTTAATCCATTTACTTAGACTTTATCAAAAACTTTGCAGGCTTCCTAGTTTTTTTCACTGCATTTTCATTCCATTGAAATTATAGTATTATTTTAAGACAAACAGATATCAATTCAGTTTAGATACATGTTCATGCTGAGTAAGTTTAAATTTACTGTAGTGTTTTTGCTTATGGAATCTAGAGGTGTCAAAGATTTGTACTTAAAACAAAAAAATCCACGAGCACTTTCAAAACCACTTGGAGGCTGCATCAGTATTTCTATGACCACCTTAGGTCAATTCATACTTGTATTTGGAGCCCCCTCTCAATTCTTATGGGTTTCTTCTACTTTTTGTTGTTTTGTTGGTGGGGGTGGGGGTTGGGGTGGTGGGGAGGGGAAGACATATAAAGAAACAATAGCTGATTACATTAAAAGTCATTAGAGCTCACTTTTTTTTTTAACGTTTTTATTTATTTATTTTGAGGGGTAGAGAGAGAGAGAGAGAGAGAGAGAATCCCAAGCAAGCTCCATGCTGTCAGTGAAAAACACAATATGGGGCTCGATCTCACAAACGGTGAGATCATGACCTGAGCCAAAATCAAGAGTCAAACATTCAACACACTGAGCCATCTAGGCACCCCTAGAGCTCACTTTAATTCTATAATTTATATAAATTTTTTAAAAATGTTGAAAACTCATCTGTGGTCAGTTTGCTAGACTAAAGGTGTGAAATGTTTCTAAAAACATGTTATTAAGACAAACACCAGTGCAATCCGGCAACTCTGAATGACTTCCAGGAGCAGTCCCCATAAGTAAGCAGTGAGTTTCCCTTCACCAACGAGTAATCATGACTGTTACTGAGGACGCCATTTTGTCCAGGCACATTTATTCCCTTTATCTCACTTACGCCTCAAGTAGTCCCATGTGTGTGATCTCATGTTCAAAATCATTGGCTTCCTTGTGCCACATGTTAAGAAGTGCCAAGTAGGTACCCAAACGATGGCTTTGCCCCTGAGATCCTGGGCTTCTTTACAGTAAAAAATGAATTTGAAAAGCACATAATACTACTACTTCTTGGCTAGGTGTTTCATCAGGACGTTCCCCTTGACCTCTTCTCATTACTTCGAATCAGTGAGCAGAGTAGCAGCCCAGGGGGCAAAAAAATGAAATGTGGGCAGATGTGGCTTACGACATCAGATAGCTCTTTTGTTTTTCTTTTTACAGTTTTTAACTTTCTAAGTTTAAAATTTAGGAATTTTATAAGTATCTTAGAATTTGGAGAAAATAACTTATACTCCCAAAGCATGTGTGAGACCTAAGAATCTCACTGGGCTCCAGGGACAGTGTTTGGAATTTGCTCTCAGAGGTGGTTCGAGCTCTAGGCTGGTGCTATTCCACTCACTTTTTTTTCCTTCCTCCCATTTAAAGACTTATTCACCATTGCTCAATACCTGCATGCCATATTCCATTTTTTTTTCCTAAACATCATTCATGCTTAAAAGATAGAGAAGATTCTGGTTACCTAAAAATTGGTATTCTTTCATTAATGGAGACATTCTGAGAGTCTGTTTTCTACCCCAAAGTAGGTATAGTTTTTAAATGAGCACACTGTTCAACCTTTAGCAAATAAATAGGAATCACTTATCACAATGTGATGTGTGTGTGTTGTCATGGACTGAATAATTTTGTGGTTCAAGTTTTACTTGAAAGCTCTGTCTATACATATATTATACACTTATAAAGGTATGCTATAGCTGTATAGCCTGTCTCCTTATGTATACGTTTGCATGTGTGTATAATTAAATACCCGTCTGCAGTTCTGGTAAAAATAAGATGCACCTTTTGTAACTGACTGAATGCTTCCACTAACAAGTTTAGCTGTTACCTGGAAAGAACACAAGCCTCAGATCTACCTGGGTTTTAATCTTGTCCAGGTATCAGATGCCACCTCCTTGGCACACAGAGCTGATTCCCAACTACACTATTCACTGTTTTTTCCTGGCAAAAATAATGTTCTTATTCATTCATATAAATACCCATTTTTATTTTCTTTCCTTCCTTCCTTTTCTTTCTTTCTTTCTTTCTTTCTTTCTTTCTTTCTTCTTCTTTCTTTCTTGTCTTCCTTTTTTCCCTTGCTGCCTGCCTCCTTCTATTTTAATGACTACGGGTTCTAGTACTTAAATGGCACCAATTCACTGGTGAGGAGCTACATTCCTTTGTTTCTAATGATGCCATTTAAATGAACAATTTTCACTTACCATATGGTGGGAGAGGAGAACGATACAGCTACTATTTTTTTAATGAAAGAACAGTCAATGTAAAGCTTCGCCGAACGCAAATGTAATAAGGAGTAACACTGTGTTACTTGACGTTTGGCTTTGCAGAATCAAAATCTTCCACAAGCTGGGCTTTCCCTATTGCAGAAATAAAGACAGTAATAAACCTGGGGAAATCTGTTCTACGCATTTGCGGATCAAGTAGTATTTTCTTGATTTGCAATTTGCTTTCAGAAATAATTGTTTTAATACATAATTCATTATCCACTATGCAGTGGATATCTACTACAAGAAAAATAGAATGGGATGATGATTGCCAAGGTGCCAGGTCTGAACTTTTTGTGTCAGAATTAACATGCGCAAGTTGATCAGGTAGAAAAACCACTTTGAATGGCCCATGAGTGTGATGAGACTTGCATCTTCAATGGCTGTTTCTTGACTTTGTGAAGGAGCCATTGCCCGTTTGGACCCTTTGGCTGACCCCTGAAAAGCCACTTTAGTTCCCTATGTCCATGGAAACACAGGGATGTGCGTTTACGGTAATAAATAGGAGGCACTGAGATGATTCTCACAGGATAAGGATAAACGTATATGGCAAGAAAAGAATTCTATCGGAATGAGAGACAATTCCGACACTGGTTGATGGGTGGTAACTAACTGGTTCTCCTTCTTTCCCCGCCACCCCGTCCTCACTTAAATTATAGTTTCATAGTACAATTAGATACTGTGCTGTTTCTCCCAACTCTTGAGATTGTCTTCTGGAGGGCTTACCTGGCGGGTAAGGTACTGCTGGGTTTTGGTCTCCCTCTCTCCGCTGCCATTCTCCCCAAACTAAAGCTCAAACATGGTGCAGTGGAATCTTCCAATCTCTCTATATTTGAAAAGAATTTTAACCAGTTGCAAAAGATATAAAGAGAAAATGAAACCCTGTTTGTTAGGGGCTATTTTTTTTTTTTTTAAATCATTTTGCCCAGCGTCTTGAAATAGTAACTTTTTATCAGGAGAGTGGGTGGAGCTTGCATCTGTGTTGATCTGTCATTTCCCCACAGAATGGAAATTCCCAGGGCACAAACAAGAGCACGAGGAACAAGGAAGAAATGGACCATGGCATGGCCTTTGCACGGAAGAGGTAGATGAAGGTGAGAACACAGTTTTTCCTGGCCATATATCTTTTTTTAAAAAAAAAACTTTTTAAATGTTTATTTATTCTTGAGAGAGAAACAGAGCGTGAGCAGTGGGGGGCAGAGAGAGAGGGAGACACAGAATCTGAAGCAGGCTCCAGGCTCCGAGCTGTCAGCATGGAGCCAGACACAGGGCTTGAACCCACAAACCATGAGATCATGACCTGAGCGGAAGTCGGACACTCAACTGAGTCACCCAAGTGCCCCTTCTGGCCATATATCTTAAAGCCTTTAAGGGGTCAGTTGAAAAAGAACTCACCTCCTAAATCCTTTCTCATGAGTCAGCCCCCCTGTATCCTTCCCCCACTGCTCCCCTACTTTAGTCATCCCTCAACTCCCCTGAAATCTGTGGTCCACCACTAGATGGTCTTTAAACATGCACAGTTCTCCCAGTGTTTAACACTTGCAGCAACTCAGTGTCCCCCAAGCACCTCTTCCCACCCTCTTGTGGCCCCAGAAATAGCATGGTATTTCTGTAATTATAATACTGTACCGTGTGTGTGTGTGTGTGTGTGTGTGCACGCATGCGTGAATGTGTGTTGGCATTTGCATAAAAAACAATTTTTAAAAAAGGAACAAAAACTGGAGAGTTTTGCATTTTGGCGGGTTTTTTTTTTTGTATTTGCGCAGACCATTTTAGGATTTTCAGTCTCAACAAAACACTATTAAAACGAAGAATCTAGTAAAATATTTGTGCATGTACTGCTAAACAATTCTAGCAATTTTATTAAGCAATACCTTTATTATTTTTTTAATATTCTTAACAGACTGGAACAAAACATTTTTTTTATTCAAAACAAAATATGCATACTGTACGCATGTCGCAGGGTTAAGTATGATGCAGAGATTAAAGTTTGTTTGAACAAAAACAAATGCCTGGGGGAATTTCATAGCTATAAAGTTAATAACTAAATTTTGTTCGCTACGAGGACCTTTTCTATGGTTTTCCTTCATCTCCCATCTACACAGCAAACATATCTGAAGTGCACTTCCCAAGTGTAGTTAGAGTATAGGAAGGAATGTAAAGTGTTTTTTTTAATTATTTGTTTTGTTTGTTTGTTTTTTTAAAAACAGCCCTTATGAACTCTTCCTTCCACTGATTCTACTGTAAACTCATAAAAGCCTTTTTTAGAAAGCAAATTCATGTACACTCAGCAGGTGAAATGTTCCCACGAAAAGAAAAATACAAACAGAGCGATCTGATTTCTTCTCTTTTTGTCAACTACCTAGAGCGTGTTCCAGTGACAGAGTTTTTGCACTTGAATGAAAATGGCTAACCTATTTGTTTTTTAAACAAGTTCTTCTTTTGTGATAATGCAGAATTGCATACACTTTATACCTGGAATAATTTAAAAATCATAGGTGGGGGAATACGGGGGTAAAATTGTATATATTCTGTATTCTGCCGGTGTTGGAGCATCTCTGCGGTCTCCTCCACGACCACAAAGGAGGAGAAAGAAACCCAGATTTGTGTCCTCAGTCCCTTTGCTGCCCTTGCAAGGGCCCGAGCGAGCCGAGACCCGCACGAGAGCCCGCCCGCAGTCCCGCAGGAGGGGCATCCAGCCGCGCCCGTCCTGACTCTGGGCGGGCTCGCGGCCACCTGACCACCCGCGACGGCGACGAGGGACGGGGCCTCGGGGGATGGGAGCTGGAGCAACGTAGTTCATGGTGGTTTTCTTTGCTTTTGTTTTGTTTTCAACATAAAAATGTGTTAACTGTCTGATTCCGCCTACCATGGAGAGCACTTGTTTGTTCAGCTAAAAAGGAACCCCTTGTTCTGCTCCCGGCGGGGTCGGCGACAGCGGCCCGAGGACCGCGGAGCGTGCGCGCCCGCACTGCGGCTGCACAGACAGAAGCAAGCGATGTTGTCTGCTGGGGGCGGGGCTGGGGCTGAGAGGGGGCGGGGAGAGGGCGGGGCTGGCGGGGACCAGGCCGGGGCGGGGCCTGGGAAGAGGCTGGCGGGGGCCGGGCGGGGCGGGGCCTGGGAAGGGGCTGGCGGGGGGTGGGGCGGGGATGGGAAGGTTGGGGGAAGGGGATTGGGGAGTGGGGGGTGGGAATGGGATGATTGGGGGCAGGCATGGGATAGGGAGGGTTTTGGGGAGGGGACTGGGAAGGGCTGGGGATGGGAGGGGGCGGGGAAGGCAGTCGTTTTCGGAAGCGGGAGGGAAGAGTTAGGGGGTTTTTTATTTTTATTTTTTGTTGTTTTCTTTTTTTTGTCTTTTTTTATTTTTTTATGATTTTTTTGTTGTTGTTGTTGTATTTTGCTATATACCGCGTGGTCATAGCAATCATTCCGCTAATAGAAACTGACAGGACATAGAGACAGAACTATCTGATGAACACACACAATGACTAGAAATATATATAGAGAGAGAGAGAGAGAAAGAGAGAAAGAGACAGTGAAGACTTAGTTTACCTCTGAGAAACCATCCCCAAAAAATAAATCCTGTATTAACAAGTGCAAAAAAATAAAAGAACAAATAAACCCAAAATCAAAGGAAAGCAAATAAAACCTCCAAACATTAAAACACAGTGTATAAAATGGTGTGAGAAATTTAAGTCACTTTACAGCCTTTTAGTCAATAAAAAGCTGTGTTTGTGTCCTCGTTTGGATCCAGGCCCATCTTCTGAGATTTTACCCTAAAGGCCCTGCGAGAAGCGGTTGGAGGGTAAAAGCACCCAGTGTGTCCGAGCGGCAGCGGGCGGGTGCTGGATGTGCCCTGGCGGGGCCCTGGTGGCCCTGGTGGCCCTGGGGTGGCCCTCCCGGCTACTCCTCGCGCGCCGAGCTGTCTTCCAGCGCGTTGATGCCCCCTACGCTCAGCGCCGTGCTGTTCTGCGCCGCGGAGGCCGTGAGCACTGTGTGCAGGAGAATCAGTACGAGCACACACAGTTTGAGTCTGCTGTTGCACAGTCTGGTTGCTGATGACACTGTGAGTGACGTCCTGTGACAGGGGCCGCTGGTCCCCACCGTCCCTCTGGAGGGCTTGCTGGGGCGCTCTTCTCTCCTGACATCACAGCATTCGGGTTCATCATTGGTTAGGAAGGTTTCGTAGAGCCCTGGAGGGTGAAGACAGGACAGGGCCCGGTTAAAAGGCGCCAAGAGCCACGGGCAGGAGCTCACACAGTACAGTGAAGCTGTTACTCTAACGTTCTGATCCACAAAATCTTACAGGCAGTTAAGCATTTTGTAAAGGAAAGGCAAGTCAATGCAATGTGGACACATAGTCAACCGGTACTTTTAAGTTCCTCACTGCGCTCTTTTTACATTCCCGGAGGCCACACCAGGGAAGCTCTGGGTTGTGATGAATACAGAGTGAAAGGTTCCATTAGGTCCAAAATCAGAACCTGAGGTTCTGGATCAGCTTGGTGACCAAGGCTGTACAACCATCCTTTTTCTTTAGAAGGAATGCGATTAACTGATGTAACAGGTAAAGTAACAGTAACTACTTGTGCTAAGAGAAACAACCGAACAATTGTAACATCATAGCTCTAGGAACCAGCTTTAGTAATCATTCCTCTCGACCTCACCTTAGCTCGCCTTCTTGGTGAATGGGCAGAGCCTTCTAAGCATCCAATGGGGACATTTCCGTTGGATTTATTTTGTAAATATTGTTCTTTTTCTTCCATTTGCTGTTCTACTGCAGAAGACCTATCTTATGCCTGGACCATTGCAGGAAGAGGTTCTCTGTTGTTCTATTTCCAACCTCCCCTGCCTTTCCAGGAATGCCTGCCCCCTCTCTTTTATCTTCCCTCCTCCCGGAATCTCTTCTCTTCCTCCCTTCTCCTTTCCCTGCTTCCTCTATAATGCATTGTTCTTATTTTTAAATTGATACATGGATACTTTAGAAACTTTCAAATTGGTGAAAAGAATAAAATACTTGGCTACCTCAAATCTTTCCAATCTTGTTTCTTGCTCTGTTATATATAATTTTGTTAAGTAGCTACAGAACCCATTTTGTATCTTTTTTTTGTTTTTTACCTGACAGCCACATTTTCGCAAGAGTGTTAGCAAAAACTTTCTACACAGATTTTATTATACTATCCTCAAGCTTGAAACTTTAAAAGCGAGGACAGAGTAGTTACAAGGATTAAATCAAGATTTTGTATGTAAAGAGCTTGGCTTAGTGCCTAGTATACAGAAGCATGAAAAATTTGGCTCCTCTTAATAATAATAGCTAGTAGTAGGGTCTCATTGTCTCCACCTAACTAATACAATCTAAAATACCTTTTCCCATCTCTGCAGACTCATTGGCCAATGTTCCAGTTCCAGCCTGAACTGCTGGTTCTTCCAGAGCACACAATACCTTCACCACTTCTCAAGCTGCTTTTTCTTCCTGGACTTTTTTCCATCAACTCATAGACCTTACTCTCATTTATCTTCAAGTTCAGCTTTCCTGACATTGCCTGTGTGAAGTCTATACTCTCTCCTGGGCTGCTAGTGTATTCTGTGGAACTCTTCAATTGTTATCTGTCCTTTTCACCGTAATTGCTAGTTTTATGTCAATTTCCTTATTCATCTGTCACCTTAAAAGCAGGAACTATGTATTTCAGCTTTGTGTTCCCACTATGTAAGAATGCCTGAACAAAACAGATACTTAACAAGCACTTATTACATGAATAAACTCAATACATATTTGTTTAATTAAAAATCTATTAAATAAGATATTATACACTGCAATCTTCAGTTTCTTTTAAAGAAATGACCAAGATATCCTTATAATGATGCTTACAATATTCATTTCTTCTTAGGCATTCAAAGGTAAACTTCACCTTCTCCTAGATAGAATACGGAAAAAAAACTGAATTAATGAGGTCTGCATCTCCGACATTTTTATTGTATGATATTTTCTTTTTTCAAATAAGATACCTCACTAGTAGACTAATCACTTATTGAAGTATACATTTTCCAAATTATACTCTACAAAAAAGAGAGTTTATAGTTAAGATTATAAGAATAGAAATCTAAAGTTCATTTAGATCAACATTTTAGAAAGTTAATAATGAGAATATATATATTTGACAATTTCATCCAAATAAGAAGCTCTTCCAAATGTGTTCAGAAGCTAGTTTACTGATGTATAACTAAAGTCATTTCAGAAAGAATAAGGCAGTTCATTTAGGCCAATAAATGTACTATTCTGCTTGACTGATAAAATTCACACTTTCTTTTCCCCTTGTCCATCCTTTTATAGGATTTTTTCAGAGTTATACATGCATATATATTAATAATCAAATAATTCCACAAGATATTTAAAAAAAAATTCTTCCACCTCCCCCAGCCCCAATTTTTCCTTCTCAGAGACAAATACTTGAGCCTCTTTCTGCTGTTTCTGTATATAGCTACATTTCTGGAAATAACCTGTTTTATGCCTTTCTTGATTTTTTTATCTTTTTATCTTTATAGACCTCCCCCTAGGGCACGTGAGGATAAAATACTCATTTTTTATCCCATATGCACCTCCCACTCTAAGTTCAGCATGCTTCCCTGTATTACGACGTTGTCAAAACAAGTCTTAACTCAGACATGCAGTCACCTGGAGATCTCCGTCCCTCGTCATTCTGGTTTTCCAAGAGCTAATCATTATCTAACGGTTTCCTACGTACTCACGACTTCAACCCCAAATCCCTCCTGGTTGTTTCGGCAGAATGGGGATGTTCTATCAGCTTTATCTCCCAGAGTCTTTCACGATCTGGACCTGTTGCTTTTATGCCTGGTGCACAGCCACCAGCCTGACAGCCTCAATGAAAGACCCCCTGGGGACACCTGCAGCTTCTGTCCTGTGGCTCTCCTATTGAGGAATAGCTCTTATGTCCTTTCTGGGTTTGGTGGACCAAGGTAGTATCTTCGTAAGGAAAAGCTCCTGGGAGCAAATTTCTGAGATGCCGCATGCCTAAAAATGTGTTTATTCTACCTCATATTTCATTTCTTGTTTGGCTGAGCACGGAATTCTAGTTCAGAAATTCTTATCCTCCAGATTTCTTTCTGTGCATGACACCCATCTTCAGTTGTTGGGCTTCTGGGCCCCGCCTTTTAGTTTTATTTTATTTTTTAATATTTATTTATTTTTGAGAGAGAGAGAGGGAGGGGCAGAGAGAGAGACAGAGAGACAGAGAGAGGGAGACAGAGGATCCCAAGCAGGCTGTTCACACTCAGTGCGGAGCCCGCTGTGGGGCTCGAACTCACGAACTGTGAGATCATGACCTGAGCCAAAGTCAGATGCTTAAGTCAGACCGCTTAACCGACTGAGCTACCCAGGCGCCCCTGGGCCCTGCCTTTGAATTCTCTTATCTCATTTCTCTTTATGCCACTGCATCTCTTTGCTCTACTTTCTGGAGGATTTGGGGACTTTCATTGTGTAATGATATTATTGAGTTGGTTTTTTTTTTCTATCACATTTTAATTTCCAAGAATTCTTTCACGTACTCTGAATGTTGTTGTTTTGTTTTGAACTGACTGGTCTCATTTCACAGTTGCAGTATATTCTTTCATCGTGGAGAAATTTGCGGAGCTTTTATTTGCCACGTTTTATTTCCTCCCTGCAGGGGCCCTGTTTTCTTCAAGTCATTTTTTTCTTCTTGGTTTGTTCATCTCTTATTTTTTACACGAGAAGCCTGTGCGTTCTGGATCCAATGTCTGCAGGAGAAAGTATTGCAATGGAGCACCTAAGCAAGGTTGTGAGTGGCCTGGGAAGAGGACCTGCCTGAACTGTTTAGATGGAGAAGTTTGTACAATTCTTTGGATCAGATTTCCCAGAAAACATGCGGCCTATTTGTCCAGGAAAGCAAAAGCTGTTTGAACCTTATCCATCCTTCCATCCTTTCGGATTTATGCCTAAAAACAATTTCTTTTCTGTTGGGTCTGCCTAGAAAACATCACTGTACTTTTCTGTATCTCGTTCTGCTCTGTTCCATCTCTGATTCATTCCCCCAGCTAGAATAATACCGGCAGGTGGATCCAGAAACCGTCTCTCGGCCCCTGGGCATCTGCCTTTGATCATCAGGGCATCTGTGAAGGGCCATTCCAGCTCCAGATACTGTCCCTCTGAGAATCCTGCTTCCCTGACCCCTTGGCAGGTGCACTTCCGGGATCAACCACCTGCTTCCTGGGAAACAGACATGCTTCCTGGGAAACCTACCCCCAGCGGCTGAGTCTTCCACATCATTCAAGGGACTACCAGAACTTATTTCCAGATGAAAAGAATTCATTTCTCACGCAATAATTTCATTGCACAAATGAAATTCATTGCACGTTATATATATTAGATGAATGAAATGAATTTCATTGCACATTATATATATTAGAAAGGGAAAAGGTTACGAAAGGGAAAAGGGAAATTTTCAGTGAATGAAATGTTCTGATATATTTTACTTACAAAATACTCTATTTGAAATCTCTAACGAATCATTAGCTGCCATTTGGCATTAAGTAATAATAATAATAGGAATTACTATTCTATCTTATAGTACCAGCCTCATGGAGGTTTTTTTTTGAGAATTAAATAATATACACAAATTGCTTAGAATGGTGCCTGCAGATAGTAAAATCTCACATAATAATTATTGCTATTGTAAGTTGGGACAAAGAATAGAATCAGATTTATTATGGTCGGGGGGAGACGCCTGGGTAGCTCAGTCGGTTAAGCGTCTGACTTTGGCTCAGGTCATGATCTCATAGTTCATGGGTTTAAGTCCCACATTAGGTTCGGTGCTGACAGCTCAGAGTCTGGAGCCTGCCTCCCATTCTGTGTCTCCCTCTCTCTCTGCCCCTCCCCCGCTCACGTTCTGTCTCCCTCTCTCTCTCTCTGTCTCTCAAAAATAAACATTAAAAAATTTTAAAAAGGTTAAGGGTACCTGGGAGGCTCAGTCGGTTGAGCGTCTGACTTTGGCTCAGGTCATGAGCTCACAGCTCCTGAGTTTGAGCCCTGCATCGGGCTCCGTGCTGATAGCTCAGAGCCTGGAGCCTGCTTTGGATTCTGTGTTCCCCTCTCTGCCCCTAACCCACTCGCATTCTGTCTCTGTCTCTCTCAAAAATAAATAAACATTAAAACAAAATTTTTAAAAAAGATTAAAAAAAGAATTTATTATGAGAAAAGACTTTAAAAAAACATCCAATTCAAATTCTTTTTCTGTTTTCAGTTGGTCTGAACCACTCATGGAAGACCCTTATTTTTAATAGCTCAAAACAATTATTCTAGTGTAGTCATTACAAATATTATCTAAGTACAGGAATGTCAGATGTTCTAAGGAAATGGTGAAAATAAACACATGATAATATTTAAATATAATCCTTCATTATCTCAGTAATTTACCTTTCACCACCTTTAAGTCCAGAAATATATGTCTATTAAAATATCTGAACAAGTAATATGCTTAATATTTTTCTGAATGCAAAAGTTTAAGAAACAGTAAAGTAAAAAGAAGGGGGAAATCAAATCTGACTTCATTAGGATGAATGAAGAAACAAGAAGAAACTGCTGCATTTGTTTTCCCAAATGTTTGTCCATACAGACACATATATTCACACGTAAGTGTGCATGTAATTTATAGATTTCACATGTGAGTAAGATTCTATTCAGCATGTGTGACTGCACATTGTTAATCTTTATTTGGTTTGGTAGGAGTGATTTTAAACTTTGTGTATTACTAAGTGAGATTATATATGTAATATACACACAATATATATGTGTATTCTATATACATAATTATGGAGTTTTAGAAACTCTAGTTTGGAATCTAAAAAACTTTCTGGATACCAGCTTTTCTTCAAGGTAATTTGCATAATTTTACAGTTTCTTTTATGGCTATCAATCTGTGAGAGTTTTTTTGTCAAGTCTGATCATTCATATTTCTCTAAAAATAGCTTGTCTTATTGATAGTTTTACATGTATTAATGCAGAGTTATGCATATTTTAAGACTAGGCTTCTATATCTTCTTTATTGTTAATACTCTATATCATCTTTTTTTTTTTTTTTTTTGTCCCTGATAAGACTTGAAAGATTTTTTTTGCCCACTTTCCTTTGCATGATCAGAGATACAGGTCTTGAAATAATGGATATGTTCTGATATTTATTCTGTTTGCTAATGCATCAATTTCTTATGTTATTTCCTTCTTCATCCTTTGTTCAATCTTCTTTTATTACCCCCCCTCTAACCATATTGAATTGAATGCTACTTTACTTGTTTGAATTCATGTTTTTCCTTAATAAGTTAGTTATTGCTTTAAATTTTCCTCTGAGAATAGCTTTAGCCAATTCTTCCATGTTTTAATTTGCCGCGATTTTACATTTTCTGTAACTGTAATGTACATTTCCTTTTATTTAAAAAAAATTTTTTTTTAACGTTTATTTATTTTTGAGACAGAGAGAGACAGAGCATGAACAGGGGAGGGGCAGAGAGAGAGGGAGACACAGAATCGGAAGCAGGCTCCAGGCTCTGAGCCATCAGCCCAGAGCCCCACGCGGGGCTCAAACTCACTGACCGCGAGATCGTGACCTGAGCTGAAGTAGGATGCTTAACCGACTGCGCCACCCAGGCACTCCAACATTTCCTTTTATATGTAAGTGACTTAAAAGAGTGTTTGATGGCTTTTTAAAAATGTCAGCTGATCCTTTTCAAAACTAATTTTGTCACTAACGTCAAGTTTTATTTACCTTAGTTTCAAGAACGTGGCCTTTAAAAAAGTTCTTTTTCTCAGAGAGCTGGGTGGCTCAGACGGTTCAGCATAAGACTCTTGATTTCCACTCAGGTTATGACCCATGAGTGCCCGACATCCAGCCCAGCCTCAGGCCATGTGCTGACTGTGCAGAGCCTGCTTGGGATTCTCTCTCTCCCTCTCTCTCTGTCCCTCCCCCTCACTTTTGTGCACCCTTTCTGCCTCTCACAAAATAAATACATATACTTAAGAAATTTGATTTTCTCTCATTATTTTCTTTGTGGTTTTTCTTTGCATTATGTAAAACTATTCTCTTGCTATTTTTTGCAAATATTAACATTGCTAACCATGCTTAGTCTCTCTGTTTATATATTTTTTGCCTATTAGAACGTCACCCACCGAGAAATGTGTCTTCTACAACAGTTTCTAATGATTTTGCTTTTTATATATTTGGCTATTATGTCAGCCACAGACATATGTATGTCAGGTACAGAAAATTCATAAATCTTCACATTTTTCACTAGACATTTACTATAAATCAAGAAAACATGACACTTTGTTCGTTTATTTTTGGTGAAGTTTTATTGTTGTTTATATTCCTCTTGTCGTATAGAGCAT
The DNA here is from genome assembly GCF_027475565.1 of Acinonyx jubatus. Classification (NCBI taxonomy): domain Eukaryota; kingdom Metazoa; phylum Chordata; class Mammalia; order Carnivora; family Felidae; genus Acinonyx; species Acinonyx jubatus. The sequence continues at coordinate 76,190,959 of NC_069380.1, forward strand.
ATTTTGTCTGGTATTAATGTAAACTCCACGTGTATTAGCATCCATGCAGATACATCATCTGATACACCTTTGTCCATTATTTTAATTTTTCTTGGTCTCTTTATATTTTCTCTCTACTGTGTTCTACATGTAAGTTTCACAATGATTGAAAAGGGGAGTTTAACCCATTTATATTTATTGTCGGATCTACACTGCTTGGTCTTGCTTTTATCATCATATAATAATATTTCCAAACATTTAAAATTGTTTCTTTACCATTCCCTTTGCTTTCTATCATTTTCTGTGTGAGCATATTTAAATGCTATTTTTTTCATAATTTGTTAAATGCTGGCTGTTATTAATTCTACCTGAACTTTAGCTTTTAAAAAACCATACACACTTGAACTTAGATTTGTCTAATTACCAGTATCACTGATAAGGAGGTTAACAAAATTCTGTTTCTTCCATCTCCTCATTCTGTATCATTTTTTTGGCTACCATCAGATGTCTTAAACTCAGTTATTATCAAATTACTCATATTTTATATCTTCTCACCTAGTAACTATTATTTAAAAAGTTTTTTTAATGTTTATTTATTTTTGAGAGAGAGAGAGAGAGACAGAGTGTGAGTGGGGGAAAGGCAGAGAGAGAGGGAGACACAGAATCCGAAGCAGGCCCCAGGCTCTGAGCTGTCAGCACAGAGCCCGACGTGGGGCTCAAACTTACGAGCCATGACCTGAACTGAAGTCGGTCGCTCAACCCACTGAGCCACTCAGGTGTCCCTCACGTAGTAATTATTAATGTTTGCATATTGCTTTATATCTATCTTATTCAGGGATTATGTGGTTGCAATTAAGAGAAACCCAGAGGAGCTAATTTGGGTGAAAAAACGAAAAGAACAAGAACAGGTGGAGGGAGTAATACTGGAACAATTCAAGCCTATTTCATGAACTGCAAGGCCGAACCAGGCAGCATGAAGGACAAATCACGGGATTACTGTGGCCATCAGAGAGGGACGTGCCCTCCCCCTGGTGGAGGTGAGCACTGTAACCCGTATGCCTGGATTTCCCCCTGCACACCTCCCCTGGCAGGCGGGCTGGGCTTCCTTTTCATGCATGTGGTCACACAGGACTCCAGCATTTTGTTCTGTCAGTGCAGTGCCGTTGGGGAGTGACAGAGATTGTGGGGTTCTCGTGACACACTCCTGGGGAGGCAGATCCACGGGACTTGTTTCTCTCATCCGCGCGGGACCAACCAGCCACACGCTAGAGAGAGATTCCCGCAGAACAGATGCAGCCTTGGATACTGGTCCAGTCTTTTTGAAAGAGAAATATGACGTCCAGTGGTCAAAGACATATTTTCCCCTGGAGCCTGTGGGATATTGCCTTCATCCTCAGAACTCGGGACTGTTTGGAATTTAATCTAATTTCTAAAATTTTGCCAGAATGGAGAAAATCACTTTCACCTGCCCATAGGATTGTCCTCAAGCTCAGGCAAGATATTTCCTGTCATTTCTTTGTTTATTTTCTCAGTTTTATGTTTTGTATGTTTTCAACTTATCACATCCCCTGTCTCCATTTCTATACCGCAGGTCTCCACCTTGGACCTGGCCCCTACATTCTTCATGCTTGTCCCTCCCTTTTGTTTATTACGATTTCTGGATGGTTGATGCAATACATCTAGCATGTATTTGCAAGTTTTCTTTGTTGCCCTACAATATTTCCTTTTTAAAATCTAAGCCCAGTGTTATGGTTGCCTGCTTCCCAGCCCTATTCCCTTTCCACTCTTCTCTTGTCTTAAAGTTTCTGTATGTTCTTGAAGGTTATTGAGTAGATGCTGTGTAAAATTACCCTGAGGTAACTTTTCTCCAATACGTGCTGTAGCATTCTGCTTCTCAACTTCCTGCTTTCATGTAAAGCATATTTTATGAGATTCCATATTTTGTTTTCTGTGTGACAAAGGTTGAACCAAGTCCCCCGCAGAGATATTAAAGACCTAGAACCTAGTACCACAGAATGTGACCTGATTCAGAGAGAGGATCTTCAGAGACTTAATCGAGAGGAGGTCACTACGGGATACCTAATCCGATATGATCTGTGTCCATATATTAAAAATTAAAAGAAAAAGGAAATTGGACACAGAGACAGACATGGACAGAGGGAACATTGTGAACAGACACAGGGAGTAGGTCGGGTGGACAAGTGATGTATCTATGAGCCAAGGAATACCAAAGTCGCCGGCAAACCCCCAGAAGCTAGGTAACAAGTGTGGAACAGACTGTCCCTCGCATCCGTCAGAAGGAACCAACCCTCCCAACACCTTGATCTCAGATGTCCAGCCTCCAAAATTGTGACACATTTTTCTTACAACAGCCCTGGGAAATAATATTCTGTATATTTCTCTTTTAACAGTGATGTGTCAAAACAGCTCGAGTGACTTTATTACTTACTTGGTTTGACATCTCAACCCCCACCCCCACCCCCACCAAGGATGGTTAGAAGTGCAGTTAGGGATCCAGTGCTCTGGGTAGCCCTTCCCAAGTTAGTTTCATTCACCTGAATCTTCTCTGTGCTGTATTACGATACCCGTGTGACCCACACCTCTTCTACCGATGATCTCGTGCTGCACTGGAGAGGAAGCCCATGCTTTGCCTTGGGGACCCTGCACGGCCGTCGAGAATGTCTCTGGTCAGCCGGCCCTGACCACAGGAAGTCTGGGAGAATGCTTGCCAGCTCTCTCTCAACTCGCCCTTATCTGTAAACCATTTCCTCCAAGCGAGTACTTGTGGGATCACAGGTCTCAATTCTTGCAGGGGAGCCCCTGGTATGCTCTAATGTGATCTGATTTCCATTCTTCTTGAAGAAATGGCTCAGTCTCTTGCACGTGGATGGGCCCTTTCTGATAACCTGGAGTTTTCACGTTCCCTTGGTTATTTTACTGGAGTCAGAAGTGGGACAGTCGGATGCTTCTGTTTACTTGGCCACTTACTGTCTGCTCTTCCCTCCCCCCCCCCCGCCCAATAGGAATTGTTAAAGGTAGTAAGGATAAGACCACATGATAACCTTTTACTAATACCCACCTAAGAGAGTTTATCTGGAATGCATTTTCATAATAAAAAAATAAATATTTTCGAAATAAACTGGCAATAATGGCAATGAGAAAATTATTACATGTGCATGGAAATAAAAATGCTTGAATAACATCAGAAAGCAAACATTACCTTTTTTAAAACATTTTTTAAAAATGTTTTTATTTATTTTTGAGATAGAGAGAGACAGAGCATGAGCAGGGGAGGGGCAGAGAGAGAGGGAGACACAGAATCCAAAGCAGGTTCCAGGCTCTGGGCTGTCAGCACAGAGCTTGACGCAGGCCTCGAACTCATGGACTGAGATCATGACGTGAGCCGAAGTCGGACGCTTAACTGACTGAGCCACCTGGGGTCCCCAAAACATTACCTTTCTTTCTCTTCGATCCTAATACTCTCCTCCAGGGATAAACACTTTGGATGGATTCTGTTTCCACATTTTTGTTTGCTTTTATATTGGGAGTGTAGAAGTCTACATGACAAATCCCTTCACCTATATCTTAATCCAGTGATTTAGACCCACTAAGAAAGCTGTATCACTATAGTTCTCTCCTCCCCCAGTGATCCCTACATGTGGCCAATCACTGCTTTTCTCTAAAAATACAATGACATTTCCCTATGTGTTTGTGCTCTGTATGCTAATTTTGAATATTGAAAGTAAAATAAAGTACATCCTTAGCGTTCGTTTAATCCCACTTCATTACAATATTACTGAAGATAGTTTAAACATCAGGCAAAACAGATTCTCACTTTTATGCTTCATCAATTCATCAAAATCATGAAAATTTTAGATAGCTTTGTATGTGACTCGTGATTCTCTTGCACATTTTTCCCGAGTTCCAATTGTCTTTCATGTTTCATATAATCAGGAAAATATTCTACATTGTTTCCTGTATCGCTAACTCATCCAGCCTCATAATCATATCCGTCTTGATGTTCTAATACAAACTTTTTTTAAAAATTTTTTTGTGGCACAGATATCATCTTACCATTTATTTTTCACTATACTACCTGCATTAAGATCCTACATTATCTTCTTTGCTGTGCCCTTGTTTCACTAGAGTAAAACTTCAATTTATGTTTCGGCTAGCACATTCGGAAGGTGAACTTTCATGAGTACCCATATTTTTAAAAAATGTTTTTAAGTTTATTTATTTTGAGAGAGAGACCGAGCGACCCTCCGAGGGGGAGGGACGGAGAGAGAGAGGGAAAGAGAGAGAGAGAGAATTCTCAAGCAGGCTCCACTCTGTCAGCACAGAACCCAACACAGGGCTCAAACCCATGAACTGTGAGATCATGACCTGAGCTGAAACCAAGAGCCAGACACTTAATTGACGGAGCCACCCGGGTGCCCCCATGCGTACACATATTTAATTTAAACAAATAAACTTCATTGTCGCATTTTGAAAGGTAGTTTCTCGGGTACAAATCCTAGATTCATAATCTTTGTCTTCTAATAACAGGAGGCATTACTTCACTGTATCTTAGCGCCCAGCGCTGTGGTGGAAATTCTGTGTGTGTTTCCTACTGACGTTGTTAACAGAGCGCTACTTACTTACCAGCTAAACCAGCACACATTTATTTATGCACAGTTCTGTGGGTCAGAGGTCTAGCAGAGCTGACTGGTTTCTCTACCCCCTGTTCACAAACCAAAATCAAGAGGAACTCTGCAGAGACTCTCGGGCAGAATTCACTTCTATGGCCATTCAGTCTGGTGGTTCCCTTTGCTTGTAAGGACCGGGGTCCTGATGTGCCTGTATACTGTTGACAGGGTAATTCTCAGTGTCCAGAGGACGTGTGTCCCCGCTTCTTGGCTCATGGCCCTTTTCTCCATCTTCAAAGCCAGTGATGACCCACAAAGTTCTGCTCATTCTTCCAATCTCTCTGGCTTCTCCTTTTTCATCATCTCTTCTGCCTTTCGCACTATGTCTCTGACTGACTGTCTGCCTTCTTCTGTGGTTTTCTGGGCTCAGGTGATCAGAGTGGGTCCACCTAGATAATCCGGAATAATCCTCTATCTCCAGGTCCATAATCTTACTCCTACCTGCAAAGTTTCTTCTGCCATGCAGTGTGTTCACGGGTTCTGAAGTTTAGGTTAGGGGCATTTTTGGGGGGGGGGTGATGGTGGAGTGGGCCATTATTCAGTCTACCGCCCTGCCCTCTGGTTTCCAAAGATTCACATCCATGCCACATGCAAACCACATCCTAAGGTTCCAAATGCCTCCCTCCAATACAACAATCAACTCAAAGTGCAGAAATCTCTAAATCTTTGTTCAAAATCCCCGAATCCCATGGTCCAACCACCTAAATTAGGTATTGATGTGACTCTGGGTGTAATCCATCCTGGGACAAAAGTCCTCTGTATCTGTGAAGCTAGAAAGCAAGTTATCTGCTCCCAACATACACTGGTGAGATAGGCAGAGGCCAGGAGTTATAGACACTCTGCCTCAGATAGGAAGAAAACAGAAGGAAAAGGGGGTCATCAGTCCAAAGCAGGTTCGAAGTCCAGCTGCACAAACGCCATTTGGTTTCCAGGCCTGGGAATAGTCGTGTGTGGTTCTCAGCTCCCCTCTGGGCTCAGAACTCTGCCCTCTGACTCATCCTTCCTCTTTTATGATGAACACCACGTGTTTGCTGCTGAGAAGTTTCATTAGCACGTTTGGGGGGGGGGGTCTGACACCCTTTCTTCCTTCCATCCTGTCTCTGTCCTTTCCAGTCAAAGCTGGCAGTGTTCTTGTTGATCTAAATTCTCAACGACGTGTGAGCTCCTGGTCTGTGCCGCAAGGATCCGCCCCATCACACGAGAAGCTCATCCACAGATCTTTCCCAGGTAGTCCCTCCTCTGTTTTTGGCTACTGCCCAGGTGGCCGAGGGGATCCATGAGTCACACCTTTCACTTCTTCGAAGAGCCTTTAACTTCCTCCTCTGACCATTCAAGCTTTCTGAGGTATTAGCCCCAGAACCCTCTGTTCTCTCTTTTTTTTTTTTTTTCTAGAGCGTGCTTTCCTGAAAGGAAAGTCTTTTAATCTCTTGCCCTCTTGGAAGACAGAGATTCCCCACATCATCAAATCCTGGATTTGTGTTGTCGATCAGTTCCCTCACTTCTCGCTCCCCTTTCGCGTTTTATCGTAAGCAGCAAAAATTGCCAGGCTGCACCTTGAACGCTTTGCTGGGACATCTTTTCGGCTGGAGAGCCCACGCGCATCACATGCAGTCTCTGCCTTCCGTGCTCCTTCAGGGCACGATTCTGCTGAGCGTGCCGAAACCACACAACACGTTTCCGGTTTCCATTAACACCTTCCTTATTCCTCTATGAGCCCTGGCCGGTGGTCTTTAACGCCACTCTTCGACATCTTGTTCAAGGCAATCTGGGAATCTCATTAGCCTGGTCCTTTATCTTCTCCCAACTTCTCCCGCTGCCTTGTTCCAAAGCCCCTTCCATATTTCCTGGTATTTGTTACACGGCCCCACACGTCCGGTACCGAAACACCCATTTGCTTTTCAGCGCTGCTGTAAAAGCTGTCAGAGGCACAGTGGCTTAAATGGCATTCATTTAATACTTCCCCGTTCTGCAGGTCAGATGCCTCGGCTAGATTGGCTTCCCCACTCAGGGTTTCGTGAGGCTGAAATCGAGGTGTTGGCCTTGACTACCCAGGCCGATTCCGGAGGTTAGCAGAATTCACTCTCACGTGGTTGTAGTACTGAGATCCTGTTTTCTTGCTGGCTGTTGACTGGTGACTCTGTTTCTAGAGGCCGCCTGCATCCCTGGCTGGTGGCCCCTGTCCCCGTGTTAAAACTGTGTAGCAACAGAGGGGTCGAGTCCTTCCCGCCTTCAGTTTCTCTGAATTTCCTGCCTCATCTTTCTGGCCCATGCTTCTCTGTTCTGTGATGACATTGGCCCACCTGGACAATCCAAGACAGGCTTTCTATTTTAAACGTGAGCTTGGTGATCTTGGTGATCCTGGTGAGACTGGTGATCTTAATTCCACGTGCAAAGTGCTTTCTGCCATGTCATGTGTCTGTCATGTCATGTGATCACAAGCATATGATGGGGGGAGAAGACCAAGGAGGCCAAAATACACCTTGATGTCAGCATCCCTCTCTTTCCCTGGAGGGCTTGCTATCCTCTGTGAAAGCTCTTTGGACGGTCCACGTGTCTGTTGCATTCTAAAATCTCAAGAAGACATGTTTACGTGTGGTTTCTTTACAGCTTCTTCTGAAGTCATCTCTTGAAAATTGGATAGTTTTCTAGGGTTATTTTATTTTATTTTTATTTTTTTAAAGTTTATTTATTTTGAGAGATGGGTGGGGGGAGGGAGAAAGAGAGAGGGAGAGAGAGAATCCCAAGCAGGCTCCATACTGTCAGCGCAGAGCCCTACAAGGAGCTCGGACTCACGAATCCTGAGATAATGACCTGAGCTGAAACCAAGAGTTGGACGCTTAACTGGCTGAGCCACCCAAGACCCCCCGGGTTATTTTATAATTGTGCTGGTAAAACAATATAAAATGAAAGGGCAACCTAAGAAATGAAATTTTTTTTCCCAAACCATAATGACCATCTGCAGAAAGAATTAGAATCGGACTTCTGAGTATCTGTATATTTATAAATTTTATAGTTATCTTTTCTAAGCAAGGGCAAATTTTTCCATTTGAGTAATTTTTCAAGGGGAGTAGTGGCCAGATGTATCAGACTAGTAAGATGAACAAATGTTAGCATCGGTCTTGAATCTAACCATTTATAGCATTATATTCCTTTTCTTCTAGCTGATATCGTTGAGAATAAAGATCACTTCTTCACTCCATCCTGGTACTCTAAATACCTGGCAGGCTGTTTATTCCCCAAAGAACAATACATATTTATTTGATGAGGGGAAGGAAGCAAGGAATAATGCCCCTTGAGCTGTAAGGTAATGTTTCAGTAAGTTGAGTCGTTTGGATGACAAAGCAAAAATACCTCGATATAGAAAGGCCACTCAGATCTGAAAGCTAACTGAGCATTAACTTGAAAATAAATCGCTCTAAAAACTGAAAATGATGCTAAGTGAAAGGAAAATCAAAAGTCCACATTAAAATGGCAGAGATGTTCTGCAGAGAATTCACTCATTCATTAAAGCCATAAGCTGAGCCGAGAAATAAATTGGGCATTTGAAATGTCTTGAAGCTAAGCAGAGAATTTTCTCCATAACGGGTCCTAAAGTTTTCCAAGACCGTACTAGAAAAACAGACTGTCTGCAGCCTGAGAGAGTATAATCTAAACAGAAATCTAGCACATGCTGTTAAATATCACATTTCACATTGTTATTTTCCTGAAAAGGGTTATAGTGATTTTTTAATTTTAAAAATGTAGTCTAAGAAAACAGAAAAGAAGAAGAAAAAAGGAATGGACAAAGAAGATACAGTCTCACTAGATATATCATTCTAATTTTCCACCCCTCCCCTAATGAATCCTTTGATGGTGGCCTTGATGAAGACTTTATTGGCTGGTGTGGAGGAAAGCCATATGGGTTTCTGGAGAAGTCAGCGTGCCATAGTTCAGCTGTTTGGGTTTGCACAAAGCATCAAAAGAGTGCAGGGTCCCAGGCCATGGGGACTGTTGGGACAGAAAGGCTCACGTTCCTCTTCCTTATTCGGATCAGTTACCAAGTACAGCGACTCGAGCGGAGCTTACAAGAGTCACCAGGGAAAGGAATAAAAATCTCAACTCCTCCTCTTTCTTCACCAGGAACCATCGTGGCTGTGAGACGCTCTCCCTTCTCTGACCAGACTGCTCTTGCAGATGGGAAGTGTGTCGAAGGAACTTCATGAAGTGTGTTTCAGAAATTCAGAGAAATTTCTGTAAGTGTGTCCTAGGAATCCACATCACAGGAGGGTGTGAAAATGCTGGAACTCTCTGGGACATGTTTCTGGGACTTCGTGCTTAGCACCCAGCTAGTTTCAGCAGCGAAGAAGCAATATGAGAAAAAGTGTAGTGTATGGTCCTTGTTAAGCACATTACCTGTGATGTTCTGCTTCTATTTACTTGTGTTGTTTTTCTCCGTGAAATGGCACGGTGGGCTCACCGATTATAAATCAGTATCATTGTTTAGTATGTATCCCACAGTCTTTTTTTTCTTTTTTTAATTTGGAAATCCTTGGTAACTATGAGTCTGCAGAGGAAATCTCCTTGAAAACAGGAAACTATATAAATAATTCTGTGGCTGTGGTATCTCAAACCATGAGTTGTAATTGAAGAGACAGTTTTGCTAATGCTTTGATCCATCGATGTTTTTAGAGTACGAACAACATTTCCTGCTTTTCTTTCTAAAAAGAAAACCAGACTTTCTGTGTAATCCCAGAACACATACACAACTATCTCAACGTCGATGTGCACTCAACAGAGGCAAACACAAGGTAATGGCTTCAAGGCATGGAAATAGCTCATAAAGAGACCCTGACTTCAAAAATAAGTTTTCTTTTCAATGAGTTAGGGGAAGATTATTTTCCTAATTTGATGTACCAGGTTTTGAAACATTAAATGTGAACAAAACCAGTTGTGATTTTAGTCAAAATGTTTGTACTCAAAATAAATGCCCAAACTTAAATTGGTAATACTCTGACTCTAAAGAAAAGCAAATGTACGTGAGCAGTTTACAGACCGGATAAGAAAACTGGTCTCAGTATCTTAGAGTTAATGTTAAATTAAAAAAATGTATATATTAACTGGAATTCTTGGCCACTTTTGTTTTTCAGATTTAAATGGAACTGAATTCTAGTAGTCGCAACATTTAAAGTAGGGCATTCAAATGAAAATAAAATAAAATAATCATTTTCCGAAAGGCATTACAAAAACATTGGAAGCAGTGACACTGGGGGCAGGCAGGTGCGGTTTGGTGGATGGAGTAGCTATCTTGAAGAGGGTATCACTCATCGTTAGAGTGCACACTTCCATTAAAAACAATGTTATATCTTATATTTACACATATTTTCCACGGAGTGAGATCCTGGCACGTCAGTTGCCAAAGGGAATGTCTCAAGCAGCAGCGTTTTAATTGCTTATTTCCTTAGTTACAATGCCAGGTATAGCAGCATAATTATGATTCATTTCATCCAATGATGTCTTGAATTATTTGTTCTGCTTTCTGATTGTCGCCCTCTGGGGTCATTGGTTTAACCTGCCATTGAAGAAACAAGACTCAAGTTTTAACAAAATGCAAAGGAGCCTTACAATGGTTGCTAATTAGCCGAAGGATGAGTTTACAGTGATAGAGATAAAACACCAGGAAATGATTCTCTCTCTCTCTCTCTCTCTCTCTCTTTGGGGTGGGGAGGGGGATAACAGGATTTAACACTCACTTATAACTCTTATTTGAGAGCTCGAGAGTTATCTGTTTGGTAGAAGCTCCATTAAACTGGGAAGATATAAAGAATGGTAAGAATGAGTTTTGAAGCGTGGCTCAGAGGTGATACAATGTAAACTAACACATCGAGAAGTTCCGCTCAGTGCGTCCCCTCCACTTGACCCCTGCTGTGTTTGATTAGTCTGCCACTCTGTTCCATATGAGGGAAGCAGCAGTCTTAAAAATTCTGTATTTCCCACAAGAAAGAGATTCAGGAAAAAGAGAGCGTGCCTGGGTCATGACAGAAAGAAAGGAAGGAAAAAAGAAAAGATCACGTATGAAATGAAAATGAGATGTTATGAGGCACTACAAAAGAGAAATAAAAAGAACCAGTATAAAAGAAAAAAAAAGTCCAAATACTAGTATTTAAAAAACTGAAAAGTAATGACGCATCATGCTTCGCTTAAAACATACAGAAATATTCATGACAATATTCTATGTCCATAAAGGAGTGAGAAGCCAGAAGTATAACACATCGCTGGGGAGAGTCTATGTGTGGTCATAAATTATCTGAGTTTTTGGCAACAAGTATCAAAAGCTGAAGTTTTGTGTGCCCTTTTACCCACCAACTCCACCTAGATGAATTTATGGAAAGAAACCCAAAGTGAATGGAAGTGTGTGTGCATATATGTCCATAGAAGCGTTTTTTAATATAGTCCTATAATTAGTAAAACGCTGAAGTAATTTACGTTATACTCATATCCTGTATTATTCAAATAATATTTTATGCTGCAGAAGCATATTTTAGAATGCAAAGCCCTATTCATTGTATAGAATGTTATTTTCCCCTTGGTGGTAGATGATGGTTTTTCTTCCTTTTGCTTATGTGCATTCACTGAACGTTTTAAAATGATGAAGCATACATTTTCTAGCTTAAATATAGCAATGAATATCCCTTGACAGAAAAGAGGCTGTGGGTGTTTAAAGCTCTTTGACCAACAAGGTTAGATTTTTTTCAAAGAGATGCATCTTTTCTTTAGTGCAGGGACACTGAGCATTGTGCACAGGATGGGGCTGCTTTGGGCTCTGACTCGGTGCTTGCCAGCACATCTCCCCTGGGAAAGTCGCGCTCGCTTCCTTGTTCTCCTTGAGGCGTGTGGTGGGCAGCTGCTGTTTAGCGCAGGGAACATCACCTTAAATGATGAACGGCCCGCAGATTTTACTTTGGGGATTGGCCATCCTCCGCTGGACGGATGCGGTGCATGTGAGGCTGATCCGGCCCCTGCCCCCTGGCCCAGGCCACAGTGATGGCTCAAGTGTGGACACGGGACCGAGGTTAGGACAATCCGACTCCAAAGCGGGACTGCTGCAAACACACCAGGAACGGGGTGATCTCTTCCTGCCAAAGTTCCTAAACTGAGTGGTTATAGATCTGTAGCTGTTGGTCAAATCAATTAACGAAGAGAAAAGCAGAGCCTAGAGCTGGGGACAAAGAGTCAAGTGGGCAATGGGGACAGAACGAGCGGTTGGTCCACATCTATGTCTCATTTCTCCACGTGTAGATCAATAGACATCTACATGATCTATATGATCAATATAGATCAATATACCTACATTCTCATCATATCTGTGTTCCTCCATCTATCATCTATGTATATATCTATCCATCCATCATCTATCTATGTATCTATCATCTATCAATCAATCATCTATCTATCTATCTATCTAATGAATAATATATAAGACTCTGATACTTATCCCTGGACTTTAAGATTATATAAACCAATGAGTCCTCATTTTGCTTACATCCGTTTTAGTTAGGTTTCTGCCATTTGCGAGGGTCACCAACGTGCACACTCTCCTCAGAGACATTGTGGGGATTTAACAAGATGAACCTTAAGTACTTGGCTGAATGTATTACACATCCTCTGAACTCACAATTAGTGGCCAGTAACAATCCTAACAGTGGTGATAATGGTAATGGTAGGGAGACAGGACGGTTGCAAGGAAGCAATGGATTCAGTCTTCTTCATGGATTTTCTCTTTGCTTGGGAAATAACCCGTGGAAACCTGAGGAAAACTGTGGGGCACCTGGGTGGCTCAGTGGGTCAAGCGTCCCACTCTTGATCTTGGCTCAGGTCATGATCTCACAGTTCGTGGGTTTGAATCCCGCATCGGGCTCTGCACTGACAGTGTGGAGCCTGCTTGGGATTCTCTCTCTTTCTCTCTCTCACTCTCTGCCCCTCCTATTCTCTCTCTCTCTCTCTCTCTCAAAATAAATAAATAAACTTAAAAAAAACCCCGAGGAAAACTAGTTTCTCTGTATTCCCTTTTCATGTCTGTGCATTTGTGATAATAACACTCTCCATACTTACTTCCAAGAAAAGTAATGGAGATATAGTGAACTGTTCCCTTCCTGCTCTGTATTCTGTTAAGACTTTACATGTAATAACACCAGTCTAGTTTGTATTTAATTTGTTAATTCTACAAATGAACATGTGTGTCTTAGGTTATGAACCACATCTATTAATCAATCTATCTCCAGCATCTGGCACAAGGCCTGATAATAGATGTATGCAAAATACTGGCTTCCCCCAGAGATGTCTAAGTCCAAATCGCCAGTACCTGTGAATATCTGGTTATGTGGCAAAAAGGAATTAAGGATACAGATGGAATTACGGTTGCTCGTTAGCTGACCTCAAAATAGGAAAATTAATCCAAGCGAGACGAATCTAATAACATGAGCTCTTAAAATGGAAAGAAGGAGGCCAAATCATGGGTCAGAGAGATATGATGGGTGAAGAATCTTCTCCACCACTGTTGACTTGACTTTGAACATGGAGATGGGGAAGAGCAAGCCAAGGAATGTGGGTGGCTTCTGGAAGCTGGGAGTTGTCCGAGCAGACAGGCAGCAAGAAAAGAGGGACTGCGGTCCAACAACGACAAGGAAATGAATTCTGCCAACAATCAGAATGATCACGAATGGGTTCTTCTCTTCAAGCCTTTAGAAGGAACACAGCCTTCTGACATCTTGATGTTACTCTGGTGAGATCTGTGTCCACATTGTGACCTATAAAACTGTGAGGTGATACATTTATATTGGTTTAAGCCACTAACCACTGCATTCGTGACAATTTGCTACAGCAGTGGTAAGAAATTAATGCAGTGGGTCCTCAGGAAATTCTTAATGAATGTGTGACAATGCAAAAGAAAACACCTAGGAGGAAAGGACATAGAGTATAATATGGCGGAGAAAGAGTATAATTTTACATTCTTTCACCACACTTCCCTTGGACATTTTTCTCCGGCATAGCAGGTGTTTTGTAACAGAAGCTGGAAGAGGTCATGACCCTCTGGAGTCATCCTTTTGGTAAGAAAGTCACAATGGAGAGAAGGCCAGCTACTGCAGGTACAAAGTAAAGTTCTGGTGAAAAGGCCCAGTGAGCGAGAGCAGGTGCTGTGCTAGGCAGGAAGTCAGATGCGCCGGCTTCTCTCGCCGGCCTCCCTGAGGACTTGGGAAGGTTCCCTAACTTCTCTACTCTTCAATGTTCTTATCTGCTAGGTTTAATCGTTGAGCTACTGTGTTGGACAGATACAAACAACTGTTTCTCCACCCTGCAGACATTTCTAAGTGATCACCACACCTGTTCTAGTGACACGTCAATTCCCCCTCAGTCCAGGCAACAGTCCTCGCAGCCAGCGTGAGACCCGCCATGGCGCTAATGACCGCCAAGGTCCTTTCAGCCCCGAGACTCCACAAGCTCCACAAGCTCACACAAGCTCCCCTGGTTATATGCTCGCGTTTGCTTCTGTTTGTGCTAATGGACAGAGCTTGTGATTTTTCCATAAATTTGATGCTTTTCCTTGAGGGTGGTTTCTCCATGCTTTCAAAAGTTCTCTCTTTGTGGAAAGAATAAAAGCAGTGAACATACATGTAAACCCTTCTTTTTTTGTAAGGATTAAGGTTTGGAATTCAAAAGCTGTCCACAAATTTCATGAAACTATTGTATGTTATATTTCATTCCAGAACAAGAGTAGGTTAGAAGTGATTAGAACAATCCCATTTCCAAAAGGAAGACAATTTATCTGGAGATGAAAAGTTTATTTAGCTAGAGATTTTCTCTCTCCCACCCCCCCCCCCCCCCATCCTACACTTAACAATAGAATTTATTTTTTGGAGCAGTTTTAGTTTCACAGCAATTCTGAACAGAAAGCGCAGAGAGTGGCTAGATTTTCCAAAATAAAAACTTCCCTCACAACTGTTTCCTGAGATGAAGGGTTTTCAGATTCAGGCTTAAACACCTCCTAACTGTTGGACCATGAAAACTTGGACACAGCAAACACAACAGCGTTGCAAATTGATTGTCGTTCTAAAGTTCTTCGAAAGGAGGTTCGTGAGATTTACGAAAATAATTTGATTTTACAATTAAAAATGATCTGTGATGGTGAATACTCTCTCTTCATTATGACTCTCTCTACATAACTATTATCTTCTAAATCCTCTTGGCTGAGCCAGCTCATTGCCTTTATAATTCCTTTTTATTGCTTCCTCCCTTCTAATCCTCTAGAACTTTTGAAGTACCCCAAATTTGTCTTCATATAAGACTTTGACGTTATTCTATTCTTGAACAAACAATATTGAATGTTATCTGTTTTATTCCAAAATTGCTAGGCATTGCTCCGACCTGCCGTAACCCAGCACCACAGACGGGGGCTTGGACAACAGGAATGTCTGGTCTCATGGTTCTGGGGGCTGGAAATCCGAGGTCGGAGCCTTGGCCAGTTGCTTTGCAGACGAGCATCCTCTCCCTGTGCCTCTTCATAGCATCTTCTCTCTGTGTGTCCAACTTTCCCTATTTTCTGAGCCTGCTCTTGTGGGACCAGCTGATTCCCCTAAAATTGATATGTTGAAGCCCTAATTTCTAGTACCTCAAAATGCGGCCATATTTAGGGACAGGCCCTTTAAAGAGGCAATTAATTTAAAAATGAGGTCTTTAAGGAGGGTCCTCATGTGATCTGACTGATGTCCTTATAGAAAGGGGAAATTTGGACACACGGGAAGGCACCAGGGGCCACATATAAAGGGAAGACAGTGTGCTGGCATGGCAAGAAGGCCTTTGGAGAAACCAAAGCTGACAGCATCTGATGTTGGACTTCTGGCCTCTAGAACCGTGAGAAAATTAATTTCTGTTGTTTAAACCACCCAGGCAGTGGTATTTGGTTATGGTGACCCTGGCAAATTTATACATACAGTAATAACTGGATGAGGGCCCACCCTAATGACCTTATTTTAATGTGATTGCCTCCATAAAGACCCTACTTTCAAATAAGGTCACATTCTGAGACACCGGGGGTTGGGACAACAGCCTGTGGATTTGGGGGGGCTGGGGACAGAATTGTCACGCTCAGTTTGGGGTGAGGGGCATTTAAAATGTAAACCCCATAAGGTGAGATGTCACATCGTTGGTTAGACTTTTGTTAAAGTCCCAGTATCCAGACCGTGCTGAGGAAGAGAGGTGCAGGATGATGGAGCCAGGCAATGAGCTAACTCAGGCGGAAGGAACTCTCTTCCACACGCATCTGTATAATGCACATGGCGGGGGGTGGAATTTGAGGGAACAAACAGCTTTAGAGTGAACCGCTGATTCTTTTGTCTCCAAAGGACTAATATTTTGTTAAAGCCCATCTAACCGTCAGCCCGCTTTTGTGTGAGTCCTCAAGAGGTCGCCACCAGAGGGAGACAGACAGAAAGCCCCTGCCCTCTCTCAGGGCCTGGACTACCATGCCTTCCCCAGGCGCTTCCCCCACCTCACCTACAAGGGGGATACCCGCAGATCCCTGGGGGCTGTTACCCATTAATTCACCCATTAGTCAACTGTCTACTGAGCCCTTTGGTGGGCCCTGGGGACACCGTCAGAAGCAGTGTAAATTGTGGCCCCAGTTGGGTTCACCATGAGGTGGGGAGGACGGGCCAGGCCCACGTGATGTCTTGCCCTGCAACACAGCAGGGTGACAAGATGTAATCACAGGGTGCTGTGGGCACAAGTATAACCCACCCAAACTTGGGGTGTCAGGGACCTCTTAAGGGGGTGACAGGTGCCAAAGGGTTAGCTAGATGAGGGCACGGAGAGGGCTGTGCCGGGCAGGGGGACGCTCTCGCTGCATGGCATCCAGAGAGCTGTGCTCCAAAGAAGAGATGGCAGGTGAGGCTGGTGGGGACGATGGGTCACAGGGGTCAAGTCCAGCCCTGTACTGGAGCTTAAGGACCACATCAGGGCAGTAGGACTTTGAGAGAGGGATTGCTCTGATTGGGCACACAGCAAGTTTCTTCCAAACCCTAACTGCACAGACCCTGTGACCCAGCAAACCCACCTCTGCCTCCTGGTACAGCATTTACCCTGCAGATGACATCACAAGTGGAGGAAAGGAGACGCTTCTTGCCAACATGGACTTAATAACGATTAGAAATCACCTAAACGCCATCACTTCAGAACTGATTGGATAACGACACTTCTTTAGGCCACTGTTCTCTTGCCGGTTGGAGGTGGAGGGGGGCAGGGAGGGATTGGCTTAATTTTCACCCTTCAGTATCTTTCAAATAGTGTGCCATATGCATGTATTATCAATTCAAAAATAAGTAAATACAATTTATTTATTTCAAGCGTATGTAATAGCGGCTTTAGTCTCAGTGACATCAGTGTGGCCATATAGACTTTGCTCCAATTCCAGTGGAGGCAGTCAGCGGAAACTCCACGTTCAAACTAAGAGAAGAAAGAGCAGTGAGGTGAGCGGGGGTGGGATGCAGTGAAAATGTCACCCGACCATCCCGGCAGATAGAGACACTGGAAGAGAAAAGACGGCTAAAGACGACTGTCATGGCTTTGTCTCCAGCTCCTGAAAACTGGCCTTTAAAACACACTATGTTTGGCAAAGATGTTGCTTTTATCTACTTACGTGCACACAATAATAGACCTTGGAAGAGATCAGACTCCACTGTCTTTGGTTCTGTTCAGTTCAAAATAGGACTCCACAATTTTAAATGACCTCTGTAAGAATTCGTAATGCAGTAAGAAATAGATCCTATCTCGGGACAATTATTTCTCTTGTGGTTGGAATCATTTTAATTTCTCTCGCAATGTTTGTTCCCAAAGCTAGAGGAGGAAGCTGGACTTTCTGGGGCTTTCCGAGCCCACAGACACCGAGAAAGGCTGAATCATGGCAAATGTCCCAAGTCAACCCAGCTAAGCTTTTTCTTCCCCCCTCTGGTGATGAAATGTACAGTAAGGAGACAATTCTAATAAAGGTTACCATGAACCCTACACATACTAGAGGGAATGAGTCTCATGGTGAAGCCAGTGTTTTGGGCCTCTCTGCCTGACTTAGGATGCTTCAAATTCAAATTAATAAAGAGACAAGATGCCACGTTTGGGACTGGAAGACAGTGCAAGCAATAAGGTAACAAAGGCAATACAACTGTTGTCTTAAATGGCATCCTCGAAGATTTATTCTCAACGGGGCGTTGGATTCTCAACCCTTCCTTTGGGGAGGTTGAACATCAATTCCATCCGTGCTGTCTTTCCTCAATTGGACTCACTCCTGTTTTTGGAACTGACTTTAAAGCTAATTTTAAAGCCATGCTTAAAAACTGAGTTTCAATTTTTAAACGCATTTCCTCTTGTAATTATCTCCATTACTCGTGAAATTTGGCTTTTTAAATTATATGCGTATTTAAATTACACATGTGACTTGTATATATAAATGAATGACATATGATATATTATGTATAGGGCTATATGTTACACATTTGGATAAATTTCCTAAAGCATGCTGTAGACCATGAAAATTATTTTCAAAGAAAATTTTAAAAATTATTTCGAACCATGACTGCATCATCGTTATAAAACCGAGCTTCTAAATTATACTAATTTGAAGAAACTGCACATTGAAGATGTGTGCTGCTATTCCTTTTTTTTTTTAAAGATTAGATATGATGACCTGGTAAATTAGAAATTATGATTAACAATACCCATCTCATCTGGTAATTTCAAGCCAAATCATAAAAAAAAAAAGCCCACAAGAATCAAGATTGAGAAAAATTGGTTCACTTTCCTTTCTAAAATTATCTAATGCATTATTTCTTCAGGGGACACAAACATGCACTTATGGCCAAACCCCCAGAAGAAGGTCGTTTAGATTGCAATATTATTTATGCAAACATTTCAGACGGTGGGTCTTTGTCATGACCCTTCGCCCTAATACATGTGCATGTTTGTATGTACACAATCTAAAAATCTTGCTTAATCTGAAAAAGCTAGCCATCAGGGAACCTGGGTGGCTCAGTTAAGCATCCGACTTCGGCTCAGGTCATGATCTTGTGGTTCGTAGGTTGGAGCCCCGCATCAGGTTCTGTGCTGACAGCTGGGAGCCTGGAGCCTGCTTCGGATTCTGTGTCTCCTCTCTCTCTCAGCTCCTCCCCTGCTCACACTCTGTCCTTTTCTCTCCCCCAAACATTTAAACATTAAAAAATTTAAAAGAAAAAAAAAAGCTAGCCATCTAAACACATTTTCCAGAGAACAGAGCATGACAGTTCTCTTTTCCTTAACCAGAAAAAAACGGTCTGGGTAAAGAATCCTCGTAATGCTCATTTTTAATGCAGTATGTAATGTAGTGAAGCCAGGACGAGAAGACAGTGTTGCACAGACTGGGAGTTGTAATCCGTCTTCTCTGTCCCCATGGACTGGCTTTTTCCAGCTGTTTTGCGGTAAGGAAACAAGAGCTTACTGGCTGATCCCAGGATAGACTGACTGGTCATTTCCTGTTGTACCAGTAACACAAACACTGGACTAATAGCCAGGGAATATGGATCTCTTCTTGTTCTGGAATAACAGCGTTCTTTTCGGGGGAAGCCTCTGTATAACCCTATGTACAAGCCACACGAGACTGTGTGACGGCTGTCATTCAGGCTGGTTCTACAATTGACTGGCTCCATAATCCTGTGAGGTCATCGCAATGCCTAAAGCAGCTCAATATCCAGAATAGCTACAAGGAGGGTATAAATAATTCAGAGATGTTTAACTGAAGACGAAGCAGACCCGCACCTTCATTAAATAGGATTTCACCTGTTCTGGGAAGTCCCAACCCTTCTGAAACTGAAGTTCCAGAATCAGAATTCTTCCCTTGCTCTCACACCATCTGGAAGCACTTCTGAGTGTTGTCAGTCACAAAGAGTGCCGGGGAATCTGGATAAGGATGTATATGTCATCCCCCTTCTGACTCGAGAGAAAAATCTCTGACGTTTTGATTCAACTTCTGCCTAAGCCCAGAGTAACCAGCTCGCCGTCCGGGGGCCCGGCGCTGCCCCTCCATTAAGGGGGCGCTGAACAGTTCTGGCTTGAGCAAAGGGAGGCCGTCCAGCCTGGGGGTTCAGAGAGGACAGACACAGCTGTCCGCTACAGGAAGCGTCACTTGCGCTGCAGGTGAACAGGCAACTGTGGGCCGATGTCGCTAGCATCCTCCCTGCCATCAAAGAGGCCAGCTTTCTGCTCGGTCCATCTGCAATGCTCGCTTACCTGATGACCCGCCAGGAAATGCCCACAGGCTTGGCCCTTGATGGTTCTCTGCGGCAGTAAGGTCCAAGCTCACTGCGATCCAGGCTGTGCACTTCTTAGGGCTGGTTCCTCAACTTTTTCCGACCTAATCCTTTTTAGTCCTCTGAGATCAGGCCAGGCAACACAGATGGAGGAACCCGAAAGGACACCTTGAACCCTGTTAGAATTCCCCCAAAGTTTGTCTCGGCACACAGGTTTGCCAAGGGTATGATCACCCTTATCAGCAGAGCTGGAGCTAGATGGGTTCACCCACCAGTTCTTCCTGGGATCACCCAGGAGCCCGGTGTCTTTCTGCCCCAACACGACCGAGCGTGGACTCTTCATTCTGCTCTGGACTCTTGGCACTGGGCTCTCCCGCATGTGCCGTAATGGACCAGAGTTGGTCCCCATTAAACTCTGGATTCTGTTAGCCACTTGCAGAGACGAGGAATTGGAAGCCTTCGGGAGGGCATGGCTTTCCAAAATCACACTTATGGTCAGAATCCAGGCATCTTAACTGTTATTCAGCACTTGTTCCCTGCACTATCCCCTTGGTCAAGGCAAACCTGAGCTGTTGGGAATCCGTTGGAGTGGGATCGGGAAAAACAGCCTTGAGGATGAAGACCTGAACTCGGATCCGAATACATGAGTTGAATAAGCCTCAAAAAGTGTAGTATTTTAATGGAAGAAGACGTCCCAAACACACAAAGTCACTACATTCTACTTAGGTAATTTTTTGAATAACCCAATTTCATATTTCCTTATTTTATTCTAGTCATGACATGTCCCTTCACATTCCTCTTTTGGCCTGAGTCTTTATACATTTATTAGGAGTTGTCGTGTGACATTAAATGGCACTATAACCTAAGTGCCAATAAGTCATTCTTTTCTCAGAATTTGTCCTCCGCCACGTTCTAAAAAATAGTGAAACACACCCACACGCTGAGGAAAATACAGAAATTTAAAATAGCATAGGTGTGCAAATGAAAACCTATAGGTAGCAGATTTTTCTATGAAAATGCTCCTCCTTTAATGAGAAGATCTTGTATGTTGCTGAAAAACATTTTTTTATCAGCTCCTAGTCATGTCAGAACTGGATTCTGGAAATAATCTTTCCCAGTTGTGAATGCTCTCATGTGGGTTATAAGACAGGAGACATTAAAAAATTCCTCTCTAATTTGAACAATATGCATATCAAAGTATTTCCTTCCACTGCCCCTTCCCCCGCACCCCCCCAGCAGTCTCTCCTGGCCACCACCTCCTTCTGCAGTAGCGCAGTCTCACCACCAGGGGGCGCCCGTCCTCCATCACTTCTAATCAGCCCTGTCACCAGCACCAACAACAGCAACCCACCGCCTTCCCCCCAGAGACAGAAACATAACCTTATTCTTGTCACAGCCAAGAGAATGAAATGCAGAATTTACACAGATTTCTCAAAATATGTTTTATCTCCATTGTCAGTAACCCCCAGCAGACCAACTTTACTTTTTTTTCCCCGTTCACTAATTTATGAAAAATACCGCAGCAAATCTTGTCGACTCTATTTTATCTATCAATCAAGTGGTAATTTTCATGTTTGTTACCATAGCACCCACAGCCTGTGAGCTTCTGCTACTTCTGTTTTCCTAATGTTGGTTCACTGTTACAGGTAAGCAATCAAGGATCTCTCTTGGGGATTCTAGAACAAGGCGAGGGAGGGTGCAGAGGGGAAACCCGCATAATTATCACAGTGATGGGTTGACATCCAGAATCTGCGAACGACTCCACCCTTGCACTCTGAAGAGGAAGAAGCCGGGTTTCTAAAATAGCAGCGCATTATGCGAGCTGAGCTTGGGAACTGGGCCCACCTTGAGAAGTTTTAGCTCAATAAATGCCTCCCAGTAAAAGACAGGTTTCACCCTTGACAGCACCTCAGAATTTCTCCCCAATTAATTTTTCAAATACCCCTTCAGTGATGTGCCACTTTTATTCTTTAACAGAAAAAAAAAAAAACCCAAGAGCGATCTCAGGCAAAGTGTCCTGCCTTCATTTCCTAAAACAGAATCAGAATGAAACATACAAGGAGGAACCCTTCTTGTCGTCTACGTTTGTGGTTTGACCTTTGGTCATGACCTTCTGTAGCATCCTCAATCAAAGACACTGAACAGCAGCAGGCACGCATTGTCTGAGAGTCTGCTTTCTTTCATAAGTGATGGGCTTACTAAGGATCACAGACACATGGAGTAGCAGGTGATCGAGACATAAACATTGAATACATTCAAATTTACGAGATGGGTAAGTCACAAAAGCCACATAAAGCAGGAGGTGCTAAATCCTGAACCTAATAACTGTTACCAAAAGTTGCACCCAAACTGAACCGAAGGGCTGAGAGGCCCTTTTGGGGCAGATGACAGGAATCTTGGGTGTCAGCAGATAGGTAATAATAGCACATAGGAGAGGAGGAACTGGGTGTCCTGTAAGCCCACATCCCTAAATGGCTGGGTGCGGGGGGCTCTCAGGAAAAGGCATCACAACACCACTGCTTTGTTACCATGGAGAGGAACCTTGAACAAAATTGATTCACTCGGAAAGCATCTGGCAACAAGCCATACAGGGGGATGTGCTTCCTGAACACTTTTTTGAGGTCGACTCTAGAGGGGATCGCTATTCTTCTGGAATTTGTGAATTGGATTTATTTCCAATAGGAGGGAAACCTCTATAATTAAATATGTTGAATTTGAAGGAAACTCCATCTATTCATTCAACTATTGATGATAAATGATTATATCTTTCACTATATAGAATGGAAAAAAAAAACCCTTAAGTTAAAGTAACAATGAGGAATGACTGAAGGCAAGATTAAGACCAACCTATTGGCTAATTCCTTCTAACAGAACTGTGTTCAGTGATTGTCATTCTACCTATTTCAATAAGGAAGGGGCTCAGCAAGCCTACTGCTACTTGTGAGCATGTAAAGCGGCTGTGAGCCCGCCATCCCAGTTGGCCTCAGGTTATCTGCAGCCAACCGGGAAGCTGGAAAAAAAATATTCCTATTTCTCTACTCTATTTAGTCTAATTCGGCCTGAGTACAGAAGACATTGCATTCAAAATGCATAAAGACACTTGAGATGACTCTCATTCATGCCATCTAAAAGGTGAGTTATTTGGATCTCCATGCCCATCTGCAAGAGATGAGCCACCAAAAATTGTATGACAATGTTCGAGAATGAATGCTATACATATAAAGGTCTTACTAGTTTCTCTAGAAGTGGGTCAAGCCACTTGGCTCCATAGGTTTGACCAGTGGCCCCCTGGGAGCTGTTCTCTGAGTTAACTTCTTCGCAGAACATGCTATTTTGGGGGATCGTGTTTGGAACGATTCTCAGTAGTGACAAGCCAGCAAGTGACAGCATCAGTATCTCCCTTGTTCAGGTCCAGTAGCAAATTTCCACGGACATCTGAGGGGGAATGGTGACTGCTAGTTACCAAGAGAGAGAAGAATTCTTCAAGAAGGCCTGGGTCACACCGTAGAAAAGAAGCTCAATCTGAGGATTAGTATTTTTTTTTTTTTTTTTGTCAAAACAGTTTGTAGAACTTCAAGGTAAAATGCTTTCAGAATTTATCCTGCACATTTTTGAGAAGTTGAATGATGAAAGGAACAAACAAAGCCCAACTGAGTGGTGAATGAAGAGTTAGGTTCTGGGTATTCAGTGATGGCATTCTCCCAGAAATCTATGGTCCGTGGCATTTTCTCGGACCCAATGACATACTTCCCTTTTCCTGTCTCTTTCCTGCGGTGATGTAGCTATGACTATGAAAAAGCTGAATTTACAAAACTCAAAGGCAATTAAGAATACAAGGTAGAAGACAAATACCATAGGATTTCACTTAGATGTGGAATCTAAAACCCCAACCAACCAAACAAACAAACAAAAGCAGAAACAGACCCATAAATACAGGGAATAAACCGATGGTTGCCAGAGGGCAAGGGTGTGTGTTGGGGGGGAGGGCACAAACAAAATGGGGGAGGGAGAGTGGGAGGTACGGACTTCGAGTTACGGAATGATTAAGTCGCAGAGATAAAAGGCACAGCGTAGGAATATGGTCAAGGACACTGTATAGTGTTGCCTGGTGACGGATGGTTAGCTGCTCTTGTGGTGAGCAGAGCATAATCTATCAACTTATCGAATCACTATGCTGTATACCTGAAACTAACATAATATTGTGTATCAACTACACTTCAATTAAAAAATATATATATAGGGGACTTCCTGCTTGTGTTCTGCAGAAAGAGATTATATCCCATCTTTAGCTTTCAGATGGCCTTGAAAGTGTACAAGGAAAAGGGATGAATACTCAAACCGGTATCAGATCCACACACGCAGACTAAAGGCTAAGAACAGAAGAGAAAGACAACTACCTGGTCCTTCATTTGAGATTGCTGTCTATTTTGAGAATCTGGTGAAAACTACCGACCTTCTCTGGGAAAAAAAAAATCTATATGCATGTGACTGAACTAACATACAGCCTTTATATAAAATGCCACGAGTTACTCTGAAGTCCCTAAAATCATAGACACCTAATCGACCACAGAGTCAAGAGCTGAAAACTTTATCTTGATGACCATTTATGGAAAGTTTTCTGTGGATGTCAAGTAAATTAATAGCCTGTGTCTGGTGAATTTTGGCTCAATTAAAGGGAGATGATACTAATTTCCTTCTTTCCTTCTCCTTCCCTTCCCTTCCCTTCCCTTCCCTTCCCTTCCCTTCCTTCCTTCTCTCCCTCCCTCCCTCCCTCTCTCCCTCCCCTTTCATTTTCTGTCTCTTTCTCTCTCCCTCTCTCTCTGTCTTCCCATCAGAGAGGAGCTGGGAAAATGGTCTCAGCATTCGATCAGTGAATAACAAAAATGATTGGTAAATGCATTTACATTCTACAGATCACTTTCTTATGTACAACAGCTATTGCCTATTGAAGACATATTTTGTGCTTCTCTCTTATCCATAACCCTCACAGCAAACGTGCCTGGGGGTGTTTGCTATTGCTAATTTGCTAACGAGGAGCCACCCAATGGCTCAGAGACAATGCATACAAATAGGACCAAAGGCCCTATCTCATAACCTTCCCTTAGATGTTCTTCCCACTGGACTGGGAAGCACAGGAAATACTCATCCAGTTTTTCAGGGAGAAATTTGGTTGACGGTCTCTTGATAGCTTATCGCCTAGACTTCGAACAGAATGGCTAGTGGATAGGAATGTGAATATGTGATCTGGAAATAATTTGATAAACTCTCATGCCGAGCATCTCGATATGTCACTGTGTTGTAGAAGGGTTTCATAAGGTCTAATAGAAGGAGGAAGGAGCTTTTCACATGTCTGGACACGTACCGTAGAGTTTTATCCTCAAAACTTGAAAACTAACCCTGCCTCCATGGAAGCCATCTAGTGACAAGGACATGTGTAGCACTTTTTGTGCCAAGATAACGCTCTATCACATCACCGTGGCAAAGTGTCTGGTTCTCACGTGTCTACTCGCCATTTATTTAAAATAAAAGCACAAAACAATTTACTCTTATCCTTAACGTCTTATTCTGTGTCTAAATTATGTAATGCTTATAAATCCCAGAAATTGAATGCTGATATTGTTGTTTGGCCCAGCCTGAATGATTTGCTGGAAGAAGTAAACACTGTTAATGGGGAAGAGGAGTTAAAATTGTATCTAGCCTCTATTGTGCGTCTCTCTCTCTCTCTCTCTCTCTCTCTCTCTCTCACACACACACACACACGCACACACACACACACGAATAACTTAGGTAGCCATTTTTTTATGGTCTTGACACTCATTGAAGATAAAGTAACATAAACCTTCTCAGAAAATACACGTGGAGACGTGAACACGTTACCGATCTGAAGAAGCAGCGAAATTTTACTGGCCTGGTCACATCATCTGTTCTCAGGTAACGCAAAGCTCCAGGCAGAATCCAACCACTCTAAGTCAAGTTGAAGCCTGTCTCATGATTGCTAACATGTTCCCCTCAAGAGTATCCTTTTGCAAGGTAAATGACCGTGGGTCACAGGTCCCCTATCGATAACGTGATCTTTCCCAACCAAGTTCGTTCAGGGCTTCGATGAAGGAAAGCGTGGAAAACTACCAGGCATGTCTTCAAGGTGACATCAGTAGGAGGCAAAAGCAAAGCAGACAAACATCACCTATGAGAGCAGAGACCAGGAGCGGCTGAGTGACAACCCCGCCCTGCACTGTACCTGTACAGATGAAACTGGACAGTCCCCCATAGATG
The DNA here is from genome assembly GCF_027475565.1 of Acinonyx jubatus. NCBI lineage: Eukaryota > Metazoa > Chordata > Mammalia > Carnivora > Felidae > Acinonyx > Acinonyx jubatus. The sequence goes on from NC_069380.1 coordinate 76,217,201, forward strand.
ACTTCATCGTTGTCGGGCAATATGAACGGACACCTCGTCTGAACCTCCAAACAGTATTGCTTGCAAGGAATTGTCTTTCTGCAGTTAAACTGTGCGACTTCAAAGTACTGGGAACACAGCCAGGCTTTGTAGACAATCTGAAAAAAGAGAAGAATCAAAAATCGGGAGGGATGACAAGAGTTCTGTCTCTCGTACAGGACATGCTGTACCGTGAGAAGCATGCCGTGGTGCCAAGTGGATCCTAAGGAAACTCTCATTTCCAGAACGCTCTTTTACACAACGCTAGCTGTAAGTGATAGCAAGGTAGCCACAGAAGTCTGCAACAGAGCCAAACGTGATTGGATCGAGCCTTTCTGAGAGTATGCAAAAGGTCACACGGCATTTGGTTTGACGAAGCTCGTCTGAAAAGTAGTGGCGTTCATCAGAACCTGAAGTTTCAAAGTCCAGGGATACAGAAAGTAAACAAACAAACAAAAAAAACCAAACACCAAAAAACCCGTAATAGACTGCAACGTTCGACTGAGCAGGAGGCCCCTCCAGCTATGCTCCCAATGGGCACTAGATGGCGCTGTGTCCTCTGCAACCAGGGCCACCAGCGAGCGCTTCCACTCCAGACGCACAAAAGTAGCCGTGGGCAATTACATTCATGACTCACATCAAGTGCATTAAAAACCTCATCGTCCCAAAGCCCGGAAACACCCCACCTAGGTCAGCCCTGGCATGTGTTGGCGTTGCAGTGCATGCGAACCACAGCTTGGACCATCTATGCGGATATATGTTAGGTGTTCAGTTCACGTAATGAGATGTGAAATGATTATGACTTCATTTACCTCTTTGTTTTCGACAGCTAGTCAGGAAAATAAATATTGAAAAAAAAAATGCCCCTTCCTTGCCTAAGGAAACAGGGCGCAACCTCAATCCAAATAAAACGATGACGAAAGCACCCATCTACAGTAGAGGTTGCTGGGAAGCAGGTGTTTCCCAGATCCTTGGCATGGGGGGCTGCTGTCTGTCTGTCTCTAGGGTTAATAATAGTCGGGTAAGATTTTGTCAACTATGCCTTCCCTAGAAACGTGAATGGTTGACAGTCAGACGTACACTAAGAGATAAGAGATCATAAACATTTGACAATAGTAGCAAGAACTGTACATAGTATTTATCAACTTTGGTTGATATACTCTGTTCTAAGCGTGTCACATACTTTTTTCTCCATGTAACGCTCAGCGCACGCTTCGAAGGTAACGACCAGTCATGCTTTGCGTACAAATCATAATTCGTAATGGAAGTAAATTTAAAAATCCAGAATTCAAACCCACTCTTCGTAGGGCTCCAAATCCTGCACTCTTCAAAATGATGCTCTGCTTAATCTGAAAATGTTTGTTTCAAGAAGAACTTGTAAAACCACAAGCGAGTTTGTGAATCCACCTGACATCAGCACCAAATTGCGTGTGCCTGGCCAGTGTCTGTTTGGTATTGGAATGTTATTCATCACTTTATGTTGCTTTGATCAAAATGAAACTTTAGTCTTAGATTGAAGGGGCCTCAGTGGGGGTAAAATGGAATGAATGTGAAATTCAGATTTAAGGTTAGACCGCTGAGAGTAATCTATTCGCTGTCATCAGCAATTCATTTATAAGGGTTTATAAAACTTGATAGGAAAATACATAAATAATTGGCACTCTCATAGGTCTTTTGAACAGGTCTTAACATAAAAGTGTACATTAGAAAAAAGTACTACAAATAGCTAAGGGAACCCCTACAATTTCTTAGATCTCAATGCAGAAACAACGGGAAGGGGGTGGGAATGAGAGGCAAGGGGGCAGAGGTGACAGGTGGGGACAGTGCCCTCATGCTGTCAGAAAGAGGTCAAAAGTACGAGTTTCAGAAGAAAGAAAAGTAACGTGGTTTCCCAACCATGCTTCGGGGGCAATGCAGATTGTTTTTCAAAATACATTGGTATTTGTGCAATATAACATAATATGTAATATGATATATGACATTTATGACATAAACCAAGCTGTACTCTAGGAATGGCAGTGTCTGTCTTATGATTCCTGGTTTTAATTTCCTTTTCTCAGTACCAGGGGAAGTTGAGTACATCTACAGTTCCAACAACAATACAATTCCATGATAAGCAATGTTCACATTCTGCATATTTCTGGGGTTGTAAAAAAAAGCAGAGTGACCTCTTCGCTCTTAGGGAATACCGCTACACAATTCCAGAAAGTTGCACACATTCTTATGGGCCAGAGTCTCCTCTCCATTCCGCCTCCTACTTTGCTATTGCACAGCTCTTCAAATTAAAGTGGTTCCTGAATAGCAAGTCATATCCTGTACCTGGTCAACCCCACCTTAGGCAAGACCCTGTCCCCTCTCACAGACAATGGGGTATCACAGATCGAAGCCTCTCGGGAAATATACACATTCTCCTTGCAATCAAACTCCTTAGCATCACTTAACTGTAATGGATCCATTTTTCTTCTGGTTCCTTCCATGCTGTTTCAGCTATATTTCTTTGGCAGATTTTTTTTTTACTTAAAGACCTAGTAAGTAAAGCACTTTTTATAAAGATCAGGTTGTAAGCTATGGACAAATGTGTGAAGGGCTCTGGACCTTCTACGGAGCAAGAACAACCTCTCCAGCCGGGTTTCCATGCATCATTAGCTCTTATTAACCAACTCTGAGACTTTCCAAATGCAATGGAAGGTTCGTCACCTGAGCCTTCCACATCTTCCAAAATTTTGGTTCAGGGGATACGATACGTCAGAAAGCAATCGGGGAACAGAAGCATCGTGGGCAGAAAAAGAAAGGGGAGGCCTTTGCTGTTGACTTTGAGGGCATTGCTACTGTGTGCTCATGGCCAATGGTTTTCTAAGTGTGAAATCAGAAGACACAGACCAAGGGAAGGCAGACAAGTACATGCTGGCGTGGGCTGAAGAGCTTTCTTGCCAGAAGAGAAGAAATACAATGGGCTGTCTTGTGAGGTATGAGTTGTCTGTAACCAGGAACATGTGAGCCGGAGTTGAGTTAGCTCCCGCCAGTGTGCTGTGATTCTCGGGGAACAGTGAGAGAAGTAAGAGACTCTGAGATACCTGTCAGTGCCTTTTTAGAAGTCTTTGAGGAAGAGAGGCTGAGAAAGTTAGATGGTTTTCAGTGGCACAAAGCTAAAGAAACAAGATGGTTAATTTGTTACAATACGGAAGGATTCTCACACAGAAGCACCTGATAAAGAGTAAATGAAGTTGTCTCTTTTTATACAAACTCTGCAGTATAAAGAAGGCCAGCAATCTTTTCTTATGATGGCCTCGCCTTCTCCTCTGGAGAGAAGCATTAGGTAATCGCTTTTCTAGATGTCACTAAATAGAAGAAATGATTATATGATGCTGAACAATAATTTGGGAAAGAAACAAAACCAGTGGTTGGAGTACATCCACCCACACCCCTCCTTGAGGGCATGGGCTCTTTTGTGTCTGGAGAGCACTGTTTGCCAGGTACCTATGCTCACGAAGGACACCGCAAATGACCTCCTCACCCACACGCTCACTTCCGCCCCGTGCCCCGTGGAAATGACCACTGACTGTACAGAAACCTTGCTTGGCAGCTGCCCACTGTTCAGTAAATAGGCGACATGCTCAAGTTGCAGTCTGCAAAAGCAACAGACTACGTGATTACAATGGCCTAAAGGACAATGTCATTTTTACTTACTATCTCGGTGACGATATTCTCCTTCTCTCCCAAACCATTTTCGCACTTGTTATGTGTTGCCCATGAAGACTCTGGGACGTGTTCGGGAAATATTTTACAGATAAAGAAACAAGGACAGAGAGATTATAGCACCAAACGAATGGAGTTCGGGTCTCGACAGCTAGACTGGCACTGGGAATGTTGGAAACTGGAGACCCCCCCACCCCTCGAGGGGATGCGGGGAGTGACTGCTACATGAACAGGTCCACACCTTTGGAGTCACCGAAGGGGGCGTTCCAGAGTAGAGAGATTCTAGTGGTGGTCTTTCTGAGCCTCTTCATTTAAAGTGGAAAGGGGCCTAGAAAGATCACAGGTGATGATGACCTCAAACCCCTGACTTCCAGACCATTGTTTTCATAATGCACCGCCATATTGGAAGCCATCAACTGAGCATTGTTCATTCCTGACATCCTCTTCCCCCCCCCCCCCCCCGCCCCTGCAGGTCACTTCATTTCAGGACCGCACTCTGGAAGCTTTGCCTTGTAATTCCACACAGCGGGCTGTCACGAGCCACCCCACCTGCCCCCCAGGCTCTCTTCTGCATTCACATCCCTTAGTGACACGGACCTATTTGAAGATGTGAGCCTGGACAGCAAAGAGAGAGGAGAGGAGGGGCAATCCAAGGGAGCCTGGTCTACAGAAGTCATCTCTAGACTCACAAGGAAGAATGATGTGTTTTCCAGATAATTTTCCGTGCCCAGCAAAGTTTTGGTTGTAATGGCACTAGTGTGGTTGAGCTGAAAAATCTCAAGAGGAAGACTGGGCTGTGGGGGGTTCTTTGTCTGCTTCCCAATTATGGGGAGTGATGTTAAGCTATGGGGTTCTGGAAGGGAATGCTTTCTGTGGGTATAAGGATGAGCCTAAAATAGTCACCTTTTTGTTACCAAATAATCATGGTTAACAGGGTCGCCATTATAAATGACCAGTGGGATATATGATGTCAGATTCCCATGACTTCTTTTGGTTCTGGACATTCCATTTGGGTGTGGCCAATCCTGTGGAGACCCTTTCAAACATACATAAGATTCAAATGTTTCCAATAGAAGCTGGGATTCTCATTTCCTTTAAATATGTTTGCCTCCCTCCCCCAAATCTATGCCTGTGTTTTAGAGCTAGATAGCAGATTGATATTGCAAATATACACTGGCCTGCTGAAACAAATATCATGTTGGTTACAATTTTTTATTATGAAGAAAAACGTCAGGTATTGAAAATGGTTGTCATCTTTGTGTTAGAAGGTTGCTTTCCTATTTCCCCAAGCATTAGCAAGGACAGATTCTTTCTACAGTTACGACATGTGTTGATACCTTTTATTAGATCCTTTTCTGTCAGCTCTAATGCATTAGTGGCCTGAGTTTTGAGTGTGTGAGGGTGGAATAATTGGTTATGTAAGCAAAAGTCTGCTGTAGCAAATGCCTCAGGCTACTGCACTTTGATGCGTGCAACGCACGCCGTTGCAATGTAAGTAGAGGTAGAGGTCAAAATACATGTTCACGTTCCTGTGTCTGAATGTCTGCTTTCTTCTTTATTTGTGTCCGTGTCTCGTTAAAGCGCGTGGCATCCAGAAATTGGAAATACTGATGTATTCTAAGAGAAAAACAAGGAAACAAACCCCTGCCTAACGATGAGCTAAGGCAAGCAAAGAATGCGTTAGGAGATGGACGGCACACTGAGCACCGGGCTCCTTGAGCCTCCGATGTCCGTACGCCTTGTCCTCCAGGGCTACGTCTTGGCCCCATTTCCTAAATAAGATGCAAATACCTTCCAGTTTCTGCTGGTGACCCACTTTGGGATCCTGTCATAACACTTGGTCTATTCCCCTCCAGAACTTCAGAACTCCCCTTGCTCCCTGGGGCTGCCCTACATTTTGAAGTCCGCCCAAACTGTGCTCACCACCACGCCGGGGCCCCAGGCTCGTTCCACACAGGAGAGGGAGCTGGTCAGAAAAGGGGGTGCGACCTCGCCAGTCTGCCAGCCAGGGAGCTATTTGTGGGAGTCTGTGGACACACATGAGATGCTACAGATGACAAAAAAAGCAAAGCAAATCGACGGCGCTTTCTTATAAAGAGAGAATGTTCCATCCAAAGATGAATGGAACTCAGAATGGGGCTCAGAAAACCCCAGCAAGCACTTGTGTCTCCAGCGCTATCCAAGGGATACAAAGCCAACTCCGTTTCTCCCTTTCTCCTCCTCATTCACACCTGCCTGGCTTTGCCCCTGCAGGCTTGTCTCATCTTTTCCCTCCTCTCTCCCTTTCATTTGGCGTCAGCCCCAACCGCTCCACAGAAGCTGTTCTTTCTAAGCAACTTGGCTGCTCCGATGATAAACCCAGCTGCTGAAATGGGTTATTTTCTTATTTGACCTCTTGGCAGCTTTGAACGCTACTGATGAAGCTCCTTCTTTCAATGCCCGCACTGGCTCCGTGCTCCTGATGATGGGACTTTGGCTGGCCCCTCCCCCAGCCACGCCTCCTCCATCTGTACCTGTCCTTCCTCGTCACTGTCACCATTGTTTGCTTCCTCTGCCACTCCCCAAAATGTTGGTACCCCTGCGGCTTGTGTTCTAAACTTTCCTCCACACGTTCTTCCAGGGCAATCATCCACTCTTAGGAGGATTCAATGGTCATCTTTAAAACAGAGAAGCTAAAATCTTTGTTTCCAAAGCACCTCTCTCTCTCTCTCTCTCTCTCTCTCTCTCTCTCTCATTCTCTGGCATCTGGTATACCTGGAAACGGTGAAATGGTCTCCTACCAGTCTCTGTCTCAGTCCTCTATCCTCTCAATTGCTGTGGGTCCACAGTGGAATTTGGCAACTTCCTCTCGGGGAGAGGCAAGAGTGAGAAATCTGGGAGTCACGCTGGACACCCCCTTCTGCTCTGTCCCACGACTGTTTAATCTCCAAGTCCTGTGAGCCCACCTCCTAAATAGCTCTAACACCTGCTCATGCCTCTTGAGTTTTTAAAATGCTTATTATTTTATTTTGAGAGAAGAGAGAGAGAGAGAGAGAGAGAGAAAGAGCGAGCGAGCAGGGGAGGGGCAGAAAGAAAGGGTGAGAGAATCCCAAGCAGGCTCTGCACTGTGAGCACAGTACCCTCTGAGGGGCTTGAACTCACGAACTTTGAGATCATGACCTGAACCTAAATGCAAAGTTAGATGCTTAACTGAGCCACCCAAGGTCCCATACCTCTTGATTTCTATCGCCACCATTATCATGCCAGCTGCCACCATCACTCGCTCTCCTACACTGCCACATGGATACATCCATGGACCTCATTTGGTGATTTCAGGCGTGGACTCCTCCTCCATGCTGTTCTCCACCCTAAACTTAGAATAATTTATCCACCGTTAGTTTGATTACTTCATTGCACCACTTGAAATCATTCCAGACCTCTGCACAGTGCTCAGGAAGAAGCTGGAACTCTGTGATGGACCCAGAGATTTGTGACTCTGCTCATCTGGCACGGTAGCTCATTTCTGTCTGTGCTTCTCTTCACTCTGTGCTCTCTGGCTGTGGAGGGTGACCTGTGGGGCCACTAAACGTGCCATGCCCTCCACGGCCCTGCACCCACGTTCTTCCTGCCACCTGCCTCGCAGATCTCTTAGCCTGGTTGGTTCCTACTACCCTTTGTGGCCGTGTCTGTAAGTCTACATGCACCTCTCACGATCTGAGATGGATGTTTCTATGGCTTGTGCTAAAGGCAAAGCTCCTTCCTTGTCCATCTTCCCTGCTGGGAGCACTTGTGCGCTTTTGCATCTCAATGCCCTGGGTGTACCTTCCTTGGAATTCTCATTAAAGATTTGTCCCACGGCCCTCAGGTCTGCAGAGCTCTGTCCAGTGATTTGGTTAGCGTGAGCCAGTCCTCCTGGCTCTGAGATCTCGTGCAGAACAGCCCAAACCAGAACCTCGAGGGGCTTCCAAGACAGTGAAGTGTATGGATCCCTTTGAAGTGATCAGCTAACTCTTTTATTAGAGGCCCAATAAATCCTTAAGAAATAAGGTTTTGACAGCCTACTTCATGGATTGAACCTCTGTTTCCAAATGCCGTGGTTTAGGTCCTGAGGCACAATGTGGGGTTGGGACACAAGAAGACACGGGTTCCCACCCAAAGAGGAGGCAGGGTGTGGTTTAACGCGCAGGGCTGCGGAGAGCGGAGTTTATTCTGCACTTGCTTTTAAAAATGGATGTGATGTTGGGGCTCCTGGGTGGCTCAGTTGGTTGTGCCCAACTTTGGCTCAGGTCGTGATCTCACAGTTTGTGAGTTCGAGCCCCGCATCGGGCTCTGTGCTAAGAGCTCAGAGCCTGGAGCCTGCTTCAGATTCTGTGTCCCCCTCTCTCTCTGCCCCCCACCCCCGCTCAAGCTCTATCTCTCTCTCTCTGTCAAAAATAAATAAAACATTAAAAAAAATTTAAAAAAATCAGCTAAAACTGGGGCACCTGGGTGGCTCAGTCAGTTAAGTGTCAGCTCAGGTCATGATTTCAGCTCAGGTCATGGTTCGTGAGTTTGAACCCTGCCTTGGGCTCTGTGGTGATGGCTCAGAGCCTGGAGCCTGCTTCAGATTCTGTGTCTCTCTCTCTCTGCCCCTTCCCCACTCATGCTCTGTCTCTCTCTGTCTCTGAAAAATGAACAAACATTAAAAAAATTAAAAAAAAATGGATGTAATGCTTTGGCTGAGACTTTGGCTAAAAAGTTTTGGCAGACAGATTACAGTAATTCATACCTTTCCCAAACTACACCTATTGTACACTCAGAAATGAATATGAAGATGATAATTAGTAGTTGAATTAAGTGCTCAGTAAGCAGCCATTTCTTAGGGTGTCAAGAAAGACCTCTTTTAATGAGCCACAGTCACCAGATTATCACGTTAGCGACAAAGATGTCGGAAGTTCTAACTACAGACATTGGAAAGGAAGGGATTTCTTTCATGGAGACTACTTCCAAGTCTGAGCCACGGGTTGATACACTGCCGTCCTCAATAGGAACAGGAGTCAACGATAGATCCTTTTGTAGACCAATCGCCAGCCAAGACCTGGGAACACAGTAGTACTGCATGTCACTTGGCCCCCTAAATCCACCTCTAAACCCACCGTATGAACCATCGTAAAAGTATCCTTTGAGCAAAGCGATCCTACTAGAATTCACAGCTTTAAAAAGACAGTGAGCAAACACCTCAATATAAATTCAGTTTTGGGGAGTGCCTGGGTGACTCCTTTGGTTGGGTGTCCGCCTCTTGATTTCAGCTCAGGTCGTTTTTGATTTCAGGGTCATAAGTTTGGGCCCCACGCTGGGCTCCCCATTGGGTGTGGAGCCCACATAAATGAATGAATGAATGAATGAATGAATGAATTCAATTTTGGACTCCCATGCCTTAAGCGAGTTTGGAATGTTGAAAAGGCAGCGGGAAATCAGCCTTTTGAAGAAAGAAGTACAGTGAATCTGTAGATAAGACGTCTTGAAACCGGTCTTAGGCATATTAAGGGATAATACACTCACCAAGGAAAGAAGGAGAGTAAATGTGTCAAACTTTCCTTATTTTGTAGGACTCATAGAATACATAGAGCACGTGATGATTAGTAAATGAATCAGTGCTCTACCCTGGAATGGAGAATAAATCTAGAAAATACCCATACACTCAGTTAAGCTGTCATAAGTAATCAGTACATTCGCTAAAAAATTCCGATGTATCACTTCTTCATAAGACTAAATAGAAGGGGACGTCCTACAACTGCTTCACTTAAGAGAAACACACAAAAAAAGGTCTGAAGAAAGTCAATGCATAGCTTTGTCACAGAACCCAAAGTAAAATATGGAAAATTTGAAATAGCAAAGTAAACTCGTCATGTAATTTCTAGTTATTTCTGATAATACTCCTAATCTATCTATTCCAAAATGTTCACATACGTGTATACCTCCCAGAGCTACAATATCAAGTGCTTTGTGTATCTATCTGAGTTTCCTACATCTTCGCTATATCGTCAGGGCGTTTCTGTATCCACAGTGCCCGACTGCAGTCCTACTTCACCAATCACAGATTCTCACGGGTTCTCAGTTAAAACTATAATGATCTACCTTTGCCCAAAGAAGGTGCATTGTCCCTTGGTCACGTGGGACCTTCGCAGTGTCTATGTTTCCCATGGAAGTGAGCGCTTCTGATTTCGTCATCAGAGTCGATGCGCAACAGCTATGCCAAGACCGTGCCACTGATATGGTTTCCGGCCTTATCCTGATGTGTCCTGGCAGCAATGAGGAGCAGGGCGGCTATTAATAGACGGCAGCCCCTGTGTGGATGTGAGCGAACCAGCGCCTTGGGAATACAGCAGTCTTACACGTCACCCGACCCTTGAAACATGCTATTGATTGAAACCTGGTCTGTATTGACCGCTAGAAACGTGCCAGTGATCCTGGTAGAATTTATGGCTTTAAGAAGTCACAGAGTGAACGCTCCAAAATTCCAATCGGGATTGAGTTGTACGCTGTGATCACCAAACGGGAGAAGCTGACCGAGGCTTCAAAGGTGTCATTCAATTGATCTGTTAGCCCAAAATTACGTATTGAGAGCTGGCTATGGACCAGACATTAGGTAAGTAGCCTTGGGAGCAGGGCCGGGGGCAGGTTAAAAATTCCACTACAAGACCCTTTTCCTGGCATCACGAATAATATCATCGGATTAAAGGCAAAGAGACAAGATGGACTAAGTGGTGTGATGTGACCAGGGCTCTTGTGTTTGGAGAAAGCAGACATCACTGATGAACGAAGGGAGGTGGTTTACTAGACAAGAGGAGGGGACAGTCCGTGAGAAGGAGTGACAGGGGTCGTCAAAGAGAGGAAAGGGGATAGTTGCTGATGTGCCTGGGATGCAGGAAGGAAAGGAGGAGAGCAAAGGGTGGGAGGAAAACGGCTGGATGGAAGCAGATAATTAAATATTTCCTAGGATCAGTTATCTTGCCAGTGTCCTCCGAGCATCAGTGATGTGAAAGGAGTGTGATGATTCCAAATTCACAAGTGTGAAAACTCAGGCTCAGAGAATCTCAGCAACTTGGCCAAAATCCCATAGCAGAACAGAGCAGAGCCAGGCTGAGAATTTGGGTCATTTTACCTACTCCCACCCATCATCCAAATGTGTCTGTGTGTGTGTGTGTGTGTGTGTGTGTGTGTGTGTGTGTGTATTAAGATTATTTCATTATTTTGAGAGAGACAGAGAGACTGCGAGCAGGGGAGGGGCAGAGAGAGACAGGGAGAATCTGAAGCAGGCTCTGAGCTGTCAGCGCAGAGCACTATGCGGGGCTTGAACTCCTGAAACCCTGAGATCATGACCTGAGCTGAAATCAAGAGTCGGAGGCTTAACCAACTGAGCCACCCGGGCGCCCCCAAATGTGTTTCACTGTGCATCACTGACCTCTGGTATAAACAGATACCCACAATCCCCTTACTGGGAGTAAGCTTTGGAGAGTCAAACCTTCTCTACACTTCATAATCCAATGCATATTTAAATAAGATATTTCAGCCAATGCTATGCGGTTTACTCGATAGTGAAAGATTTTATTTTATTTTTAAAAATTTTTTTCAACGTTTTTATTTATTTTTGGGACAGAGAGAGACAGAGCATGAACGGGGGGGGGGGGGCAGAGAGAGAGGGAGACACAGAATCGGAAACAGGCTCCAGGCTCCGAGCCATCAGCCCAGAGCCTGACGCGGGGCTCGAACTCATGGACCGTGAGATCGTGACCTGGCTGAAGTCGGACGCTTAACCGACTGCGCCACCCAGGCACCCCGATAGTGAAAGACTTTAAATACTGCAAAGGTTCACAAGGTTTATGATCTTAACACATGGTTGAAACTCTAGCGTTAGTGACACAAGTCATACTATTGTTAATGAGAAAGGAGCCAGAATTTTGTCTGAAAAAAAAAAATGCCTCTCATTAGAACTAACAGCTCCCACTAATTAGGAAGCCTACCTTTCTCGTCTTGGTCCTAAATCTGCACCCCTCCTTCCTCTGCCCTGGTTTCACATTGATTCAACTATTACCTTATACGGAAGTGATACTAAATTATACACACCTTAAACAATACCGGCTGAAAATGTTTATTACTGACTCATTTAAAAATTTTTAGTATATTTCCCTTACATATGTTTATTACTCACTCGTTTATAAATTTTTCGTATATTTCCCTTACATAAACATTGATTTATAAAGTATACACACGCACCATTGCATAATATGTGCACTATAAAACAGACGCAAAACATAAGCGATGCAAAACATGGGATAGATACCAACTCTGAACAGAATTTTACGATTTTCCTGTCACCTTCCAATGGACCATCTTGTGAATGCCCCGTGTGTATACACCCCATTCAGGAGAAGCCTGAATTAGTTAAAAAGCAATTGCAAACTCCTGAAGTCCTGGAGAAAATCATGACAGTTGTGAAAATGCGTTGGCCAGACATCTAAACTGAGCACCTGCTTGAATTGTGCAAACAAATCTTAATGAATTTTATCTAACCAACTAGGCAAACAGTAAAAATCCTACTGAGGGTAAGAACCTCATCTGTCCTTACTTATCAATGAATGATCCACCAGCGGGGGGCCTGGCCTGGGGCAGGACTTGGTTAAAGTTTCCTGAATGATGAATGATTTGGCATATACACAAGTCGAAGGAGAGTCCGAATGGCAGTGACCAATGAAGCGGTTCCCTCCTATTCTATTTAGTAGAATTCATTTTCCTGATCAGTCCTTAATGATTATTATTATTATTATTATTATTAATCTAGAAACTGCATGACACCCATTTCTTTTGAGGCTAAGCAGTAGAAGCTGGGAGAATAAATACAATTTTGGATAAGCCAAAAAGGCTCTGATTTGACTTAGCAACGATAGCGGTAAAAACTCCTATTTCTTTGTTTTGATTGGTAGGAGCAAGATGTACTGTTTCAACGTTTTAGATCGCGTCGTTGCCAAAGAAATCAGAAACACATGTCTTTGAATGGCAAAGTTAAGATGTTTCAGGGAATGTAGAAATAAATTCACTCATGTGCAATGGCTTCCTAATTCAAATTAAGGCAAACCATGAAGGTTTGAAAGGCAGGGCTTTTGAATTCCTCCCTCACACGTTTCCTAAGACAAATTTTAATTGGATGTTCTCGCGTTCCATACTTTCCGCTGTCTTAACTTGTAGGTTAGTAAAATACAGTGTGTTTCCTGTTTTCCAAGTATGCTGTGTATGTCTTAGAAAAAAATAAGCTATACTACTCATAGAGTTAAGAATATGAATATAAGCTAATGGACTCTTTCCACTTACCCTGCGAATATTGTGCTTAAAAGAATAAAACTCAAGGTCAACAAGAAGACATTCTGTTCCCTCTTCTGCAGAGACAGACACAACACAGTGGCTTGTAGGTAGGCAAGCCACTCTCAGTTGCACATGTCTTCTTTTACCCAGGGCTTAGCCTGACATCAGAAATGTGTTTTTTAACATAAAATCATGCCTTGTTTAAAACAATACAATATCCACTAATACTGAAAATTATAACCAGCAGAATTCCTAGTAATAATTTAATTGCTAGTAACTGTGGAAGGTATGTATAGTCTCGGAGCAGAGAGCTGATGATTATAAATTGTGCAGAATGAATAGGGCGGAACCTGGTCTCATACTCAGAGTAAAACCTGACAGAAAGTCCATAACTGTGCTGGAATACGTCTAAATTAAATTAAGAGAGTACTTTTTAAAACCATTATGTAGACTGCTCTGAGAACATCCGGGTATTTAATGTGAGGAATTTTCTGGGTTGAGAATGCATGTTTCTATGCATCAGTAAAAAATAAATCATTGGATATAAATATGTCATTTCCATTTTTGTTTGGAGAGAGAGAGAGAGAGACAGAGAGAGAGAGAGAGAGAGAGAGAGAGCACATGCAAGTAGGGAAGAAACTTTCCACATCCAGGAACATTCCTTACATTTTTCCCCTGGGTGGAGCTATGACTCCAATATTCTTGACGGAATTTAGGATTCTTCATAAAGGCTGTTTCCTTGAGGGTCTGTGAGCTGGAAGAAACAAGATTTACCACAGGGAATGCCTGGGGTTTAAACCCATCCCCTTACTGAAGTCACGGAGCATCCAGAGAACAGACTGGAGGGAAGACTCTGGGTAAGATGTATATTCTCAAGTGAAGCAATCAGAAAATTCTGGCAAAAACAGTTTGCTTTTAGTCACGGGCATAAAAGGTCCAGCACAATAGCATTGTAATAGCGTTGTGGGGCGACAGATTTAGCTGCGCTTGTGACCACGGCATAAGGTACAGACTTGTTGAATCACTATGTTGTACCCCTGAAACTAATGTAAAACTGTCAACTACACCTCGGTAATAAATAAATAAATAAATAAATAAATAAATAAATAATAGAGTTCAGTATGAGGGAAGCATTGTGCCAGGCAGGTAAAACATATTTTCTCATTTAAAAAAATATATATGTATCTATATATTATATATATTATATGCATATATGTATTATATGCATATATTATATATACGCAAAATATTTGTTAGAGTTTACGGTACTTTTCATTATTTCAAACCCAGATCCATCTAGAAAATGTCTTTTACATTTTCCTACATAAGAGCAAAATCATGTTAATTGCATATTTATTGGAATGTATAAACATTTAGACGGAAATTGCCTCTTTTATGGTGAAAATTGCCCAATAGCCTGTTCCTTTCACATAGTGCTCCTGTAAAAAGCCATCCAAAAAGGTCTCTCCTTCACTGTGGAATAAACTGAGTAACAAAACATGAGATCCTGATGCTCGTATTTCATAGACCTACAGTCTAAAAATGGTTAAGGTCGGTTTCATGACTTCTTATAATCACTGTCGATCTGAAACAACAGAATGACGTGCATACGTTGAGGAAAGCAAAGATGATAAGCACTAACACACAGCACTCACTATGTGCCAGAAATTGTTGATCAAAGTATTTCGTATAGTAGCTCCTTTGATTCTCCCAGCAAACCTCTGAGGCAAATATAGCAATATTCCCCCTTTTCCTTGTGGACGTGAAAAATGAGGACCTGAAAGTTTAAATCCCTGACTGCAGTGACCAAGCTAAGACAGAATTTAAAACCCAGACTAGATTCAGACCCCACACATCCAGCCACTGGACTGCATGGCATCTCTGTCCACTGGATACTTTATATTCACAAAGTATGGGGTTCATTTGTCCCTATGTATATTGTATGCAGATGTTCTCGGGTTCTATCATCTCAGGAGATTTCTTTCTGGCGAAATAAATGATAAGTATAGATTAAGCACCTCAACACATCGCCAGAGCGGGAGGGAAAATTCCTTGGGGCCGGACACAATCCATCTGCAACAGTGTTCGTCCTGGTTAAGTCAAAGCCCCAATCCTCTTCTACGTGTCTTCTGTCTTGCAAAACAGGAGTTGTGTACTTCTACATAGACCTTCCTTGTGTGATCACGGACACTTCTAAATCCTGTAGTTCTGACTGGTTGTGAATCATGTGGATACTTGCTTTGTGCTTGCCTTAGTATCCCCTCTGCCCGTGACAGTGTCCTAGACTTGTCATTAGGACAACATGTTTTCTGACACATGTGAAGAGCCCTCCATGTCTAGCACTGTGCCTTGATTGCCTAGGAAGAGTTAGTGAACGGGTTTGATTATTGCAAGCTGTTAAAGATCTTCAAGTCAGAAGGTGTGTAAAACGTCTAAGGCAAGAGGTAAACACCATGTCTGTAGATGGCTCTGAAGCATCAAAGCAGTGATCATGAATGAATTGAGACCTTCTGATCAACTATTCTTGGTAATTACTCGAAGTTACGATTCTAGCAAACTACGTTTCTGAAACATCTTCTCCATTACCTAAGTCAAGACTGCATAGTCCTGGTGATTTTCACATCTTGATAAACAAGGAAGTAACAATGTTTAAAACAACCACACATTCCCCCACAAGACAAGATTGACAATGTAATGGAAAGGAATACATAACAGACAACTAGCTTCCTTCATGTGAGAAAGAGCCATGGGAAGCTGTGAGCAGTGGCATTTATTACTTGTGATACATTGGAGATGTGCATTTATTTGCACTTAGCTTATTCAGTTGAGCTTCCGTGAGTAATACCAACCTCATAGGATTTTAGGAAGGATAAAATAATCACATATATATGTAAGGAAAATCGAATTTAATAAGACCTTGCCAACGGTATATACTGGCAAAGACCCATATTTCAAAATGTGAGCTCTGTATGTGTAACACATGCTGGTAAAACCGACGAGTTGCCTTTTCTGTCAACTTTCTCACCCCACCAACATTTACTAAGTATCTACTATGTGGAAAGCATATGCTGGAGACATTGGTAAAGGGAATGGTACCATTATTTGATTATTTGATCCATTTGTATTTTTGGTTACTTTAGATCAACAGTGATATCCATGGAGGTGAAGCTCAAAAGAAGGTCCATGGCAGTTCCAACCTATATAGGCTGTTTGAAAAATGCATAATACAGGTAAGGAGGCAGCGTGCAATTATGATCATAGCTCCTATAGTTCTACTGAAATGGCCAGATTGAGAGTCTAATTCAATGAAATCAGTTCATCAAACATCTCTCGTAGGGTCTTCGAAGATCCTGCATCTCCAAGGGGTAGACTGAGGAAAGAACTCAGTGTCAGGAGAGTAGGGAGACACAGGAAAGCAGGCAGAAGACCGCTGTATCACTACAGGGGAAAGAGGGCTAGAAGTTAAATGTATGCCTCTGCTGGAGAGGCAAAGCAATGGCGTGAGCCACTCGATGTGCTCTGTTGTCGAGTTTATCTCAAACATATGCCAAAAAGAGTTTTGTCCTTTTGAGTCATTTGTATTGTTACCCGGAACACCCTAAACACAGAGGGTAATATAAGGGTAATACACAAGTTGAAGGGTTTTGGAGACTCTTGGTTGATGATGCTTCTGCTTGTCTCCCTGGAAAACCCTCCATTTTATTATTTTTTAAGTTTATTTATTTTTAAAGAGAGAGAAAGAGAGAGCAAGAGAGAGCAAGAGGGGGAGGGGCAGAGACAGAATCCCAAGAAGTCTCTGCGCTGTCAGTGCAGAGCCCAACGTGGGGCTTGAACCCGCCAACTGCGAGATCACGAGATCAAGAGTCAGACACCTAACCGACTGAGCCACCCAGGTGCCCCCAAACCCTCCATTTTAATTATTAAGATACTCTTCTGAAAACGGATTCTCTTCTATGGTTCAAGCCAACCAGCTTCCTAGAAGCGACGTCTTGGGAATGTTTTATAGTATTTTCTAATATTGTTTTGCCTTTAGCTTCCAGCATAAAACTTTTTGAGCCGGAGACGTGTCAGATAAAATATAGGCCATGTCTTGGACACAGGTACTCAAACATTTTGAAGCAATAGTAAGCCTAGGTGAGCATATTCATTTTAGATTTCATTAAAAAATTTTTAATGAGGAAATACATCATGGGAAATACCTGCTAATCTAACATCAATACCAATTATGATGATGGGGACGACGGGGTGCTGGAGAAAGGCATTCTGTCTCCGAGGAGAGGGAATTTTCATTATGTCAGCCCTGTGATAAAGAGAGTGTGGAGATCATTTCTCATGCTTAGGTACTCAAGATCTGTTTGTATTTTAAAAGTGCTTTATATAACTGTTATTATGCATCAAAGATGCCTTTGGCTCAGCTGCTAACCTTTGCATGGCATAACTCAAGAGAGCGGGGTAAGGGGTCGACAGGAGATTCAGGGTGCGTGAGAAACCCGGAGACGAGCTTGTTTGCCAAGAGAAAGAAAGCAAAGCTTCCGCAGAAAAAAGCCACAACGCCGGACCCATGAACATTTATGTTTTTATTCCTGGTGTTAAATCAATTCCCCTCTCTGCACCCTGACTCAGGGAGCAGAGATCATTAAGAACACATTTAAGTGCTTAATTGGGTTTTGAAGGAGGTTTCTCCATTAACATTAATTAAAGTCTCCCTGGGCTCAAGAAAGCTCATTTTCCAGGTAGGGGTTTTCCAGGTTCACTTATGTTCTCGTTGCTGTCTCAGCAAAACCATTATTCTTGCCTCGGATCCCAAACTGAACTTCAAGCGTATGCAAGAAAAAAGGAAAAGCAAAGGAGCCCTGTTCCATTGTGTGACAGAAGATTTGGCACATCATAGAGAAGTCCTGTCTCCTACGATTTTGCCCTTGAGAAGCAAGCTAATTAGAATTACAGCGAAATAATGCGTGAATTGCTACATTGCCGACTTCCATCTTCACGGACAGCAACGCTTCTGAATTAAAATTATTATATCATGTGTGGGCTAATCTTACCAGGTTGAGCCATAAGAAATTCCTGATATTCAACCACTGTAATCTATAGAAACAGCAAGTTCACATGGTTCAATCTAATAAACTAGAAACTCTAGGTTTTATATATGAAGAAAAACTATACTCCCCCAAGTTTCTCTCCTTCATCTCTCTATGTCCTTTAATTTCAAAAGCATTTCCATGTCTACACATGTAAACTAGAAGCCCAGGGTAAGGTCCGCAACTTTATCTCTGGTTCCCTGTTGGGGTGGGAACATCTTTAAGCCTTTCTGTGCAAATATATGGACAGTATTGTATTTACCGTGTTATCTTCTCTTTGGGTGTTTATCCCCCCTTCAGTGTGCACGGAACAGTAGAACTAAGTAGGAAAATGACAAACGTCAAGATAATAAATATTTATTGCCTGCCTAGTAGATATTGCGAGGAATACAAAGCAGATACAAAGGAAAAATGAAAGGAAACCCAAGAAAGAAATAACCAGATGAGAGGAGGTGAGAGAGAATGCCAGCCAGCTGGGCTAGGCAGAGGAGAGCAAGAATCATCGATGGTGCCTTAGACGTTGGAAACCAGTGATGGCCATGGGCTGTTCTAAATTCAAGGCTTTTGCAATTTACCGAATGAAAGCTCAGTAGCCTGTATTTTAAAATGGAAAATTGGCAAATACAGTGTTTATAAAAATGTTTGCATGGGACAGGGTGAAGAAGGGATAAGAATGAAAATGAGATCCAAGGCTGTCCACTTACGAATGACATACAAATCTTTACACAAAAAGCCTCACACGTCCTCAGTTATTTGTCGATTTTTGCCTGTGTTATCTCAAAAGTCTTCTACTATACTAATGATATTTATTTATTTATTTTTAATGTTTAGTTATTTTTGAGAGAGAGCGAGACAGTGCAAGCAGAGGAGGGGCAGAGAGGGAGGGAGACACAGAATCCGAAGCAGGCTCCAGGCTCCCAGCTGTCAGCACAGAGCCCAACAAGGGGCTTGAACCCACAAACTGTGAGATCATGATGTGAGCCGAAGTCGGACACTTAATCTACTGAGCCATCCAGGCGCCCCTTAACTTTTTAATGTTTATTATTTGTAAGAGAGAGAGAGAGAGAGAGAGAGAGCATAAGCAGAGGAGGGGGAGGGGGAGGGGGAGGGAGGAGACAGAATCTGAAGCAGGCTCCAGGCTCTGAGCTGTCAGCACAGAGCCCAATGCGGGGCTCGAACCCACGAGATCATGACCTAAGCCAAAGTCGGACACTTAACTGACTGAGCCACCCAGGCACCCCTATATTAATGATTTTTAAATGTTACATGTAGACTGCAGCTCTCTTAACGGCTCATATAATCCGTGTTTGCCCCCTAATTTGTGAAGACTGGTGCATATTTGAACTTGCCTTACTTTCAGACTCGAAATTCCTTTACATGGAAAAGCTCCACATTAAAAAAAAAAATCCATGCCCCATATTTTTCACCTTTCTGCTTCTCGGCATTGCTATCAACCAACTACATTTTGGTCTTACTGGTAGCTCTTCTTTACGCCTTTGGACTATAATATCCAAAAAAAGAAGCAATTTTTGAGTTGTGCAAAAATTTCTTTGCCCTCAAGAGAGAGCTGTTAATTTCTGTGTGACTTTGAATGCCAATCCGATTTGTGCTCTTAAAGAGCAACCCCAAACCATAGTATATGGCGTCAAGGTCAAAGGGAAGGAGGACTGAAAATATTAGCTGCCCTTCAAAACCCTTCCCAATCTTCTGCTTCACTGGTGACTGCAGACAGCATCCCTTGCAGCAGAGAAGTTTTGATGTTTCAGCTCAGGTGAAAGTGGTCTAACATTTTTAAGCAACTTTAATCTATTTCGTTTTTATTTTCCAATAATAGAGTTCAAAACGGCTGGGGGGAAACAAGTGTGTCAGGACAACCACAAAAAGTCAGGGCGCTTGTAATAAGCAGGCTTGATCAAGCACTTTGATCTAAATTTAAACATTTACAAATAAGGTCTGGGAAGAATGGAGACGCGAGTACATCAGTCCTACAAATCACGGCCATTTCCTCCTTCCCAGTCACCATTTACGTAAGTCCTTGGAGATAATGCCAAGGTAATTAGGTGGGGAAGGGCATGCCTTATTATTCCTACCATGGTGCCTGACATCCACATCAGAGGAACAAATGGACAGTTCCAAATAAGGGGAATGATGGAGGTGATCAGGGAGGCTATCTGATCACGGAGAGACGATGCCAGAGTGTAGTCATCTTGGGATCTATATTATCTTTGACATTATACAGAGTACAAGAGATCTCAACTATGGGGAACAGGGAAGCAAAGATGACATTTCATAGACTCCCTCCATCTCTCTCTCTCTCTTTAAAGATTATTTTGAGAGAGAGAGCAAGCAGGGGAGGGGCAGAGAGAGAGGAGAGAGAATCCCAAGCAGGCTCTGCACTGTCAGTGCAGAGCCCAATGCGGGACGCGAACTCAAGAACCCGAGAGCATGACCTGAGCTAAAACCGAGAGTGGGACACTTAACTGACTGAGCCCCCCAGGCACCTCGACGCCTTCCATCTCTAAGATTCTATGCTCTTTCACGTAGCACAAACAACAGACCTAGAAATCGACTGAATGTGTCATCCTAGTCACAATCCTTGGAAAAGAGACACAGAGGGGCTGCTCTTCACAGTACCTACCAATTTGATAAGCTCACATTGCTAGATGTGTGCGTAAAATTTATGAAATTTCATGATCTTAATAATGTTTCTCACCTTGTTAGTGATCTAGGCCGAAGTGAGGAGGGCACTTGCTTGGGCTCGAGGCAGAACACTCAGAGGGGCAGAGGGCTAAAGCCCCGTGCAAAAAGATTTTCTACAGGGGCGCCTGGGTGGCGCAGTCGGTTAAGTGTCCGACTTGAGCCAGGTCACGATCTCGCGGTCCGTGAGTTCCAGCCCCGCGTCGGGCTCTGGGCTGATGGCTCAGAGCCTGGAGCCTGCTTCCGATTCTGTGTCTCCCTCTCTCTCTGCCCCTCCCCCGTTCATGCTCTGTCTCTCTCTGTCCCAAAAATAAATAAACGTTGAAAAAAAAAAAAAGATTTTGTACATAGCTCCTGGGAAACTAACACCACAGACAATAAACAAGGCCTACATTTTCTGAGCACTTACCCCTTTTGAGTTATTGTTCTAGATACTTTATATGATGCCCCTCATGTCGTCCTGCAAATGATCCCACACCAGAGGTACAATCATATCCCCATCTTGATCTTTTGGACAGTGTTTTAAGTTCCAAGGGAAGCCTTTGGGTTCTACGCCCTTGAGAGTCGACATAAAACGACTGAAAATAGTTAAGGGGAAAAGGGGTGCTTTAATTCTGAAATTTGGACACTGCCGGATCTAAAGACGGAGAGTCCGCTCCAAGTCGTATTTTGCAACCTCGTATCAGGAAGGTGGCCTGAAGCAGGAAGAGACATGGGGGAAGGTTGAGACACTGACAAAGGCAAGACGCAAGCAAAAGGCCACAGCAAGAGGGATTCACCGTCATCTCCAAGTAGCGGCATCATCTTTTTCTAGTGAGCAAGGATCATGGTTAAGAGAAGCGTCTGTCGCTCGCCCTGTCTGAAAAGGAGTGAGCAAGTAGGAGAAGCATACAGGTGTGGCATTCACAGCCTAGGGGGCGGGCCTGCTAATTCTCATCTCCTATGCATCTTCGGAAGATCTCGAGGTAAAGGACCTTTTTGGGTATTGAAGTAGGTATCTGAGTGGAAAACATCCCCAACAGACCATCGCAGCCAAAATCTGGGAGCATCAGAAAAGGACAAAAATACCCACAAGTGGTTTGCTTTCAGAGTTACGGAGGCGTATTTCTGTCTGGCTCTGCTGCATGTTACGTAAGCAGATCTTAGGCAGGAAGAGAGGAACAACAATCAATACCAGCTAAATTGAATTCAGTGCCTGAACAACTACATTTACCACATAAGGCCAGAGAGAGAGAGGGAGAGAGAGGGAGAGAGAGAGAGAGAGGGAGGGAGAAAGATTTTAAATAACACACAAAAGTGCTATTTCTTCCCAATATAAATGATCGGATAATGAAGTGAACAATAACTTTAGTCCCTTAAATTTAAAAATATTTTATTATTGAAATGTAACTATAGAAACATAGCCTTTATTTTAGAAACAATTTTGCATCCCACCATGTTCCCGAGGAAAGAGTATTTTCGTCTGCATCTTATTGCTTTTTTTTAATGTTTATTTATTTTTGAGAGAGAGAGAGAGAGAGAGAGAGAGAGCAAGCATGAGCGGGGGAGGAGCAGAGAGAGAGAGGGAGACACAGAATCTGAAACAGGCTCCAGCCTCTGAGCTGTCAGCACAGAGCCTGACACAGGGCTCGAACCCACTAACCGTGAGATCATGACCTGAGCCAAAGCCGGATGCTCAACCGACTGAGCCACCCAGGCGCCCTCTTTTTGCTTTTTAAAAAAAAAAATTTTTTTTTAACATTTATTTATTTTTGAGACAGAGACAGAGCATGAACGGGGGAGGGGCAGAGAGAGAGGGAGACACAGAAGCCGAAGCAGGCTCCAGGCTCTGAGCCATCAGCCCAGAGCCTGACGTGGGGCTCGAACTTACGGACCACGAGATCGTGACCTGAGCTGAAGTCGGACGCTCAACCGACTGAGCCACCCAGGCGCCCCTCTTTTTGCTTTTTTAATCTAAAAACGATTTGTCATTTAAAAATGCTAGCTTAGTTTTAAAGTCAAGGGGAAATTGACCGTAAAGGTATTTTGAATGCAAAAAAAAAAAAAAAAAAAAAGAGTCAAATAATCATAACTGGAAAGAGTACAATTCATAAGATATGCCTAAGACAGGTAGCAGGTCACTTAAAAATTGTTATTCATTCCCAAACTAAGTGAAAAAGATACCCTAGGTAAGCTATGGACCGTCTACTTGTAAAATGATAAGGAATAAAAGTTATAGGCGATCAATACTCTTATTGTATCACAGGAGTGTATTCTATTACGGCCTTCCTTTCATTTGCTGTTTGAATCACTACGTGACTCTCAAAACTGTCTGAGGAACAGAACTACCATAGAAATAAAGATGTAGACTGCTGGAAAATCTCTACCATTCCAGTAGTAACGGACCAACTATGGCTTCTCGTATTCAGAGTCTCAAGTGAGAAGTTAGGTATTCAGGCCAATGTTATATTTTAAATGGAGCCAGCACAACTCGGTGGAGATTTTTGTATGCTCCATTTTGTAAAGAGCGATAAATCAACATCCTCTTCCAAACACTACCTTTCCTCCTTAGATCTTTAAATACAGAAAACGTGGGTCTGGTGGAAATCAAACGGCAGAGAGGACTTTCCCTGGAGCTCCGGTGGGGTCCTTCTTGCTAGTCACCTGGTGACGGTGGCCTGCGTCTTCAGACACAGGACCTCAACACCTGGGCCAGGCAGTCTGCGCCAACCGTGACCTGATTATCCTTTCACAAGGGGTAACGTGTCCTTGAGATGGCAGGATCTTGTGTTCTCTGCTTTAATGAGGATGCCATTTTTATAAACATCAAAGACAGGCTGGACAGCCAGCCCGGCAGGGCTGAGAGGTTCTGTCAGCTCAGGCGACCCTGCGCCCAGCAGCATATTGGGTCATGTGGAAAGGGAGCAGGACAGATCACCTGTTCTCCTTCGCCGAGGGCTGGCTGGCCTTGCCAAGAGCAATCTCAAGTGACTTCCCCTGAGTCCCTACTCTGGGTCCAGGTATAAGCTCAGCACAAAAACCAAAACAAACAAACAAACAAAACCCACAGAAGCTATTAAAGCCCTGCTGCTCCTTTATTTCACAATTTTTAAATGCCTTCCAACAGGGTTATTCCTAAGAACTGGCTTATGACATCTCTATTTTGGGGAATGACTGATTGACACCTTCCTTAGACATCAGACAGACTTGATGACATGATGGCCCTAGTGCTCTGCTTTCTGGAATGCTAACAAGCCATAGTGCGGCTCTCACACCTCCTTCCTCTCTAACTGCCTTCATCCTGATGATCCCCGTATCACATTAATCCCCGTGCAGCCTTCCTCTGAGATGGCAGCGTGCACCTCTCCACTAACACCCACCCTTTCTTTTTCACGTTCTTTTTCTGTAGAACTCTGTCTTTAACTCGTGGACTAATGTACCACGATACCATTAATAATTTTACAACTTATTAGAAATTCTTGCTAGAAATCAATAAAACAAGTAAGATGTACTAATGGAGCATGCCCCCTTCGTATTATTCAAAGGATCCCTGAGAGTAGTGTGTTAATTGTTATATAGTTACTAGTTAATTCCATCTCTTAAACATGTTTGCTGTCTAGACAGTGACGTAAAAATAGTCCGAGTTTGTGAACGCACACCTTTTAAGAAAGCCATTGCATCGAGTGCAAAGGGATTTGTTTTTATGATCCGAAGAAACATCATTTTCAAGAAAGCTGTTTTAAAAGTTTATTTATTTTTGAAAGAGAGAGAGAGAGAGAGAGAGAGCAGGGAAGGGACAGAGAGAGAGGGAGAGACAGAATCCCCAGCAGGCTCTGCACTGTCAGTACAGAGCCTGATATGAGACTCAAACTCGCGAACCGTGAGATTATGACTTGAGCCGAAACCGAGAGTTGGACACTTAACCAACTGAGCCCCCAGGCGCCCCTCAAGAACACTTTTAAGCAAATGTTTTTCAAAGACTTATGACAGAATTACCTGAAAGCATGAATTATAGAGACTGAAGTTATTCTGTTCAGTTCAATTAGTACTTGATGGGGGTCTGCTACCGAAAGGCATTGGTTTTTATTACCATCCTTTACGTTTTGAAGACCTGGGAAGGAGTTTTCTGCGCTTGTAAATATTATCATAGGGAATGATGTCATTTTACAAAGAGAAAATATTCCGAAGGGAAAGCACATGACTCACATATGAATTCCATCACTCACTATCTTCTCACAGTGGTCTGGAGCAGTCTGCTGCAGGATCTCCCGCGCTGAGCTCCGCCCCCATCCCATCTGCCTGAGATCCTGGGGAAGGGCTGGCGGTGACAAGGACAAAGAAAAGGGGGACAGGATGGGGATAAAGGTCCAATGAAGTATCAGAATCTCTCAGGCTTGCAAAGCAGAAAGTGTCCACTTTTTCTGCACAAGGGTGAATTTCAGATGTTCCCTGGGGATCTGTGTTTGACCCGAGGTCAGTGTCTTCCAATAATGTGCCAGGCTCTTGGGATAAAGAAGACGAGAAGGTCAGCTCCTCTCCCTGGCAAAGCCCAGAGAGAGATGGACTGTAAACTCCCAGGCTAGGACAATACTACGTTCATTTTGAAGCCCAGACCACAGACAAGAAGGGGTGTGTTTCTCAACGTTACACATCAAATTGGTGGAACATAAACTGTAAATCTCCTCTACAATGGTTTAATTATATTTGACCAATATAGTCGGCCAATGACATTCCTGGGGCATATTATATAATATTTCTCCCTCTCTTATTTTTCTGTCCTTGATTATTTTATAAGAAATTGTCATAAACACACACAACATGAAGAATCTGAACATGACAAGTTAGTTCAACTAGCAACTTAATTAATTTGGAATTGCAGGACTAGAAACATTTAATAAAAAAGAGTGGAGATAGGTACAGAGAAAGGGAAACTCTGAGGATAGTGAGTTCTAGAACACACATTTAGACTGTAAGTGTGTAGTATGTTACAGTTCTAAGCATGAAGAAAAGTATAAAAATATTTAGAGATACTAAGTGTCTTAACTTTGCCGCACTTGTCAGAATTATAGTCCTCAAAGATCTATGTATGATTAATAAATAATAAGACATACAGTTAATATATAATAAGTATGTATCTCTATACACATATATACGTGTCATACTGAAAACAGAAATAAGTATTGGACAGTTGGACACACTGGTCCAAAGCTTGGGAGGAAAATTGGACTTGAAGATATAAATCCAGGAGCGACCAATGCACGTGCGTGCTCACACACACACACACACACACACACACACGAGGGAATAAAATCTCCCATAGGAGACACATATATACAATTTATTATCTCTAATCCAGAGGATTATAAAAAGTATAGGCTAATAGTGTAAAATAAGTTTTCTTTTCCAGGATGGAGCTAAATTTGGTACAAGAGGGGTATTCTCTGTTAAGTAGATGCAATTTGTTGCAAGTGTCAAAATTGTAACACATAGAACCAGCATGGTGCTGTGGGACGTGTCCAGGGTTTGAAATCACCACTTATCTGGGGCGCCTGGGTGACTCAGTCCCTTAAGCATCTGACTCTTGATTTTGGCTCCGGTCATGATCTCACAGTTTGTAAGTTCGAGCCCCACATTGGGCTCTGTGCTGACAGCTCTGAGCCCACTTTGGATCCTATGTTTCCCTCCCTCTCGGCTCTGCTCTCACTTGTGCACATGTGCTTCCTCTCTCTCTCTCTCGCTCTCTCTCTCAAAAATAAAGACTAGGATGCTCATTATTTAAAAAATTGAAGCCACTTCTTATCAACTATATAGCTTTAGACAAGTCATTTGGCTCCTAAAACCTTATCTTCCTATCAGAATTAGGTGATGAGCATTTTCAGTGTGTCCACTCAGTAAATGCTGTTCGATGGATGAGAAGGACATAGGTGCCATGACTTGTTTCTAAAATGGACAGCAGGCGTATGTGCAGGGAAGGAGGCAGATCAGGTACACACAGTTGCATTGAGCATTGCCAACACTCTGCTGGTTGAGAATGGCTCTGCCACCAAAGAGCTCTCAGTCCAGGGGGGGATGAGACCGGGACAACAGCTATCTCAATAGAAGGAGGTATAGGAACACACACGGCCAGATGTGGGCAAGTTCAAGGTGCTCATGGAGGGGATTGATCCTGAGCTGAATCTGGGATGACGAGTAGGGTTTAGCTCAGGGAATCAAGAAGGAAAGGGCTTTCCAGACAGATGGTACCAGGGCAACAATAAAGAGTCAGGGAACGATGCGCTTTTGTGTGGGCAGAATATCAAGCAATTTGCTGTTCTTGTAAATTGCAGGGCAGGCCGTGGCGATGAAACCCAACAATCAGACACAGAAACCGGGCCTTGTAAGTCATTGCAAGAAACTTGGACTTTAGCATGTATTGGAAGATAAGCCACGGAATAATACAGGATTTTAAGAAAGGGGGGAGCTTCACGCAGAGATGTTTTAGTTAGATTATTAGAACAGCGGTATGAAGGATAGATTTAAATGGGGCAAGATTATAGAGAGAGGAACAAGTGACATGCGATATTCAAAGGAAATGATGGAGACCTGGGCGAGGGCAGTGGCATTAGAATGGGAAGGAGGAGATGAGAATTTGCAGGATACATACAGGACAATGTGACTGATTGAACTTGGAAGACAACAGGAAGAAAACTATTTTAGATTCAGCACTGTATCAGTTCCCTGGTGCTACTGTGACAAAGGACCAGAAACTGGGTGGCTGAAAATAACAGAAATTCATTCTCTCACACTTCTGGAGACCTAAGCCCAAGATCCAGGTGTTGGCAGTCACAGGCTATGGAAGGTTCTGGGGCGACTGCTCCATGCCTCTCTCTCTCTCTCTCTCTCTTTCTCTGGCTGACAGCTGTACCTTCCTCTCTCTGCCTGTCATCACATGGCTTCCCATGAATGTCTGTGTCCTCACACAGCACTTTCCTCTTCTTCCAAAGACACTGGTCATATTGGATTAGGGCCCACCTTACTGACTTCTTCTTAGCTTGATTATATCTACGAAGACCCTATTTCCAAATAAGATCGCATTCACAAGTACTTAAGACTTCAACATATATTTTGAGGGGAGGGCACAATCCAACCTATGATAAGCATCAAATTTCTAGTTTGGATAAGTTTGTCTCATTTATTGTAAGAGAGTATTAAAGGCTGGTTTGGGGAGGGTGCTTATGAGTTTAGTAGGACAGGTGAACAGAGCTAATGAACATTTGGACACACTGTTCTAGAGCTCAGCAGGTAGAGTAGGGGTTTAGATACAAATCCAGGTGCTGTGGACACACCTAAGCATAGGCATTTCCCCAGGAAGTATGAAAGGAAACAAGACCAGTAGCACAGGCCTCTGGGAATAAATTCCTTATGAAGCAGGAGGAACGTGACCTGGGGAGAATGGTTGTGAGCAGACAGCCAGCAGAGAGGCACCGTGCAGGCCAAAGGAGTCAGGAGATTGGCAAGTTTCTGAACCTGAGAGCTCTGTTAAGGCGAATCCGGGGAGGAAATTAATTTCTGTTAGTAGGAAATGTAACTTACGAGTCACTCTAAATCCAAATGAAGCATTGATGTCACAACAGTTTTATGGGCTGAACTGTATCTCCCCAAAATGCATATGCTGAAGCCATAAAGCCTAGTACCTCAGAATGTGACTGTGTTTGGAGAGAGGACTTTGAGGTGGTATTTAAGTTACAACTGGTGTCCTTGTAAGACGAGGAAATCTGGACACAGACACACACAGAGGGAAGACCATGAGAAGACCCAGGTTGAAGATGGCCGTGAGTCAAGAGGACAGGCCTCCCTCCCCTTGAGACCTCCCTAACCCTGCTAGCACCTTGACCTTGGATTCCCAGTTCCCAGAATTGTGAGAAAAGAAACTTCTGTTGTTTAAGCTACCAGGTCTGTGGTTCTTGTTATGGTTTCTACAAAAATAATTAATAGAAATAGTGCCTATTATTTTATTTTATTTTACTGACTATTTTATTTTATTATTAAATAAAAATATTTAATAGAAATATATGACAATAACAATTTCAAGATAAGGAGACTTCCAGTCTGTGAGAAGTAAGGGAGATGATTCAAATACCAAATAAAAGCTGTGCTGTCTGGTTGACAGTAGGTTTACAACATAGTGGAAATATGCATGAACCCCTCCCCCCACCAGGATGGTCCCCACACCCTTAGACACTTCACTTCCGGTTTCTTCTCCCCCCCTCTCCGTTTCACAGGCTTATTTTTTGCGGACTTTGCAATGAGGATGCACCAAAGAACTGAAGTCTCTGTGTCACCTCGGGGAACGTACACTCGTTCAATCGGACTACTTTTTGCCTTCCATGGGCATAGGTGACATCCGGGCCAGGCTGTAACCTCTGCAGTGCTCAGCCAATGAGAAACCAGGGGAGGAACTTGCACACTAGGAGATAAATTGTCTGCTGTAACTGCCCCCAGTGTGCCTGCCCGTCAGACACCTGCTCTTGCAAGAACGTTGACTGAAGCTTCGCTCCACTGTGTTCTGAGTCGCTGTGTCCCTCCTTTGACGAGCACTTATTGAGCTTGTCTGTGCCTCAGTTTCCCCCCCATGCAATGTGCTATTTTTTTGAGAGAGAGAGAGAGAGAGTGTGTGGGGGAGAGGGGCAGAGGGAGAAAGAGAGGGAGGGAGAGAGAGAACCATAAGTTGAGCATGGAGCCTGACACGGGGCTCGATCCCCTGACCCTTCGGTCATGACCTGATCTGAAATCAAGACGCGGTGGCTCAACCAACTGAACCACTCAGGCGCCACATGCCCCCCTCCTTTTTAAAATTTTTTTATTTTAGAGAAAGCCTATATGATGTGCTATTAATGACACTCTGTTCATTGGCTGTAGTGAGGATTTAATGATTAACATAAGAGAAGCCTTTCAAAGTGGGATACAGTAGGCATCTATTTTATTGTTGGGTGGAAAGCAGACACAAATCCGCGCTGTTACTGAATGTCAGGTCTTATAAAAAAGTCATGTAATTACTCTAACACTCGGTTTCTTTGCCTGCAAAATGGGAACAGCTACATGACAGGTGTTACCAAAACTGGCGATGTGGAATCCCTAAATGCGACCTGCTGTCCAGCCGCAGTTGGCAGAGAGTGGGTCCCTTCCTCTTCGCGAGGGACTCCCCACGTGTGACTCTCCCCAAGGCCCTGCAGAAGCAGTGGAGCAAATCGAGAAAACTTCCTTGGCCAGCACCTGTGGCAGAGCCTGCTGACTCCGGAGGGTCTTTGGAAATCTTATCTTCCCATTACCTCCTCTCTTGAAAAAAACCTATGAACTCTTAAACCCTTGGACACACAGAACACTTAGGAACCCAACCCTACTTTTTAAATTAGTTCAAATTGGCCTTGAAAGTCCATTTCCTAGTTTACACTCCCAGCTCAGAAACATGTATAAACAAATCCTCAAAGATGGTCTTGTACGACCAGTGAATGATCCTTGATCAAAGACCTTGTGGCGCCAAGCAAGGACCTGGCCTTTCTCCTCCTCTTCCTTGTCGGCGCATTCCTGCAAGCAGCCTGGTGTCCTCGCTGGGGTGCCCACCAAGGCTGCTCAGGGCCAGAAGGACCCTTGCTGGGAAGGTCCTTCCATCTTCCTCTTCCGTGTCCTGCTCCAGGTGAGTGCCCGGTAGGAGCTGTCAGGCTTTGACAGCAAGAAAGAATGAAAGAGAAATAGGGAGCGACAGCAAGATGCGTTTGGTACAAGGAGCTTTCTTTTTACTTAGTTTAGGGAATAAAGTTGGCATCATGTTTTTTTGCCAGGGGTAAATTGCTTTTCTTTCATAATATTTGAGCAAGCTAGGATTGATATGTTTTGAATTAATTTACATTTATTTTAATTAATTGATCAACATTAATTAACGCACAATTCATAAATAATTCAAAGATAGAGCCATGCGTGCATTTTTTGCGTCTCTGTGTTTATTTGAAGATCCTGTGTGCAGTACCGTGTTGTGGGAAAAGATCACAGTAAGGAGACCTGGCTTAGAGATTCTATCATTCTTTAGATGTGAGAAGTATGTTACATAAACCACCCCCACCCCGAATTGTCTCCTAAAGAAATTGTATTTGGTGGACAGATGATCTCTCAACCGTATTCCAACTTTAGTGCTGTTAGCAAATAGACTAATATTCTTACCTGTCATCAATCATACCTGCAAGGAACATCTGGAATATCTCCAAGTTGTCCCTTCTCTCCAACACCACCACCAGCCTCAGGCAAGCCCCCTCCCCTCAGCTACCACTTAGATTCTGGCCCCAAAGCAATCCATCACGCAGGGAGCGTGACCCAAATTTCATCACTCTTTGCTTTCTTTTTTTTAAAACAATTTTTTTAGTGTTTATTTTTTGAGAGAGAGAGAGAGAGAGAGAGAGAGAGAGAGAGTGCAAGTGGGGGAGGGGCAGAGAGAGAGACACACACAAAATCTGAAGCAGGCTCCAGGCTCCCAGCTGTCAGCACAGCGCCCAATGCGGGGCTCAAACTCACGAACCACGAGATCCTGATCCGAGCCAAAGTTGGATGGTCAACCGACTGAGCCCCCCGGGGACCTCTCATCACTCCCTGCTTTCAAGCCTTTGCTACCTTCTTCCTTCTCAATGCATGGGCCGGTCACACCTGATGTCTCACCTCCAACACCTGGTGGTGATCTGACCACAGCTTAGTTCTGTGCCACTTTCTTGTGTCCCTCCTGTGAGGTTGCCCTTTTGCTCTGTTTCTTCAAGCAGTCTAAGTTCTTTCTGCATCTTATGTGTTTTACGTACTGGAGTGCCATCTGGCCTGCCCCCCATCTCTTCCTTCTTCCCCTTCAGATCACTGTTCAAACTCCATTTCCCCAGAGAGCACACCCTCAGACCCCTCGACTGACTTTAGCCCAGCACCCCATCCTCACCCCCGTCATGCCTCATCACAGCCCCGGCTGGTTTCCTCCACGGCTCTTCTTACAATGCGAGCTGTTTATCTTCGTGTACTTGATGACTGCGTATCCACACCTCAACCCTGAGCCTACACGACTGAGGAATAAGTCTAAGACCATAACTGTCTTCATTTATTGCCCAGCACCAAACACAATGCTTGGAACGTGCTAGACATTCACTGAATATTTTTTCAAGAAATGGACAAATCAATGAACCGTGCATCTGTATGGATAGAAAGAGCTAGAGAAAGCCCTTCAGATATTTAACGCTACCTCCTTCTCTAGTCCCCTTATTTCTTTTAAAGCTTAACTGTTATTTCTTTTTCCTACAGGGTTAGATGAATAGCCAGGGCTCTACCTGCAAGCAGGGCTGATGGTCAGGGATCAGTAAACTGAAGGATATTCTCTGTTGTGGTTCCAGGAGGCAGCTGGAAGTGAGATAAAGAGATGCAATACCTCCATTTGATTCCCACGGTATGGGTTCTATGAGCCATGCAATGTTGCCCAAGAAAAGCTGGGTGGTTGAAGGTAGTTCTCATTTATCCTCTCTCCTCCTTTCCCTCACGAATCCAATCACTGAGGAAAAATACTGGGCAAGGCAGTGCCGAAAGCTTTGGAAGTCACAGAAATCAGGCTAGCCTTGTGGACTATAGGAAAGTTGCCCTGTGTGTTGAACTCATCAATTAAAAGGCGTATCAAGGACTTTGCAACAATCTGTGCTATCATTCTGTGTCAAGATTGGCTGTAGAATTTTCCCTCAACAGGACATCATTTCAAATCCTGCAATAAATTACTCTGTTGTTCATATTGACTCTGTATAATGACACTGCAAAAACCTGGGCCAGAGCAATGCTATGATGTTGATAAAATAAATATTCATTGCTATAGTGATTTTGCTGGGGAAAAGATGCTTCTTGCAATATTCTGATGGTCCTGTATTCAAAGAAGCGCACCATCAACACAGTATGTGCTGACACTTTCAAGAGTTGTGTATTCATGCCAAATCCACTATTTATTTATTTAAATGCTGGACGAGCTTTATCATTGTGACCTAGCATGTCATCAGCATAGAGCCATTTTTCCTCTGAAAGACAAAAAAAGGTGAATACAAATTTTAGTCTTACTCTGACTAACTTGCTTTTTCTTCGCGGGGAGGCGTGTTCATTCCTCTGACACGGATCCTTCTCGTCAATGGTTAGACACTGCCAGTGTGTGGGGGAAGCTTTCGTGATCCAGTTTTTATACATGTCATTTCCCCCCTTCCGTGAGTCTGAACAGTCCAGTTTGCACAATTGATCCAAAGACCTCACGTCATCCCTCTTCATGGAGGAAATTAACGTCTCCCTGCGCCTCATACTATTGTGATGAAAATACCAAAGACAGTACATGGATAGTATATGGGAAGGCAATTACTAAATTATAAAACTATCTCCAAATGTAAGCTATTGTTATAAAGTCAAAGGAAAGACATATTCAATCTTTGCTCACCAAAGAAATAACTGACTTCCAAGTCAGGACAGTTTAGTAGTAATTTTGTCCCGGAGTATATTCTTACTGTAAAATCAATCCTAAGAGGACCATTTTAGTCATCTTACACACTGATGTATTCATTTTGCTGATGTTCCCCTTTGCATCCTTTTTTTCTAGAAATGTTTTCCAAAAGAGACTGACATCATATCAAATAGAAGACACATAGTGTTTGCCTATCAACCATGTGGGAAGAAGTTATTTTTTCAATATTTTTTTCCAAAATAATCCCTTCTCCAAAATTGTAACATAAGGGAATTTTTTTCGGAGACCTTTAGCCATGATTAAGT
The DNA here is from genome assembly GCF_027475565.1 of Acinonyx jubatus. Classification (NCBI taxonomy): domain Eukaryota; kingdom Metazoa; phylum Chordata; class Mammalia; order Carnivora; family Felidae; genus Acinonyx; species Acinonyx jubatus. The sequence continues at coordinate 76,250,776 of NC_069380.1, forward strand.
CCCTCCCCCAACCCAGAAATACATCACTTCGGTGGGGGGGGGGGGGGGCGATTCCCAAAGTCACGGGTCTGTGCCCTCTGTGCGGATGCTACCTTTCTTGTGAAGCCACTCCTCATCCTGAATGGAGCACAGGCATTCCCTTCTGGAGGAGCAAATGCCGCCTCACCCTTGAACTCAGCTCATGTAGGGCAGAAGCTGGTGGCTTCTCCCCCCTCAGCTCTTCTGCGTTTGCTGCCCTTGAGTGTCCCTCCCTCCATGGCTTCTGTCTCATTGAGCACAAACAACAGCATCCCACTGTTCTGGAAGCCTGAGCATTTGCACACTGCATTTTTAAAAATTCATATGTCTTCACATGCTATGGGATATTCTTTTTTTTTTTTCTTTAGAAAATTGAGTCTTTTTTTTTTTTTTAATGTTTACTTATTTTTGAGAGAGAGACACAGAGCGCAAGCAGGGGAGGGGCAGAGAGAGAGGAAGACACAGCATCCAAAGCAGGCTCTGGGCTCTGAGCTGTCAGCACAGGGCCCGATGCAGGGCTTGAACTCATGAAACGCGAGATCATGACCTGAGCCGAAGTTGGATGCTTAACTGACTGAGCGCACCGCCCCCCCCCAGGTGCCCCGGTATGGGATATTTTTTTTCGCAGATTTTCTGGTGTAAGAATTCCTCACACAGCAACAAGGACGAAAATCACTGTCTTCACTCTTGAAGGCCCAGCTTCCCTGGCTTATCTTCAGTCCGTATCATAGGACTATTGTTTTTACACTATACATTAAGTTCTGATTTATTATATTTAACAACCCTTTTTAAAAGAAAGAAAGCAGGCAGAGTTAGAATCCTGCTTGCATGTCAAATACTGATGCTTGAAATCTTGTTAGAGAATGTAGAATATTTTTCATTCTTTCATCTTCTTTGTCTTTCAGAGATCAATTTTTTTTTAAAACACTTGTTTTGTTTCTTAGAGTGGGGGTGAGAAGTCGCACAGAATTCCCCTGAGGTAAAAGGTATAACTTCCAAAAAGACTGGTCCACCATATTCATATATCTTGATGCCTCATGAGTACCTGGTGAAGACTGTAATATCTGATCAAAAAACATTTCCTTATTCAGATGGTTGTGCCAGCGTCTTTCGACACTAAAAATACAAAAACCAACAACTATTTAAACATAAGAAAATTATGGTTTACATTTGCTCTGAGAGAAAATGCTACTTTGGAGATTACTCTTTGTGATAAGTTACCAAACATCATGTTTACACTTGGGTGTAGGAAAGAAAAGAGAGTTTCATCTTTCAATAGTACTTCCCCAAATTATTATACACAACTAAGTAAATGATAACTTTCTGGATTGAAAAGCACATTTCTCTGACAGTTATCACGCACATTTATGACAGTTTCCATTGGAGTACTTTTATTTTAGAATTCTAATGTTTCCATTATGAGACCTGTCCATAAGGATTTACTTCTCCCTTATAAAAACTTACTCAGCGCTGCATCTGAACATTTCGTAGCCAGGAAACACGTTCTTCTCACCCAATTTAATTTTTAATTAGTCTGGCCTTTTAATCTCCTTGGATTAACATGAAGGAGGAAAAGGAAACAGTTGGAAATGCTACAGTGAATCCAGATTAATGCTACCCAAAATCTACGGGTGGAGACACATAATGGTGAAATATTACAGAAGTCACTCCTAAGCGTGTGTCTCCTTTTTCTTCTTTGATATTGACAGGGGAAATTTTTAAGAATTAAGAATGAGTAGCCCATTTATCTTTCAATTTTATCTAGTGTCATCCATTGAAATAAAACTCTTGGAAAGGCAGTGACAGACAAAATCTGTTTACTTGTATTATCTTGACAGACATGGGTAGTCAATGTTCTTCAGGATACGTATACCCCAGACTGAATTTGATTTGCATAAGCAATCAAAAGCAATTGAGAAAAAGACAATACAATCTGATTATTTTAAAATAAATTCTAATATAAAAGCAACTTGTAAAAATCCTTGGTGAAGAGATGTTTTAATATTAAGGCAGAAACAAAGAGAAGAATAGCATACACTCGGACCATAAGGTCCACGTACCGTTGAATCACACGTACTTGAAGGACTTTCTACTTCTCAAAGGGAGACATGGGGATATTTGTTATTTTGACTCAATTCAATGTAGCAAACAAAAGGTAATGATGATGGAATGAGATCAAAATAGAAGAAGGGACAACACAGATCTTAAATGAGTGAGGGATTTTGAACTCACAGGGGCGGAAACAAATAACAGAATTCCTCCATGGGCTCAATCTGGCTGACTTCTGTAACAGAAATGTGCTGAATATAAATCAGTGCAACATTATGCAGTGTCTGAAGAGGTCACACCTGGACATTTTGCTCAAGTCTAGCACAAGGTTGCTTAGTGAGGAGGTGGAAAGGAATGGAAAAATGACTAACAATTATCAGACATTATGGAGGATACTCACATTGATGGGAGAACTTTAAGCATGAAAAGGTACCCTGCTAAGTATCTTAACATTATTATTAATATTCCCACCACTTTGCCAAGGCAACAATGAATGGGTGAGGAAACTTATTTAGAAAGGTAAAGGTAAAAAGAGGGCAGGAAGGCAGAAGAATATGGCTCTTCACAAGGGAAGGGAAAGGAGACTGTCACAGAACAAAGGGACATGCATTAAGAGGAAGAAAGACCCAAGTATTCGGCAGAATCTGGAAAGCAATTCTACGCAAAACTTTTACCGTACAATACCCAGGTGCTCTCTGTTACAAGAATACCACACTTAACATTCAGGCTACAACCTATCATTTCCTGCTGAGGTCTTGCTAGTTTAGTTATCCAACTGATTATGGCTTACTGTTAGGTATTAGAGACAACCACTGAAAGGAACCTATTCACAAGCTTAAATTCTTGCAAAACTTTAGCAAGTCAAAATGTTCAAAATCCCCTGCAGCCTAAAGAAAGGCTAGCAGTAAAACGTAATAAAGTCTAACTTTTCTCTCTCTCTCTCTTTTTTTTTTTTTTCTGGAGGTTCATCATCCACTATGGTAGCCACTGGCCACATACAGCGTCTTAAATTTAACTTAATTAAAATTAAATAAAACTTAAAAGAAAGGTTTTTTTTTTTTTTTTTTTAAGTTGCACTAGCCATATTTCAAGTCCCTGATAGCCACGTGTGTTCCCATTGGATAGCAGAGATATGAACGTTTTCATCTTTGCGGAAAGTTCTAATGGACAAGTACTGTTCTGGAATTCAATGGGACATTTTGATAAAACTTAGAGTGTACAAAATCACTTACAGTCTTTTATGGATAGAGTGCAGAAATAGTTTCTAAGTGAATGTTCTTTACATTGATGAATGTGGATGAAGACGTTGCAACAAATACAAAAATTAAAAAAAAAAATCTGAGGGCAACTGGGTGGCTCAGTTGGTTAAGTATCTGACTCTGGATTTCAATTCAGGTCATGATTCCACGGTTCATGAGTTCAAGCCATGGATTGGGCTCCATGCTGGCAGTGCAGAAGCTTCTTGGGATTCTCTCTGTCTCTCTTTCTCTGTCTGTCCCTCTCTCCAGCCCACTCACTCTTTCTCACTCTCTCAGAGTAAAGAAACTTAAAAAAATAAAAAAATAATAAAAATAAAAGTAAAATATTTCTTTAAATATTGATTTAAGATGAGAAATGCAAAACACAGAAACGTGCCTTGTTTATGTGAACATGTAAACATATTTTTAAAGAAAAACACGTATTTTTTAAACATCAAAAACAGATTGTAAGTTGAAACACGTCAGAAAACATTTCAGAAAATTTCCCGATTCCAGAACTTGTATCATTTTTAGTCTTCAGTCTGTTCAAAGTAAGATCATTACTGTTAATATCACCTGCACAAAATGACAGAAAATTACTCAGATTACTACCAGGGCAAAATTTATCTTTTGGGATTTTAACAACAAAGATATGATAGGGAGATAATTGTATTCTCAGTCACAGGTTTATAGTTGGGCATTGTGATGATTTATGGCAAAGAAATCTAGATTCAATAGAGTTCATTGAGAATCTTATCTTCTTCTTGGGGAATAAATATAGAGGGATAAAACAAAAAGGTTTATCTGGAAAAAAAAGTCACATCGCAAATGATCTTTACAATTCAGACAAATAAATCTGCCCAGGAGAGTGCTGGGGATTGAGTCCATTCCGATTAAGGCTCTTATCCTAATGGAACTACCAACTTTAGGGAGCTAACAGCTGTTTAGTGAGTGACTGGAGCTGGAAAGCTTTGTGTCAAATGAGCTCAGATATTCCAGACTCATCCTGAGCAGTAGTGACTCGTTCCGGCCAGCTTTTCATGGACCAATGGCTCTGCCCTCACACTCAGATTCAGAAGAGGTGAATATCCATGTGAGAGTGTGGCCAAAACAGTCATTTTTATTCAGCCGTAGACACACGATACTTTCAATGGACCCCGGACATCTCCTTACTTCCCTTTTCTTTCCAGTTCGTCTTCTCCTTCCCTCCCTTTTAGAATCTATCCTTTAAAGAACGTATTGTTAATAAACCATGCTGTCCTTGACCTTTTGTCTAAACGTTTTGTTTCATACAAGTTTTGTTGACGTAATCACAACCTCTGATTTTTCACCTGGACCAATGAAACGTGTATCAGTCAATCACTTTACCAACATGCACTTGGTGTAAGGGGTGTTCTGACAGTTACAGATCACTGGTTCTCAACTCCTGATGCTAATTGGCATCACTTAGGGGAGTTTTAAAATAGAAATAATGATTTGTCTCCTAATCAGGACAATTATAACCATTTCTCTGGGGGTTAGCTGGGATGCTGGTATTTTCTTCCAAGCTCCCTAGTTAATACTACTGTGCAGTCAGGGTGCAGAAGTATGGATGAAATTAATTCTTCACTATCATTTAGGGATCCTAAGTGTGAGTCACATGCAATACTAGTTATATATCAGGAACAAAATCATCTATTTATTGAGGAGATACATTACCAAGAGAAAATACCACAGGAAAAGTATAATTACATAATTGAGATCAGCTAAAAACGATTTTCTATCGTTAACCAAACAAAAAAAAAGGTATTGAGTGGGCTCATACCAGAAAAAAAAATTCAAAATATGACCCTCAGCAATAGTAACAAGAATTTTCAAATAGATTTTTTATTAAAAAAAAAAAAAACAGGGAGCTGGGCACATCACACGGCCGAATTTGTTTTCCAATGATTGCGTCCATTTCAACCTCATTAGACAGAGCACGTTCAGAAAGAAGTCCAAGAAAATCTTAATTCTGGCCTATCGGAGGAGAAGTCATAGAATTAGAGGGTAATGTAAGACACAGTGGTCTTAGTTTAAAAAGACTCAGTTTAAAAAGACACAAAATGGTAGAAGTGAAACAGAAAACTGTGCTCTGCAGACAGCAAGGCTTGGACCTACAGCCCTTCTTCCATTCAGACCAAGTGTCCTCAGAAGCCAGACAAGCACCTGTCTGATATACGGCCAATGGGGGTGGCCCCAGGACCCCTGCACAGGAGGAGGCTACAAACTTCAAAGAGAGCTGTAACTTGCAGGTAGGAGAGCCCTGGACTTTAATTATGCAACTGCCAAAGAAAGCAGGGTGTTGCCACAATGTCAGTTAAAGTATGTTGGAAGGCTAAGTTGATTTATTTGTGGCCTGCTACCAAGAGAGACTTCTTCTTGCCACATTTAATTGGGAGTTACATGCTTGGGTGTTGAGAGAAAAGTGACACTGTGTACGTCTATTAAAGAATGGTGTTTACGGGCGCCTGGGTGGCTCAGTCGGTTATGCGTCTGCCTTTGGCTCAGGTCATGATCTCGTGGTTCGTGAGTTTGAGTCCTGCGTCAGGCTCTGTGCTGACAGCTCAGAGCCTGCTTGATATTCTCTCTCTCCCTCTCTCTCTCTGCCCCTCCCCTGCTCGTGTTCTCTCTGTCTCTGTCTCTCTCAAAATAAATAAACTTCAAAAATTTTTTAAAAAAAGAATGCTTGAAATGTGTAGGTTTTCATTTCCTGGAAATAGCTTAATCCTATTCTCGTATGGCTTTTCAAAACCAGTACACAAAATTCTGAAAGGCAGATTTGAGCCAACTCATATTTGCTAAGACTTTGAAATGAGGTCTTTTGCTCTCTTTTTGTACCAATCTCTTCCCTTCTTTCATTCTTCTTTCTCTTATGCTTTCTGCGTTATGATCTCCATTTATCAAGCGATAACCTTGTTTTTGCAACAATGAAGCACATCTACTTAGCAACAAGTTAGACGCCCAGCAGGTTGCTCCTAATTTCATTTGCCCATAAATCAAAAGAGACACCGAATGACTGATGGCTAGTGCTTCTCCAGATGGCGGACGCACTTGGGACCGCTTTGCAGATGTTCCCATCCGCCCCGCAGGAGACGATCCACAGCAGCAGAAAGCCACCTTAGTCCCCACCCCCCCCCCCGCCCCCAGGAAGTTCTTCAACTCCACACTGGGGGAGGGAGGCCCCCACATCCTACCCCTTCTCAACTCAGAGTCCGTGTTGCCAGCACCTCTGAGGCTTGTTTACGTGCTGTCATCAGATCCTATCATCCTAAAATACGAATTCCACAGCACAGCGTATACACCGACTGATGGAACACTACTAACTCCTTCGCATGACTCCTGCCAGTTTCTAGAACCCAACGGGTCACCCCCTGGATTGCTTCTCTCCAGCCACACAGGCCTTTGCACATCTTCCTAAGCCTATCAGTGTATTCCTGACTCCATACTTTTGAGCATACAATTCCTCCCACCTCATCATTTCCTCTCCAGGACCTTAGACGTCATCTAATATTCTGCTCAAATGATGGCTCTCCAGAGAAGCCTTCCCTCTCGGTGTCCCACACTGTCTCTGTATTCTTCACAGCAATGTCATGCGCCACCGTATTACACAGTCAGGTCTTTCTTTGTTAATTGTGTGTCTCTCCCACTAGAATATAAGCTTGATGACGGCAAGGACTTTGTCTTGAACAAACTGCCGTCTGTATGCCCAGGGCCTCCAACAGGATGTGCGTACGATAGACGTTTAGTCAATACGCATGAAATGTGTTTATCTAAACTGTAAGCGCACAAGAGCTTGGGAAGAGTAAGATGAGTTAATAATCATTAAATGCCAACTTCAAGCAGGCAGAGCGTGGAGCACTTGACAAATGTTGCGAGCATTTAAGGATCGCAACAGTCCTGTGAGGGAGATGTTGTTCTCATCTTTATAGAACAGAGGTCGAAAAGCATGAGCCTGTCAAGGGGACACAGAGAGTAACAGCGTCAGGAACTGGAACTCCAGGTGGTTTCATCACAAGTCACACCATTAGTCTCCCACAACACTGAAAAGCCTCCTGTGAGAGATAAAGACCTACACTGGGTGTTGAACGTTAAGTAGAAACTGGACATTTTCTGGATGCGCTGGAGGAGAGCCGTCCGCATTACAAGATCAAGATGGGGATCAATAGAAGGCAGCAAAGTCGGAGAAAAGGCTTAGCAAAAGTTTCTAATGCATAGCCAAAACTTTGTTATTGTAGCAAGGAATTGTGATTTCTGCAGTCGCTACTCCCATTTGTAAAAGACCTGTCCTAAAGTAAGCATGTACGTGCTGTAAGTGATGACGACATAGCCTGCTTACTGAGATTTGTCCTTTTACATCCTAGTCATCACTGACCGAACTTTAAAAAATTCTTATTGCTGATTTCACCTCCCCAATGTGCCTAGAAATTGTGAAAAATTATATTTCAATCTCGTATAATTCAACCGAGCAAATACTTGCTAGTCGTTATTAGCCTGTTGGCTGATAGCCCCAAAATATCCCGTTTAATTATACTAACTCTAGAAAAACACACAGGAGTAGTTAATACATATCATTGGACCTATGGCAATATATTTACTTAATCTTTTCTAAGTTACTTTACTAGTTTATCTGTAGCACTGTATGTCTTTAAAAGTCTAGAACTGTGGGGCCCCTGGGTGGCTTAGTCGGTTAAGCGTCTGACTTCAGCTCAGGTCATGATCTCACAGTTTTTGAATTCGAGCCCCGTGTAGGTCTCTCTGCCGACAGCTCAGAGCCTGAAGCCTGCTTCGGATTCTGTGTCTCTCTCTCTCTGCCCCTCCCCTGCTCACACTCTGTTTCTCTCTCTCTCAAAAGTAAATAAACATAAAAAATTAGAGTATGGGTCAGCATTCAACTTCTCTGCAGCTGGGGCGAGTGCTGCTGCAAATAAGATTCTACCTCGCTCTCTGAGCGACAGAGTAATACTCACAGCCTCACTGAGTCATTGGCTGACATCCTTCCAAGGTCTGAGAAAGGCACAAATGATCAATTCTATTTTATCAATACAGAGATTCAACTGCTATGTAAACATTTGGGAGGACAAACCCCAAATTGACAATAATTAACAGTTTCCAATTCTTAATATGTGTTAAGCTCATACATGATAGAGCATCTGCTTTAATGCTTACAAAAACCTGCAGTGTTGTTACTGCTGTTTTCCCCATTTTATAATGGGAAGTAATCTGGGTCATTTCTTGGGTGATGCGTGTCTAGCAAGTGGCTGACCCAAGATTTAACCTCCGTGTATCTGCCTCTTAATCACTTTTCTTTATTGCCTTCAAATAAAAGGTAGAATCTTACCAACTGATCAACACATTTACAGGCCTCTTAATATACGAAGATCTTTCGATATGTTAAGAAATCTGAGAAACCAGATATTGGCCTGGCCATAATAACAACATTTGACGCTCTATGTTCAGTGTCAAAATAATAGTTTGTGGAACCAGTTCATACTGGCCCAGGAAATCCCACTGTTGAGTTTCCAGGGCTTTTGAAAACTAGTTCTCAAGAACAGACATTTTTAAAAATTTTTAGGGGCGCCTGGGTGGCTCAGTGGGCTGAGCGTCCAACTTAGGCTCAGGTCATGATCTCATGGTTCATGGGTTCAAGCCCCGCATCGGGCTCTGTGCTGACAGCTCAGAGCCTGGAGCCTGCTGTGTCTCCCTCTCTCTCTGCCCCTCTCCATCTCATGCTCTGTCTTTCTCTGTCTCTCAAATAATAAAATAAAACATTAAAAAAATTTTTAAAAATTTTTATATGTTTTTTGAGAGACAGAGAGGGAGAGAGTGTGTGTGTGAGTGGGGAGGGGCAGAGAGAGAGGGAGACACAAAATCCAAAGCAGGCTCCAGGCTCCGAGCTGTCAGCACAGAGCCCGATGCAGGGCTCAAACTCATGAACTGCGAGATCATGAGCTGAGCCCAAGTTGGATGCTTAACCGACTGAGCCACCCAGGCGCCCGAAGAACAGACATTATTAAAAACTAAATTACGTATACTTATAGTTAAATAAATCAAGTTAGAAGTAAAGGTAACATAGCTTCAAAACGTATACTTCTTAATTGTTGTACTATCTTTTGCTATTATCTGTGCTTGAGGTTGTTTATGTCAAGTCTGTTTGGGTGGGGGGACACACTGCCTAGTGAGTTGCTATGTACCTCTTTTCAACTCTGCATTGAGCGATGTCACATTGTAGCTTGAGATCAGCCATGATGGGAGGGTTTACAGCACAGAAGTAGGTAAACAATATAAATCCAACTTGGTTTATTGTTGTACCACTTGTCCAGTCTTAAGAAGGTGATGAAGAAAATGTTTCAATCAAAGTAAACCTAAACGTGCTTCATGTATGTAACTGTCCACATGGCAAGCAGCAGCAAAATTGAGGAAATATTCTTCCGGTGTTCAGAAGAATCCGGATCCAGGGAGGAAGTTGCTCTCATCTTGACAGTGACAAATGAGTGGAGTTTTAATACATGTCTTACGATATCACCTTCTACTTACTGTTAATGTAACTGAAAACATCGGCCAACATTCAATTTGGGATTGCATACCTTTCTCTGTTGCAACCATAGTTGGGCTACGTATACAAGAATTTGCAAAAATAAGCAAAAACGTTCTGTGAGAATCAATTGACTAAATGGAATTTATAACAAAGAACATTGCATATTTCTGTTTTTGTAAACTGTGGGCTACACATCCTTTAAGTCAGCAAAACGTTTAACAAACTTAGACGCGTACACTCATGCATATCCCTTGACTCCGTTGTTGACCATTTTCGGGTCCACCCCAGGCTACGGCAGTAAGTAAGGCAGCCAGATCTTGCCTCTCGTGGAGCAAAGGATCGTTTCACTCATGACAGTAAATTTAGAATACTTGATGTATGCTTAATGTTTGGAGAAAATATCAGGGTGTGAAAGAGCTATCATGAACCCTCCGGAGACTTCAAAATCATCCTTCCCACATTTTTTTCTTGATTTAGATTTAATCACATATGCTTTAGTAAAAACCACTGCCATAGTTATAAAGAGCCTCAGAGCATTACTGAGATGGGTTTTCCTCTTTGATCTTGAGAAAGTGCACCAGGAAACTCTCTCCTCTGTGAAGAGGCCAGTGACCTATTTCCCACCACTTGGTGCCCTGAGGTAGGCAACGGGTAGCCATCTCTACTGATGACCCTTTGCTGAGTCCCATGACTGTGCAGAAAGGCTGCTGTTGGGCTGCTACAGAGAGGGCAAGGGTGGGTGAGGGGTAATGAAACTTTGGAAGAGCTACAGATCCCTCTCTATCGACTCTGAAAATCTTTCTTCTGTCAGGACTGGGGTAAGGGAAAAATTCAGTTCTAAGTAACTTAGGCTTTGCTGGATTCATTTAGCAAGCCACAGAGTTCCTTTTCGAAAGGGAAATAAGATTTAGTAGCAACCAATAATAAAGGGCACAGCTTATATATATTATATATACATACATATACACAGCAATACTTGAATGAGTCTAATCTAGTGCATATTGAATGGGAATAGTTTTTGAGTAAGATGATTTGCGTCCTGTAGGAATATACTTTTGTGAAACAACCTGCCATGTCATTCTTGGCAATAGCAAATGATGACAAAGATTCCTGGTTCTGAACTTAGGCAAAATTTCTAGAAATTAAATGATAATTTAATAGTTTCTAATTAGTTGAAATAGAGCGTCACTTTTATTTTAGATTTTTTTTGTTTAAATTTCAGATCACTGAATCAGTATTTCAGGCAAGATGGACATTGTTTCTGGGGGCTCAGTTGGTTAAGCATCTGATTCTTGACTTCAGCTCAGGTCATGATCTCATCGTTTGTGGGACGGAGTCCTGCATCAGGCTCTGCGCTGACAGTGCGGAGCCTGCTTGGGATTCTCTCTCTCCCTCTCTCTCTGCTCCTTCCCTGTTCACACTCTCTTTCTCTCTCTCTCTCTCTCTCTCAAAATAAATAAACTTCAAAAAATATGGGCACAGTTTCTGTTTGTTTTAGTTTTACAATGCAGAATCCCACAACCATTGCATCTCCAAACATCTGAAATTCAAGGTCAAAGAAAATGTTTCGTGTTGCCTTGGGTCATTCCCCCAGCGAAAGAGAGCTAATAGCTTCTGAGTCAAAGATCGTAATTAGCTGGAAAGATTGGTCAAATCTACCATAGTGAAATTTCATTAGGATCCATACAAAATCCTTTGGTAAGTCCAAAACGCAACTGTGTAAGTACCTGAGGTGCAATTTATCCACAGCTAATCATGTAAACTTGATGTGATCCATTAGGATGATATGGATACCAGCATGCCAGTCTGATCCTGGGAGTTCTTGGGGAAGGGGACATTACCAGGATGAGACAATAGTATAGATCTATCTGCACTGGTGATACCACACAGAGCATTGCATTAAGTTCTTACCCGATATTGATGAAGCGAAAAGCTTCCAAAAGCAAGGGGACAAGAATGATGAATGATCCACAAAAGGAAATATATTTGTGAAGAGCTTATAGAATCAAGGATGTTTAGACGGCTCAGACAGCGAAAGAACGCTAAGCTGCTTTTCAATATTGAAGGATGTTCATGGCGAAACAGGATGTGTAGCCCCATAATACTAAATTAAAATTCCCAGATGCTACTTTTATAGAGTTAACTTTCAGTTTAAAGGTGACAGAAGAGCTCACAGGAAAGCTCTCCGAGGCAGAAAAGGCTCTGAGCTCAGTATCTGTGAAGAGATTTAGGCAGAAACTAGGTGATCGTATTATAGAGGAACTTAGAGCCCCAAGACTTGGGATAGAAATCATTTAGTCCCTTTCCAAATACCACGGCGGTAATTCTGTAAAGCCCCACTCACATGTCAAGACCTAGGGATCATCACAGGAGGAGAATTGGGTTCTAACCCATATTATGCAAAAATTTTCCATCAGGAGACCACCAAAGGAAATTTGCAAAACAAACACACGCATACAGAGACTGGGGGAGGAAGACAAAGCCGCAATGAAACCTATGTGGTCAGGTATTAAAAGCCAGTGTTGAGAACCAGGGCTAGAAGGTCCAAGGGAATAAGAAGGAATGTAGAATTAAGGGAAAGCAACAAGATGTCCCCAAGTCTACATGCACAGAGGTCACAGCTGAGAAAATGACAAAATAAAGAGCACAGGGCAGGGGCCCTGGATTAAGTTGACCTCAGACACCCAACTACTTTTAGATCTCCAGTTACTTGAGTAAATAAATCTCTTATTATTTAACAAAAAGTAATAAATACATCACAGGACAAATACCTTGACTATTTCAGTTTCAAATAGGAAATGTCAAGGCACAGTGTTACAGGCATAGGGCTTTCCTTTTTTTCCTCTTCATTTCAACAAAGTATCCAGGCATGAAAATCTATCTGGGTCACAAGTTATCTCTGCAAAGCGTTTCTGAGATCATTTGTGGACAGCTAGATCATTAACTTCTGAAACCCAGATTAATGCTCCCCAGTGTTCAACATTACATTGTACTTGACTCATTTTGCACTTGCTGTGTCAGATCTAACTTTGCATCTTATAAATGAATTTTAAAATAAAACAAAAAGTACTATTTATGTCAATGCACGGATAATGGGACCTCACACCAAATCACATTTATTAATTTATTTCCTTATTTCCTTCCACACTCAGCAGTCACATTAAGGAATAAATAAAACTGAACAAGCTTCTGCTTATTATTATAACAAATAAAACAAGTTATCACAAGACACATCTAAACCCTATGTATTTTTTCTTCAGACAATGTTTATACCACACATCAGATCAAACATCAGTCCCTTCCCTGGGATCTGTTTCCCCCGAAGACTGCACTGACTTCTAAAAGTTATTTGATACAGGCACAGAGACCAGGAGTTTGCTCTAGCAAACCAGAGATTTTGCATTATGGTAAAATTTTATTTTATGATAGGAATAAGTACGGTTTATTAAACTACATCACTGAGGCTACCTGCCTGGGCAGACACTTCCAACTCCCAAACTTCCAATATTATCAAGGCATAAACTATACGAGTTGCATAGCCCTTGGCTCACTCTCTCGATCTTGGGCAAGATCATGTCATTGTATGTAGGTGACTTCAATACGTCATGAAAATCAAAGTGACAAGTCACTTTACATTATCTGCCAAAAGGTACTGTCTCCACGTGGTCCCCAACGTTAAGAGTATTCGGGCAAAATAAAGAACATCACAGAGTCAATGCTCACATGGGGATGACTGCCCAATGCTCTTCTGCCAAATGTTTAAGGGCAAGAGCAATGACCTTATGTGGGTGGCAAAGGTTTAAAAAAAAGGCTCAGGAAGACTAGGGTGACCAACCCTCCTGGTTTGTTGGGGACTTTAGGAAAGTCCCACATCCTAGAAGTCATTCTTGGCAGACCAGGATGGCTGGTCACCCTGGAGGGTTCTTCTGAATCTAGCAGCTAAACTATATTCTATGCATAAATGTATAGGCTGCCAATGTCCCACAAAATGACAATAACAGCATACATGCACGCATACATACATATATTATATATATATGCATGTATGTGTATATATGCTTATACACACATATAAACATATATGCATTGGGAAAGCATATGGTTCTTTGACTAAATTGAAATAATTATCCCAATTCTGTTTATGAACTAGTTAACTAATTTAGGTATGACTAAGGGTTGATCTTGCGCGCACACACACACACACACATAAATATGTATATATATTACACATACACATGTGTATACATGTATATATACATAAATATATACATGTATATGCATGTTTATATATACACTTCTACACACACACACACACACACACACACACACACACACCTATGTCAGTGGACTTCTAGCAAACATTCTGTGAATCTTTGCTTGGTTATTATGAAAACCATATTGGGCTACTTAAGTTCCTGAACAGGCAGACCACCACATATTTTTATGGCTGCTATACTTCATTTATTTGTTAATAGTCCATAGATGCCATCCTATTATATCACTCTACTATAAAAATTATTCTAGGTCTTTCCATAGATTGGAACCATGTGGGTAGGGCTCAAAGTCTCCCTTCATGCCTCCCTGGTACTCATGGCCACCGACAGCAGTAGCTGATGTAAATCCTTTGGCTGACCTAGAAACGTGGTTGACCATTCCTCATGCAATTCTGGCCAGATTTAATTTGACAGTGAAAAGTGCACTTGGAAGATTCAGATACAAAATAAGTTTAAGAGAAAATAGGTGTTTGTTTTTATTTTTATTTATTTTGAGAGAGACAGAGAGAGCGAGAGAGAGAGGGAGAGGGGGCACACATGAGCACAGGAGAGGGGCAGAGAGAGAGAGAGGGAGAGAGAGAATCCCAAGCAGGCTCCATGCTGTCAGCACAGAGCCCAGTGTGGAGCTGGATCCCACAGCCGTGAGATCATGACCTAAAGTGAAATCAAGAGTTGGACGCCCAATCAACTGAGCCACCCAGGCGCCCTGAGAAAATGTGTTTGATTTTATTTTTTTTTTCCATTCATAATACTGAAATGTGAGAAACATGCCATTGTTTTTAATGTTATAATCCTTATTTTCTGTAATGACTTCATAGACTTTTTCAGTTGTGGTGAATTAATATTGATTTTTTCATCAACTCTGTTGCCAATTCCTTAATAATTCTTGGGGTCATTTAAGTAATTTAAAAGTTGGTCTGTAATCATTAATTTATACAATCTGTTTCTCATCACATTTTAAAGATTGAATTCCTTTAACTGGTTTCTAGTAGAAACGCACTGAGGAAGCATATGGTTCTTTGACTAAATTGAAATAATTATCCCAATTCTGTTTATAAACCAGTTAAGTCAGCCAATTTAGACACGACTAAGGGTCGATGTCACACAGTGGCGGCAACTTACCGGGTCAAGCGATGGGGAAATATTTGTTGTTCTGTTTTGCTTTAGATCACCACTACTGCTCTTGAAAACTTTACACATTCTGTCGTCCACTGGACTAAGGTAGCTTTCTTTTGTTTGCTAATTGTACAAATAGTCCACGATGCCACCCGCGTTTAAAAGTATTTTTTTATAAATATGGCTTTAGTGTGATTTAAATAAAGGGAAACATGTCCTATGCAACCCCCCTCCACCCTGACCCAACGTCAAGTCCCATCTCCTGCCCTAAAAGGAACAGCGGTAACTAGTTTGATGTTTATTATTCCGGCTGTTTTTCCATGCATTTACATTTACATGCATCTTTTTTTTTTAAATATATGAAATTTATTGTCAAATTGGTTTCCATACAACACCCAGTGCTCATCCCAAAAGATACCCTCTTCAATACCCATCACCCACCCTCCCCTCCCTCCCACCCCCCATCAGCCCTCAGTACATTTACATGCATCTGTGTGGCTACTCTCGTGCTTTTGCAATAGTCATTTTTAATCCATAACTAGAATCACGTTGTGTGTTACTTATTTTACTTTTCAATTTGATCTTTTCATTAACGCTGACTTAGAGATTGATCAGTCACACAATGCTCATCTTAAGGGCTATGGATGTATGCTTTGCAATCTAATCTATGCCATTTCCTGATCACTGGGCATTTGGGTACTTTCTAATCTCTGCCTCCTTCAGAGGCACAGGCCTGCATGCACAGGCTTGCATGGAAGTCTATGTGCTTTGAGAAGTTTCTCTGTAGGAGAAATTCCTGAAAGATTACCTATCAGGTCATAAGGCACTTTATCTTTGGGAAATACTGCAAACACAACTTTACAAAAGTTGGAGATCACCCACCCTTTTTATTTTTATTTTTTTAATTTTGCCAACTGCTTGATTTAAAAAGTAATTTAACTTTGGTTATAGCACCTATTTCTTTGATTATGATAAGATTAAATATCTCCTATTTTTGACTATTTTCCTTTCATGAACTACCCATACTTTTTCCAATTTTCTATTGAGTTGCTTGTCTTTCCCTCCTTGATTTGTTCAATTTCTGTATTATTATTCTCCATGTAGCCACATGACTGAGTTTGGTTATTACTAATATTAACATACCCCTTGATACTCTTCAGTTCACTAACATATTTTTAGAACATTAATTCAACTGTTAAATGTCAAAATTCACTTTATTTTTTAAGTTTATTTATTTATTTTGAGAGAGAGAAAGAGAGAGTGGGAAGGGCAGAGAGACAGGAAGAGAGAGAGAGAATCTTAAGTGGGCTCCATACTGTCAGTGCAGAGCCCGATACGGGGCTCGAACTCACAAACTGTGAGATCATGAGCTGAGCCGAAATCAAGAGTGGGATGTTTAATTGATCGAGTCACCCGAGGGAGCCTCAAAATTCACTTTAAACGTTAATTTTAAGGCATGCCATAGACCTGACATATTTGGAAACGTATTTAGAAAAATTATAACAATTCCTTTGGTCTATGAATATGAAGTTATTTTTCCCATGTAGTTAATTTGTTGGAAATCTCATCATATTTTTTTCCAGAAGGAAATGGTATAAATATAAACTAAATATTTTAAGCATTTCCAAAGTATTGCTGAAGAAAGAAATCAGCAATGTTGCTTCACTGTAGGGAATCACAAAAATATAAGATGGATAATATTTGAGTTTTCTTTAAAGTGTTGAGAGATCACGATTCCAGATTCTCTCTGATTTATCCTCTCCCTCTTCCTGGAAGTACTATCAAGTGTGACCATCTCTATTCCTAAAAGTAGCAAGTGGGACAAAGAAAGGTTAAATGTTCTTACAAAGCAATCCAGCAAAAGGAAAAGAAAGTTTCGGTGTAAGCAAAGTAGCAGACACATTGTATAAGCAAGTTGGAGATATGCTATAAATCCCCTCTCTTCCCCTGTGAAGTACTCTTTTCTAGCACCTCAGCAGATTTTAACAACCTGGTTACTCCTGTGTGACTTTGGCATGGATACAAAATACTCACGCATCTTTTATTTAAAATATAAAAACTTGCCCTATTACTTTATCCTTCTGAAATTAAAGAAGTCACATTTTTATCGTATCAAAGGATGCCAGGTTGCTCAGTAGAAGTTGACATGGTGCTTTGCCCACACCGGTCCTGGCAAATAGACACCTACCTATATGGCTGATGAACAAGATTTCACACTGCCGTACAAACACGTGCTTTCTCTGTTGGCACTGATGCCTTCTTACGCAGCCTTCTCCTATTGCTCTAAGTTTTCCGCCCTCTTGTGCTTGGCCATCACCTGTGGAAGAGTTTCACACCTACGACTTTGTAGAGCATCTATTTTTAAACTATGAGCCCAGAAGTATAGTGACCTGGGAAAAGCACATCACCGAGGCTGACCAAAGTCACAGCACACTACAATGCAATTTCTAACTGTCCAAAGGAAAAACGAAAAGATAGACCATGAGCCATGATTATGCACAAAATCGGATCTATGAATTCTTCACACCATTCCCTTCTGTTGCTCAACGGTAGAGGACAGTGTTTTTCTCTAGGCTAGATTCTAGCACCACAGTGAAAGCCTGAAGATGGCGTCCCAGAGAGAGGCATGGCCGTGGCATCGGGCTCCCCTGCTTCCGACATGGCGTGTGCCATACAGCCCAGCTGGTACTGACCTGAGAACCCAACCTGTTCAACTTCCCACGCATAACATCTACCAAATGAGCACCGGTTCAAGCCCATTCTGCCTTAGTTTACACAAGGCAGCTAAGTCAGCTCAA
The DNA here is from genome assembly GCF_027475565.1 of Acinonyx jubatus. NCBI lineage: Eukaryota > Metazoa > Chordata > Mammalia > Carnivora > Felidae > Acinonyx > Acinonyx jubatus. Next base: position 76,268,825 of record NC_069380.1, read on the forward strand.
AAATCAAGCATTTCACTGGGGGGGGGGGCTACTCCCGGAATCCAGGCTTCCCCCAAATCATTCATCTCCTAGCCAAGGCTCTCTCCGCCATACTTGGTTTATTTCATTTTCCCTTAGAATCCACCCATCAATCAACAAATGCTATGGATCACCTGCTTAGTGCCATGCCACGTGGAAGAAGCTGGAAATACAGGGTCAACACAGAGCTTACAGTCTAGCTGGGACAGCAGATAAATAAAAATTGACAGTGAAGATACAGCCACGCAAAGTGATGACAGGGTACAAATGGACAAAGGAAGGAATAGAAAGGGACCTGCGGGATCACTAAATTCTACCCCTGAAATCATTATTACAGTGTATGTTAACTAACTTGGATTTAAATACAACAACAACAAAATAAAAGATGAATGTGGTTAAAAAAATAAGGTGTTTGAACTATTTTACACCTGCTTAGAAAAAAGAAATACAGTGCTAAGAAAATAAAAATAGTACCACTAAGAATAATAAAAAGAAACGGGCCCACATGAGTGGTTTGCCATGAGTCAAAGTTGGGGGAGCTGGCTATAAAAAGGCCTCATGAGTGGTTCTTATGGGGATGGGACTGTGTTTTGTCTGTGGTGTATATACAACCTCACACATGTGATTTAACTGTCTACAAATAAAAACACGTGCACACGCACAAATAAGTACAAACAAGCCTGGAGAATCATCACAGGATTGGTGGCTACCATTATGATCAGTATTCTCATTGTGATATTTGAACTTTGTAAGATGATACTACTGGGGGAAACCGAATGAGGGGTCCAAGGGATCTCTTTGTATTATTTTAACACATAAACAATTACATATTACTTTCCCATGGGAACAAACCGGCATGCGGTGTTTAGCAATGGGACACTGTTCTTGAGAAGGACGTGGAACATCCCGAGAGACAAAAGATAGTAGCAACCGTCTCTGCCAGGAAGTCTTCTATCCAGGAACCAGAAAATAGTGATAGATTTTTACGACACAATACACAACACAGAGTGATTCTGAAACGTGATCATGCCTTCAGGTGGCAGTGTGCCTGGGAGGGCTCGCTCTGCAAAAACACAACAGTGGATTTACAACCACCCACACGTATTGCAACCCTGGGGAACAAGTGAGCCACTATGAGAGTCGTGCTTCAGTCTGGATGCGACTTTTCACAAAGGTTCTTCACTTCTTCTTTCGCTAATTGGTAGGGAACAGAATGGAACTTTCTACCTTAACAGGCTTTAAAAGTTATAGTCCTCTTTTAATTCTTCTACACAAAGTACATGCAAAGTTTTCACTGGAGTTTCAACGTATTACACCAAGTATCGGACCAAAGATTAGAAAGTGCTGGCTTATCCGGCTGGAGCTTAGTTTTCTTAAAAACAGGAAATATATCCTGCTTTTACATTAATTTAGAATTAAATTTAGGGGTGCCCGGGTGGCTAAGTCAGTGGAACATCCCAAGTCATGATCTTGCGGTTTGTGAGTTCGAGCCCCACGTCGGGCTCTGGGTTGACAGTTCAGAGCCTGGAGCCTGCTTCGTATTCTGTGTCTCCCTCTCTTTCTGCCCCTCCCTCGCTCACGCTCTGTCTCTCTCTCCTTCAAAAATAAATAAACATTAAAAAAATCAAAAAAAGAAAAAGATGTTAAAAGAAACAATCATTACTCTCATATACAGATGTGCACGATATCAAATTTTCACAGGGTACATTCTAAACCTAAGAGGTCACATTCCCGGCTCTTCCCCTGCAGCTAGCCCTACCCCCGGATCTAAGATTTTCCCAGGGAGAAACAGGCAGGAAATTGACACGTCCTTCCAGGAAAGCACGCCTTCTTTGCCTTCACCTCCTTTCAGCTGCTTTGTGGGTGGACGTGACTGTGGAACCACTAGAGAACCTTGAACATGAACATCCTGGAAACCACACTGGTGCAACCACAGGGTCAGCTGAGGTCTCTGCCACCTTAAAGCTGCCCTCCAGTCCTAACTGCCCATGCCCACTGTATCCCAGAGGGTAACAAATTCCTAGTTTGCTTAAGACACAAAGATATAGGTCTTTGAAACTTTCAGCCATACTGCATTCTAATTAATAGCACATCAGGACCAGCTAACATTGATGACTGGAAAGAAAACATTAATTAATGAGTGGAAATAACTTTGTAAATAAATATAATATTTTTCCTTGCAATAGGTTTCAAGTGTCTTTTTATTTATGCAGCTCTGGTTATTAGATTTACTGTAAAATTTCCATCGTTGGCCAATAAATCAGTCCCACCGTACCACTCGAAAATAAAAATCAGATTGAACAGCATTATCCTTTGTCTCTATGGTTTTATTCAAAAGATAAGGAAAAAGAAGCCACTGCCACATTTATCTGCACATGTAGGAAGGGGGTATTTCCTCATTATACAAATACAAAGTTTTTGTTTCCCACCTGAAGAATTAACACAGAATGTCATTAAGATGGACATTCAACTTGGCTGCACAGGAGAATCACAAATACAAAGGACACCCGACATGTTTACAGTCTTTTGGGTGCAAAGTGACAGGGCCCAGAGGAAAGAAAAATGATATAAGGAAGAAGAATTATGAGAAAGAAGAATGGCAAGCAGATTTCTTAAGGAAATCATCTCCTTTTAGCTGTGATCCATGTTCTAGAACAGGGTCAGCCTGTGAGAGAGAACCAGGCACTTCCCGAACAGAGGTGCTGAGCCTCCTCGAGGGTCACAGAGGTGGGGTGAAGTGTCCTACAACACCCTCAGCTGTTTACAGATTTCTGTGGGAGCACTCCCTTGCATTTTGCTGGGGAGCGGAATCATCATGCTTCCCAATGGGGTCTGAACTACCAGGAAAGTTAACAACTACCACCCTAGTGAGCTCTCAGAAGGGAAAGCCCTGAATCTCTACAAGTCTAGCACCTGTTTTGATTTTTTCCCCCTAATTTGAACCAATATTTCACTTTCATACAAAATTCTGTACTGGTGAATTTGGTTTTTTTTTGTTTGTTTTTTTGTTTGTTTGTTTTTTTGAGTAAACACCCACAGAGCTCGTATCCACCCTTGCTGCCGCACGTCATGAATATCCACGTGGGGAACGACAGGCTGTATTTCACATACTCGGGTAACAATGGGGCCATTTTCTTTAGTGGAACACCTACAACAATGAGCGTATGGCGAAAGATTTGGTAATGCCAATACAAGGAAACAAGACGATATGGCAAGACAAAACAAACAAAAGGTTAGAGCCACATTATCAGGAGACATAACGTCTGGTCCAGATAATTTGCTGTCCAATCTTGGGGCTGTGGAAGTCAAGTGAAGCTTTCAGACCACGGAGGGATATGATCATTGTGCATTTTAGGAAGCAGAGTCTGGCGTTGGACAGAGGCTCTGAGCACGTGAAAGGATCTTGGCAGGGAGATCGGTTAGAAGGCTATGGGAGGGCATCAGGCAGAATTGATAGGGGTTTACTTTATCTGGTTGGCAGGGAAAAAGTGAGAAAAGAAAAGAAAGGAAGGATTTTGGAAATGTGGAGAACAGCATGACGGTACTTAGTAACTGGTTAGATACGGAGAGAGGGAAGAGAGAAGATTCAAACAGGCTGCTTCCCTGGCAAATCTGTGTCACTGATAGATCGGTGTAAAGTACCCTACACACAATGTGAATTATTTCAGCAAGGGATTATATGTATAAAATGTGCACATAGTTTCAAAAGTTGTAACTTCTTAAATTCAAAACACTTTTATTTGCTTTGAGATAGTGAGTACCAACAAACCCTCCCAACGCATTTTTCTATTCACTTGTGTTGACCACGGTTTCTTTTCTTTTTTTTTTAACGTTTATTTATTTTTGAGACAGAGAGAGACAGAGCATGAACGGGGGAGGGGCAGAGAGAGAAGGAGACACAGAATCGGAAGCAGGCTCCAGGCTCTGAGCCATCAGCCCAGAGCCCGACGCAGGGCTTGAACTCACGGACCGCGAGATCGTGACCTGAGTCGAAGTCGGATGCTTAACCGCCTGAGCCACCCAGGTGCCCTGACCACGGTTTCTTAAAGACGTAAATTATGGCTTAGTTGGTTAAGCGTCCTACTCTTGATTTCAGCTCCAGCCATGATCTCATGGTTCATGATATCAAGCCCCACAACAGGCTCTGAGATGACAGCACAGAGCCTGCTTGGGATTCTCTCTCTCCCTCCCTCTCTGCCCCTCCCCTGTTTGCACACGTGCAACCTCTCTCTCTCTCTCTCTCAAATAAACAAACTTTTTTTTAATTAAAAATTTAAGGGGCACCTGGCCTGGGTGCTCAGTCAGTTAAGTATCTGACTTCAACTCAGGTCATGATCTCACAGTTCGTGGGTTTGAGCCCTGTGTCTGGCTCTGTGTTGACAGCTCAGAGCCTGGGGTCTGCTTCAGATTCTGTGTCTCCTTCTCTCTCTGCCCCTCCTCCACTCACACTCTGTCTCACTTTCTCTCTCTGAAAAATGAATAAACATTAAAAAAATTTTTTAATTAAAAATTTTAAAGTATCTACATATATTTTTCTAAACATGTCTCTAATGGGAGTATCTTAGAAGTTGTGTTTCAGTCAATAGTATTTCAATGCAAATTACTCCATCTCCAAAGCAATAACCATGTTCTATCCTAGCAAGATAGGCAACGTAAAGGCATAATCATTGGTTCTGTATTTGTGAGACCAGTTGAAACACATGTCAATCAATTTAGTTAAACTTAGAGGCCTGTAGGGACTTTTATATAATTATTAGATAATGCATTAGTTATCTATTGCTGTATAACAAATAATCCCAAATTTCATTGCTTAAAAGAACATTTTTTATTTCACACTATCTGTGGGTCAGAAATCAGAATGTGGCTTAGCTATGCCTCCAGGTCTAGCCAGAGGAAATACAGATTAAATTTGAATGTCAGATAAACAATGAATATTTCTAAATTTTTTTTTTCAACGTTTATTTATTTTGGGGACAGAGAGAGACAGAGCATGAACAGGGGAGGGGCAGAGAGAGAGGGAGACACAGAATCGGAAACAGGCTCCAGGCTCTGAGCCATCAGCCCAGAGCCTGACGCGGGGCTCGAACTCCTGGACCGCGAGATTGTGACCTGGCTGAAGTCGGATGCTTAACCGACTGCGCCACCCAGGCGCCCCTTTTTTTTTTCTAAATTTTTAAAAAAATTTTTTTTTTATGAATAATTTCTTAGTATAAGCATGTGTCAAACTTTGCGTGGGACTTTCTTATACTAAAAAAAAAATTATCTTTGTTTATGTGCATTTCCAATTTATCAGGCTGTCCTGTATTTTTATTTGCTACACCTGAACATGTTACTCATGGGGTTGCAGTTAAGTTGTAGGCTGGGCTTGCAGTGTCTAAACTAGATTGAGGTTAAAAGACCCACATCCAAGCTCACTCACGTGGTTTTAGCAGGCTACAATTTCTAAAGGGCCATTAAACCAAGGTACTCAGTTCCTTGAATGCTGTTGGACAAGACCTCCATTCTTTGCCACACCACATGGACCCCTCCACTGGGCTGCTCCCAATATGGCATCTGACTTCCCGTAGCACCACAAGAGAGCCCCCAAAGGAAGCTACAGCCTGTTTCTATCCCAATCTCATAATTGACATCCCATCTTTTCTTCAATGTTCTACTTATTAGGAAGAAGACAGTGAGTCCAGCTCATACTCAAGAGGGGATTATACAAGGGTAGGAATATCAGGACGCAGAGATCATGGGGGACATACCGTGACATATTCTTAATAAATTAAATCTTCTAAGAAAGATGCTTAGAACAGCGTTTAAACACGTATCTCATTGTTTCCTTGGGCTATTACCCTGTGCCTTTAGAAGATGTACAAGGCCAGAAATAATAGGCTTATATGGCCATAATGGATTTAGCATATAATCAGATAAATGTAAAGATGGAGAATAGAAAAAAAATCAACATTAAAACTCATACACATGAATTCTGGGTCTAATGAAAGTTATTTTAAGGTTACCTTTCTGTAGACTTACTTCAATATAAAAATATTGATATGCCTCCTCTTTTGACAATTATAAAGAAAACCTATATATTCCAGTCCATCTTTGCTTTGTATAGATTATGATTGAAAATTAAACTTTTTTTCCAAACCACATCAAGAGATAAACATACCATCTATAGATTTAAGAAGGCTAAAATTATGCATTGATGTTAAAATTTAAAATATTCTACAATCTGAAAGCCATCTTTTAACTTCTCCATATATATAAGAATCCTAAATCCTGGGGCACCTGTGTGGCTCAGTCAGTTAAGTGTCAGACTCTGTCTCAGGTCATGATTTCATGGTTTGTGAGTTCAAGCCCTGTGTCGGGCTCTGTGCTGACAGCTTAGCGCCTGGTGCCTGCTTCAGATTCTGTGTCTCCCTCTCTCTTTCTGTTCCTCCCCTGCTTGTGCTCTCTCTCTCAAAATAAATAAACATTAAAATAAAAAATAATACTAATTCCTAATTATTTTTTATGAAAAATATTGATGTATGTTTTGTTGACCCTAAGTATATTTTAATCAAAAATAAATGAGTAAGTAAAGGAAGAGAAAAATATAAAAGAAAATTCTTCAAGAAACATTTCAAAATTAAATTATCTTTCTCCTAAATAAGTTACACAAGATGCAGAACACTGTGTTCACATTCTAGTTTTTTATTCAGTTCTAGGAAATTATTTGAGCTTTCTGGTAATTTAAAATAACTGTTTTTTTAAACTGTGATTTAGAAATAAGGCATAGTGGGTACCCACTAGAAAATTTCCAGTGTATTGATTTAAAGTTACAAAGTCATTTGTAATGACCGAGAAGCCTTTTGATTTTTGTAGTTAAAACATGTCTTAATTCTTTGTGCAAGTCTCTTTCTATGTTTCTAAAGAATTATCCTAGTTATTAATAAAGCTGCAATTTCAGGTAGCATCCATCATATAATGTTAGGAGTTAGATAAGAGGTATTATTCTTAGTTTTGCCTCAAATTGTCTTCTCTCAGAAAAGGAAGAATGACATACTCATTTCTACTTCAGGCAATTTTCTTTGAACACTCAACTACCCGGAAGGGAAGCTTTCTATTTCTCCCCTTGGTCAAGATTCAGCTGTTTGAAGTTATCTGCGGGCCAAGAAGAGGTATTATCAGTATCTAAATTTGGTATTTGGCTGTCAGGTTCTCATTAACGTTGCACTGGGAAATGGCTACTTGAAGTCAGTCATTCTACTACTGAAACTCTTTTGAAGCCAGTGCCTAAAGATGTAACTGTGTTTCCTATTTCCAGCTCTCTCCTTCTCTGTGACCCTACCTTCTAATTTGGTCCCGATCCACATCCTATCAACCAATTCCTGGCGTTTCTTCTACTCACCTGTTATTTCAAAAGCATCAGTAAGAGAGTTTATGGAAATGCTTCTAAACTATAAGCATCAAACCAAAATGACTGTAAGAGAGCAAGCAAGCTGGTAAGAGTTTCACAAATAAAATGGATGTGATGGTAAGTGTTTTGTACCCTCATCATGTAATTCTCCCGTGAATCCTTTTCAGTAAATCTTGTTTTTCCCATTTACAGCGTGTAAAATTTTTTACTATATATTATTACTATCTCTATGCCTTTAAATTTGCTGATTTAATAATTGAAGAGAAAATCTGGCCCAAAGCAGCCAATGTATTTCTTTTCATACTGTGATTTAGGGATAAGTTTTTATAAGATGTTTAAAAATGTCACAAAATATCAGTTACCCATTTAATCATAGGTCATAATAATGATCAGCTTGTCATTCAGGCATATTTGTGGTTTTGAGTGCATTTAGGAGAGCAAAGAGTCAGTCCCTCGGTAGGTAGTTTTTTGGTTTTTTTTTTAAGCCCAATTCATAATCCAAAAATCATAGATCTGTTCTCAATGTTGATCCTTACCTTTCCTAAACTCCTGGTCTAATGTTAGTTTCACTATCTGCCAAAGCACAGTTGTTTGTTTGTTTTTCAAAATTAGAAGCACTCCTAATAAGTCCATGTTATTTGATATTTGTTCATGCAACATAGACATGAGCAAGATGATATAAGACATCAAACAGTAAATTCCCTGTAATCAGGGATTGTGTGGTTCCCCCCTTCTCTCTGACACTCCCTTCATATTTCCTGACACTCAGTAGCTCCAACAACATGATGAATAAGTGAATAAATGAGTGAAAGAGTGGGTGAGTCCATCATGTTTCTCATAATATAAAAACCTAGAGTAAAAAAGAATGCCAGATATTCTGAACATATTAGCTAATTTCGGATGCCAAATAGAATTGTTTATATGAAACGAAACCCCTTGCCAGCTAATTACAAAGCGCGAGTTGTTGTTCTTTTAAATCTCACAATGATAGTACTTTTACCAGAGCCTATTAAGCTACAAATGACTGGGTAAGAGGCAAAAGAGTTAACAGAAAACCATTAGCTTTTGAACATTTTGAATAATGTTTTCCAGAGCACATCAGAATGTTTTATCTGCTTTACATTTTCAGCTAAACTTCCGATGTTATATAAAATTCTCTCTTCCACACTGCAGCAAGGTTACCAGAAAAGTCCGGAAAAAACACTGATTGGATTCAAGGTAAATGAATGTCATCTGTTCTCAACTGCTCATCTGCCTTTTTGTTTTTATTGGACTTTCTTCCTTTCTTTCCCTGTCTTTTCCTTCCTTCCTTCCTTCCTTCCTTCCTTCCTTCCTTCCTTCCTTCCTCCCTTCCTTCCTCCGTCCCTCCCCCTTTCTTTCTTTCTTTCTTTCTTTCTTTCTTTCTTTCTTTCTTTCTTTCTTTCTTTCTTTCTTTCTTCCTTTTCCTTTCTACAAATCATCTGTACTTTCTTAACCTCTCGATTTCTACATCAGCCTCTAACAGGACTGAGATCAAGACCATTTTGATTTAAGCTCTCAATTTTCTTCTTCTTTTACTCAAAACACTCATCTGCTTTCTACTTCCTCCAGACACAGGGAAAAAATGGCTGTCCTATCCCTGAACCCTTTCTAATGTAAATTTTCACAGAGATGCTCTTGAAATCTCCTCTTCCCAGACCTTGCACCATCAATTATCCTGTTATCTCTCTGTCTTTAATCTGTCCATCTGTACCCACTCAGCTCTGCCTACAAAATGCTTCCTGGTTCTAAAAAGTCCCACCCAATCGTGCTTGTTTGCAATATGTGGTCTTATCTTTCTTCTGTTTTATCATCAATCCCCACAGTCTCCACTTTTTACTTGTCTTTTATATCACTTGTCTCTGGAAACTATGAGACTATGAACTTGAACGTTCTCAAGCCGGAAAGTCTCACAACAAGAAATCATGCCCCTAGTTTTCCTAATTGGCTTTAAAAAGGCTTGTGATCAGAAACAGAATATTGTAGCATTTTGCACTGACGCTTTGCTACAACAGAACCTTATATCTGCTTAAAGAATTGAATATTCTCTATGAAATGTTCTATGGCGCATATCCGTCTTTTTCTATCCCTATACACATGCAACATAAAGATATATATCTATGTCAGTGCTTTACCCTGACATATATTCACTGGCAAATATTTTAATTCATTCCAAAAATATCTATTGAGTGCTTGCTGCATGCAAGTACTGCTAGGTGCTTTGGGGACATAAAGAAGATTTAGACAAAAATCCTGCTCTTAAGGGACTCCCAAAATAATAAGGAACGTAAGAAATATACACAAATAACTCTGGTATGAGGGTGACAGTGATATATCCCATAAGAGCTTTACAGATGAAATGTCATGGGAGTTCTTGAAATAATGAGGTTCTTTCTGCAGCAAGACGAGGCATCACAGAAAATGTAGAACTTGGGCTGATCCTTTATCAACTAGTATCATTTGAACATGAGGGGGAAAGATTTTAATTAGAGGAAATAAAATGAGAAGACGCAAAGGGGATATTTCAGGGATCTATGGTCCTGTTACAGGCCTGATGATGCAGAAAGAAAGAGAACACAGAGGTGCCGCAAGAAATGATGAAAATGTCAGTAGTTAGACCCTTGAGTGGTGATGACGTAACCCTCCCGGCCTACACATGAGAAGGCAATGAGTCCACAGCCCTAACTCCCTTGAACCTGACAGAGAAGGCTTTCGCTCTGTACTGACCGAAGTGTCAGCTGAGCTGGTGTGCCTCGGCTGAAGAAGAGGAAGGATCCAGAGAAGCTCAGACTCTTGGTTGTAACCTTATCTGGTAAAAGGTTGTATTATCTATAATACATATGTGACATGGCGGGTTTGACCAATCCTACCCAAAGTCCAAGTTTTCATCATCAACACCAATATTCTATCCCAGATAAGCCTTTTGAGGTCATGCTTAAATTCTATGGCAAACAACAGAATAAATAATCATAGCAGTTACAGAGTGCTCGTTATCAATGCCATTCGGTTCAGTGCTTTAAGTAAAATATATAATGCTTTCACTTAAAGCCTAGATTAGGGTCATAGCTGAGAGAATGGACTGGAGAAGATAAACAGGAGAGGTAAAACTGACAAACCGGTTGGCTAACCAGAGACTTCGCATGGTAGCCTGTTTTCAAGCTAGTGATCCTGGCCTCTTGGTGAGCTTAGCGCCCTTCTAGGAAGAGACACCAGAGAGCGCTGTCTCTTTCTTTCTGTCCATGCACAAAAAAGAGGTGTTGTATATATTCAGAAAGAGAGAATGCCACCTACAAGCCAAGAGAAGAGGCTGCAGACTGAAACATGCCTTGTTTGCAACTTGATCTTACACTTACTAGTCTCCAGAACTGAGAAAAAAATTTCTGTTGTTTAAGCCATTCAGTCTATGGTGTTTTGTCATGGCGGCCTGTTAACTAATACAGTAACCAAATGGAAAATTGGGGGGTCAAAACACAGTAACTGAAATGCAAAATTCATTAGCGAGGTTTAACAACGGATTACAGATTTGAGCAAATAGAAACAATAATCAGCCAACTTGAAGATGAGACAATTGAAAGTATGCAGCCCAAGGAGCCGGAAACAACACAAATGAAGAAGCGTGATCGAAGCCTAAAGTGTTTACGAGAAATTTTAAAGTTAATCAGTATATGTGTTATTGGAGTCCCTGAAGGCTAGAAGAGGAAAGGAAAAAAAAGACACAAAGAATATTTGAAGAAATAGTGGCCAAAAAATTCTCCAAATTTGTTGACACAAATCAATCTACACATCCTGAAGTCCTAGAACTCCAAGTAGAATGCACTCAAAGAGATCACACTGAGACACTTTATAATCAAACTGTTGAAAATCAAAGACAAATAGAGAATCTCATTCATTGCTGGTGGGAATGTAAGACAGTTCAGCTGCTGTGGAAAACGGTTTGGCAGTTCCCGGAAATGTTAATCATAGAATCATCATATGACCTCCCAATAAAAGAATTGGAAACAGGTACCCAAAGACATATACACACACATTCATAGAAGTATACTGACATTAGCCAAAAGGTCAAGAGCTCAAATGCCCATAAATTGATGATGGATAAACAAATTGTGATACACACACATACACTCACACACACACACGACATATACACATAATGGAATACTATTTGGCCATAAAAAAGAATTAAACTACTGATACACGTTAAGACATGGATGAACCTTGAAGACACTATGTTAAGGAAAAGGAAGCCAGACACAAACGATCACATATTGTATGATTCATTTTATATAAATGTCCGGAACAGATAAATCCATAGAGATAGAACATAGATTGGTGGTTGCCAGGGACAAGGAATGGGGAGAAACTGCTTAATGTGTGAGAGGAGTTACTTTGGAGCGATGATAACATTTTAGAAGTAGACAGAGGTGGTGATTGTACAACCTTGTAAATGCACTAAAGTGCCACTGAAATGCTCATTTTAAAATGGGTGATTTTATGTTATGTAAATTTCATTTCAATGAATTATTTTAAAAATAGACGTACACACGAATCATATTCTTAGGAAGGTGTGAAATGATTACCTTGCTGTAGAATTGATAAGAGCTGTTAGTGACTGCAAACATATGGTAACCATAGCCTTCACTCCATCTCTGCTACAATCCATCAACATATGCTGTTTGGAAAACCATTCTGGTACAAACAGATCCAGACTTTGTCAGTGGAATATTACAGCAAATACAACACCATCGAGTAACCAATCTGGCCCCCTCTATTTATGAGTGTGCGTTAAAAACACTTTTAGTTCAGACTTTTCCCATCCTGCAGGAATGTACACAAATCATACACAATGCAAGCTAGAAAGTCATTGTGCCTCTCAACTGCTCTCTTAGAAGTAGGGGTTGTTTTTATTATGTTAGGGCCTCTCTGATACTCTGAACAGGTCAAACAAAGAGGAAGCAATTCAGGTTTCTTCCAGAATCCACCAAGCTTTTTTCTGAAGATCGGTTTGTTACATTACATGGTATTCTGATTACCTACCATGAGATTTGTATCCTAACCTAAATGACCTTCTGATATTTGTTTAAATCAGACAAGGTCATGATTCATAAATTTAAGTTCTTGTGTGTTTCTGGTTCTGTAATTTCACTGTAATATACAGATTCTTCGAAAGATTTGATTCTTGCCTTCTAGCTCTTTCTCTATTAATATTGGATTGTAAAATACCGAATGTAAAATTTTAATAACTAACTCTATGCTTTTATCATAAAATAATCCTGTCTAATCAAAATTCATGGCTGTTATTTAAAATATTTGAAGTCATACCTCAATTGACCAGCATAAATCATATTTAATAGGAGACTAGCATTATGTCTTGGTGGGAAAATATATGATATGAAAATATTTTATGTATGGATAAAAGAAAACAGTGGCACAGTGATGCTATCCCTTATTCCTGGTACAAGTCCTCTGTAAGCTAATGACAAGTCCATCAGACAAGATGAGCAGTTAGCGCAAAAGAACTCAAAGTATTAAAAAGACCCTGTGAAATACAGATGTGCCTTCATGCTCCTTAACAGTGTTTCATTAACTATTAATATGTAAATTCTGTTTATCTCCACCCCATGTCACATCATCTCAAGCCTTCGTACCTTGAATTCCCTCTCGTTCAAATATGGTTGTTCTTCACTCCCTCTGCTTATTAAGGTCTTTGCTCAAGTGTTCCTGACCACCCTACCTGAAATAATACCCTTCGAGTTCCCATCACACTCTGAAAAACGTACCATGTGTTTTCTTCCAAATACTAACCGCTGGCACTATATTATATATTTATGTATTTATCTACCCACTAAAATACACACTTCCATGAACTATCAAATTTTGTCCTGTTCACTGCTGAATCCTTATCACTTAGAATAGTACTTGGCACAAAACAGGTGCTTAGTAAATACTGAAAGAGTTGATAAATTCTCTTAAATATTGTATTTTCTGTTCTTTTTATATTATAATGTAAGAATACATTATAGAGGAATACCATGGTACACCTTTATAACATACGTACGCTATGATAAGACATACTACATACGTACACACACACACACACACACACACACACAGACACACACACCCCTTTTGGAGGGATGTGTTCAAAACTGTTTACTGATGGTTTAAAGACCAGTGAACTAGAAGATAATCAGATCCAAATTTACTAATCCTTTCAGGGAGTGTAGACATCTGAGTATACACAGGCAAACCCATCAGTTTCCATCTGCAGTCATCCAGCTGAGAGCCATTTGGGGATAAAACAAGCTATTTCCTGGATGAATTCGTCACCAGCACTCTACCAGAATAGCTTGGAATAGAGATGCTTCAATGACTAAAAGAACATTAAAGAAATATGGTCATTCCATGAGTCACAAAGTGCAAACGAATAGGTAGGAAGAATAAATACATTTAAAAGTCAAGCCATCTCCTAGGACAGCAGTCATAGTAATGAGCCTGTTCGAATGTGGGAGAATTTTGACCGTGATTTTGCCTACAAATGTTCAGGAGAGCAACGGTACCAGGTATCTGGATACTGGCATTTCTGTGTTCCAATAGGGTAATGGCAGAATTATCATACAGTGAGAGGATGCTTGGACTTCAGTAGACTTCACTGATAGAATTCCTTTGTTAAGCTCTTGAATCTGCCAAGTATCCCCTATCCCAGGAACTTCCTCACCACCCCACTCCTTCGTAGCAGCAGGAAACTGAAATGCATTTTGTCACAAATTACGGTGGATAATTTCCTATGGTGAAACTTGTTTTAGTGATTTAGGGAAGCACCTCATGTCCCTCTTCTCATAAAATATATGGATAAGTTAAAAAGCACAATATTTCTGTACCAATATTTTATTTTAAAATGAACTTAGTGTGGTTTAAGAAATTGATATCAAGGCGTGTGCCTCTATGCGCCGATACTTATTTAGGTGCATATTGTCTATAGTCTTTATCGACTGGCACATATTTCTGAGCTTACCTTCAAATTTGCACGTAATAAAAGGAAAAGGAACAAAAGTCACTCTTAGCTGACATAGCTGGAAATTGAAGGTGTGAGTGGCCGGGAGTCCTTACTTGAGACCGTGAGGCAGATTTCAGGAACGAAGACTTTGCTTGCTTCTGTCTGGCTGAGGCTTTACCCTTCCTTAACCAACCACACTGTATTTCGATCGTTGTCCCTCCCTTTACGCACCTTGTCTAGGGTGCTATTTTTTGTAGCTTGATGAATGACTCGTGCAAGTATATAATCAAATATGTAAAATCCTCCTCCCAAATGTATTCCTTTATTCTGGAAGCCAATTTTTTACCCAGTAGCTATACCAATGTGAATAATAAATGACAAACTATACTCTGATTTAGCATTTTCTTTTTTTTTTTTAATTTTTTTAATGTTTATTTATTTTTGAGACAGAGAGAGACAGAGCACGAACAGGGGAGGGTCAGAGAGAGAAGGAGACACAGAATCTGAAACAGGCTCTGGGCTCCGAGCTGTCAGCACAGAGCCCGATGCGGGGCTCGAACCCACGGACCGCAAGATCATGACCTGGGCTGAAGTCGGACGCTCAACTGACTGAGCCACCCAGGCGCCCCTGATTTAGCATTTTGTAAACGCACTAAGTGGTAGTAAGAAATAAAACTCTGCCTTTATGTGATTTATGTTGATAAAGGATAACCTGAAGTTACCTTTAAAACGAAAGACTTAAAATTACTCATCTCTTGAGAGGTCTAGAAATTACGTATCTAGAAAAGTAAAGAAAGAGACTTTAACAACCAGTCTCAGCCCTCTGGTGACCGGCCAGTCATGGAACATGGGAAAGGGAGAAGCAAAGGAGGAAAGTTATCTTGCGGACCCTATAGACTAGAACTAGCTGGATCCCAGGCACCGTTTCTTCCTTTTGACTTTAATTATTTTATTTAATCTTTATATTCATTGAGGGTAATGTTTTCCCCATTCATTACAGCCAAACTGAACCTCGTGCTGCAGAACTCGTCCATGGTCACATGGTTATAAGACATCAGTTCCCAAATTCAGACTCAGACCTGTGTCTCACATACTGGCTGTGCAGCTTTGTAGAGGCTACTTAGTATAAAGACAGTGGCAACAACAAACAAAATAATCGCTATAATTTGTTGAAAAATTCATTCATTTCACAGATACTTATTTAGTGCGTAACGCGTGCTGGGTAGTCTTCTGAGCACTTTCTAGAATCCCTACCAGTGCTATCCAGACGGTACTGCTGGCCTCCCCACCTTCATGATGTGGAAACAGAGGCAACACGAGTTGGTGAAACGTGTGTGAGGTCAGGAAGCAGGGCAATGGTACGGCTGAGAATTCAAATGTCGACCTCAGTGTCTATCTCCACGACCACGAGGTCCTGAGGGTCTCTTTACACTGAGAGAAGAAGAGCATTGAGAACAGGCCTTTCCGCTGCTTCTGGGGTGACAGAACCTTCACTGTTGCCTTCCCTGTCCTGCATCTCTTTGGGGGACATTTCAGGTTCTCGTGCAAGTGACTGTCTCGGGCATCTATGGAAGTGTCCTCACTCAGAGTTCAATGTACCAGCTTCTTCACCCTGAAGAAGAGACATCGGAGTTCCTTCTCCTTGCTATCTTGGCTCTGGTGCTCTTCTGCTTAAAGCCTCCCCCAGATCATTCAAACAGAGGTGGGGGAGGAGGGGGAAGGAGGGAGGGGAGGAGAGGGAGTGGGGAGCAGGGAAGAAGAGGGGGAGGGGGAGGGATGGATACTTGGCTTCAAAACATAAGTATGTATTGAGTTACTTTGATTTTGAACTAAACTACTGGTTGTTTTTTTTTTTTTTTTTAAATCAAACTTTATCATTTTAGTTTAGAACCAAACCCTATGGGCATGAAATTCACCCTCATCTGTCAAAATCTGATTATTTAAAGAAACGCTGTTTTAAATGCTTCTGAAAAGTCTTACAGAAGCTACTGGTTATTTCCGTTTCTTCACCAGCCAGTCGGTATTCTGAACTGTCAGTGTAACTTTTGAAAGAAACTTTGCATTCCTTTAAAATGCAAGAGCTTAAAGAACTGAAGAAAAACGCTTGCCAAAATGTATTCTGAAAATTGTTAAGCAAAATACCGGGAACATTCAAAACATTTTTTTTTAAACATTGCCAATTTGGCTCCGTTTCCATTTATGTTTATGTACATTTTCTTATCTAATTTAATAAGACACGAATTAATGGGAAAAAAACAAAAAAACAAAAAAAACCGCACAATATCATCAAATTAATAACAGTCTCCCAAACTGTATTTTCTCTGCCAAGAAACACTGGCAAGCAAGTCCTTGTAATGCATTACACTGCATTTTCAGTTGTAACCCATTATAGTGTTTATTTTTTCATTTTCTTTCAATGTGTCAGAAGAATAACTACAAGATACCCTGACCTAGTGCCATTAAAAAATAGTTAGAGTTAAATCTGTTCATAGCTTATTTTTTGTGAGGCTGGTGACCTTCTAGAAGGGTATCTGGTGAAAATTCATCGGTGAGACCAAAGGTCTTCCAAAGCATTATGTGCTCCTCCAGGGCGATTAGGAGGGAGAGGAGAGCAAAAGACCAAGGCGCTTCAGTTACTAAAAAGGATGTTTCTCAATTTACTAGTAAAGTAGAATCATTGAGATCTTGTACAATTCATCTACCCCAGTCTCGCCGCTCAATCTCTAAAATGACGCATATCACTAAAATTACTTCTGTGTCTAAAACTTTCAGAGGATATCTGACCCCAGGATATTAAAAAGAGGGGGCAACTTTATCTCTATAATTTTCCCCAAGAACATAGCCAGAAATACCCCAAAAGGCGAGATTTTGGAAAATGTGACTCATGAGAAGAAAGGGAAGAAAAAAATCAAGCATATCTCAGAACTTCTGTACAAAGGCATAACCGTCAGCACAACCGAGAAAAATCTGAGAGCAGTCCAGCCTGGGAAAGAAAATGCAAACTTGAGTTAAGCTCATTTACTGCATAATTTCCTACTTTAATAATCAAACTTATTTTTATATTTTAGTGATGACTTTTGAAGCTATTTAACAGATGGCAACATGGAACAGACTTAATGAATTATTGCTGAACAGATTATAGCCACATGGATGTGAACTGTGCATACATTAGCAGAAAAATGAGAAACAGGACACATTTATAAATACCTCTATGGATCCACACAGGTCAGACAATGTTATCCAATTCGCTGAGAAATTACTGAACAATTCCAGGGAGCCCTTATTACAGTAAAATCCATCTGCTATCTACCCTAACGTAACGCGCCCCAAACTAGTCAAAACCTCTTCCATATTTATGCACCAAAGCTTGGGCAAATTTCACGGATCGGGTTGTGGTTGTGAGTCAAGAAACATGTATTTGTAAACACACACACACATACATATACACACACATACACATACAGACATATATTTACTTTTTCCATTGAAAGAACCTTAGGCTTACAGAAAAATTACAAAAACAGCACAGAGATTTCACATATACTATTCACCCAGCTTTCCCTAATGGTAATAACATACTTAACTTGAGCAAAATTCTCAAAACCAGTAGTTAACTTTGGAATAATACTCTTAAATAAATGTAATAGCTTATTCACACCTACCAGGCTTTTCACTCCCCCACCCCGCCCCGCCATCATCTTTTTTTCTGTCCCAGGATCCAAGCCAGCATCCCACACTGCCTTTTGTTATTGTCTGCTCATACTCCCTTCTATGTGGAAGAATTCATTCTTCCCTCATCTTTCACGATCTTGGCACTCTGGAGGACTACTGGGTCAGTTTTTTGTAGAATATCTCTCATATTGGGTTTGCCTGCTAGTTTCTCAAGCTGAGAGCGGTGGTTGGAAAGACAACCACAGAAGTGATCTTTTGCTCCAAGTTTCAGGCTCCTCTGGTATTTTCCCTGTCCTTCCCCCAAATCAGCCATTTCTAAAAAAAAAAAAAAAAAAAAAAAAAAAAAAAAAAAAAAAAACAAAACAAAAACAGCCCTATTCCTGTTCTTAGAGAATGGCATCTAGAAAAAGACTACAGAAAAAAAAAAAAAAAGGAAATTAGGAATTGACAGTGACATTTAAAAGCCAAATATTTACCAAAACCTTGTGAAGCAATTTTTTTTTTCTCAAATCAGATACTTACTGTGCTTTCAGTTAATATGAGATGAATTAAACAGCAATGAGTATATTATTAGCTTGTCTGTGTGATTTTCACATCTAGGTAATTCTATAATGGAAGTCTCAGCCCGAGCCTGAGAGGTTTACGTATACATGTTACTTACTTACACACCACAGGAGTGAGACAAACGAGGCACGTGTGAGTGTGTGTGCCCCCGTGCCTCTGTGTTGGGAGGGCCAGGGTGGGGAGCAGAGCCCAGGAGTCTCCAATGACAGGTAGGAGTCAGGCAAAATGCTCTCAGCCTATTTTTTTTTTTTTTCAACGTTTATTCATTTTTGGGACAGAGAGAGACAGAGCATGAACGGGGGAGGGGCAGAGAGAGAGGGAGACATAGAATCGGAAACAGGCTCCAGGCTCTGAGCCATCAGCCCGGAGCCTGACGCGGGGCTCGAACTCACGGACCGCGAGATCGTGACCTGGCTGAAGTCGGACGCTTAACCGACTGCGCCACCCAGGCGCCCCTATTTTTTTTTTTTAATTTCTTTTTTTTAAGTTTACTTATTCTGAGAGAGACGAAGACAGTGTGAGTGGGGGAGGAGCAGAGAGAGAGAGAGAGAGAGAGAGAGAGAGAGAGAATCCCAAACAGTCTCAGCACTGCCAGCACAGAGCCCAGTGCGGGGCTCAAACTCAGAAACTGTGAGGTCATGACCTGAAACCCAGAGCTGGACCCTTTAACTGACTGAGCCACTCGGGAACCCCTACTTGCAGCCTAATTTTAAAATGCTTCAGTTATTGGAGGGAAATGATCATTCTCATTCCAGAATAGAAGCCGTAACATGAATGCATTCCTGTCAAGTTCCTTGTGACGGAAAGGAGAGCTACAAAATGTTTTAGATAGATGTTTCTCTACATTCTTGCATTTTTTTCACTCTGAAAGTGCCAGGCAGGCCCCGTTGGACCCTTGCATGGGCAGCATTGATGTTGGAGAAGAATCGCCTATAGCAGGAAAAAGGTGGTGTTTCTTAATTCACGCAAGTTACCACCCGCCTCGGGACTCCCTCCCAAAGGTCTGCAGGAACGAGAGGTCCTGCTTGGACAGTATGGGGTTGTGAGTTCCCGAAATTTGGACATAGACACTAACTGAGTCCACTCTTACCCACTGCCTGGCAAGGTTTGGGGACCTGAGGGTTACATTATTAAAAGCAATCGCTCTAAATAATTAGAAATACCAATTACCCAAAGTTCCTGCTCTGATCATTATTCATGCTGTAGCCCTGCCTTGTGTCTCCATCTAGTTAGAGAGCTAGCATTAAAATTGATCTAGAAAACTCCAATCGGGGATAACAACATGATATGAATACATTCCTGACATTTACGCCTTGGGCCCAAATTTTAATCAGATGTGCTTGTAGTTTCATTAAACAAAGTGAGTTATTCACACTGTTGCTTTAATTAAGCTCATTTGGACAATTAGAACGACTCCTAGTAATATTTGCATTATCTCTAAGTGACAGGAAATGAACATACATGTATACTTTCTTTATTTTTTACCATTTTCAAAGTATCCATAACTGGGGTATGATGAGCTAGAAAAAATATTGTTTTTGTCTTAAATTTTAAATGTATGCTAAAATTTCACGCCATTTGAATATTTTAACAGTCACCACTTCTTTATTGACAGATCATGGAATAAAATATGAAAGTATTTCATCTAAATGACAATGAAAAACAATGCAATTGGCTGAATAAATAGCTTACGAGTCTAGTATTCATGATGGCTTACCTTCCACTGGCAGTTTTAAAATGTACTAGCTAAAATACGGTCCTAACAAGAACATATTAACTGTTCAAGTGTTTATTTCAACAAATCCCCCAAAACTAGAAGGATAAATATGCAGAGCAGTGAAAATTCAGGCGCATGTTAAAGAACTTAATTCACATTATGTAATAAATATTTCTCATATATTCTTAAATCTGTAAGGTTAAAATATCGCAAAATGGGAGACAGCATTCGGGGTTTGGGATTTCCCTGAATTCTTCTCCCTTTTTTAACACAGTTTGTGATATAAACTCTTTTCCCCTTGTTTACAGAGTATCTGTAATATTTAACCAAGGCTGCTGGGTTTAGTTCCCTATCCTGATTCCTAAACTCACTTGGGTGGTTCTTGGACTGGCCCCTCCCACCCGCTTCTAGCCCCTCCCATGTTCCTCTATGAATTCGGTCATTTGCATACTCACTAATCCAAAACCAAGGACCACTGAGTGCTGGGATGTGAAAAATTTAAAGGTGAAAAGGTAGAAAAACATATAAGGTGATGCTTCCAATATAGTAGGAAATATAAAACAAAGGTAAATTATTGAAATAGGGGTGCCTGGGTGGCTCAGTCAGTTTAGCGTCCGACTCTTGATCTAGGCTCAGGTCATGATCTCACAGTTTATGGGATCGAGCCCTGGCGTTGGGCTCTGTGCTGACAGTGCAAAGACTGCTCAGGATTCTCTCTCTCTCTCTCTGTCTGCCTCATCCTCACTCATGCTCTCTCTCTCTGTCTCAAAATAAATCAACTTTAAGAAAAATTATTGAAATATGACACAACCAGCAACCTCTCAGCCCTGTCCCCCCCTCCCAAAGTGCTATAAAGGCAGAAAAACACACTTGTGCTCTGGATTTACCTCTAAAAAATTACTACTGGCTGTGTGAATGTGGAAGGATCCCTCATCTACTTGCTGGCATTGTCCCCATCAAAAGTGAGAGCATTATATGGCATTACATTTTTATAAACTTATCATTATATACTTATCCTATAAATTACTTCTTAGAGTGAAGTTACTTCCTACAAGTTATGTTATGGCATTATTGTTCTTTAGTTCATTTTCAAACTTCTTCTGACCACGATTCTTATAGTTTATGTTTAACATTAGGTATTCTTACCTATTCCGCTCAGTTACAGTAAACAAATATATAGACAGAGCAACAAGAAGCAAATTCTATCGGCAGCGGCAGACCAGCTTTTAAGAGATCAGCACCATGGCCAAGAACAACCAGACAAGTTAAGGGGAAAGTCTACTTTATTGACACCATCAGAAAGTTGCCAGGAATGTGAAGATTTGAGGGTCCCAAATCTTAGAAGCATGAGCGGCACAGAGGTGGGCCCTTTACTTAAAACACATTCTTTCTTACCCATTTTTGCGTGGAAGCATTGCTGGATTACAAGCTGTGGCATAGTGAGCAGAACTGAGCAGTAATTCACAACGGTGGTGCTGTGCGCCAGGTCTGGGCTGCAGTTTGCCTACTTCTGATCTAGAGCCTCAAATGATCTTCTTTCAGGGCACTGGAGGGGCTCGGTCGGCTAAGAATCTGACTTGGGCTCAGGTCATGATCTCACGGTTCGTGAGTTCAAGGCCCACGTTGGGCTCTGTGCTGGCAGCTCGGAGCCTGGAGCCTGCTTAGGAGTCTGTGTCTCCCTTTCTCTCTCTGCCTCCCCCCCCCCCCCCCACCTTTCCTTCTCTCTCTCTCTCAAAAATCAATAACATTAAAAACATTTTTTTAAATGATCTTTTTCTTAATGGACTAAACTTCCATGACATATTCTACATCCTTGACAACACTCACAACCTTCCTTTTTTTTTTTTTTTAATTGTTGTTCTTTGTTTTATTATAAGCATGCTTAGCAGGTACAAAGTGGGACAAGATGACGGCTTTTGTTCTCATTCTCCTGATGGCCGATGGTGTGAATAATTTTTCTTAATGTTTGTAGACCATTGGTACATCTTCGTTGGAGAACGTCTATTCAAGTCCTTTGATCATTTTTCTTGGTCTTTTTGTTGTTGAGTTGTGCGAACTCTTCGCATTCTGGACATTGAATGGTTATCATAAAATTCAAACAGAAATAGCCTGATGAGTTCAAATGAGCAAAACCAGGAGAGAAAATTTCTTGAACTGCACATGTATGTTTTATGCACTTTTCTGTAGGTATATTTCAAAGAAAAATGTAGAAGTGATAAATAAAGACATTTGGGGATTTATACCACAAGTAAAATTATCTTGATTTCCTCTTTTCTTCCTACTTGACATGCTTGTCATTAGAGATATGGAATCAACATAGTCTGAACTGTTTAAATCTTATTTCTAAAGTTCCTAAAAGCCATGATACTGCTGGGCTCAATATCATTCCCTATCTCAGTTATTACAAACTCCCAAGTAATGTAGTTTCCTTTTCCAATGTGGCCTTTCTGCAGCACAATTACGTAACACATTATCAGGCTAATCCTTTCTTGATGTTCCAGAGCCATGAAGTATTAGCTGTTCTCTTCAATAAACATTTTTTCTTGTGAACAACTGAATTTCAAAAAAGGCAACTCAAAATTAACTCAAAATTACGGCAGATACTATCTTTTAAAAGACTGAGATTTTTTTCTGGGAGATCTTCGGATAGTTAAATAGCCTAAACAGGACTGTATTTTAAGTAACTGTCTCTCAATTGACTTCTTTATTTTATTTTTCACTGTCAGGATCCTTTTGAAAAATAAAACACAGCCTGTTCCTTTGGGTTCAATTTCCCATTTAAGATTTACAAACAATTTAGAGATATACCCACAGTTTCTTATGGCCATATCATTTTTTTTTTTTTACCATATCATTGTATCCTATGTGATTTAAGAGAGATAGCAATAGTACTTATAATTTTAAAAATCAAATTTGGTTACATTGATATCTTAATAATGCAGATATATACACAGGGGAGCATCATCCTTCTCAAGTTAGACATAGTATGTTCACATCTGGCTCCCTTCACATGCTTTGACTATTACAACCGGTTCCTTGACATCGAATTTGAGGCGCTAATGGACATTAAGGTATGAATTTTGGAAATAAATTGAAATTTAGGCCAAAAATTGAAAAATATATTTTTACATTTGGGAGCCATAAATGCAGATGGAACTGTGACAGAGATGAATTTGCTGAGACCATGCAGAGAGCATAGTAATTGCAGTGTCATGAATTTGCACTGTACTTTAAGGAATTGTGAGTGTTCACAGTGTTGGACACACATTATCTCAACTGCTAGTGACAACAAATCACAGAATTAATGAAAAAAAAATGAAAGTGCCCATTTTATAGCTGAAGAAACTGCAGCTTGAGGGGTTTAATGGCATCCACTATCAATGTTTAAAATGTGGATCCAAGACGAGAATTCTTATTTTCTCTTCTTGGTCTACTGCTGCTTAAGAACCTTGAATAATAATTACACTTAGGAGCAGGAGGAACATCCAATTAAAGAAAACAGAGTGAAGTGAGAGAGGAGATCCACACGTGCCAGTAAGCCAGGGGAACCCAGTGTCAACGAGATGGCAGTGATAAGAATGTCACTTTCCAGAGACAGAGGAGGGCCTTGTCAATTTCATAGCTCTATGCAAATGTCATCCTGTATTTATCACTGTTGTTATTATTCCATGAACACACTAAACACCTTTAGGTAACTACGAGCACAGGCTAACTCCTGGCAAGTAAATGGGGAAGTTTTCTAAGGTCCTATTGCATTTCCTGAATGCAAAATGATAAGAACTCAGATGAAATCCTTCAGCATGCATGGTGATAATTAGCTATTAAAAGGAATGCAACTCGGAATTTTCATACTAATCGTTGGTTGAAAAAAAATCAACCCTCCAATTCAACCCTATGCCCACTCCTCCAATCATAGCCTTACTGAGGCTGGTCATAGTCTAGTCGTAAGTCAGCAAATCATACTATGTTGGATAGCCCAGTTAGAAATATGTATTGTATTTCTAACGTGTATCTAGTAATTTGCTTAGGGACCAAAAAAACTAAAACTAAAAAGAAACAAAACAAAACAAAAAGCATTTTTTCCTCTTTACTGTGTTTAGGTTAATTATATTAAGAAAAGCAATATAACAGGTCATAAAATCTCGTATTTATTTGTTCCTTATCTAGGCAAAATTTTAGAGCATCAATTGTTTGGGTATAAAAGTGAAATTAAAAAGCTGTTTGTCTATATGTTAGTGAGATTTTTAAAACAAATAGTATCATTATAGCCATATCCTTCATTTATTTATCCATGTTAATTTTATTTATTACAGATTGGGCGGCTCAGTCAGTTAAGCGTCAGGCTTCAGCTCAGGTCATGATCTCACGGTTTGTGGGTTCGAGCCCCACGTCGGGCTCTGTGCTGACAGCTCAGAGTCTGGAGCCTGCTTCAGATTCTGTCTCCCTCTCTCTGCCCCTCCCCCACTCACACTCTGTGTCTTTCTCTAAAAATAAATAAACATTAAACAACAATTCAAAGTCTTGGAATGCCTGGGTGGTTCAGTCAGTTCAAAGTCTGACTTTATCTCAGCTCAAGTCTTGATTTCGGGGTCGTGAGTTCGAGCCCCGCATTGGGCTCCATGCTGCCTGTGGAGCTTACTTAAAAAAAAAAAAATCAAAGTCTTTTAAACTTTTCCCCTGCTCGTGCTTTTGATGTTGTCATGAAAGGACAAAACTTGTACCCATGAAAAATTGCAATTCTGACACAGAGAAGTTGGTAGAAAGGAGCCTGAATCCTTGATGGCATCGTTGAGTTGCCGACCAACCCATATGTTCTCCCTAAACAGCAATGAAAAAGAATGAAATACTGATACAAGGAGCAATATTGATGAATCTTACATACTTTACATTGAACACAAGAAGCCAGACACAAAATAAACATATACTGCATATTTCCTTACACCCAAAAATCTAGAAAAAGCCAAACATGATAAAATGTGAAAAATGTAAAAACTGGGGAGTAATAAGAGAGAAACATCTTGGAAGAGAAGATGTTCTATGCTGTGAAAAAGTGTAGATTACATGCGTATATCCATTGTCAAAATTGCATCGCTAAGATGCATGCATTTTGCTGTTTATAATTTTTACCTAAAAAATAGTAAAAACAGTAACAAATTAAGCAGGGGTATGGGAAGCGGGTAGAGGTATGGATGAAATAAGAATGCCAAAATATTAATAACTGCTGAAGTTAGGTGATGCGCATGTGGGGATTCATTATTCTTACCCTTTGTATATGTTTGAGATTTTCCAAAATTATACATTAAAAAATTAAAACCCATTAAATATTAAATAATGAAAAGTGAAGTAAAATTAAAAAGTTAAAAACTATGAATTAAACTATCATCTCAAAGTAATTACTCATTATATCCAAAAAAGTTTTTTTTTTTTCCTCATTAACTTCCTTGAAAATAAAGAGAAACCACTAGACAGGCCTGCCAATAAGAAACAAACAAAAACATCCACGGTGTGACCTCTCACACTGACATCAGATCGCCATTGGAACACAGTTGTAGAAGTGAATCACAAAGGTTCTCCATCACCCATCTGTCGCAGACACACCATATAGCAATGGCCGTATCGAATAGCCACAGTAGATGGCTGTAGCACAGTGAAATCCTCTAGCAACACTGGACCCAAAGTCAAAGCTCACTACCGTGTGTGAATAATGGTGATGATTTTGTTACACTTTAGTGTCAATGATGACCCGGTAACCAGGACGAAATCTGGTATTTCAAAGATTTGCAAACACTTAGAAATGCTGAGAAATGCAAGTTCCCAGGCTGCACACCACTAAATCAGACCTTCTAGGGAGGAGCCCTTGGAGTTGTCAAAGCACCCCAGATGATATCAATATGCAGCCAAGTTGGAGAACCCGTAGCTTGGAACTTCTGTCCTGCTTTATGTCCTTTCCCCTCTTACTAGTCAGAAAGAAAGTCCTGCTTTCTGTTGTTTGCCATGACAACAAAAAATGATTACCTACGGTAAGAAAACGCATATTTCTGGGGCCAGAGATGGGAGGACAGAGAGAGGAAGTGAAAAGTGGTGGTTTAGTTGATTCAGTTTGGGCACTAACTTCAGGCTAGCAGACCTGAACTGGGTAGAATACACTCACTTCGAGGGAGGATCGATTTTCTTGATTAGTTTGATTCCTTTGGATTATGTTTACATGATTCTCTCTCTCTTTTTCAAAAAAAAAAATGTTTATTTATCTTAGAGAGAGTGAGCACAAGTGAGGGAGGGGCGGAGAGAGAGGGAGAGAGAGACAATCCCAAGCAGGCTCTGTGCTGTCAGCGCACAGCCCAATGTAGGGCTCGATCCCACCACCCTGCGATCATGGCCTGAGCAGAAATCAAGAGTCGGATGCTTAACCAACTGAGTCACCCGGGTGCCCCTACATAATTTTCTTTTTATTTAAAGAAAAAGCTGTTGGAGCTATAATGGCAGACATTCAATCTGATCACAGAAAATTAAGCAAGCTTCAGTCTCGGACCCCCATTGTTCTTCCTCAATCTCTACTGCATGAGAAGATAGTCCATTCACCCTTGAGCTGCTGAGAGAATTAGGATTCTTTAACCGAAATAGAATGGTTTTATGTCCAATGGCCAAGAAGAAATCTTCATTCACTTTATACTAATATTTTCAGGGGACACATAAACTTGCTATGATTAATGATTGTAGGCAGTTAATTACTTAGAAGTGATATATTACACTGTAACCTACGATGAAATTTATAACTATCATTAATGATATTGTGATTGTCTTCTAAGACACAGTTGGTATTATGAAATATGTCATCTTGCATTCTTGGTATAACAGTAATGTGGGGGGTAATAAATACAGTAATTGTGCTGCTAATGCCATTGCTTTTCTACATTATGTGTTGCCTGGGGAAGCACTGGGAATACCACTAGATTTCTGCATCCCATTTCCTCGATTTTTCCTATCCCTTTTTAGCTACGCTCTCCTCTACCGTATTCCTTTAGGGTCCGTAACAATCATAACTAAAACTTTAAAAAGGAACTGAGAAATATTTGTAGCACTATGAAAGGTTACCACTAATTTTCCATGAATCATAAACAAGGAGACACTCTAAGTTTCCAAAAATTAATGTGCGCAGGACATGAAATGATTATTTGAGGCAAGGGAAATAAATAGGCACCCAGTCATTCGATGATTGAGAAAATATTCAACCTTCATTGCTTTTAAACTGAATCTAAGTGTTCTCTTTCTCCCCAACAGAAAGTTACAAAAACAAACAAATCCCACCACAGCATTGGTGAAACCAGCACTCTGAGACATGGCGGGTGAACGTCACCGGGTATACTCTTTGGGAAAGTGATTTGCAATACATGTTAGGGAATTTTTAATGTGCAAACCTTTGATCTGCTAGCTCTACTTTTAGAAATCTCTCCTAAAAAAAAGCAATCCCAAATCTGAAAACTACTTATTAACTAACAGATTTATTGCAAAATTACTTACATGAGCAAAAAAGTGGGCTGCCAGAGCAGGGATGCCCCGTAAACTTTTTCCCAAGCCAATCCCCACTCCTTCCTTCCTCTCTCTTCCTGAGTCACCTGCCTCTTCAGACTTGAATTCTGCCATATCTGGCCATTTTTTAATTCTCATAAATAGTTTGAGGTGCTGACTTTATTTGACATCTAATTCAATTTAAGGCAGTTAGGCTACAGACCAAATATGTCCTGTCTTTTTTGTGTATCTCTTACAACAGCATGGCTCTGATCGAAATGTGTCTATTACTTAACTCTCCTCTGCACTATCCAGGGAGTTCACTGTGGTTGAGTTACCGTCTTACTCACTGTCGCATCTGCGTAAACCATCAGTTTCACCAACAGGCTGATGAGTGAACGAACAGCACGAGCATGAGCAAGAGAAGCTCTTCGTTCAGTAAAGTGCTTTCTCTGTATACAGAGATGGTTAGGAACCACAGACCGGAGCAAAGTGGTCTCCAGGATGATGGTTCTCCTCGCATCCGGAGTTTCGGACCACTTGAGTTACGTCCAGAGATGCTCCTGCTTCGAAATGCCAAAGACCACGATCGCTCTCACTGCACATTACTCAGAGCTCTGCAAAGAAGACTCGGACGTTGCCAAGAAAAGGCAGGGTTGATGTGATTCGGGAAAGTGTGAGCTGACACTGAATGAACTGGCGTCCCCCTGCTAAGAGGCCAGCGCACGCAGGCCTGTGGTAAGAGCAGCCGCAGGGATGGTGCCTCTGGAGAACGTACTCACTTAGGGGACGGCGGTGCTTGACCTTAGCATGGAGGCTGGTGCTCAGCGTGAAGAATCAGCACATGTTTGTGTGACTACTTCGAATCCTGAGTCTCTCTTAACATTTCCTTCGCCAGGGCACTGGCTGTCATACAGCCGGGACATACGGTATATTTCTTCAAAAAATTTTTTGTTTAATGTTTATTTTTGAGACAGAGAGAGACAGAGCATGAGCAGGGGAGGGGCAGAGAGAGGGGGAGACACAGAATCTGAAGCGGGCTCCAGGCTCTGAGCTGCCAGCCCAGAGCCCGACGTGGGGCTTGAACTCACATACTGTGAGATCATGACCTGAGTCGAAATCAAGAGCACCTGTTCAACCGACTGAGCCACCCAGGTGCTTGCCTCTTAAAAACACACCATTTATGTAATGGATTATGTTAGCATGTGGCTCAAGTTCAGCCTCACATTCATTGTGGTGAAGTGGTTCTCTTTTACCATTTTATTCATTCCCTGAGTTTTACGGGAGAGAGGATTCCTCTCAGGGAAGCATGAAGAGCCATTTTATTTGTTTACTTTAAAAGCAGCATACCCTGCGAGATTAGCTCCGACATCCCAGATGTCAATCCGCATGGCGCTTAGAGTCAGTGGCTACAAGCAAGGTGGGATGCATTTGCAGGGCTAGGTGTTTTAGTGGTGTTTTGAGCATGTTTTGTGTCTGTGTCTGCTTTGCTTTCAATGTCTTAGTATTTCAGGTATTGAGGTGTGATTTCTCCTATCACACTGAGAAAAAAAAAAAACAAAACATATTCTTTTCTTCTCACCAGTGATGTTTCTTTATATCAAAGAATCACCATGAGTTTCATTTCATCAAGTATAAAGGAAACAGGTAGCTCTCCTGACAGAGAATAACACAGAAATAATGACACCCAAATAGCCCTGATTCTCCTTTAAAAAAATTTTTTTTAATGTTTATTTATTTTTGAGAGAGAGAAAGACAGATCACAAGCAGGGGAGGGGCAGAGAGAGAGAGGGAGACACAGAATCCAAAGCAGGCTCCAGGCTCTGAGCTGTCAGCACAGAGCCTAATGCGGGGCTCGAACTCACGAACAAGAAGATCATGACCTGAGCAGAAGTCAGATGCTCAAAAGACTGAGCCACCCAGGCACCCCCAAATGCCCTGATCCTCTTCTTAGGTGAAATATGTAAATATACCCGTCCCCTCCATCATAAGACACAATGGAGAAAACAACACAAATGGAGAAAATAACACAAAGGATAAAAAAAAAAAAAAGGTTTCAATCTGATAAGAAACAATTCGGAGCCAGCCAAATATCCTGACACTTTTTTTTTCCAGTAAATGAGATGATTCTTTTCAGCTGTTCCCACCTCTACTATCAGTACTGTTTGTATTCTGTTTGCTTGGAGGTACTTCATCTACAATCTAAGTGAAAAAAGAAGCTGTAAACGAGGCCCAGCACTGACAGAGAATTCCTGTTACCTCCCAGCATGCTGCGTTAAAAGATAAACCTGTTTACCATCCAAGTTTAAACTGTAATAGGAAATGTATGTCAATTTCAAAGAGTCCTCCAAAAAGGGAAATGCTTGATGCGGCTTCTTTAATCTGAAAACTGTCAGATCTTAAAACATGTATCTCAGAACGTATAAACTTCCTAATTAATAAAACATCTATTTATTTGGTATTCATCGGGTTTACTGGCTTAGAAAGGAACACTGCAGCACCGTAGTCAAAAAGGAGTTTTCTTTAGCTTGAACTATATTTTATTGTGTATTAAATAACGTGGCAATCTTTGAGCAAATTCATCGCAACTCAGTTTCCCAAAAAGTGATCCAGAGGGAAACAAAAATTCAAATGGCAGACTTCTGATTTTAAGGTGGCAAAATTCCAACATTTTTTTATTGTTTTTCATTGTCAAAGCATCTTTTTCTTAACTTTATTGTTTAATTTACATCCAAATTAGTTAGCATATTGTGCAATAGCGAAGGAAACAATCCGCAAAACTAAAAGGCAACCGACGGAATGGGAGAAGATATTTCCAACATTTGTCACAGTGCTCTCTGTACTTAGAAATCATTAAAAATAAAATCAAGGAGGGGCGCCTGGGTGGCTGAGTCGGTTAAGTGTCTGACTCTTGGTTTCGGCTCAGGTCATGATTTAGCAGTTTTGCGGGTTTGAGTCCCTCGGAGGCCTCTGCTCTGACAGCACGGAGCCTACTTGGGGTTCTTTCTCTCTCCCTCCCTCTCTCTCTCTGCCTCTCCCCAACGCATGCTGCCTCTGTCTCTCTCAAAATAAATAAATAAACTTAAAAAAAATTAAAAATACGTAAGATCAAGGAGAATCAGAGCAGAAATACAAACTTCAGCTTCTGTGAAACTCAGAGACACCTAACACCCACAATCATAATCCATAAAAACCAAAATGCAGAAGAGTGATAACTGACCTGGTGGGGAAAGCCCTCAGGTGCCCCGCTGGGCTGGAGATTCAGCTCAGAGAACTCTGGAATGACTCCAAAATCCCCACCCACCAGTCAGAGATTATCCCGTCAGCATTTTAAGTGCCTCACGCCTAATCATGGAAAAGAAAAAAAAAAAAAGCTAAAAAAGAAAGTATCATAAGATAGTTCAGCAAAGCTCCTTACCTAAAAAGACTGGAACCAAAACAAATCAGAAGGGAAAACTTAGGGAAATTATCATAATACTGAGAGCAGAAGAAAGTGCCACCACTGCAAAAATTATATTCTCATAGAAATAAAAGAAAAAAAAAACTGCATTCATGATAAATGGACTGAGTGCTATAAAGAGAAACAGAGAACAAAGACCTCTTAGAAATGTAACATATAATAGCTGAACTAACAACAAAAACAAAATAACACAACGCTTACAGGATAAGTTTAGGAAATCTCCAGAAAGTAACAAAGAAAACGATGGAAGAAGAGAGATAGAGAAATGGCCACGAGCAGGATCTAGAACAGGCATTATAGGAGCGATGAATGAAGACCCCCCCAAAAAAATGGAACACAAATAAGGGATAGGATTGTCTTAAAAAAGTAATGTAAATGTATTTTCCAGCACTTAAGTCTTGAGTTTCCAGATGGAAAAGACTAATCATAAGCACAACCTCAATTAGCCCTAAAAGAAAATTAGAGCAATGAAAGGAAAAAGTAGAACACCTGTGAGTCACCTGAGATTATTCGTAATTTACTGAGTCGGAACATCTTCTAAACAACTCTCAGAGCTGCTCCCCTTCTCTCGAGTCCCACTGCCATTCCCCAATAAGGGTCCTCCTTCTTGCTGACCTAGAACATTCTGGCTGCTTTCTAATGAAGTGGCCTCCTGGAATCCACTTTCCTCAGGATGGTCTGAATAATCTAGAAGTGCAAATCCTTCCATCTCCGCACTGCCCCAGGATCCTGGATTAGTTCCTGAAGGAGAGTCTGGATGATGTGCCCAGACTTGGTGCTTTAAGCTTTCTTTCACACCCCTCCTAGAATTCCCTTTCTCTCTGCCTAGTTATACCCTCAGCTTCACTCCGCAGCAAGACTGGATTCCCAGTAGGTCCCAGTGAAATCGTTTTTTTCTTTCTTACCCAAATCCCTTGGCGCAGGATCTCCTGCTCTCCCCCTGCACCAGGTCTTTTCCTAATTATCCCAGCTTCAATAACATTGTCTTCTGAGCACCTCCTCCCTGCCCAGGCTAGGTGAGGACACTGAACTTACCCCAGGTGGTTCTTACTATCTGTTCCTGTGTTTATATTTTCCAATAACCTGCCTACCCTTGAAGGAATCTCTTCATTTTCTATTAACATCTCCAGTACATAGCACCATGCAAAATACTTAGTAGTCACTCAAAAATATCCGTGGATTTAAGAAACAAACAAATGAGAGAAAGGTCATGTAATTCATATAATGGAATCAAAGCAATACAATTACCAAGTGGTGGAGAAGGGTAACTGTGTGGTCTGAAAATACTTCTGTCGTGTTCCTTCATTTCTCCGCCACAGTGTCACCACAAATACTCTTGATGTGGCTATTCCCCGGAGGGCCACACACTCCCCCACAATTAATGGGGCCCTTCCACGAGAATTCCCTGCCCTCACCTTAAACTCAACTTGGCCCACCCTAAAAATAAGACCTTTGCCTTCAGATTGGCTCTTTTCTCAATACCCTTTCTGCATAGCAAAATAGAAAATGTGAAAGAACTGAGGAATTTCCCCGCTTCTCATTGGTACAGTTCTTCAGTAATAAGTTCTTCATGATTTCTTACAAGTATGTCTCAGGAAAAAATATCTATCTATCTATACATCTGTTTCTATCTCTATTATCTCTATCATCTCCACCCCTACCCTTACCCCTACCTCTACCTCTATCTCTAGATCTGTCTCAGGTTTACCCCGCTTCATGAGTCTCCCTCTAGAGCTCGTTTTCTGCAGCATCTGTTGCAAACGCCTTCACCTGTCCTGACTCTGATACTGACCTTGGAACTGACTCTGATACCAACAAATTTGCTTCACTAAAACACTGGTTTCCACTGAGCAGTTCTGATACTTAGAAGCTTGTGATGTTTTGGGCTGCATGCATCGTTTCCTCTGTGTGACTTGAAAAGCTTCCCACAACCTTACCTCGACTGCCTTCTCTTGGTAACTTACTTTTGTCACATAATGTGAAACAGAACACTGCAAGCAACTTCACGTTGGCATTGAGCAAATGGAATTCTAATGTACTTTGTTTTTCAGATTTACTTTTGAATAAGTGTTTTCTATTTTAGATACTGAATTTCGGTTCTTCCGGGTCCTCCAAACTTATCAAAAGTTAACTGAAAAATGTTCCAGCTCTTTCCTACATTCGGCTTGAGTCTCTAGTTTTGTTCCAAGTTATTTTTTTTTTTAAGTCTACAGCATCTCTCTTTGCTTAAAATTATTTTGGCTTTCGGCTTTTCTTCCCAAAGTAGTAGAAATGAGCATATTCTACTGATGAAATGGAAGTTAAAACGCCTTAAAATCTTACAACTCAAGTTGTAGTTCTCTTCTTTTTAGAAACTTACTTGATTCGCATTTCGCTGATTTATTTGCGACTGATGACTTCATTTTACATCCTCCGTTGCCAGAGAATAATACCTAAATCTTTAATTAAGGAATCATTGCAACTATAACAATAAGAGAGAAGTGGGGAAGACTGAAACATCTACAAAAGTAAAACCCGTAAGTTTTCATTTTATTTTTAGAAATGTAAATGAAAGCTATTTTCTACAAAGACAGAAAAGATTATGTGATAGAAATGGAACTTATCTAACATTATAGCTGGAACATTAGTACGCAAGACTCTAATTCTGATTTTGCAAAGAGACGAATACTTAGTCTTACATTTATTTTTTTATCATCTTTGTCAAAACTGGTTCAGCAAAATTGAAGATTCGAAAGGAGAGTGTGGTTGGAGATAAGCTAGTAGTCAAAGTAATAATATAACTACTTTCTAGAGTTAGCTAAGTTAAGCCATGCCTAAAATCCTTCATCGAGACAGGAATACTAGCCTACTTAAGTACATATGTTCATGCATTTCCAATAAATATTAAAGAACAGATGTACCTGGATGACAATCATTGGTTTTTAACAAAACCATTCTAGAATCCCAGTAAGAAAAAGACTTGAGTTTTGCCCATTTTTTCTCTGACATTGATAACAATCTTTTACATATGTGAGATGTAAGCAAACTAGAGATTTGAAAACAACGTGAATTCCTAGGAATAATCTTTAGGTTCGAAATGAAGCCAGCTACTAAACTCTGTACTCGAAAACATGAAGTGTAATCTTAATTTGGACAAGGTAAGTAGTAATATCATGTCCAGAACAGACTGGATTTCTAGTTTGGTTGAAATCTTATTAATATTAAGAGTACCTTCTAGTATTAATTATATGAAATAGTATGTTGTATATGCATATTGATAACATGTACAGAATAGCATAGAAAACAGGAAATAATGAAGCTGTTTGGGGGCCCTTAACCAGCAATTACATTAAACCACAATCTGCACACCATAAAGAGGATCTGGGATAACTGAGACAAAACAAAGGCATAAAATTTAGGTAAAATAAAGCATCAAAATATTAACGTTAGAATTTTTTTAAGTCAAAACTCATAGAAATTCTTCAAGGTAGTAACAACTAACAAAAGAGTTGAATAAAGCATGAAAGAGCTGAATTTCTGGAATGAAATGTGTTTCAAAAGTATGCAAAATCCAATACACAAGTTAATAGAACTGACATAAGGAACAAGCACTGAAGATTCTAGTACTTTCTTGTTATTGTTCTTTGTAAGAGGCATGAGACATGATGAGGGGGTAAGACTGTGCATAAGAATTGTGCCAGGAAAAAAGTAAAGGAAGCAAATAGCTTTTTTTCCTATTAACTTTCATTTCATTTCATGAGGCAAATGTTTACATACTAAGGATTTATTTATGAACGCCAGTTTTCTGACAACATACGTGAACGACATCACTGTTGATTAATACATAATAAGCACGCCTGTTTTTAGTTTTTCTCCCTCCTATTGTCAACTGAAAAATTCATGCTTTAAAGAAGCAAAAGTTAGAATTCATATTTGTATTTTTTTTTTTTGCACAGAACCTGTCACTGCTTTACAAAGTTTCTGTAAGTTACTGAGTAGCTGAAACCATGCAAATTGCAAAAACCTGAATTTATTCTACATCGAACCACAGTCTATCACTTTTTCAAACCTAAAAAAACTCTCTGAGGAGAAAGGCATGTTTATAAAGTACAGCTGTCGAATGGAAATTCAGATTCATACAGAAAAAATGTCTACATGCTTGGGGCAGGGGATGGTAACAGGGTCTCAGGTGTACCGAGGTGGGACTAAAAAGTGGGGTCTCTATTGAAGCACAAATTGGAAATGATTATGAACATTTTAAATGCTCACCCCCTTGGACTTAACAATTACACTACTGGTAATTTTCCCAGTTGATGTTCTTACACATGGAAGCAAAGACTGGGCACAAAGGTGCTCGTGGCTACACTGTTTACACAGGAAAAAATATGGGAACAAACCAAAGTTCACTACGCAAGATTCATAAAATGATGATGGGAAGGATTTGATCTATACATATTACAAACAGAACAGTGCCTGCTTGGTGCTGTTAAATTACACAAGCAAGCGCCTGTGTGTATAGCCGCTCCCATTTGTAGGTACATTTCTAAATGAATGTACACTTATTTCTAAGACACATTCATCTACACATGCTCCTACACAGACTCACATTTGTCTGGGAGAAAGAGATTAAGCAGCAGAGTTCAGGAGCTTAGTTTGCTAAACCACCCAAAATGGAACAGCTTAACAAGGTGCTTGATGACAGAGACAGGGTATTGATCAGTATCGACTGAGAGATGTGGAAGGCAAAGTGGCAAGGTATAAGGCAGGCAGGATCTACACAAATGGCCTCCTCAAAAAGACCAACAGGTTTAGTGTTAAAATGATGAGTCACAAGAGAATATTGAACTGACTGATGAACACTGAACAGGACGCTGCGATGGTTGGAGTTACATATTGGAAGGTCACTCTGCCAGGAGCGTAAAGACGGGGTTCAAGGCAAGACCAACATGGGAAGATTAATCACATGGCAACTGCAGTATCTCATGGAGAGGTGATGAGGGCCAGGCACCTGCAGCTAGGCTGGGAAGGATGGAATGGATAAGGAAAAAATTAAAGGGGTATACTTGATGAAAATTGGTCATTGGTTACATGGGAGGAGAAAGTGTGATATGTCATGCCTTGTTCTTAAAGGTGTATAAATAAAATAATATAGAATAGTAAATAATGAATATTGATTCGTTAAACCCTCGAAACATCTATGTAAGGTAGGTTCTAGTACAATCGTCCTCCTCGTACAGATGACGAATAGAATTGCTAGACTGAAGTAACCGGCCCAGGGGCCTGCGGTCAGTAAATGGTGGTCCCAGAATTAGCAACTTCAGGCCACTGTGTGGGCATTTCCTCCCCCCCGCCCTCCACCCTGCACTCTGCCCTCACGCTCACCTGAGGACTCTGAACTGCCCAGATGATGCCAGGATTAAAAGAACCACCACCAGTCTGATGCTAGAGAGGGAGAAGCTGGATTGAATGGACAGACCAGGAGGCCAATTTAAAAAGTTTACATTTAAATTGTCTGTGATGCATCCAAGTTGGGACATTTAGCAGGAACTTAGAGAAGAGAACAGGGTTCTAGATATAAACTTCAAACCTCCTTGGTGAACATAAGGGACACGAAGACATGGGCACAGAAGTGGTTTGCCAGGAAAGAAAATCCCAGGACTTTTGGCTTGTTGTGTGTAATGCTACGCATATATTTGTCCAGGACGAGTCTTTTAAGTGTGTGCATTTGAGATAAACACTGACTGGCAGTAGGAAGCCATGGCTGTTTTAGTCCTTTATTTATATTGAGAGAGACAGAGAGAGAGCGTGTGCACGCGCGCGGGGGTGGGGCAGAGAGGGAGAGAGAGAATCCCAAGCAGGATCTGTGCTGTCAGCACAGAGCCCATCGTGGGACTTGAACTCACGCACCGTGAGATC
Source organism: Acinonyx jubatus (assembly GCF_027475565.1). Taxonomy (NCBI): domain Eukaryota; kingdom Metazoa; phylum Chordata; class Mammalia; order Carnivora; family Felidae; genus Acinonyx; species Acinonyx jubatus. The sequence goes on from NC_069380.1 coordinate 76,306,056, forward strand.
ATGACCTGAGCCGAAATTGAGAGCCAGACGCCCACAGACTGAGCCACGCGGGTGCCCCCGTTTCAGTCCTTTAAAGCAAATCTGAAAACTTTACAGTCGAGAAGAAAAACATCCCATCAAAGACCTTCCCTTTGGAAGTTTTCCCGAGAATTCTTACTATCCACCAAAGATACCCACTCCCCCCCCCCCCAAAAAAAAACCCAAACAATCAAACAAAATTATTTATTTACCTTTTCCTGACCCACCCTCCTGCTGTCAAAGAAACCACAATATCAAATGGGCACCTTCCAGATCCTTGAGGCGTTTTCCTGTTTCCCCACACTGACTTCATTTTTACTGAGAATGAAGTCAAGGGACCGAAACAGAATTCAACTATTAATCATGCAGGGTCTGAGATGGATCATAAATAATCAGCACTACCATCCAAATCTTGCAATAATCAAGACTTATTTCTACAAGCCTTTCATAACTAATAAATACATGTTTAATGTTGCAAGAATCATAATTCCTTTGAGCAAGGAACCGTGGCTTTGTGAACATTTACTAAATTCTGTGTCCTGAGCTGTGACAGGACAAGCTTACCCATGTGGTTGCCTTCATTGGTTTCAAGTTTTCACCTTACAAGAAGTTACGTTGTGTATTCACTCAAGTGCCTTGTGGCTATGAACCTCTGTGAGCTTTTATTGATGACACGGTCTCTACAGGAAATGCTACATCTTTCAGAATATTACTTTCTGCCAATAATCATAAAAATATTCTATGACTTCATAGGATACAGATGTTTAAAATTTGGAGGAATTTATAATATTATTGCACGCTGGATTTTAAGATAAATAGCAAAAGATAAAATGGATGAAGCAAGTCTACCGGCCATTTATTCCAAAGGTTGGCACATGTTTTATTTTTGTTGAAAATGTATTCATTTTACTTTTTCCATCAATACCAAACATTCTTTCTAATTATGGGCCTTTAAATTTGAAAAGTGGAGTTTCCGAGATAAATTAATGAGTTGAAGGGAACAGGCTGGCTAAAAGAACAGAACAAGCAATTTTATTTTTCTGAATATTGAGACAAAAATATGAGAACATTGCAAGTGATTGATAATGAGTATTAATCATTTTCCCTGTAGTTTGGGCAATTTTCACTGCTAGAAGAACATCTCGAACTGCACTGGAAACATTAAATTTGCTTTGTGAGTTGAAGAAAAAGCTACACTTAGCAAGTTTATTCCAAGTGTTTAAATGCTGATTTCAGGAATAATTAGAGAGATGACTTTCTGAGGATCAGGACATTCGCCAACTTTTTCTCTCTGGAAAAGCAGTCCGTTCCATTTTCAGACCAACTCTAAATGGTGCAAAGGTTGTCCTTGTCTGGAACTGAACTCTGGTTTCCAGTAATTTCTTTTCTTTTTTCTTTTCTTTTCTTTTCTTTTCTTTTCTTTTCTTTTCTTTCCTTTTTAATTTATTTTTTAGAGAGAGAGAGAGAGAGAGAGAGAGAGAGAGAGAGAGCGCGCGTGCACAAATGGGGGAGGGGCAGAGAGAGAGGGAGACACAGAATTGGAAGCAGACTCCAGGCTCTGGGCTATCAGCACAGAGCCTGACTTGGGGCTCAAACCCGTGAACCTCAAGAACACGACCTGAGCTGAAGTCAGACGTGTTAACCGAGGCGCCCCTCTGGTAATTTCTGTGAGCTCTTCCTGGTCCTACATCTGTAACAACACAGACTTTGTCCACGATTTAACATACACCATTTTGGGTGTTTCTACAGCCTTTCTGCCTGTGAATACTTTTTAAATTATGCTTCCTGCCAATTCCCCTGTTTACAGTGTGACTTCCAAAACTTAAAAACGATCTTTCTGACATATTCAATCAATTCAGGTAGAGTGAGAGTTTTGCCTTCTTTTCTCCAGCAATAGAGTCTAATACATTATTATTATTATTATTATTATTATTATTATTATTATTTATGTTTAGTAGCCATACCATCCACCCTATTGGCTCGTACTGAACACAGGGTTTTTGTTAAACCAGGTTCCCTGTCTTGTATTTGTTTATTGGTTGGCACACTTTCCACATTTGCTTCGTTATGTCAGTTGGTTGGCCGTGCCGATCCAACCAATCCTTGTAAGCCCTTGGTACATTGTTCCCTTCGGACTGGTGTTTTCCTTTAAACAACATTCTCTAGAAAAAAATACAAAAAAAAAACAACCCCAAAAAACACTTCGAGCACCTATAAGCTCACCTATGTGTAATATGATCCAACCTATATACCTGTGTCTTAACCGAAAAGGCTTCAATTTGTTTAATGCCTCTTTGACAACAATAAAGATGCCCTAGAAGAGAAATAATTTGTGGCACCAGATTGAATAAGCGAAGAGTGGATTTCTGTGATGACTTCTCGTTTCTAAAGTACCACAATCACCACAAACCAATCACCCAATGTAAGACACCAATCCTGGATCCTTATTACACTACCTGTTCCCTAAATCCATTTTTCTTCCTTTTGAGTTTCAGAAAAACATATTCCATCTGTAATTTCCTGCCAACGTCACCTAAATCGCTGGTTCCGGGATAAATACCGGGGCGGATTTTACTACCACTGACTTCTCCTTTTCTTTATTACGTTTTTTAACGTTTATTTATTTTTGAAAGAGAGACACAGAGCATAAACAGGGGAGGGGCTAGCGAGAGAACGGGAGACACAGAATCTGACGCAGGCTCCCGGCTCTGAGCTGCCAGCACAGAGCCTGATGCGGGGCTTGAACCCACACACCATGAGATCATGGCCTGAGCTGAAGTCGGACGCTCAACCGACTGAGCCACCCTGGCGCCCCTGACTTCTCTTGCTCTTTTCAACTAACATTACAATTAGAGCCGGTTCTCTGGTTTCAGGGTACCCCCCTTTTCATGGAGAAATCTGTACCATGTCCTCACTACACCAAGACAAGAAGTGGGCAACGAAGACCCGTTTAGGCAACTGCTGGCCGTGGACCCTCAGGATCCAAACCTGCAGTGCCAGGGCTCAGCTCTGTCTCCCCCCCAAGACAGCAGATGCCCCCCTCGCCCCCTCCACCGTGCCACATGGCTTCTGATTAGCTGGAGAGAGTCCAATCAAAGAATACTATATCCATAACCCCCAGGGTCTACTGCACAGCTTTAAAAGCTCCACTCTGATTTTAGGACACTTAAACCATCTTGCTTCACTTGGGCTTGAATCTTCAGGTCCTTATTTTAGGATTTTTCAGAAAATCCATCCTGCTTCCAAATTTCCAGTCGTACACAGCTCTGTTCCTCTTTTGGGGAGTTCGAGGAAAGGTCATATTACCAGCCTCTGAGTTGAGTGCCTGCTTTTGCCTTTCCGATTATTTGTCTACTTCATCCTTGGAGAGATTTTTTTTTTTTTAATGCAAGTTTAACTATTGCTTCCTCTGCTTAAGAATTTACCAATGGCTCCTAATTATTCATTTCTCCCCACATCAGATTATAGGAGATGGCTATTGGCTCTTCCCTGCCCTGAGCCTGCTGGTGTCCATGATAGGACGGCAGCAAATGTTTGCAGAATAAAATAAACCCAAAATAACTGAATTATGAACACATACCCATTATATTTTGCTTTGGTCCTTTTTTGATCCTTACTTCCCCCCTAAATTTTTGTTTTAAATTTGAACTTATCAGAGAGATTGTTAGGATGTATCTGTGCTTTATTTCCTGTCATTTTTTTCCCACCCGTAGGAAAGATACAAGTGACTTTAGAAAGGCTACATTTTTATGATTGCCACAACACTTTGGCAAATATTTTCCAGCACATCCTATTATTTTTATAATTCATAGTATCTTATGTTTTTCATCAAACAATTTATTTCAAAATGTCTATCATTTTAAAGCATTTTGCTTTTTATCCTTGAAAAACTTTAAACCCATTCTAAACTTTTCCTCCCTCTGGGTTTAGTGTGCTTACCAAAACCTACCAGGGGCAATTTCAAATTTGCATAACTGAGGTCTCTCTTAAAGTGCTTGACCTTGTAGTTTAATTTTCTGGCTAGCAGATTAAAGTGCTACATTTCTATAACAAACCAACAAAAACCCTGTTTTAAACAGTATCAGGGCATCTCTGCAGATTCAGAGACAAATTTCTGGAAAATCCCTAAATTCCAAGAAAGTATAAGCCAGATAACAACCTGGCATAAAGACTTAACTGTTAATCAGTCTTCCATTTTCTCACCACACATATACATTAACTCATGGTATGGTGTGTATGAGTTTGGGGTGTGTGTGTGTGTGTGTGTGTGTGTGTGTGTGTAAAAGATGTACACGTGGTCTCATGAAGCAGTGGCCAGATTTTCCTGAGATCATTCTCACTTTTCAACAGTTTACATTACCTCTAAAGAAATCATTATTCATTGCAGATGCATTAAAACAAAATATATTGATACAGGACAGTTATGCCAAAATATCTCCTGTCAATAACTCAAGGTACAGTCTTCAATCCCTCATAGACCATTTCTACACTATGATATTAACAAAACCTGGAGGAATCAAGTTGCTTACTTTAATCATCTTAAGGGATTTATGTCTATTGACACAAAATGGGTTTGCTGAGAGGATTAAATCAATTGTAGAGAGGACTATCGCAATCCACTCTATCCTTCCCAAGACAGTCTGTTCAATCAAATGCTGAAATTGTCAGTGGCTTCTTTAAAAATGTGGAAGTGCTCTATTAACATACGATTTTTATTTTTCACGTTCTGAAATTATTCATGACACTTAGCAAGTACCATATAATTTGAAAAGCATAGTGTGCATATTATACTATAAAACGGGATAATGTAATACAATATAAAGAAATAAAAATCAAATATACAAATAACATAATGTAACCTAATGACTTGATTATAGAATCCATCTCTTAAAAAAAAATTTTTTTTTTAATGTTTATGTTTGAGAGCCAGAGACAGAGTGTGAGCAGGGGAGGGGCAGAAAGAGAGGGAGACACAGACTCCGAAGCAGGCTCCAGGCTCTGAGCTATCAGCACGACACGGGCTTGAACCCACAAGCTATGAGATCATGACCTGAGCCAAAGTTGGCCGCCCAACCAACTGCCACCCAGGTGCCCCTTTCACATCTATTTCTTAACTAATCTTCCAGATAATTCTGTGAGGCATATTTTATAGTCCTGGTTTAACCAAGAAAAAGAATAATGAACCAAAATCTCCTGGTTAGTTTCAGAGCTGAGAGGTGAAAACAAGTCAATTTCTCTCCTTTGACTTCTAACATTTTATTCTACAGTAACTGCTAGTTTTTAAGAAAATATTCGTATTTCTCATCAAATCACTTAACCAGCATGAAGTCATCACAAAAGGAGAATATGCAAATTTTAAACAATTTTTTAAAAATTTGTGGTCGTAGAAAAAAATGCTGAAGGTTGAAAAACTAGGAAGCAGGAAGCAAGAAGTTGAGATTTGAGCCTTATCTAAGTAATGCATCATCTGGCAAAATTAGCGTAAATCATTTCTTAGAGGCACACCTAAAGAGAGGTTTAATATAGGTTAGCCCCTTACCCCACAAAAACACTTTCTTCCGTTGTTCTTTGGATAACCCAGTTTATCCAGGCAGGGCTGACCCAAGCAGGCATTCCTGGACTGCGAGAATATTGCCAACCATTAGGCAGCAGAACTTTTATTATTAACGTTGTCTGGTGCAAGGCACCGTGTTCGGTGTTTTATATGCATTATTTCAATTAATTCTTAGAACAACTCTCTATGCTGCCTATTTTACAAAAATAAAAACTGAGACTTGGTTAAGTAACTTAGCCCGTTCCTGGCTAGTAAAGCAGTCTGGATTTGAACTCGGATTCTTTGTCTCAGACCATACACTAAGGATTGAGTCGTGGGCATTGCAATGATTTCCGGATTACAAGGCGTGTTGACGATTTGTGGATCAGCTATAGAATACTGCAAGCAGCGTCAGACCCTGCAGGAACAGGAGAGAGGGAGCTAGCAAGCTCTTCAGCATGGAGCCCCCTCCCAGCTAGAGCCCCCATCAGGTGTGGCCTTGGAGGATTCATGGTGTGGCCTTGGAGGATTCCCGCACAGCATCCAACCAAGGTGTTGCAAGCTCCAGAAATAGTCTGCATTGACCCACCAAAGAGGGTCAGGCCAGAGAGCTGGGGTTTGACTGAGCTTGAAGCATGGAAGGTATAAATAAATAGCTGTTTTTCGAGAGAAATTTGATTCCCTTTGGTAGTCCACCTGATAACAAAGGTGCAGGAAAGGAGATTTACAGCCCATGCCTGTCTCTAAATACCAGAAGCTGCAAAAACTATCGAATGGGGTACCCAACGACTGTCTCAGGTTCACTGGCCATGTCTCTGCTGGCCACTCACCACCCCCCCGGCATACCTTACGATGCTGACTTCTAGGAGGTGAGGTCTGAGATGCCGCCTCTGTTCAACCTGAAGCTCTGTCCAGCTATCCCCATCTTGAGAAATATCATTTTGTGAAGCAAATGCAGTATGAATGAGACTGCCATGTCCAAACTCTTCTGGAACGGGTAATATTCTAAGAGGTTGTCACTCACATATTTTAAGACATTCTTTCCTATTATCAGGCTTTCTGTGTAATTACCACTTAATCAAATGTCACTGGGTGTCCTAGATATGGTAATATATCAAGCTTGTGAATAATTTCAGGTTGATGAAACAGGATGATGGCAATATTTCTAAAACTTTCACTGACCTGAACCATCAGACCTCCAACACACCTCACTGGGGGTGACCATTTCACTTTCTCTTCTTTTTACGTATTTGGGGTTGCAGTACCAGTATTCAGATGGCTAAGGCTTCCTTCTTAAGTACTTGGCAATTGGCCCCAAGAGCCATCAGATATGGAGGGTGTGGTTATTAATTTTATGTGACAGGTGACTGTACAGGCTACTGGGCACACACTTATGTCCCTGTTGATCCCTCTTGATAGTGTGGCTCCCTCCGTCCAGTGCCAGGTCACCCATTAGAGCTTAGCCCAATGTGACCTCCTCTCCTAAAACCCATCTCCCTCCAACCCCCCTTCCCCTCTAACATGCACACACACACACGCACACACACATATACACATACAAACAATGCACATATGCACACACATACAGGCATGCATATACACATACAAACAATGCACAGATGCACACACATGCACATGCGTACAGACATGCACAGATGCACACACATACACACGCACACAAGCACACACATGCACACACAATGCACATATGCACCCACACAGGCACACACAGACACAGTGCACAGAAGCACACACAAACACACACATACACATGCACACACAATGAACATATGCACACACACATACACACATGCACACACAATTTGGCTCAGCTCTCACTGCTCTATTTTCTTGTAATTTTCCTCCCTAGACTCGTTACACTCTCCCTCCAGTGCCTGGATGCTTTTGGTGCTTAAAACAAACTTTTCTTGAAGTTTGTTCAAATTGGTTTTTTATAATTATCTAATTTAGATTGAGCTAACCTCAAGAGTCCCACCTGATATCAGAAGCCCTCACATAATGCATTTCCCTCTGTCAATTAGTTATAACAGTTAATAGAATGGCTTGGACACAACCTTTGGTTTCTCTGCTCTCTTCTTGTCTTCTCTGTATCTATCTCATAGATACACTAGTGTTTGGAGGAACAAAATACATCTCTAAATGAACAGCATAATGCCTCATAAATATTTTGCCCATGTTCTAGGGACACAATTTTCTCATCTCATTTCTTTTAAAGGAAGAAATAGAGGGATAAACTTGCAATCCAAAGGCTAAGCCCCTATAGTCACAGGAGGAAATCAATGAACCAACACGCGTGGGTTCTGGGCTCATGCACACTGGTTGTCTAAACCACCAGAAAGGTGCCTCTTTTGCAGCATCTCAAACAAACACAATTCCAGTGAAGATCAAAAAGACTTCTAGGGCAAACACTCTAAGCTAATATGTCTACAAAGATATCATTAACTAGGTTTTAAATTAGAGATGTGATTTGGAGAGGTTTCACCAGCATGACATGGTAACATTTATAAATGAGGCACAGCTTTTCAGCAGAGCTACATTATCAGGACCAGGAGACACTTATACTCAAGAGCATGTTGCCTTCAAATATTATTTTAAACATAAAGGATGTTGGGCACTGAAAATAAGCCTAGTGGAATTTTTAGAAAAGTACAATATAAGAATAAAATCTCAGGAGACATTAAAGTTTGCTTCGATACAAGAGACTGAATTGCCAATGCAAGTGAGGCTGAAACATTTTCTGGAAAGCCATGTAGCGATCTGATAATCAAGTGGCATGAAGAGGAACATTTGTCTTTAGGAAATGCAACGTGATATTGAGTATCCAGGAAGCACAATGTGCTGTCCTAGGTAACTGTATTTCAACAAACCTCGTTCGCATCTATTTAGTGGCTACTCTCCTAAGAAAATCTGGCTTGACTCTTCAATTTACTTTTTGAGAGAAAGAATTGTCCCCACAGGGTTTATAGCCTAACCTCCCCTTTTGAAATTTTAGATCAGTCCTTTCCTTCCCTCTTTCATTTCGGGTCTAGTCACGGACTGAATGTGTCTCCTCAAAATCCATATGTGGAGGCCCTCACCCCTGTGCGATGGCATTAGGAAACGGGGCCGTGGGGAGGTGATTAGGGTTGGATGGGGTCATGAGGGTGGGGGCTTCATGAATGCAATTAATCCTTTTATAAGAAGAGACAAGGGGGCACCTGGGTGGCCCAGTTGGTTAAGTGTCCAACTTTGGCTCAGGTCATGACCTCACGGTTTGTGAGTTTGAGTCCCGCGTCGGGCTCTCTGGGGTCAGCATGGAGCGTGTTTCTGTTCTGTTCCCCTCTTTCTGCCCCCCCCCCCGCTCTTTCTCTAAAAGATAAACCCTGAAAGAAATTAAAGAATAAAAAAGACACCAGGTTTCTCGTTTCCTCTTTCTCTCTCCCTACCATGTGAGGGCACAGGAAAAAGGCAGCCATCTAACCTGCCTGGGATCTAACCATGTGGCACCAGATCTGGGCCTCCAGCCTCCAGAGCTGTGAGAAATGTGCATTGGTTAAGCCCCCCAAGCTGTGGTATTTTATTCCAGCAGCCTGAGATGAGTAAGGCAAGGTTCTTAGACTCGGAGAAGTGAAGTTTGGGAATGAGACATTTGCTTTTTGTTTATGAGGCATCTTTGGTTCTGGAGAACTCAGGAGAAGAAGCTCCATGGGGAGCATCCGGGTGTTGCTGCCCAACACGGCCTCCAGACTCTGGCTCCCCGTGGGAAGGGCGAAGGGAGCTTGAAGGCAGCTGCATTGATTAGCTAGACTGACCCAAATCACAGGCAGTCATTTCCAGGCAGTGCCCTTGTCAAAACTCCAGTACATCTGACTGGAATATGCATTAGGGTAGCAACCCAGGGGATTTTTAACCCTCAGGAGTTAAGAGGAGCTCATCTGGTTATTCCGGCTCTGACAATGAGGAAGTTGAGACTTTGTTTACTTGAGGTCAAAAGGGAAAAGACGTTGACAAATATATGGATACATATATTTGTATCCATATACGCATATCCCTGATATGCATATATGTCATGATGATGGCTGATAATTAGTGTGTATAATATCAACATAACAATATTCCAATTTTTACCTACATCCTTGACATTATGATAAAATAGATGAAACTGTAGAGAATAAAGCCTTCATCTCATTAATTCCCCTTTGATTCTTGATAAATCCCCTTTGATTATTTGGGGTGAAACATACATCGAGGTAATGATGAGAGGAAATGTTTATATGTATATAACTCCAAAGGGGAAAGCATAAAATAAAAGGCATGGAATATTCTGGCGTTTAAGTATATTGTGTTTCTACCCTCTTCTCTCCACTGATCCAGAATTATTGCATGAGGCTTTTTCATAGACGCGAACCCTGTGCAATTTTTCAAGCCGTGGGGCTGTGTCTCCATGGTTACACAAGGATACTGGAATAAATGTGCTTCCAGCAATAATTGTTTCATATTTGTGTACAAACAGCTGAACTGGGTCTTTCAATTTCAAATGTGACAAGTCTAAATTCAAATTCTGTCATGAGGAACATCACAGAATGCCCCAAACAAGAATAAAAATAAAGATTCCTGCTAACGAAATTCTTCCAAATTCATGAAAATGTTTTTATCAACTTATCGTTTTGCACCGCATCCTTTCTGTCTCTACAACTATCTTTTCTCTGGTTATATAGTGCATCTTTTTCACGGCTATGGCCGGTGTCATGAGATACAGAAATGGGAGGTGGTCCCAAACTTACATAAAATATGTAATAATTGCAATGACAGACAATACGACGACAAGGGAACTAGATAAGAAAAGAAAATACGGGTAGTCTCAAATATTCACTTTTCCTAAAGTGTTTAAGCGATCAAGTTTACCTAACCGTGGTAACGCCCATCTAGAAACTTCAGTCTTATAATGCCGAACACTCAAGAATGTCTACGTATTGATTTTATTTTTGTTATCATTTGGAGGAATTTCAAACCTAACTTCTTTTTCTGATACCTTACTGAGAGTAATATGATATTTTGAAGACTGCAGAACAATTGTTCAGTTGTTTGTGAAACTCACAAGCAATTTGTTCATAAATAATAAAATGATATAAATATAAATATATAAATACGGTGTGACGAATATTTGCCATGGGCGCATTATCATATTTTCCCCCAGATGACATGACTCGGAGAGGAAACTCTATCTCAACACCTCAATTCACAATTAGAGTTACTGAGCCCCAGAAAAACCAAGTATCTTGCAGAGGTTTATATAGTGAACTAGTCAGTACAAAATCCTGTTCTCCTGGTGGTTATCCCGGGCTCTTTCTCTAAACTTAAACAGTTATTCATTAGAACATGAAGCATTGTTTTTGATAACAGATACAATATTCTTTCAACTAATTATTAGAGGAAATTATTATGCACATTTTAAAGATTTATAAAGGGACAGACATTTAGAAAAGAAAACCCAAATGCTCATGAATGTTTTCTTAAAGTGTTTCCATATCAGATATCCTTAAATATTAACTCTTAGGGAGGCAGAACATGTGCTTCAAAGGACATCAAAATAGTCCATGGAAAAACAAACGCAAAACTTGCTAAGTATCCTATTTCTACTTGTAAAATACTTTCTTTCGAAAGAAAATTGCCAGTAAGTTTAAGTTAAATATCAAAAAAGAGCAATTTTTAGATACCGATATTAATGGTTAGTTCCTGGAACCGTCCCTTTGCAACTAACCATACTGTGTACATAAAACAATCCACTTTTGAATACATAGATTTTGTTAAAAGAGCAATAAACAGCCTATTTTCAAAACCATTCATCTATTGGTTCAGTAACAAGTCTGGAAAGAGCTTTCCCACCCCATACAGATTGCCCAGTTTGCAGAAGAGACAAAAACACTTACATTTAACCACAGTGCCTCCTGGCATACAGATAGAGAATTTAAACATGGAAGGGGGTTAAATCAAAACTGTTTAAACAGCGAAAAAAATTCTGCAGAGAAGCAGTAGGAGTGGAGAAACATAACCAGAGGGTATCTTTTTCACCTACTGTGACAGATGGCCTACCTCAGGGCTACACGGAGCAGCAAAGCTTTTTCATCACCAGAAGCGCAACTCCAGATTGCCAGCATATAGATAGAAACTCTTCCACTCGTGGTCGCACTGAAGAACCGTTAAGATGTCAGCACATTTCGGCAGAAACCCCCGCTGAAACTGAAATCCTATCAGTATTCAAAAATGATCTTAAAACCATAAAAGGTTAAAGCAATTCTATACCTAACAACGGTTTTAAATAAATTGAGAAAAAATTACAGCAGTTTCGTTACTCGTGGTAAATATGCCAAGGTGCTATGAACACTAAGTTAGCAAATGCTGGAGCACTGTTCCCATGGGACACCTAGGTTTGGGTTCCTGAGAGCTTCCGGTACAACATTTTCTCAGTCAGTCAGTACCTCGCCTTGTTTCTGTGTGTCTCTGTTTAAGGAGAGCCTATTTCATATATGATGTTGATTCAGTTAATACTGATCTCACAACCAACAGCTCTATAAGTTGTGTCAGAATGCAGCTCATCTAACAGATGTATTTTCTTTAAATATTTTTAATGTTTATTTATTTTTGAGAGAGAGAGAGGGAGACACAGAATCCGAAACAGACTCCGGGCTCCAAGCTGTCAAAACAGAGCTAGATGTGGGGCTGGAACTCACAGACCAAGAGATCATGACCTGAGCCGGAGTCGGATGCTTAACCCACTGAGCTACCCAGGTGCCTTCCAATGTATTTTCTCTGTAAAACATAACAGCACTTCAGCACTACTCTCAGGGGCCATTTTAAATGATAAAATCACCAACAAAAAACATTAAAAAGAACCCAGAAAACATGGCACTAAACAGACCACGAAAATAGAACTTGTTTACAGTATTAGAGCTAAAGCGAAAGGCAGAATATTGCCTTGTGTGACCTTAGCTGGGGATGAGCGCATCGGACAAAACAAACTTTTCCCTGCTCTGAGCATGTCCCCAAATAACCATGAAAGCACCTGAGTCTTGATTTGGGAATTACAGATAAATTTTAGTGAGTGGGTGAATTCCCAAATACATAATCAATGAACAATTAAGATCAATGAAACCTGAAAAGAGCACATCAAATATTCCAATACTTGAGATATTCTAAAAGGTCTGCTCCATAAAATGCTTCCTCCTATATAGGGTGCTAAAAAGCAGTGCTAGGGAAAGTCACAATGGGGGTGGGGGTGATCGGCTGTCCTCCCTTCCTTTCCTGAGAGGACAGTAAATGCTTCCAATCTGTAGGAGGGATTGCTTCTGTTGGGTGTTTTGGGCTATATTTCCCCTGCTATTCATGAACCTATTTTGATTTGCAAGTTTCAGAATTCCTCACTGATGAATAATTCAGGGAAAAGGATGTATCTTTATTTTTGTATATTTATTTTCTTTTGAGTTTCCCTTAAATAAAGGGAATGTATTCCATTCATTCATGTCACTGTTTCATTCATGAAGTTATGTTTAGGAGTTAAGATATGCCTCAGCAAATTTTAAAAATCCTCATTGTGAAGGAAACGGAACATTAATTAAATATTCTTGTTATATTTTAATTAATGTGACGGCAGATCGAATTCAAGGAAATCAATTTTCAACAAACCTTTAGGTAACATAGCATGAATATTCTAAGATTTGCATACAGAGATGTCATTATTATCTGGGAGATATTCTCAAGACAGAAACCCCAGAATACGTGTATTTTGAAAAATGCTTCATCGGTAAATGTGATGATATGATTTGATCATGTAGTTAAGAACATGTGGCCCACAGCACCAGCAACCAAGGCTCAACTTCCCAACTGGACCCTCACTTTTCTATTCAGAACCTTCTCCAATGCCTCCTTCATAAGCATCCTGCCAAATGAACTCTGATTCTCTAGAATGTTCCTTTACATCACCCTTGATTTACACATTTTTCCAGAAGGCTCTGTCACTCCCTTGGTGAAACACTTTGAGAGGTTACCAGAGGCAAGATTGTGCTTCTAACCTTGAAAAATGAAAGCAGGAGAAAATGATTCAATTCTTTCAATTCTTACCAGAAACAGAGCCTAAATTTACCTTTAGGGCTATGTGTGTTTTTTGTTTTTGTTTTTGTTTAACTTCTTGAATGGCTCTTTACACAGATTGAAAGCCATCACCTCCTTCTATTTGGTGGTGGTGGGGGGGTAATGAATGATGAACACAGGACTGGGGAACAAAATGCTGGACATGTTTACTAAATTGCTGAGTCTGTCAATTTCGTGGTGTTTTGCTGGCTGGAATGAAGAGCAATCTTCCTAGCCTCAGGCAGAATTTGTGATGGAAGGCTCACATTCCTGCTTATTACTGGTGGTGGTGTTTTTGTGGTTTGGGTTTTGAGATGTTGAGCGTTGCTGTCAGAGGTGAGGAACTGGGGATATCCGAAGGGCTCACTTTCCAGAGTCCTGGTAAACCTCCCCAGAGGCAGAGACAGCACTATGTCTGGGGACACTGATTTGGAGAGAATGCTACTCCGCCCAAGTCTGCTCCAAAGCCATTATCATTGTGCACACACAAACACACACACACATGCACACACACAGAGGGAACTAGAAAGACTGTCTTCTGCTAAGGAGAGAGAATTAAGATGGGACTAAGTAACTGATATCCATAATCCCATTTTAAATCTCCCGGAAGTTAAAACTAGGGGCGTGGCTATATGAGAACGTTAAAGACTGTATTAAATGACACTTGATGACTTCCGTTGGGCATTGTCACTAAAACAGTAGCCCCTGGATCACCTGTATTATATGTGCTACAAATAAAACTCATAAAGCAATTTGAAGCTATAACCAATCTTCATCAGTCTTCAAAAAGTCTAGAGGAAGCACATAGGGGACCTCCTATCAAACCCCACAGAGCAATGACCTTTTCCTTACTTTCATCTACAATTGACCGTCTCCTTTTAATTTTCCACCACTTTAAAAATTTAAAATCCCAACCGTGAGGCATGTTTGTGACTTCTTCCTGGCTATCTCAAAGTCTGTAGCCCTTTACAAATACATTTGATAGCATTTCTTTTCATCTTAAGCAAGCTCTACTCAGTTCCTTACCCTTCCAACCAACTGTAATGTACTTGTGTTTAACTTCGTTAATAAAGACATAACCTCCAAATTTTCACTAGTTCCTTTTATTTTATTTTATTTTTGAGAGAGACAGAGTGTGAGTGGGGGAGGGGCAGAGAGGGAAGGAGACAGAATCCGAAGCAGGCTCCAGGCTCTGAGATGTCAGCGCAGAGCCCGACACAGGGCTCAAACTCACGGAACGTGAGATCATGACCTGAGCTGAAGACGGACACCCAACCTACTGAGCCACCCAGGTGCCCCTCCTTTTTTTTTTTTTTTTTTTTTTAGTTTCATAAATTGGCTCCTTCCAAATATTGACTAATACATTTTCACAGTTGTAAAAATGCATCTTTCAAAATTAAACTGGTGAGTGAGTATGGCAGGGCACTATAACGGTGAAGAAAAGGATGAGGATGGGAAACAGATTTTTTTTTGATAGTCTTCCTTTGTCTTGCCAAATTCGTATCTTTTTGGTATTTAAAATCTGCTAATAAACTCATGAGGTGTAAAATCGTATTCCAGAAGTTCCACAGCGGGAATATTAAAATAATTGAATACAGAGAACAAGCTGAGGGGTGCTGGAGGGGAGGTGGGTTGAGAGGATGGGCTAAATGGGGGATGGGCATTGAGGAGGGCACTTGCTGGGATGAGCACAGGGTGTCACGAGTAAGTGATGAATCACTCACTGGGTTGTACTTCTGAAGCCAAGACTACGCTGTAGGTTAACTAGCTTGACTTTAAATGAATTCTGTGTGCATTTAATGTAATGGTTGCTACCAGTGTAATGGCCACCGAGGTTGTGAAGTCATTGGTTGAAAGCACACAGCGGGGTGTAATGCCATCGCTGTTTTAAACTTGTCAGAAGAAGGGTTAGGGGAGTCACACACTATCAACCTACTAGGCTTATCTCCCTCCTGTGTATTAAGGTCCTCGAACCTTAATTTCATGTAGCACAAAACTTGGAGTAAAGCCCGTTATCAGTAGAAGTAGTTTTTGTTTATTACTATGAAATTACTCTGAAAATTATGTTATAGAACAGATGTACATTTTGTTTTCCAATTGCCTGATTCGAGCAAGACTTCTGAATGGAAAAACAAATTAATTTATGATTGAGCTTGGTTTGAATTGTCTCCAAGTCATTTTGTTTCTCCTTACTTTATTTTACAGTGACAAGGGGATCAAGACAGAAAAGTAAGAACACTTTTGGAGTGACCGTTTCTAATCGATATTAATTAATATTGCGTAATGATCAATCAAGAAGAAAAAAGAAACCGGTATTGTTGTTCTTTTTTCCCAAATATTAGTCTGTCCTGAAAATACAATGTTTCCTGCTGTGAACTATGAAAACATGTTAGAAGAACAGGGCTTAATCGGGGCATAACACCTATCACGGTGTGGCCCAGACTTTGGAAAATTCATTTGTCCTGTTCCATCAGAAAGCTTAGGATGAGTCTTTTAAAATGTCAGGTGTCAAAGTACCTACCTCAGACCACAATGCAGTATCACAATTAATAATTCTATTATTTCTTTTAACTTAATAATAGGGCAATTACTTTGCAGCAGAACAAAATCTGTGTAAATAGTTTGAAGACTAAAACCCAGTGGCCATATCTGCATCGCTTTCAAATGTCACCTCTTTCCCTTTCATTTATTGTGTATCTCTCAATTCTTGAGGGAGTTGAGGTGTCATTTGGGCCTTTTCACTTAATTGCTGAAGTTTGTTGATGTGTAATATATTTCCCCGAGTGCAATTAATACTGATGAAGAGTGGAGAGGGAGTCCTCGCCTTTGCCTATTGCCGGATATGCCTTCCCTCAATGGTCTTGTCTGTTCTCTCCCTTGATCTCATGAAGCCCTTTGAGGCCATTGTTATGGCCGTTTCCTCGGTGAAAAAGTCAGGAGCTCAGAGCTAAAAGACTTGCACAGAGAAAAGAGTTAAGAAAGGCATCCAGGGATTGAGATCATTGATGCGTCACAGCGCGGCACAAAGGCTGGGATCAGAGGGACTGAATATCCATCCTGACTCTAGTGCTTAATGGTTTGATTTTGAACGAGTTGCTTAATTTCTCTAAATCTCAACTGTCTTATCTGTGCAGTGAAATAATAAAAGTGTCTTAGCAGATTGCTGAGAAAATTAAAAACAGATATATGTATCTGCCACCCTGTCATACACATAACTACTTTAAAAATTTGCTGCAGATATGGTTATGCTGGGACAATCCAACTTTCAACACTGCTTGGAAACCTATAATATGTATAGAATGACGTATTTCACCCATTATAAGATGCGTGTATTTTCTCATTTTAATATCTCTGAGATGGGGATGTTTCTTAGATAAAACGACCTCTTAAACTCTATGAAATCCATATAATCTATGTCTACTTAATATAATAAGGAGGGTTGCCTGGATGGCTCAGTGGGTTAAGCATCAGACTCTTGATTTCGGCTCAGATCATGATCTCATAAACCATGAGATTGAGGCCCACATCGGGCTGTGTGCTGACAGTGCGGAGCCTGCTTGGGATTCTCTCTCTCCCTTTTTCTCTGCCCCACCTCCATTTGTGCCCTCTCTCAAATAAACATTAAAATATATATATAT
Organism: Acinonyx jubatus; assembly: GCF_027475565.1. Taxonomy (NCBI): domain Eukaryota; kingdom Metazoa; phylum Chordata; class Mammalia; order Carnivora; family Felidae; genus Acinonyx; species Acinonyx jubatus. The sequence goes on from NC_069380.1 coordinate 76,323,372, forward strand.
GTATATATACATATATATATATATAACATTACATTATTATAATTATATAACAAATAATCTTTGCTAAAGTTGAGTTTTTACTATGTGCCAAGCACTAAATTCTTTGCATGGGTTATTTGGACTAATTCTTATAACAGTCCCAATGGGGCAGAATCCCTTATATAAAAAAGACTAAGGACATTTTATGTGGTTAGTATTTAGGGAGGGAGCTGGAGTAGGAGAGGGTCACGTTTGGACAGGAGGTAGAACTAGGTTGCCAAGCGGCAGCAGCGTGACCTTAAGAAGGTGTTGAACCTTCAATCTTTCTCACTCGTGAAAGAACACAAAGAAGGTCATATTCTTGGCAGTTACGATGTGACATCTGGAGCTAGGCTGCGTGCCTTTGATCACTTTGTTACTTACTATATATATGACTTTAGCTATTGACCTAACCTCTCAAGACTTGATTTTCCCATTTGTAAAATGCAGCTAATAACTGAATAGCACATCGTGGATATGTTGTAAGGATTCAGTCAGTTCATATTGGCAAAGCTGCAAGGAAAGGGACTGTCGTCACGAAGCACTAGTTAAGAGTAGCTACTACTATTATTATTTAATACAGATCTGAGAGTTAAAGGAGAGCTTGTTTAGAAATAGCTACTGCTATGCAATGTTCAGCCTCTTAGCCCCTGTTATTCTTGAAGCTGTATGTATAAAACAGACTAACAAATGGAGTCATATCCTAAACTCACAAGGCATCCACAAGTATCCATAATTTAAAATTTTATAGGGGTGCCTGGGTGGCTCAGTCGGTTAAGCGTCCAACTTCATTCAGCTCAGGTCATGATCTCTTGGTTTGTGAGTTTCAGTCCCACATCGGGCTCTCTGCTGTCAGCACAAAGCCGCTTTATCCTCTGTGCCCCTCTCTCTCCGCCCCTCCCCTGTTCTCACGTGCGCTCACTCTCTCTCAAAAATAAGTGAACATTAAAAAAAATAAAATTTTATAATTCGTTTCACATTTAAAAAATCTTACTATTTTTTGTTGTTGTTGGCTTGAAGATGTATGTATTAGGTTTATTTAAAATGCAGTAAATTTCTACTTGGGGTATAGCAGGGAGGCAAAAATGTTAGGTTATCAGATAATCATGTCCTTTGACAGTACTTTTCAAGTTTAAATGAGGATACATGTCACCTGGAGAGTTTGTTGAAATAGAGATTCTTGCTCTCGCCCCATTCTGATTTAGTAGGTCTGACATACTGGGTCCTAGAAATCTGCATTTTTAACAAGTCCTCGGTGATATTGATGCTGTTGGTACATGGATCTCTCTTTGCCAAGCAATGGGCGGGGACTCCCCAAAAATGTGTATAAAAATCACACACCCCAAACAAAGGCATATGTTATTTCTCCAGTGATATCATAGAGTTGCACACATAAACTTGGGGGAACTAGGGATTGAGTGGCATGGGACGAGCCAAGTCACTTATTTTCTCAAAACGAGAAATTCCATACTTCACTTGCAATGGCAAGCAATGGCAGAACATTCCCCAGTTAAGGTAAACGTTAATTTTACAGAATAATTCATTACTTTCTCCATCTCTACCCAGATTTGCACACTAGTCACAACATGGTATGCTTTTGTCCTTTACGAGTAACAGAATCAGTAGAAGTGCTGTTGCGTGGGTCTGGTTTGCTAAGCACGCACACGCAAGTATACAGGTGTATGAATATGTGCACATTTCCTAATTGTGACCCACTGGGTTTTCTCTTAAGAAAAACACTTTTCTTTTCAATTCTTCCATTGCATTTCCTATTCTTGGGCACTCCTACCCACCTTTTGAGTCCAGACAACAATGAAACACAGTTCTCAATTTACCATGTGAAATTGCTGAGAGGAAAGTCACTCCTGCCTCACGTATTTCAAGGACCTCGCTCTGTGAGCGAGTCCATACCTGTCTTCAGGCACTCCCTCTTTCATTTGTGTCTTGTCATATGCATTCTTTGAATGTTTCCTGCATATTCTTTCTTTCCTCTTTATTTCATGAAGATAGGAGCTAAAGTGACAAAGGGAGAATGCATTTGAGGGAAGAGAGGAATTACCACCTCTTTCACCACCAGCAGAATGCATTATGTTTGACAGGTGCCCAGGGGCCACGAGGATGCACCCAGCTCACGTGTCTCCTTCCCATTTCCACTCTGGCCATTGGAAGTCTACGTTTTGTCCATCTTCAGTTTCGGTGTTGTGACATTTTCTTTACATTCCTGGTTTATTTCCTCATAAATTCAATTTTAATAAAGTGATTTATTTGACACAAATAGTCTCTGCCTCGTGGCGGACGGCACGGGGCTTGGGCAAGTCAATGACAGCTCTGCAGCCCAGGGAAAGAACTTTGGTGACAGGTGTTGGCTCTGCAGAACACTGGTTGATTTACGGAACGAAAGTTAGTTGGAAACATTTAGGAAAAGTTCGGTTACTGCCCAATTTTTCTTTCTCCTCATATCTTTTTTCCCGGAACACCCACACAGACCCTCTTTTTCTGCCAACGTGCTGGAGAATGGCAGTGATTTCCAACAGACATTTGGTGCTAAGGACAGGGAGGCCTAGACTATCTCGATGACAAAAACAAGGAATGTCTTTGGCCCTGACAAAGACACTTCCCAGGAGCCTACCTTTGTATAAACTCTGAAATATTTAGAGTAGGGCTCCCATGTGGAGAATTGCCTTTCACTTTGGTGCACTTTAAAACATATGATATAATGAAGTATCATGATAAACACGGTTAGCTTATGGAAGCCCATCTAAACCCACTGAGTGTGTGTGTGTGTGCGTATGTGTGTGTATGCACACACATGGAGATAGAGACACAGGGGAAAGAGCCAACCACTTAAATGTATATAGTATATATTAGCTCTATAATATTCACCATAATCCACATTTATTATCATCACTATTACTTCCTTCATACTGTGTATAAATAGATGTGTGTACATATGTGTATATCTGTGTATGTATGTATACATGTATACCTATTGTGTACATGTGTATATAGTTATATGTATATATGTACATGTTTGCTGTGTATATATATGCATGTTTACATATGTGCATACCTGTATATGTATGTATACATATTGTGCACATGTATACATACATATATGTATACGTGTGTGTGTGTGTGTGTGTGTATATATAGTTTGAGCATCAGACTCTTGATTTTGGCTCAGGTCATGCTGAGCGTGGAGCCTGCCTAAGTGGCTAAGATGCTTATGATTCTCTCTCTTTCCCTTTTTCCCCTGCTCTCCACCTCCATGCTTGTGCAAGCTCTTTCTCTGTCTCTGTCTCTCTCTTTCAAAAAAATGTATATATATACAAATATACATAGAAACAAAGACACACAGAGGGAAGACCCCTGTGGCTATGGAGGAAGAGATTGCAGTAATGTGATTACAAGCCACTAAGTGCCCAGGATTATGGACAAGCCCCCAAATTTAGGACAGAGTCCTGGAATAGGTTGTCCCCCTTAACCCCCAACAAGAACAACCCTGATTTCAGACTGTTGGCCCCGCACACCGTGAGGGAATAAACTTCTGTTGTTTTAAGCCCCAGTTGTAGTACTTTGTCATGGCAGCTTTATAAAATCATACACCACCCATGAGGGTGGGGTTGTTAGTACCTCCCCTGACAGAGAAGAAAGTGAGGCATTGAGAGGGAGAGAGAGCCTGCCCAAAGTGCATACCTGGCGAGCAGCTGAACTGGAATTCCATTGCTTCTGAGTCCATGGCTTTGACCCCTCTGCCTAGCTGCCCACATGAATGATATATGGTAAAGTATTTTTCACTACGATTGAGAACTTAGCTGTGTTTCAAGTAAAGTTTTGTTTTCTTGTTACGTTCTGGCTGAAGGCCATCTTCAAACATTGCTATAGATCGATACTTGTAAGACTCGGCCTTCACAGTTCAATATTTTTTTTTTTTTGCTGAGAATGCACCATCCAAAAAAATAGTTCCCCTTACAGCAGGCTGGCTTGACAAGGCATGAATCTGCACAAGAAGAGCATGTTCGGAGAGGTTAATTGCTAACTTGGGAACGAAGGCCCATCCCCTAGACCTGCTCTTGATGTTTCAATTTCATGGCAGATATTGTGGCCCAAATTTTATGAAGTCTTTCACTGGGATGTAATATGCTGTATTTTTCAAGTTCTCTTGTCTATTGTTTAACTATAAAGTAATAATTTAAATTGCTTTCATGGCTGTGGGTAAGAGATTCATCTCTTAAATTGTAAGTTACAACACATATAAGGGTTTTACACACACACACACACACACACACACACACACACATATGTTTTTTAAAAATAAAGTTTAGGGGCGCCTGGGTGGCTCAGTCGGTTGAGCGGCCAACTTCGGCTCAGGTCACGATCTCGCGGTCCGTGAGTTCGAGCCCCGCGTCGGACTCTGTGCTGACAGCTCGGAGCCTTGGAACCTCTTTCGGATTCTGTGTCTCCCTCTCTCTGACCCTCCCCCGTTCATGCTCTGTCTCTCTCTGTCTCAAAAATAAATAAACATTAAAAAAAAAGAATTTTAAAAATAAAGTTTATTTATTTATTTTGAGAGAGAGAGCTGGGAAAGGGGCAGAGAGAGAGGAGAGAGAGAATCCCAAGCAGGCTCTGCTGTGTCAACACAGAGTCCCGGGGCTCCATCCCATGAACCATGAGATCATGCCCTGAGCCGAAATCAAGAGTCAATTGTTAACATAAGGGTTATATTTTATTGTGGCAAAAAGACACCTGACATATTCTCTTACAATAAGGATTCCAGCCGCACTGGACTTAGGGCCCATACTCCTTCAGTATGACTTCATATTAACTTGATTACATCCTCCAAGAGCTCCTTTCCAGGGGCACCTGGGTGGCTCACTGGGTTTGAGCATCAGACTCTTGATTTTGGCTCAGGTCATGCTGAGCGTGGGGCCTGCCTAAGATGCTTTAGATTCTCCCGCTCCCTGCCTCCCCCCGCCCCCAGGTGTGCATGCTCTCTCTCTCTCTCTCTCTCTCTCTCAACAAAAGAGCTCCTTTCCAAATAAGGTCACATCCACAGATTCTGGGGTTGGGACTTCAACATAGCTTTTTGGGTGACGCAATTCAACCCCATAATGAATTAAATGAGGATTGATATTTTTTAAAGTCTTAGAGATGTCATCATGTAAACAAAGTATGTGTTTGCTAAATAAAATAAAATATAAATGGGTATGCAGTAGATATGTACTTAGGCTTTGCAACTGAAATGGAAAGAGACATGCTATTCCTATTTTCTCAGTGACCTTTAAATGCTTGGGAACAAATAAGCCATACAGAAAGGAAGTTGACAAAAAATTGATATATTAGGGCATAATTAAAATGTCTGATGTTGATAGTGTTTCTCCAAAATTGTCAGTCTGAATGAACAATTTCTGATTTTTGCACTGTCACAGATTTAGGATTCTGAAAAAAATTTGAGACCCAATGCAGCCCACTTTGTATTTTTGCTTCTGTAATTTAGGACAATCTCCTATTTTTCTCTCTTGAAGGAACCGGGGAGGAGGCTCACACTTTTACTAATGAGGTCTTTCAAACTACACTTAGGCTCAGGAATCTAAGATTAGGTTAATTTTCTTACATCCTTTCCAATTAGGGGTCCACAAGTGGTTTTTAATCAGAAAAAAAAAAGTGAGTGCAATCCACTCTGGATCCCACTCATCTTTACACTAATGAAGCCATCAAGGACAAAAATTTTCATATATACATATTTTTTTATGGAAGAAGGGGCCATAAGAGCTATAATGAGTTCCTGAAGGCGGGGGGCACATTTCTTTGTTCTTGCCAGATTCCTCTCCAAGGAGCTTCCACTGATAGCTAGTGAGTGGCATCTGCTCCCAGATGTGGGGGTTGCTCACTGTCTTGACTTCTGGGGTTCAGCCTATTTTAATCGCCTGTGGAGTCACCTCGTCATTCTATTCCTGGCATCAGGGATGCCTGCTTACCCAGGGCACCAACTGTCTGATACCCTTTCCTCAGTACACTTCTTCCTACCTGTCAAATAGAGCATTCTTCGGCACCTGAAATTTCAAGTGGACATGTCTAAACTCTGTGCCTTCCAAGGAAAGCAAACATCCCGAGCTATGAAACAAGATGCCCCAAATAGTCTGTAATTATTACAAGCTTGTGACATGCTCTGCAACAGGATCTACTTTAAAATTCCATCATCTTCTCTCTCATGGGCAGACTATCCAGCCAAGTCAACTAATGATGAGCATGAAACACCTGACCTCGAGTCCATGGGTCTGTCCTCGTTTCTGGGTTCATGTTTACTAGTACAGAGTGCAAATTGAAGTCTGTGTTTGAGTCAAACGGAAAAAAAAAAGACTTTCTAATTGCTAACCATACCTCTAGGAGTGGCTGTAAATATTGTACTTATGCTAATAACAACGTACCAACTTCAACAGTGTCCGCTGAGCACGTTACCATGATGAGAGTTAATTGTTGGTTGTCCATGCAATGTTCCAAGCTTTTAAGATGTGCGGTCGTTATGACGCAAATGCTGTGGCGAGGACATTCCCCACACCATCAGTGACTGCACCAGGCCGGACATGATCTTGTCTGCCCCACCTCCCCAGCAGAGGGAAACGCCTGGCCCATATCTTTTTATTCTAAGTAGGAAGTTTCAAACACCACTGACATTCTTCCCCAAACACCTGGTTCAGAATATTCTGGCTATTCTATCAGTTGCATTTAACTATCTAGAAACATTTCTCAATTGTTTTAACACAGTCTGAAACTAGCTTTGAGTGTTGTTTATTTTAATTCACTTCCATAGAAAACAAGAGAGTTTTTTGATATTTGATGGGTTGGTAGACTTGCCAGGGGCATTTTCAAACAAAAATTAATAGTAATATCACTGTGCATGGTATTGAACCAAGCAATTTAGTTTAATTCACATAAGTTATGAATTATCAGACTTAAAAAAATATTTCATTGACATTAAAAAGATAAGGTTACTCAGAAGTTACTTTAACACTTCAATAGATATCAGTAAATGTCTCAAATCAATTAGGGACATTCAAAATGCATATAGTAAACATCTTTTTTTTAGGATTATTTATTTATATTGAGAGAGAGAGAGAGAGAGAGAGAGCGCGCATGTGCAAGCAGAGGAGGGGCAGAGAGAGAGGAAGAGAGAGAGAATCCCAAGCAGGCTTCATGCTGTCAGCATGGAGTCTGATGCGGGGCTCAATCTCACAAACCTTGAGATCATGACCTGAGCCAAAATCAAGAGTCTAATGCTTAACCAACTGAGCCACCAGGCTCCCCTAAACATCCTTTTCTTGATCATTAATGAAGAATTTTCACTTATATCATTTGATGACAAGCCATTCATTTTTTGAAGAAGCAAGCATTTAATATTTTAATGATAGCTGTTTGGAATATGTGTAAGATGATATTTTCAAATTATTAAAAATATAAGGATAACAATCATCTGTTTGCTCATTTTCATTTTCTTCTTATTAAATCTCTGTTCTTTTTCAGATGCTACCCCCTCATCTGGAAGCAGTAGAGAGCAAAAATGTCCAGATAGCCTCTGCTTTTGCAGATTAAGTATGGTGACACTTAAAACAGGAAGACTGTTTTAGATGATCTGATTGGTTCTAGTCTGATCACATGCATCCTTAAAAGTAGAGAAATTTCAAAAGAAAGTAGAGAACTTTCTTCCACTGGAAGCAGAAAAATGGAGCTGAAGGGAAAGTCAGAAAGATCCCATGTGTGAGCAGAATTGGAGGTGTTGTCTCTGGCTCTGAGACGGAGGGCCCACATGTAAGGATTGGAGAGAATTTCTAGGAACTAAGGGCAGACCCCCAGATGACCGCCAATGAGGAAATGGGGACCTCAGTCCTTTAACACTGAGGCCCTGGATTCTGCCACAGGCTGAGTGTGCCTGGTGGAGAATCCCTCCCATAGCCTCCTGATAAAAGCCAGTCCAAACCCGAATTTCAGCCTGTGATATCCCCAGCAGGCAGCACAGCTGAGCTAACGGGTAATTCTAACCCACAGAACCATGTCATAAGATATTTGTGTTCTTTTTTTCTTTTCTTTTCTTTTCTCTTTTCTTTTCTTTTCTCTTTTTCTCTTCTTTTTTCTTCTTTTCTCTTTTTCTCTTCTCTTTTTTCTTTTTTCTTCTCTTCTTTTCTCTTTTTCTCCTCTTCTTTTTTCTTCTCTTTTCTTTTTTCTTCTCTTCTCTTCTAACATATTTGTGTTCTTTTAAGTTGCAAACTGTATGGTCATTTGTTATGGCTGTAATAAGCGAATCCCAATGCCAGCATGCTCACATGTGCGAGGCATACTGGTGGGGGCTGGTTATAATTAGGGATGGTCTGTTAATTTATCCTCAAACTTGATGGGTATTTATAGTTATACTTTCCTTTACACAAGGAAGACAAGAAACAGTATCTACTGAACATTGAGTATGTGTCCGGAATCGTCTTAAATGCTTAACATGTGTTGATGCTTTTACTTTTCACAACAACCTCATATTATGGCCCCATTTCTGGCTGCCGGAACCAAAGTTCTGAAAATATGAATAGCTCGTTTGAATTCACACAGAAATTACAGCCAGGATCCCCTTGATCCCGAAGCCCTAATTCTTTAACTATACCTTAAAGGAAATGTTTGGGACTGTGAGAAACGTGAATGGTATTTTTATTTTATTTACTTGCTGAACTAGCTACTTGCACTGTATTTTTTCCAGATGCAGGACCGAACAGCCCATGTTGTTGGCTGCCAAGGTCTTGGGCAGGGGCCATGGGGAGAGCTGGAGGCCACTCTGTCTGACGTGAGGGAGATGTTATTGGCGTCCGTGGACTCCAAGGGAGGAAGGAGTGAGGAACAGAAAAGGCGCTGTGATGGCAGGCTGGGGGAGATGAAACTAAGAAATCTGAGAGCTTCATTGGAGTGAGAGTCTATTCTTGGAGGTGAGGTACCTCAAAAGGATTTTGGAGACTGAGGATTTGGCCTTTCTTCCCTGCAGCCCCTTCCTGATACCCTTGGCTCCTCTTGAGTAAAGTCTCCTGTATTCGTAAGTGTCTGTGAGAGTGGCTTTCTTTCTGTGTAAAAGTCATCAAAGAGTTTTGGCTTCATATCTACAATCACGTGGGGCACAACAGAAACTCTGCTGGGGAAAGAAGATTCCAGAAAGAGAAGACAGGAGAACATAATCACCCACCCCAGCTAAGAGCTCCCGCCCCAGGATTTCACAGAGGGTTTCAGAAGGGCCACAGAATTGAGAACTTCAAACCAATCTTCCTGGCCTTGGAGGCCCCAGCAGGCACCTGGGCAATGCCAGCCTTTGTCCTCAGTTTTCCACACCTGTGGTTAGGTGAGGTGCCATTGCCCTTCTGGGGACAGTAGTTTACAGTGAGGTGACAGGTCTCACAGAAAATAGTGCTCTCACAGCTAGGCTTGTAAACTCGAATGTACTGGTATGTCATCTTGGGTAATTGGGCACAGAATGGCAGTTTCTGAGGCAGAAGGGGAAAAAACGGAAGAGGGAGAGGGGAATAAACTATGTTACAAGGTGTTCCAAGCAAGGCTGTGTATGGGAATCAGTCTCTAATTTCAGTTTGGGAAATACTGGTCGTGGCAACCATTAATTTTGGCAAAACGATGACAGGTTCTAGAATATACTTATTTTACAGTTTGTCTAAAGAGGGTGCCTGTGCAGAAAATACACACTAGAAATGGAGAAAATAAAAGATGAAAGACTTTAATATTGTAGGGCATCTGTTTCTCAAGCAAGGTATGTTGGTGCATTTAATCGTTAAGGTTCGTGGCAGCTAACAATTTCAATGAAAATCTAGGATTGGTGGTTACATACTGTCCACCGAAGTAAATGGCCTCTCTACTGTGACAGATTATTGTCCCTCTGAACGCCTGTGATGTGGGGTCGTGGGCGCCCACTGCTTCAACGAACACCCAAACAGATGCAATGTTCCCATGCAGGTGCAATCAGCAGAGATTATAACCTCAGAAACGTCACAGATAGTCTATGAGGCTCTACAGATGCGACCACTGCTCTTGAAAGGAACTATCTTCTACTCGTGGATTACATCTGCAATTTAGTTCTCAAAGATAATCTATGTTAGATATTGCAGGCCGGGGGAGTTTCATGAAAAACAGAGACTCCACTCTGCCACAGGGATGCTCAGGTAATTAAGTTTTCAAAATGTCAAGGGTCTACAACAAAACAGGAATTTAGGTCTCTAGTGAGCTCAGTGCCAAGGTGGTTTCCTAACACTTAGATTCTTTCAGATTGCTATATATCTACCAAAGAGCCTTAAATTGCTTGGAAAGAAAAATTACAGTTTGGGTAGTCTTTATCAATTCCAAATTAACCTGACCTTTTTGCCCTATCTTTCTAGAATGTGTCTGTTCTGTCTCTGACTTCTCCACTCGTCCCCGATCTTCTCTCGCTGCCTAGCGCTCATGGTCAGGAGCGGTGATACCCGCACACAGACCGTGCAACTCAGCCCCCCAGGGTAAAGCGTTAGATTAAATGACTTCCACTAATAACTGGCATTTGTGCTTTTAAAAGTTCATGATCAAACAAAAAAGCAAAAGTAAACAAAACTCCCACTAAAATAAAATTTATCTTGTGAGAGAGGCTCCAACTCTTGCTACAGCTAATTGGCTGCTGTTCAAGTTCTCTTGTTAGCCCCGCTGGACGGGGACACACTCTGTGGTCAAATTCAGCAAGGGCCAACACATTTCAATCAGATGGTCAGACGCATTAGGAGACATTTTAGTTTGCCTTCTGAACAACGACTTGAGAAACAGAGGCAAAACGCACAAAATTCACAGATTCTGCTTTACTCAAGCCTTTTCTTCTTTCAACCCCGCTGTTTAGACAAATATTTTGGTGACTACCATCGTGCCCTACTCATGTACCCACAGTGAGACACAGGAAAATGAATCAAACATACAGTGGCCTGAAATCCAATAAAGGAGAAAGGAGGTGTACAAGAATACATACAATCCGGTAGAGAAAGCAGACAGATGTTCCTGACCCCTGTTACAGGAGCTCTTTGGAGAGAGAGGGCTTCTGGCCCAGGCACCAGGGGAGACATCACAAAGGAAGTAGCTTTGATGTGTTTGGACAAGGAATGGAGAGGAAGAACATTTCCGGTGACCATCCTTTTACCTTCTCGACAGTATCTCATTTGCTCCTCCAAAAAAGTAAATGTTACCACCAAAGTGCTGAGACGTAAACTAGAGATAATAATGGCAAATAATTTCACATTTTGTTGCAGATAGTAATGCAGTAACATATGAGCATGAATTAGAGAACTGGCTTCATGGGTCATTTCTTGAGGAGTTACAAATCACAGCTGGGCACAGCTCCCTGCTACTTAAGGGGTCCCGCGCAGCTCTCCGTGGCCTGTTACTTGCACGGACAGCATTAAGTTAGGTCAGAAGACGGTTTCAGCAGGCCATTTGGGTTATGCATCTGTTGTGTTTGCAACAAGTAAAAAAAAAAAATGAATTATATATATAATGAATAAATGTACACACATGAATATACATTTGTATATCTATGCATGTACGTACATATGTGTGTATATACATATGGACATGTAAGTGTCTCTGTTTACGTATGGATCCATATACACATGTGTTTTTCTACCTCTATTTTATATACCTGATACGTATTGTACCATATAATTCAATCAAACCTGTTGCTGATTTAATAAAATTATTACTAACTCATTACTATTAATATAATTTATTTCCTTGCTTCTTCATTTGCTTGCTGTGTTACCTTCAGAAAATTACCTAACTCTTCTGAGCCTTAATTTCTTCAATGGCCATAGGGTGCGAGTGATGATAACTGTCACACAAAGTAGGTGAACTTCAGCGAGGTCAAGCTGAGAATTGCTTTGTGGCGCACGTACTTGGCGATTGCTGGGGAGCAGACTCCCCAAGTGTTTTGAGCCCCATTGTTGTCTGTGCGGTCGTGCCGACCACACTCCAAGAGACATGGAAAGCTAATTAAACGGTTGGAACGTGAGGCCTCCTTGTTTAAGGATGCCTAGGGAAGAAACTCCCAGAAGCACGTCTTTCTAAAATAACCAAAGAAACACAGTGTTGGAAATTAAAAATACGTCTTCTGCCATCAACAAGAGAATAAACCACATGTGTGGCCCCTGCATCATGGAACACACTATATTATGCAGGCAAAGTTAGTCAACATCCGTGAAGTGAGATCTATGCTAATGTACTTGCTGGAAAACCATGACAATACGCATGACTGAAATGTCGATTTTGAGGGGTAGCATGTATTTTTTTTCCTATTCACATACAGGTTCCTCTGGGACCAGGTGAAAGTCAAAGTGGCATAGAGAGAATGCTCCCCTTTGCAGCTACTTTTTACCCGCATTTCAAGCTGAAGAGCACACTCTCAAAGTGTCACTTTGAGTTAACTCTCGGTTTTAAAAGCTGCTTACAGTCCTGGATATTATTGGAGATCCTGAACAATTTCACTGACTCTCCCTTTAATCTTACCTCCTGCACTGTTGCTAGGCTGGTCTAGTGAGTCCCCTGAACAGGTTCTGAACATTCCCTTCCCTGGAATTGTGTTCACTATTCTCTCATTCTTGTAATTCATTCTTTTCCCTTCTCCCAGATCAAAGGATTCCCATTTTTCTCTTTCAGTCTTTTTCCTCTCATGGGGATTGCTCCCTAGACACTGAAACCCACAGTGAACCTTTCCCATTTTAACATTATTGTATTTCCTGCTGGTTTGCTGTGTATCATTCATTGATGTATTTTGTGATTGTCCTGACTCTTCGACCCGACTTCAAGGGTCTACGAGTTAGAGTGGGTTTTGCCTCCCCACCCCTCAGTGTTTACAATGGACTAATGGGTGGTCTAGTTAGATTTATAGCTAAAGAGTTGTTGAATGACTGCTGTAATGTCACTTTATAAGAGACACAACAGAATATGCCTTTACAAGTGGTCGATTTAATCAAAGCCATATTGATAAAAATTATGAAGTTCTACTCCCTATCAGGTTTGTTCCCTCTCCTTCCTCCCTTCCTCCCTTCCTTCTTGTTTCGTCAATGGCAATATCTCTCCATGTTAGGAACCAAATAAAAAACGTTGCTCCACATTAGGAACCAAGTAAAAAATGTCGCGGCCTCTGGAGTGTAACATTTAATCACTTTCTAAGTGGTGCTGAAATCAAAGTGTTCAAAGATTCTGTCTTTGTCTATATCCCATCCGAATGGAGGGTGTTTCCCGATGACAGTGCAACTGTGGCAAAAAGAAATTCTGTACCCAGCTTCCAGTATAACTTGTCTGTGTGCACTTTAATGACTAAATTAGTATGCCACATCAGTTCTGCTCCATGGTCACGATAAAACTTGCATTTATATAACCTGTAATCATTTTCACTATGGGCACAAGGGAGAAATTGATTTCTAAAGCTGACGACCACAAATGTGGTTAGGCCATTGCAGAGACGCGAGAATTTGCAAATGACTTGTAGCAACATGCAACAGACAAGTTCAAATTAAATGGCATGGCAATAGAAATAATGACTTCCATGATGGCTGCTATGGCACAAATAAAGAGAAAATAAAAGTAGACATTTGTATGCGTTCACAAGTCAACAAATTGCGTTGGAAATGAACTGAATCAGAGCAACAGGAAGTTTGTGTAGAGTTGCTAGTTATTTCTGACTCAACCAATATATTAGAGCCTGAACTTGATTCAAACTATGCAATCTCCACTCAACTATGGTGCTCAGATCCCAAAAGGATTCAGGCCCCAAATCATCTTTCCTCCTTACTTCCATATGAAAAACGCATCAGAATCATCAAATCCATGTGGAACTGAACTGCAAATGTGGAAGCTTAGTTGTTGTTTACCAAGTTCAGCCAGTCTTTTTTTTTTTTAATTATGAACATTTTTGAACATGCAGAAAGAAAAGAGAATAATAAATTAACCCTCACACATCATCGCCCAGCTTCAACTGGTACCACATCAGACTTGATCTGGATCCCCACCCACTTTTGTACACTCTGGATTACTTTGAAGACCAGACATTATATTAATATAGTTTATTTAAAAAAACATATTTAAGTAGACGTTTTAGAACATAACCTCAATAACATTATCCTACCTGAAAATTAAAATAATACCTTAATACACTCAAATCTCTCTTACTTCCTAATGTTTAATAGTTTGTTCAAATCAAGATGCAACACGGACGCCTGGGTGGCTCAGTCGGTAAGTGTCCGACTTCGGCTCAGGTCATGACCTCGAGGTTTGTGAGTTCAAGCCCCGCGTCGGGCTCTGTGCTGCCAGCTCAGAGCCTGGAACCTGCTTCGGATTCTGTGTCTCCCTCTCTCTCTCTGCCCCTCCCCCACTTATGCTCTGTCTCTCTCTGTCTATCAAAAATAAATAAAAGGTAAAAAAAAAATCAAGATGCAACAAATACAACAGGTTGATTTTTTTTAATGTTAGTTATTTATTTTTGAGAGGGAGAGAAAGCACGAGTAGGGGAGGGTCAGGGGGAGGGAGAGAGAGAATCCCAAGCAGGCTCCACACCATCAGTACATAGTCCAATGCGAGGCTCGATCCCACGAACCTCGAGATCATGACTGCAGCCGAAGTCAGAAGCTTAACTGACTGAGCCACCCAGGCGCCCCTAGACCCACTCTAATTTTTATCTTCACTTAATGACATGTGCGAAGAACTTTCTAAATAAGGTCACCTTCACAGGTGCTGGGAGTTAGAACTTCAAAATATCTTGTTTGGGGGGACAGAATTAAAGCCACAGCAGCCGTCTTGGGAGGGCTGTGGAGCTCTGATGCCCCCGCAAAGCCCCACGTGTTTGTCCTGCTACAAATTCTGCAGGAGTGTCCCGACCCGGGATGATGTAATATCGACACTGAGGGCATATGTCATCACTAAACTTTATGTCTGAATTGTATAACAGTGGTTTTTTTCCCCTCCCCACCTTAGCCTCAAAAAAACACCAGTAGCGTGTTCTTGAAAATGCTCCCCAATGTATAGAAAGATGGATCTGGTTTTATTATGAAAGCGGTCAGACCAAGTCTGGAAAGGAGCAGAAGAATCATTGCTACGAAAAAACCCAAAACCGCTCCCTTACAAGAGAGGAGTATACCTTCCAGGTGTGAAGGCAAACGCGAGTTGTTGGTTTTCTGTTTTCCTCTTGCCAAAGAAGCTTAAGTCCTCCCCAAAGTTCAAAATTATTCTCTCAAAGCATCTTCGCTCTCAACTTTTCCTCTGGCCCTTGTGCAAAGGAACCTCGCACCATAAACGTGCATCTCTCAGTTCAATTTTCCTCTCCTTTAGGGCTTTCTCTCCAGAGCTTTTGACCTGAGGACAGACGGCAGAAGTGGAGAAGCAGAAAAGAACGATGGGTGCATGGATACCATAGTTACGGTTTTTTCTTGTTCTGATGGTGCTTACTGATGTGCTCTGTGGCAGTCGGGTTGCTGAAAAAGGTAGACCTTCTCCTGCAGCGACATTCTGACTGCCAAAGAGGATGAACTCTTGTGGCTCCGCTGGAGGACTGAGTCCCACAGTGAATCGGCCATTTAAATCCAAGCAGAGAGATCCTCCTCTAGAACCATCGCGAATTTTAATAGATCCGTCAAGCTACAACCTCACTGGCTTGTCAAATAACCTCCAGAGCCGGGTACGTACACGTACTTTCTCCCACTCTCGTTCATTTTTCAGCATCGTTGTCCCCACACACCGAGCACCTTGTCATCTGGCTATGATATGACAGGGTTGGAAGTTCAGTGAGCAACAGTGAGATTGCGAAGCCAGCCGAGGCTCTGTTTTATATTTCCCTGTGGCTGAATACAACAAAACAAGTCACATGACAGACACAGAGACCATCCCGAAGCACACAGAGACACAGAGGGATCATCGCCAATTATTCTGATGGCAGCAATGAAGTCATTCTTAGCATGTGCGTTGAGAGTTGGTGGAAGGTCTCATTCATGAGGAACTTGTCTCGTACGAATGGTTTCTATGAAATCTGGATTCGTAGCTACAGACGTATGAAGCAGAAAGTGTTCACTGCGCTAAGATTTTAATACCAAGAACATCAGGTTAGACACAGAGATGCGTTGCTCCTTAGGATGACACATGGTTTCAAATGCCTAGACATCTAAACTTAAAGGGAGAACCAGAGTCATTTTGGCCTTTTTAACATTCTCCTTCCCTTCCTTTGGGTGTGTTATCTGACACTAAGTTGTCTAATGCAAGGCCTGCTGTAAGCCCACAATCAAAAAGAGGGCTGCATGTGTGGAATGAGTAAGTTCATCATGAGTATATCCATAAAAGCTCTCAGGCCAACTTATTTTTGAGGAACGAGAGTCTCATGGAAGCTATTATTTCCCCGTTATTTTATTCCTTCAATGACATATGGTCAGTGTGGCTAATCTGGACCACCCCTGCAACTCCGCCCTCTGACTTTTCCTACTAAAGACAGACTAAGGTGTGGTATAGAAAATCCAGAGTAACAGTGGCTTAAATGATGTGCAAGCTTATATCTCTGTCGACGAATTAGAAGCAATCAGGGCTGGTCTGTGGTCCCAGATTATCAGGGACCCCACCTCTTTCTCCCTTGTTGACACATATCCCTCAATATAGTTCCCATATCGAGGTATCGTGTAAATGTTGGATCCTGCAGATACGGGCGAAATGGCAGAAACAGAGACATCTCTTTAAGTCACCTCGTGAATATTCTACGTCGCTCCCATTTATATCCCATGGGCACGAACTTTGTTATGTGAGAAATGGGAGTCTTTATTCTGAATGTCCCTGGGCATGGCCAACCTCTGGGGACGAGAAGAAGGAATACTGAGGATAACTAGTCTCGTACTCACCCAGGAAAATGGAACGCAAGAGAAGGTAGCAAAAGTTAGGGCAAGGAAAAAAATACCACCATTAAGTCGTAGGTGCTCAGATGTGGGAATTAATTGAAAGAAATCACAGAGGGATCAGAACTGGGGGCTAACTCTTGAGTCCACCTTCAGGAATGAATCACAGTGGTGCCAGACTGAGTTGTCAAGCGAAGCTCTTCGAGCGGGCCTGGATCACCCTGTGCCATAACACAGGCCCGGGCCTTATCAGTTGGTGCTTATTAAGGGTGCGCAGGATGCTAAGTGCTGAATGAGACTGACCTGAGTGCTGTTCCAGAACTCACACTCTCCTGAACTCTTATTTCAGGCCAAGAGGATAGAGGACAAAGTCTCACTGTCATTTCCTGTTTGGAGGTATGGATCATGTTTTCCATTTGATTCACATCTGGCCTGGCCGACAGAAGAAAACCAAACTTGGGGAGAATTCGTTGTGAAGGTGGCCCTGGAGTTTGGTTTACCTGGGGAAGGACACACACACACACACATACACAAACACACACAGCCTGTGGCTTCATTAGGAGCCTCGTGGACCCAGAGGGCAAGCTATCTAGCATATTTCCATAACACCAGATCATTACCGGGTGCAGAAGCGTACCCATAGCGACATGTATTCTCACATCCAGTTTCACACCCCCTGGTGCAAAATAATACAGGATTTCATTTTGATATATTCATAACTATCTTGAGAGGCAAAGAGGCAAAATATCATTATCCTTTGACAAACGACCAGGCGTAGGTTCAGGCAGGCTAAGAACATTGCTCAAATCAGGAGGGGGCTTAAGGGACTCAGGTACACTGCTTCGCTGTGCAAAAAAAAAATGCATTTATATCAAAAACTATTTTAAAAGGGATGTCGTTTTGACATCTTTGATTTCAGTGCAGGCGTTATGTACTGAGCACCCTGGTTTCCTATGGAAAGTGCTAATGATTGAGCATTTTAACACAAAGTGCATAAAATACGTGGTTCTGTGTAATTACTGTGAGATAAACAGACCTACGTTGGCTCTTTATGACTCATCACAATTCTTAGAAAAACCCATGAGTTCCTGCATCTAAGCTACAAAGGATTATTTTCCTCCACGTGGAGTTATAACAAATACTATGAATTCACTCCCAACTAAGGTCCGTGTAAAGATCGTCATTATATGACACATAATGTCCTTTGGATTCGTTTCCTATGGCTGCCACAACGAATCACCACGAGCTGGTGGCTTAAAACAAGAGAAATGTATTCTCTCACGGCCCCGGAGGCCAGGAATTCAAAGTCAAGGCATCAGCAGGGCTGGACCCCCTCCAGAGGCTCTCAGAGAGATTCTGTTCGTGCCTTTTCTAGCTTCTGGTGACTGGAGGCCACTCTTGGCACTCCTTGTAGCCACTGTACCCCGATATCTGCCTCTGTCTTTACGTGGGCATATCATACCTCTTGGGATTCTCTTCTAAGTCACTTGGGATTGGATTTAGGGCTCATTCAGATAATCTAGAATGACCTCTTCATCTCAAGATCCTTAGCTTAATTATATTTATAAAGGTCCCTCTCCCAAAGGTAACTTCAACAGGTTCTGAGGGATGAGGCTATAGACATATCTTTAGGGGGGCCACCGTTCAACCCACTGCTCCCTTTATGGTGTGACAAACTGCACATTTTATTATTTTTCAATTTTTAAAGTTTATTTATTTTGAAAGAGAAATAGAATGAGTGGAGGGAAGGAGAGAGAGAGAGAGACAGAGAAAAAGCATGAGTTGGGGAGGGGCAGAGAGAGGGAGATACAGAATCCAAAGCAGGCTTCAGGCCCTGAGCCATCAGCACAGAGCCCAACGCGGGGCTCGAACTCATGGACCGCAAGATCATGACCTGAGCCGAGGTCAGACACTCAACAGACCGAGCCACCCAGGCGCCTCAAAGATATATTTTCAAGATCCCATCAAATGGGGTTTAATTACTATCCAAGTTGTACATAGTTTTTAAGAATAGAAAGAGATGAAATTCTTCTTGATAGTGGAGACTATAAAAGTAGTTAATTCTTAAGATTGTCTCTTCTTTATGATATTTTAAAATGCAACAGAAGTCAGCTGGTATGTTTTCTCCACGAGCTTTAGTGCCTTTTCAAAGATGGTCTTAGGGCAAATGTGAGAAGACAGTAATTAAGGCCTTATTATAAATGCCTGGTCCATTCGTTTACAAAACCAAAGGAGGAACGGAAAATAAACGAGCTATCATGAATTTTTATTTTTTATGAACTCACATTAATGCAAATTGCCCTGCAGGAGGAAGAATGATCATGGAAAGCTTATAAATATAATGCCAATCTTCTGAAACCTATAAATTTTATTTTCAAAAAGTTAAATGTCTATTAGCTGGAGGCACTGAAATTGCTAGTCTATGAACTTGACGAAGAAGAATAAAAACCCCAGTTTCACTTTCCTCCTTCCAAATTATGGTTTGGGGGAAGGTTAGCTTTCCTGCAAATACTTGTCCAGAAGCGATCACTTGAGTAATCCCTACCAGTGTATACAACCCAATGCAGTGAGATGAAATGGCAATGGCCGGGAGGCATGATTCCTCCTCCCCAAATGGTCTATGTCTGACTCACTCTGAAAGAAATTTGAGTTTCCTGAGTTCTAGAGAGAATTCAAACACACTCTTGCAAAGGTCTATGTATTATCCTGTGTTCTCAACAAGAGGACTCTGGAAGACTTACAAAGGCCGAATCAGTAGGTGATAAAGAGCCAATGACTCTGCTTGGTGGGCATACTGAACTCAGATTGACATAGACCTTCAGTCAGTCAAATGAAGGCTGTTTGGCATGTAGATCTGAAAGTGACTTTATACAAAGAAAAAAATGAGAGCTTTACAATTTTTCATTTCTCATCTAGTAAATGATTTACCTCATCCTCACCCACCACTCCATGCTAGGATTTGGATTTAAAGAAAAACATGGCAGAGAATATTGGAAAATAAACCAACAAACTTGGAGTTAAAAGATCCAGATTTTAGCCCTTTTGCTCTGAGCCCACGTTTCTTCCACTGCAAACCTTGGAGGAACTTTTGAAATAAGAGTTTTAAGACACCATCACGGGAAAAACCCAAAATATAGGCCAGCAAAGGTGGTACCTCATTAGAATAAACAAATTTCATGAGATTGCCCTTCAACCTTTATTATGAGAAAGTCCATCAGCTGGAAGTAAGAGATGGTTCTGAGAGAGATATCATTTTGAAGTTAGTACTGGTGACGTAGACTTGCGTTTTTATCAAGGTTTTAACATCCAATTTATGTTCTTGTGATTGTACTGACCCTGGGGAATTATAACAAAAACATTAGTAATTAACCTTCCAATCCAGGGCATTCTTTAATCGGTAGAAAAGGCAGAAATTAAAAACTTGCAGCTAGTCAAAGGAAAAGAGGTACCTGATGGGTAAACTTTTATTTTTTTTTAAATTTTTTAATATTTACTTATTTTTGAGAGAGAGAAAGAGAATGAGAGAGAGAGCGCACAAGCCAGCAGGGGAGGGGCCGAGAGAGAGGGAGAGACAGAATCGGAAGCAGGCTCCAGGCTCCAAGTTGTCAGTGCGGAACCAGATGCAAGGTCCGAACTCATGAGCCAAGAGAACATTACCTGAGCCGAAGTTGGATGCTTAACCTACTGAGCCACAAAGGCAACCCCTGAAATTTCTTTTAGAAATTACCTTCCAGTAAGACATACAATGCCTCTGTTGAAACAGTAACAACTTGTTGGGGACACATGACACGCCAGCCACGAACATCCCACGCAAACTTAAATATGAATTGTAATTTGCCTCAGCACACCTTTTTATTCTTACATTCCACGACTATTTACCGATTGCCCATTCCTTGAAAGGCAACAATACGTATCTCTAAACAAATGTCGGCCCTCTAGGAATTGAAAATTTAAGCAGAGAAGAAATATTTCCTAAAATTACAACACTAAAGTACATCATCTGATAAATATCATTAAGGATGGCCATAGAAAGAAACACGAAATAGGACAAAAACTTTCAGAGGTAGGGGAAATCACTGAGGAAGATCTTGGATTGGGTGAGACAGTGGAAAACAACGTGTGGACGTCTGTCAATGCTTTTAAAGTGAACCCTGAAGACTCCTAATCTGTGGTCAGGGATGTTTGGGAAGGAGCAACCACGCACGGTTGTGGGCATTTAGATACCAAAAGGCCAAGAGAAACGCTGGAGAAAATCTACCTGACTTTGTTCAGCTCAGCATTTTTCAAACATAGGCACCTGCTAATGTAACTCATTCGCTGTCAGTGACACCCATTACTATAGTATTAAATATGTCTGGATTGGATCCTAATTCCTCCACTGCTAGCTTTGTTAACTCAGTGAATTCATCTAACCCTTCTGAGCCTTGATTTCCTTATCTGTAAACTAGGAACAATAACACATACTCTTATTCCTTTAGGATCAGTTCCTATAAGGACCCGAGTGACCTAATCATCATATGAATACCGATACATTGGTATCAGGCAGAGAACACCCAGAGAGAACAAGGTTCTTGCTGGGAGCTCAGTAAATGTGGGTTCCCCTTCTCCCTTTCTTTTATTTTTATTAAAGAGGAGTAAGGCCTAGCAGGAAAGCAACTTTGTAAGGATTACAAATGGGAAGCAAATCTGAGATTAGCACCTCGTATTCCTGACAGCCGGCAGGGGTCCTTGGGAAGGAGAACATAGAATAATCCGTGATACAGATTTCCAGCAGGGAAGCGGACCCCAGGCCAGGTTGAAGGTCCCAAAATGGAACGGATATGAGAAAAAGAATTCAAATCCCAATTCCATTAGTCTCAACTTGCAAGACTGGGGTCCTGACCAAACCCTAACTCATTGCCCTCCACCGCTGGGAGATCAGACCTCAACGCGGTCAGAGCTCACTGGTCCAGTGGCATTCCTGAACAGGACCAAATCCAGGAGGTTGTCCACGTTTCCAGGGCTAACTCATCTGACTGTAAAAGATCCTCCTACCAGACCTTTCTACACATCAACCTTGTCTTTGAAACTGCCACAAGAGGGCAACACGACCATTTTTTTTTTTTAACATGACGATTTAGTCGGATTCACCACACAGAAGCACTTAGTTTCAATTCATAAAAGCCAAGGAAATCTGACGGAGCATGGTAGAAGGTTAAGATTATCAGTCAAAAACAATACTCTATTTAAGACAATTTCTATTTGTTTAAAATATTTATGAAAAATAGATTGTACATGATGATCAAAATTTTAACCGTCATAGTTATTACTGAAAATGAAACAATGTTTTCCTCTTACCACCTACAAAATCCATTTGGGATGTTTTCTTCTCTATGAAAATATGAAAATATTCACTTTCCTGACTTTCCAATATTTCTTTAATTAGCATGTTTACCACGTTATTATCTTTTTAAAATTTATTTATTTAAATTCCAGTTGGTTAACATACAATGTAGTATTGGTTTCAGGAATAGAACCCAGTGATTCATCACTTACCTATAAAACCCAGTGCTCATCCCAACAAGTGTCCTCCTCTTAATCCCCATCACCCATTTAGCCCATCCTCCCACCCACCTCCCCTCCAGCAACCCTCAGTTTGTTCTCTCTATTTAAGAGTCTCTTATGGTTTGTCTCCCTTTCTGTTTATCTTATTTTTCTTTATCTTATTTCTAAGATACGTTCATCTGTTTTGTCTCTTAAATTCCACATATGAGTGAAATCATATGATGTTTGTCTTTCTCTGGCTGATTAATTTCGCTTAGTATAATACACTTGAGCTCCCTCCACGTTGTTGCAAATGGCAAGATTTCATTCTTTTTGATTGTCAAGTAGTATTCCATTGTATACATATACACCACATCTTCTTAATCCATTCACCAGTCGATGGACATTTAGGCTCTTTCCATAATTTGGCTATTGTTGATAGCACTGCTATAAACATTGGGGTTCATGTGTCCCTTCAAATCAGCATTTCTGTATCCTTTGGGTAAATACCTGCAGTGCAATTTCTGGGTTGTAGGGCAGTCCTATTTTTAATTTTTTGAGAAACCTCCACACTGTTCTCCAGAGCGGCTGCACCAGTTTGCATTCCCACCAACAGTGCAAGAGGGTTTCCCTTTCTCTGCACCCTCGCCAATATCTGTTCTTTCTTGCCTTGTTAATTTTAGCCACTCGGACAGGTGTGAGGTGGTATCTTATCCTGGTTTTGATTTGCATTTCCCTGATGATGAGTGACATTGAGCACCTTTCCATTTAACAATTCCATGTTTTTGATAGTGAATTGTTCCAGACAGAATGTACCATGGAGGGACGATTCAAGCAAAGGTATTCAAGCAAAGTGAAGCATGGTGTGTTCTTGGGAAGGTAACTGGTCCAGGTTGACTACAGCACAAGGACTTGCATAGGAAAACAGGAAGCAAAGGGGACACTGGTGGATTTCATAATATACATTCTTTACAATGATAAAACAACATTAATGAAGCAGCTTATGCTTGGGAAAAGCATTTTGCAATCATCATGGGATTGCTCGCAGAAATACTGACTGAGACGCTAGAAGTTACCCCAATCTTTTGGAAACAGAAACTGGGGCTTTGCCGTAATTCCAGAAGGTCAATAAAAGAGAATTTGCGGCCTAAACTTTTTGCTGATTTATTCCCTGAGATAATACGACTGACTATTTTGATGAGATGAGAAATTATTTTTATGTATCATCTTACTTTCGTAACTGAAGTGGTATTCTCCGCCGAGGGGCAGAATTTTTGAAAGATTGCTTCTGACAGCCTCTAACGATATCTACGGTTCAACTATGTTTTCTTTAGTTTTACAGGAAAAAAAGTGTGCATGCATATATCCAATTGCATTAAGTTTGATAGAATAAATGTGGCACATTTAAAATTTTAGCAATTACGATTCTAGGAATAAGAATGAGCACACTGTGTAACTAAGACGGGCTGTGACATCACATGTGTGTGCTTAACTTTCAAGTATGTGGTTTCAAAAATATAATCTTCTTACCTAACCATATCCAAGTATGCAAGCCGCACTTGACATTTTCTATTTGACCAAGCCAATGAAGA
Source organism: Acinonyx jubatus (assembly GCF_027475565.1). Taxonomy (NCBI): domain Eukaryota; kingdom Metazoa; phylum Chordata; class Mammalia; order Carnivora; family Felidae; genus Acinonyx; species Acinonyx jubatus. Next base: position 76,347,412 of record NC_069380.1, read on the forward strand.
TAAATTGGAAATTCTTTCGGTATTTTTCATGTTCTCAGAGAGTAAATCTGGGAAACATTGGGTCACGTTCCACAAAACTATCATTGTTTATGAAAATGTATATTAAGGAAGAAAACATTCCAAAAAGTATCCATCATGTAGGTGATCAGTAAATATCTTCTCTTTCTGGCTTGTCCAGTTTCCGTGATTAACTGCTTCATATTTTCCACCATTAATTGAAAAAATATATAGAACAATAGGACTATATGCAAATTGAGTTAAGCTTCAATTTTAAATTTTTAATAGTTTGGTATTCCAATAATTTTTTTAATATAAGAACTCTATAAAGAAAAGAATGAACAAAAAAAGTAGCTCCATGTTTGAGGAAAGGGTCAACACAGAATATTATTCCCTTTTCCTGATAAATATTCACAGCAAACAGAGAAGAAAAGAATGTTCTAGAGACTGCTCGGAAAAGATATATCAAACTGAGGTAGGGAGAGGAACTGGGAACGTGGAAAACTAGTGGATAGCCAGGCTCCAAGATGACCTCAAGGATCCTTCCTGATATTCATACCCTCGTGGGCACACCTTAACCCTGCCCACATATAGAAGGACTTTCACTTTCTCTTAGTAGTTTTTTTCTTTTTTCTTTTCTTTTCTTTTCTCTTTTCTTTTCTTTTCTTTTCTTTTCTTACTTTTTCTTTCTTTGTTTCTTTCTTCCCGTCCTTCCTTCTTTCCTTTTCTTTCTTTCTTTCTTTCTTTCTTTCTTTCTTTCTTTCTTTCTTTCTTTCTTTTTCTTTCTTTCTTTCTCTCTCTCTCTCTCTCTCTCTTTCTTTCTCTTTCTTTCTTTCTTTCTTTCTTTCTCTCTCTCTCTTTCTTTCTTTCTTTCTTTCTTTCCTTCCTTCCTTCTCTCTTTCTAAAGGCAATTAGCATGTATTCATGTAAGCATCTCAAAAGCAGCAACTTTGCCTACCTTGTTTATCTCTGTATTCCCATGCCTGGAAAAGTACCTGGCACAGACCAGGTTCTCAATAAACATTTGTTGAATAAACCAAATGAGTAATTGTTTCAATTACAAGAGTGCCACTGGTCCCACATAAAAACCAGAAGAACTTGCAAATATAATCAGCCACCTTCTGTCTTCAAGGAGTTTGTGAAAACTGTAATGTAACAGAGTCCACAAATTATGTCCAACATTTCAAAACTACCTTAGCTCCTGCCTACAATAAGGTAGCCTATAAATACATCAAATGTTCCAAAACCCTAAACAAGAGAGTTTATTTACCAATGATAGAACTGTAACCCACAGCTGCCACACGGGAAAGGCGGATAACAATTTCCCTACTTTATCACATATGCTCTAGATAAAAAATGAAGAGAATCACACAGTCGAGAAGATTGATTACACTGTAAAGCCATGGTCACTGACCTCAGCCATCTCTAGATACCGAGCAATCGTTCTGTGTTTCCCTTGTCAGCTTCCTCCTGTTCAGCACAGTGATGGCTGCAAAACCTCCTTTACTCTCCCAACCACTTAATACCAGCCAATGTCTCTGTTCTGTCTCCCAGCCAATTAAGTCACTCTGCCTCCCAGTCAGCAAAGAACACAAAAACCATAGAAAGCAATTCACTGTTCCCGCAGTGAGCCCACTCATTGTCCCTCCCATTGAGAAGGGAAAGGGGCCTCCTGGCCTGGGGTCTGTCCCCTCCCACCTCCTTAGGACCTGGAGCTTATCAGAAACCAGGGCTGGGACTGTTACCGGGTGATCCTCACCTATGTCCCTCTTCCTTCCTAAGAAGGCTTAGGTGAGCCCAGGAACCTTGGCAGATGTGCAAGGGCGAGAAGGAGACCCATCCACGTCTGCACTTGGGACTGGCTCAGTAACCAGGTCCCCTCCTGAGTCACAATGTCCCCTGTGCCTGCATCCCCGAAGGGGGTGGGGGAGAAAGTGAATGCATGCACTTCGTTCCTTCACTTGACAGGGGTCTTCTCAGTGGGTCATAGAAATAAAAGGGATTCCAGAGGCTTATACGGACAAGAAAGAGCCTAGAAGAGAGAGGGAGAATGGCAGGACCTTTTCCCTCACCCAGGGCCCTGGCATAGAATGCCCCGAGCGATAGACAGGCATCTGCGTATTTCAAAATAGTCTAGCCGATCAGACTACTTTTTCAATAGCTACACACACATCACTTGAGAAACGAGGCCAGCAACGGACACGGTTTTTGCGTGCTCGTATTCCCTTCCCCAAACAGCCTTTTCTCCTTTCTCACTGTTCTACCTTTTACCAGATATGATTTCTTCCCTTAAAATGTATCTCCTCACTCTTCCTGCTTTTCTTCTGTGGCCACCTCAGAGTTTAAATGGACTTGAACTGCAATTTAAATGCAATGCAATTTAAATTTAAAATGCAATAGACTGTAAGTTCCGGGCTGCCGTGCAAGTTCAAAGGTACAACGGTTTTTGTTTTATGCTCTCTACGGCGCTAGAGAGAATGCTGAAACTAACTTTTTCCCCAAGAGTAAACCAAGGGGTTCTTACAAATTTGAATAATGCCAGGAAGTATTGGATTTATATACTTGAGAGATACACAGCAGTGAATGGTAGTTTTATCATGTATCTGCTCCTTAATAGGTTATAGCTCCAATTTTTATATATATCTTCAATTTTTCAACCTGTTGATATATCTATATCTATATCTATATCTATATCTATATCTATATCTATGTGTGTGTGTGTATATGTATATATAGTGTATATAACCAATTTTTATCTGTAAATATATATATGTATGTTTATAAAACTACATGTTCAGATTAAACACATGTGGACATACCCCACCAAGTGCTTCTGAACACTCTGAAATAAAATCCATTTGTAAACTTTATTCTGAGAATAAAACTTCTCTGAGGATTGTGACATTTTTCTAGCCACAAACACTCTGAGAAACTAGCACAAATTCTGGTTCAAAGTGACACAACATTTAGCTGAGCATTTAGAAACTTGGAAATTCATTTGCATTACTGTCAGTGCTAATGTTGAAAAATATACGTAAGGACAGAATAAAGAATACTTAATTAACCTTATAAGAAACTTCAGGTAACAAATACATTTTTTCCCAAATTAAAAAAAAATTTGTTAATGTTTATTCATTTTTAAGAGAGAGAGACAGAGCACGAGCAAGGGAGGAACAGAGAAAGAGGGAGACACAGAATCGGAAGCAGGCTCTGAGCCGTCAGCACGGAGCCCGACGCGGGGCTCGAACCCACGAACCCTCAGATCATGACCTGAGCCGAAGTAGGATGCTTAACTGACTGAGCCACCCAGGCACCTTCCAATTTTTTTTTTTTAACATTTATTTATTTTTGAGAGAGAGAGACAGCATGAGTGCTGACAGCAGAGCCCAGCTCGGGGCTCGAACTCATGAACTACGAGATCATGATGTGAGCCAAAGTCGGGGACTTCAGCCAACTGAGTCACCCAAGTGACCCCCAAATCTTTAATATTGTTGTAAAGTAGGATAAAAGAGATTGACTCTTTTTTAAATGCAGGTTCTTTGAAGAAAAACAAAGAGTGTATTGATAATCTTGAAACACGGGAAAATCAAGGCTTAATATTTTAAATGGAAATTAAAATTAAGATCACATTAATTTAGGATGCTTTGATTCTGGGTAGCATTTTGGCCCAAGTAATGATCACCACTGTGGGTTGATAAGTCACTGCTAATACAACTTTGTATTGTATGCTGAAAGAATAATTGTTTTGCTAGGTAACTTACAGGGCCTCTTGAAGAGAAATTATTTTATCTTTATAGACCACCTTGTGTGTTAAAAATTATTTTAAATAGAGTTGGAAGGTACACAGCTCAAAAAATCACTTTATGTTCTGTTCAGCGATAACCCAGAAATAACCATAGTAGTAGGCTGTTAATTAATTATAGCTTCTCTTATCACCAAGGAAACGGACAAAAACAAATCACAGTGACTTTAAATGTCCTAGTCCCAACCCAGGCCTGATTTGGTTATTGCTATAGTAACTCTCCATTAGTTGCTCTAGGATTTCTGTGTTTCCACAAAGCCGAAAGGACAATTTGCTGATATGCTGTTTTCCCTCTCTGAATATGTTTCAACGTTCATGGAACGTTCTAAGAATGTCAGGTCTGAGGAGCAGTTTGGGGAGAAGGGAAGGGAAGAAATGTGGGGAGTGTCTGCCCTCAAAGCCTGGCCATCCGGTGGGCACTGTCGCTCTGGGCTCACTGGAAACTGCCTAGAGAATTCTCTCTCCTCTTCCCCACACCTCACCCAAGAAACCTCCTTCTCTGATAACTGTTCCATTTCATTCAACACCTGCTCAGAGCTAATTAAACCTTCCAATAAATGGCATGCCTTAAGACAACCTATCACAGAACACACTTCTATTTAGAGAGAACTGATGGACCACGAAGATCACATGTGCTTTGTACTCAAGGCTGAAATGAAAAGTCTCTCTCTTTAATCAGTGGGACATACAGATGCCCCAAATGCCAAGACAGAGGTGAATACATGCTCTATCCTAAAGACCCACACTTACCTCTGCGTTTATTATAAACTCCTTTTAAGTTTCAAGAAAACAAAGTTACACACATACCAAGACTTAAAAAAAATTTTTTTAAATGTTTATTTATTTTTGAGAGAGAGGAAAGGGAGAGTGCGAACGGAGGAGGGGCAGGCAGAGAGGGAGACACAGAATCCCAAGCAGGTTCCAGGCTCTGAGCTGTCAGCACAGAACCCGACACAAGGCTCGAACCCATGAATTGTGAGATCATGACCTGAGCCGAAGTTGGACGCTTAACCAACTGAGCTACCCAGGCGCCCCAAGAATTTTTTTTAATGACAGAGATGGCCTTTCCCCACCCCACCCCCATGATGCTGAGAAAGGAATAGATTCTTCTGTAGTTTGTAAATCAGTACATTCAGTACTAATTTGTTATGTCAGTACGTGTGGTATTTCTGAGTTGTTACCTACTAAAATAAGCATTTTTAGGAAGCGTTTGTATTTTTAATGTTCCTGGTTCTACAGTTAAAATTACCATAGCCTGAAAAATTCTAACTTTCTCAGCCTTTATCGGATTTTTGCATGCTGGAAAACTTATGTTTCCTTTAAAGTTGTATGTTTTCAAACCCTGGTTATTTATTTATGTGACAGTGATTACCAAAAAAAGAAAAACACAAAGCTACATAAACAGGTGGCCTTAAGAAAAAAAATCTTACATGAGGAGGAAGGAAGGAAGTTTAACTTGACGGTCTTCACCAATGAAACATAAAACTTGAGTGCATGTTTACACGGTAGGGAGACATACAAGTATTAATTTAAGGTAGTTCTGAAGCATCAAAGAGGATGCACCATCCTGAATTTCTCTTCCCCCGAAATTCCCCCCATGCTCCTTTCAGTACAAGAGACACGGGTTGTTATTTTGTTGAGGGAGTGCTCTCCAGAAACAAAGAAAACAGAATAGTCCATCTCTGAAAAAAAAAAAAAAAGAAACGGGATTTTTGTCAAAAAATGGGGATTGAAAAGTGGATGCATGGCAGTGGTACCTGTTGAGTCCCCTGCCATTATGTCTATATTTTAAAAAGGTTTTATTCTAGAGGGAAATGAGGCTTGAAGAAGAAAAGGAAGAAAGGAGAGCGGGAGCCTTAGTCCTTCCTGCCTCTCCACGACCGAGTTCTGAGTGGACGGGCTGGAGGGAGAGATACTGGGGATCTGTGAAGAGTTTATGGGAGGTCTGTCAGTGGGGAACTTTCATGAGCTGTTTCCCAGCCAAGTTCCTGTGGATGACACCAGATCCAGCAGGCACAGGAGAATGGGAGTGCTCATTCTTCTCATCCTAGTGCTTTGTTCCTTTGAGTACCTACGCTCCACACTGCTGGAATATTCCTCAGCCATCTCTGGTGCTGTAGTACCACTTAAATCCCCATCCTTGGACTCTTCCCTAAATCCATCGCTGCTATTTGAACTGTATCCCCAACTTTACCTCCGCTCCCTACCACTGGCTGTTGCTCCTTCCTTAGAACCCTCTCAGAACTTGGTACCACCATTCACAGGAGAGCACAGGTGAAAAAACCGAGGAGGCATCCACATTTCCTTTTCTTCTACTTCTTACCTAATCCATGAATGGATTATTCTGCCTTCTTACAGTGGGACCAGCCAAGCTCAAGCCACCATCATCTCTTGCTAGCTTCTGCAACTGCATTCTCACTCACTTCCCTGTGGCCCCCCATCCCCTCTAGAGTACTTTCTGCCCAAAGCAGCTCCAGTGATGGGTCCCAAACCTTCCTTAATCAGATCATGTTACTCTTCATCCCAACACATTCTGGTGGTGGCTTACCTTGCAATGCATTCAGAATTAGGCGCAACCTCTTTGTTGAAGGTTGTGAGCCTCCAATAATCCAGACCCCGATTCTTCAACATCCAACCTATCTCTGCCTTGCCAATTCCCTAGTAGCCACACTGGTCTTCTCCTTGGTTCTCAAATATTCCAAACGATTCCTTCCTTTCTCAAGGCCATTGCCCATTCCTTTCTCACCACCTAAAATTATTTTTACATTTAGATCTTTATGCAAATGTCATTTCCTCAAAGAGCTCGTCTTTGACCACTGTACTTACAGTGGCCTGCCCCTCTTCACATCCAACTTCTTACCCTACTTTCTATCACAGTGTTATCGCTCCTTGAAATCACATTGGATATTCATTCATTTGCTTTCTACCTCCCCTTTTGAGACACACACTCTATAAAGGCAGAAGCTTTCCTTTTTTTCCAAATGTATACTTAGCACTTAGAACAGTGCCCGGCGCAAAACAGGAGTGTCACAGATAGCTTCTGGGGAAATAAATAAAAACAAAACAATGATATGGTACCTCTAGGAATGGGCAGGGCCTCTAATCATCCTCCCCCTAACAAAAGAAATATTTTTCTATCCAGCCAATCACTGTTTATGATGAAAAACTGAACTGGAGGACTACATAAACAGTTAATCCAATTCAGAGTCTATCTGAATTATTAGAAATTTAAAAACTGTAACTCTGTCAAATGCATGACACAAGTGGAGTTTCATAACAATTTGAAAAAATAATTTAATAAATAAAACCATAATTTATCGATTGTACGGTAAAACCTTGGATTGCGAGTAACTTGTTCTGTACTTTTTCTGCAAGATAGGCAAACATTTCTAATACATTTTAACTTGATAAGCAAGTGATGTCTTGCAATAGGAGTAGTACGTGTTGCTGAACATCTCATGATCACAACTGAGCCAATGGTTCTTGAAATTCACTTTGATATACAAGTGCTTTGGATCACAAGTACGTTTCCGGAATGAATTACGCCCGCAAACCAAGGTTTTACTGTATTTATAATGTCATTTTTTTGCTAAAAGATTAGTACATTCATGATAGTTATGAAATAATAATGTCCAATTCTTCATTATTTTACTTTATGACAGTTATGAAAGTATAATGCCCAATACTTCATCATTTTACTTCATGCCACTAAAAGAAATTCATTTAATACCATTAACATTGTCACTTTCTATAATTTGCAATGAATGGTTTATAATCTTGGGTTCTTGGAAACATTAGCTTATCACATAGGAAATGAGATATCCATTAGGTATTTTAGATAAACTCAGAACCATTGTTCTACTTGGTTTACTGTTGCTCTAAAAGTTTTCTGGGCGACATGTTCCCAGAAAAAGGAAGGGGACCATGGATTCGAAATATGAGACTTACTAAAAAGAATATTCAAATTTGTGACACTTTATGTGCGAAAGTGTGAAGCCATTTTACAATGATGACCTAGTTGGTAACACACATGGTGATATACACATGATATGAACACAGCTTATGCATGGGACACACACGCTGGCATGTAGTGACATAAATGGTGACTTAAAAGGAACAATCAGGCTTGAATAGTTGTATTAATAACCAGGACAAGAAGAGGAGCTTGGCCAAATATTCTTACTGTCTTCATCTGTTCAGGCTGCTCTAACAGAATACAACAGATATTTGTTTCTCAGTGTTCTGAAGGCTGCGGGGTCCAAGACGAAGGCACAGGCAGATTTGGGGTCTGTTCCTCTTCCTGGTTCATAGTCCTTCCTTGTCCTCACAAGGTGGAAGGATCTAGGGAGCTCTGTGGGGTCTCTTTTATAAGACCACCAATCCCATTCATGAGGCCCCCACTCTCATGACCTAAGTAAGTACTTCCCAAAGGCCCCATCTCCTGTTACCATCACCTTGGGGTTTAGATTTCAGCATAGGAAGTTTGAAGAGACATAATATGATTTGGAATCATATAACCCTATATTCTTCAATGTGTTTTACTTCTTAACTTTTTATCATTTTAATTTTGAAATAATTTTAGCCTTAGAGAAGAGTTGCAAAGATAGTTCAAAGAATTCCCATGTAGCCTTCACCCAGCTTCTCCTAATATTAACATCTTGTGTAGTCATGGTTTAATTATCAGAATTAAGAATTAGCATCAGTGCAACCCTATTAACTAAACAGCAGTCCTTCCTTTTCCCCCAGTGTCTTTGTTATGTCAGGAAGAAATTCAAGACCTCACACTGTTTTAATTGTGCCCCTGTTGAGTGTCCTCCAACCTGTGACCATTCCTTTGTCTTTTCCTTTTCTTCCTGACTCTGACACTTTTGGAGAATACCAGTTAGTTGGCCAGTGTCATCTGATGTTGAGTTCAATCTTCTTTTCCCCCTGACCTGTTCTTCCCTTACATGATTCGTCATCAGCTTGGGGCGAAATGACTCATGTTAGCTCTGCTTTAGGGAATAAACACGGATGTGAGACACACAGCAGAAAGCTGGGACAAACGAAGAAGCGTTTGCAAGATCCTCAGAGATAGCAGCCCTAGAGGTCCACGCTGCAGCCACCAATGAGAGAGGAGAGGGGAGAGGCAACACCAGGACTGATATCTGGGGCATCCAAGCTCTTCGTAGACTTCCTCCATCTTGAAACATTTTGGGACCTCATTCAACCATAAGGATCCTTTTCAGCACATGTCCACAAGACGTCTACAGTTTAAAAAAATGTATACCTCAATAATCAGCAACAGTAGCTGAGGGTATTATGTGATCCCGCTATTGAACACACAACTTTAGGAATAAAATGGAAAAATCATTTGGTGACCCTTTTCTCCATCTGGTGTTCTACCAACCTGGTTAGAGTTTGACATGCTGAGTCAATTTATTCACTCTGCATATTTAACATTTAAGATTAATTTCCTTTTGATCTCCCTTTCTTTTAATTCTAAAACTATCAGATTTTGAAGTTCAACATGCTCCAAGCCTCTACACTTAAAAAAAAAAAAACGGAAGTCCTCAACTTCTATGTAGATAATAATCAATGTTTATCTCCTTGTTATGCTTAAGAATATTTTATGGGAGATAGCAATCAGATCTTGGGAATAAAAGTCCAATTCCCTTGCACTAGGAGAATAATTTACCTGACAACATTTGCTCTTATTTCCAGAGGCAACAACAAACCAAGGCACTTAAGCGTAGTCAAATTTAAGAAATGGGGAAAAAAAGCTTTTGAAAACTGAATAACTTGTAAAATTAGGAATTAATTCTAAAAATTACAAATATGGGCACTTGGCTGGCTTAGTCAGTTGAGCATATGACTCTTGATCTCAGGGTTTTGAGTTCGAGTCCCATGTTCGGTGTAGAGATCACTTAAAAAATAAAATCTTAAAAAAATAAAAATTACAAATAAGTTATTTACCTAAGTGAAAGATAAATTGGTTGGCTCATTTCTAATGCATTCCCTGGGGCAGGTAGGTGTTATTTGCCTTATAAATTCAAGTTAAATGCAATTTAAAAATTAAAAGCACTGTTTTAAACCAAATGCCTCTACACCTCAGATGTCTATGTGCCTCTTGAGAAGACTAGATTTGGCCTCTCATATTACTTTTTAGGAAATCTGGGAATTTAGTGCCAGAGCCATTATATAATTATTACATTTTTGAAGAAGTAAGTTATTCTTCTGAAATTTTATTCGGAGTGAGAACAACAAAACTAGCTGGATCAGAGCCATGAAAGAAAAGGTTAAGAAACATGTCTTCATCTACATGATTCGAAGATGAAAATAAGCCAAATCAATGAAGAATTTCATATGGAAAATACGTTCCCCTTTCTTTCTAAGGTGTGATGTGACAAGTATCTTACTTCCCAATGATTCCACCTTTAGGATTGGGAGTCAGGCTCCCTGGGTCTGAATCTCAGTCCTACACTCCACTGTGGGACTTTGGGCAAGCCAAGTATTCCCTGTAAATCTGTTTCTCCATCTGTAGAAAGCAGATGATAATGTCCATACCTACCTTATATGGTTATAAAAATTAAATTACATAATCAGAGTAAAGTGGTGAACGTAGTTCTGGCACATATTAAGAAGTAATGAAATGTTAGCTATTACCCCCATCACTGTTATTTCAAAAATCTCTGAAGTTAACACAAAGAATAGCTTATTTCCTCATGTTCGGTTGAAAAATAAGATAAGCCTCTCCCCCTCCCTTGTTTTCTGTTTCTTTTCTAAATAAGGAGTTCCTTTATTTAACCCCAAAACACGTCAATGACGAGGAGAGGTAAAGCCAATGTTTTCAAGTTCTTGGAAATTAATTGCACTGACAGTATCTTAAAATAACAGGTTTCCATGCTGCTTGGAGGACAAGATTCTGTTTTGTTCAATAGTTTGCAATCTGTGTATGCCAATTCTTAGAAAACAGTGTTAAAGGAGCAAATTCCATATTTCCACATTCTGGTTCCATTTATAGAAAGTCTTATTTCACATAATGTATTTTAAAATTTTGTTCTCACTCATTAATGATCCTTAGGTTGAACAAAAATGACCTTTCTCAGTTCAATCCAGACACAGCATTAAAAAGGAATAATACCTCTTGGAATAGGAACAGTCCATTAGCTCAAAACTACAGATTAAAACATGGACCCACCCGTACATGAATGAGATGCCTTCGATTCTGTTCAAACCAGATCCTTTCATTTTGAAACAGGGAAAACCTTTCACCTTTAAAGGACATTAAACAAAAAACACACTTTTTACAAATGCTATTGAACAAGAGATTAGTTCGTTGCGTGTTCTGTCTTCTCAATGAGAACTTGTTTAGTCAGCTTGGCATCGAGGCTCAAAGACGGATATCTTCGCTCAAAGTATATTTTCTTCAAAATCGCATCAATGTAATTTCTAGAATTTTTACAAAACAAAGGGCCTAGAGGCAATATTCATAGACAAAGCCTCCCTGATGGGCTCTCTGTAGACAAACCGATTAACGTGGAGCCACTTCTTTTCTGAGATATGATCGTGTGAGTGAGATTTCTTCAATTTGTGAGCAATTCGCTCTCTGCCTACTGGGCTTTTACACAACTCTTTGTGCTACTTGCAAAGTCCTTCTGTATTTCCTCTGTCCTAGTCCATCCAAGCTTCTGTGACAAAGTACTGCAGACTGGGTGGCCTAGGAGCAACAGAAATTATTTTTTGTCATCCTGGAGGCTTCAAGGCTGAGGCCAGGCTGCCGGCGTGGTGGGGTCTTGTGAAAACCCTCTTCTTGGTTGAGGAAGGCAGACTTGCGTGGTGGTCTTCCCATGGCAGAGGGGTGAGGGAGCTCTCTGAAGTCCCCTTCATGAGGGCGCTAATCCCTTTCACGAGGGCCCCACCCTCAGAACCGAGTCACCTCCTTGCCTCCTAATGCCATCACACTGGGGGCTAGGATTTCAACATCTGGATTTGCGGACACACACACACTTGGTCCACAGCACTCACCTAAATATTCAGCCTCTGTAAGGCAACTGTCTTGTCACCTGTTCTGGGAAGATTTTCCTGAATCTCTAATTTTCTCCTGATTTTGAGATCAGTGCTTAGTCTTTGACCTGGTTTCGTAGCAGCTAACCAGCAGACCCTTGACAATCACGTGAATTCTGAAAAATGAGGGAAGTGGCTTAATGATCTCAAAGCTTAAGTAGTCTCATGAAGTTCTCATGACTCTATTGCAGACATGCCCACACATATGTCACAGGACACTCCCTAGAGTTGTCTGAGACATTCCACTCCAGGACTGTCACCTATACCTCAGAAAGCATTTGGTTTCTACACAGAGTGCGCAGAGGTCAAAGGCAAGTGATATAAGGTGACGGGTATCCCAGGGAAGGGATAAAAACAAAGTTGTCTTGTAAGCAAAAGTGACACGTTAAACAGAAAGCTGCAAATGGTAACTTCATGTAGTAGCTGGCACCACTGGCCAGAGAATGACACATTTTCTCAGTCTGGAGAGACTGCGGTCCACGTACTGATGGGCCCCCCCACTCCCACAAAAAACACTTAACCACAGCATCGGTAGCTGCTGCAAACAAGGGAACAGTGATAGATGGACACATCCCAGGGTAGAGAGTAGAAGATGCTGGAGAAAAGGCATTTTGACCATTTAAAATGTCTTAGAGATTTGGACAAATGTGACAGAAATTAAGTTATTTTCTGGCAGTGATCCAAATGTGAGCTTTTAAAACGCAGACATTTCAGAAATCTGTATTACTCCTTATATGAATTGATTTGTCTCGTTCTGTGACCACAGGCGGCACGGTATTTGAGAGACAGTTTCCCTCCCAGGCTCAGCCCCCATCAGGCATCAGCAAACAGCAGGTTCTTGCCTACGTCACCAAGTTCAAGTCTCCCAAACAAGACAAGACTTATCTTCACACCTTTAATGGGCGACTGTCAACCCCGACTGATTGGGGTTCGCCGCTTGCCTGTCTGCTGCTGTCTTGTTCAATCGAAAGCACACTGCTAGATTAAAAGCGAGTGTTTGGGGACTGTTCACAGGATCTGCTCGGCGTCGGGAAAATGAGCCCCCGAATGCGGTACAATTTCAAAGATCAATTCTGACCTGAGATGACATTTATGGGAACAGTGGTGTCATAAGATGCCAAGCCCTTCCCCAACACTGACAGAAGCAGAGACCCAGAATGTGTGTAGGAGTAAAGGGGCCAAGTTTGCAAGTCTGTGACGGTACCAATTGGTTAGGCAGCCAGCCCCAAGTCTGCGTAATATTGGCTGAAATTCCCATGTATTTGCATTGTTTTGAGCTAAGTCATTCCGAGGTACGATTACAACAGAAGTCTTGGTGCCCCCAACACGTGGTGGCGGTACCATCCCTGACCTTCTCCCCACTGCCAGTCTCTCTTTCCTTCCCTGCTTACTTCATCAGAACCCATTTGGGAAGCATTTGGTGCACAAGTATTGGACACCTCCCATCACACACTTCCTCTCTCTGTCCTCTCCCTTCTGTTAATGCCTGTGGTGTGTCAGCAGGCCCCAGGATCCGTTCCCATCCACCTACTCCTAGAAATAAATGGGCTGCTAATCTTTGGTCTAGTTATTAAAGGATCACAGGTAGCATGTAACATTCCCAGAATTGCCCTTACAGTGTTTCATCACTCATAACGTAGATCATCTGAAATCTACTCAAAATAGATGTTTTTCAACTATGATCTGATGCAAGAGAAAAACTGCCACGTATGCTTTATTATCCCAGATGTGTCCACTGGCCAGGATACCAAACCAAGATACAGAAGCTTAGACGCCTCTATTTCTCAAAAGTTCTATGCCAAAGGCTCTATTCCCAAATACTCTGAAAACTGTAAAGCTACAGATGACCATGTAGCTAGGCTGGTGCATAAACCCGTTACGTTCTTACCCACATGTTTGTCCTAACACTATGTCTTTTTGAATACTTACAAAAGTGGGGAAAAAAAGACCCTATAATCTGAGAAAGTAAACATCTCATAATAAACAAGGCCTCAGTGTCACGGAAAACAAACCAAGTGTAATTTGACACAAGATTTTACAACCTAAGGGAGAAACTCTTGCCTTAGAGAGAGACACTGTGGGTTTTACACAGAACTTTTAAATAAAATGCACTCCATCAAGTCAAATATATTAAGAGGAACAGTGCCTGCTTCTCCGCACCTTTGTCATAGTGCACACAGGATGTGGGGAAAAGAAAGAGGCACAGCATCAGAGCCTGTAAGATGTCATAATCTGGAAGCCACTGCACAAGGGCAGCAAGGTCATTCCAATTTATAGGAAAAGACATCGCCAGGGGTGCCTGGGTGGCTCAGTGGGTTAAGCATCTGACTCTTGATTTTGGCTCCGGTCATAATCTCGCGGTTCATGGATCGAGCCCCGTCTGGGCTCTGCACTGATGGTGCAGAGCCTGCTTGGGGTTCTCTCTCCCTCTCTCTCTGCCACTCCCCTGCTCTCTCTCTCTCGCTCTCTCTTTTTCTCTCTCCCTCTCAAAATAAATAAGTAAACATTAAAAAAAGAAAAGACGTCTCCAGAACGGGCATGCAGCAATAAAGGCAAGAATACACCATGTATTACTTTAAACATTCTTGTTAACTCTTTCTAAACACATTACAGCTATAAATATCTTTAAAACGTCACAGCTCCTATGATACAGGGATGGGTCAGCATAATGCCATTCTTCAGCTTCAGAGACTGATGTGTTCCTCTGGCTGAGTCTTTGCCACACCAAGAGGGCCACCCCCACCCTCCTGTGGCAGCTCAGGCTTTCCCTGATACTTGGCATTCAGGCTCAAGATGTGCTGCTGGGAGGTGTGACAGTGCTTTGTGACTTCCCATGTCCCAGGCTGCTTCTTCTGCAAACAGCCACCTGGCTCATTCTACACTCTACGTACCTGTCCAAAGCACTAATCACCTTCTCCCATCCTCTTGTGGGTTGAATTGTGCACCACCATCAAGAAACATACTGTGGCATCCCAAGCCCGAGACCTCAGAATGTGACCTTATTTAGAGATAGAGCCTTTACAAAGGTAATCAAGTGAAAATGAGGGTGCTGGGGTGGGGGCTTTACATAATACGGTTGGTGTCTTTATTTTTCAGAAAGGTGAAATTTGGACAAACGCATAGAAGGAAGAATGTAAAGATGTAAAGAGGCAGGGAGGAGATCGCCATCTACAAGCTTAGGAGAGAGGCCTGGAATAGAATCTCTGTCCCGGCCACAGGCAGAACCAATCTCGCCGATGCCTCGATTTCAGACTTTAGCCTTCAGGACTGAGAATAAATTTCTCCTGTTCAAGCCACCAGATTGTGGTATCTTCCTACGGTAGCCCTAGAAACTAATACATGCACACTATCTAATTTATTCAGCTGTGTATTACTTCATGATTTATAGTATGCCCACCCCACATACAGGCCACCGTGTAAGTTCATGAGGGCAAGATGTTCTCTGTTTTGTTCACTGATCATCAAACATTTGTAGCTGCTGAGAACGGAGCTTGGAGTTCATCACTGTTCAGTTAACACTTATTGAATGGGTAAATTATTTCGAGGGGCAGAATTTATAATATTCATATGTAATTTGCTGCACGAGTTGGAGCTAAAAACTAAAGAAGTTGGGTGTAACGGCCTACTTATTAGTTAATATTGCCCCTCAATACGCCTTGTCAGATGTTGAAACATGAGAATAAGATTCTTAGGTTTGAATTGTTTTTTCTAATTATATCTCCACTTATGTCACAATTTCTGCGTGAAGTTCGTGGTTGGCTAACTATTTGATTTTGATCGGAAACATAATTTGACATTCTTTAAATCCTGAATCAATTAAGCATCTTGAAGCATAACTAAGATGCAAAACAAACCAACAAACCAACAAACAAAAGAACAACACCAGAGCAGAAACAAATAAGCAATACTAATTAAAATGGGCTGTTGTAAGAATTTACTTGGGAAAAAGCTGACTCATCGACATCACTAACTATCCGAGACCAACCCTGGACAATGCTGTCATTTATAGATGAGAGAGGGAAGGCACAAAGAAATTAACTTTATTCTCAGGTTTCACAAAATGGTAGCGGGACCTCTGGTGGGTTATATGAAGCTAAGATAACAATAGGACACGTATAAAACCATCCTTTTTGTATATCCAGAAGACAAGAGGCTAAGATAATATCTGCAGTCAAGTAGAGTGGGGCAGGCAAACCAAATAATGATAATAATAATAATAATAATAGTAATCAATAGAGGTTCTTTTTTAAAGAGTGGAAGGAAAAGTAGAGATTGCTCACTCCAACATGTATTTTTTTTTAAGAAAATATTAACTGTCTAATATGTGCCAGGGACAATAATTAGCACTGGGGACGAGGAAGGAAACATCAAAGCTGATATAACCACCACCTGGAACAGGTAAGATATTGGGGGCTGTCATCATAAAGCAACTCTTTCCTTCTCTTCTCCACCCATTTAAATCTCCTCCATGTGATAGCTTCTTCCCACCTCTGTGGATGAAATCCAGGACAGGTTCCAAGTGCCTCCTTATTCCCAGCTGAGAACACAGTGTTCTAGATGCTGGAAGTCAAGTCATGGTCTTAGATCAGTAATTAAAGTACCCAGTCCAGGGGCGCTTGGGTGGCTCGGTCAGTTAATTATAGCTCGACCAATTATAGCTCGGGTCATGATCTCGCGGTCTGTGGGTTCAAGCCCCACATCAGGCTCTGTGCTGGCAGCTCAGAGCCTGGAACCTGCTTCTTATTCTGTCTGTCTGTCTCTCTGTCTCTCTGCCCCTCCCTTGTTCATGCTCTGTCTCTCTCAAAAATAAATAAACAATGAAGTACCCAGTCCAGTGGAACCATAAAAAATTTCCAAACGTTATTTGAAACTCTGATTGCTCCTCTGCCCCGCTGGCTTCTCCCTTTCCTGTGTCCTGTCCTCCCTTCTTGCTTAATTGCTGGCATGGGCAGTCTTCAATTGCAGGCTGATGGAAGGTGACTCTGTTTCACGGAGTACTTTTTAAAAATTAATTAATTTATTTTGGGGGAGGAGTGGCAGAGAAAGAGGGAGAGAGGGAATCCCAAGCAAGGCTCTGTGCTGTCAGTGCAGAGCCTGACATGGAACTCAGTTTCACCAACCGTGAGATCATGACCTGAGCTGAAATAAGGAGTCAGAGGCTTAGCTCACGGAGCCACTCAGGTGCTCCTTTGGAGTAGCTTTGAGGAATCTTCAAGACCCCGTCCTCTTCCAGTCCCTGGAGGTCCACCCCAGGAGGGCCCCACTCCCAGGCCAGTGCATCACTAGTCCAGCTGATCGGCTGTGGTTTTCCTCTGTCCGCAGGCATCTGGCCACACCTCCAGCTTCTTTGTGCTCTGCCTTTGTCCCTTCAAGCTGCTCTATCTGACAGGATCTAAGGCAATCCCTTGCTTGCTGTCTCCGTCTCCCGTGGAAGCCCATGCTAAACACTCATGCATCCTTTTTCCCGTCAGATTCTGATAGTTGACAGGACAAATATCAGACAGAGACAGTCCCCTCATGCGGCAAATTTTCAAGCCTCTGTTTCCAGGAGTGGCTGGACACGGGCAAAGGACATACCAGGGTTTCTCTATCTCACTAAGTATGTGTCCGCTGTCCCGGTTTGGAAGGTGACCTCTATTGTCTTGGGCCTCGGCAGAATCTAGACAAAACAGTTTCATTTAATATCCTGTTTTATCAAGACTGCAAGAAGGATCTAGCCAGAGCAGACAGATGAGCGTTGCATG